>NC_089593.1:26813766-27413766 GCF_019320115.1 Miscanthus floridulus | reverse complement strand
CATTTTAAAAATTGAAGGATGAAATTGAGCATCATAAGGTAGTTAAGGGACCAAAATAAATATTTTGCCATCATGAAATTATTGGCTACATAGAAAATAACTCTTGAGAATGGTCTAAATCATTAGACCAAAAACGCCTTGGCTCTATTTGAAAAAGACTGATAACCTTCTGCAATTTGAGGGACACATATAAACACATTGAATATGATTGGAGATCTTGTGGTGACTCGGGCGCTCCTTTTCTTGTCAGATACACTATGCACGCCAACACATGCCAGGCTTGTGCCTTCTTTGATTTCCATGATTTACGACTTAATTTTGGTGTTTCTAGCATTATACCCATGCTAATGTTGATGCTTTGTTTTTGTTTTTTTTGGTACTCCAACTTCATATGGCTATAGGCACTTTCACAATTTGACTCCTCCAGTCCATGCTACGAGCGCGTTAACCGGGAGCACTTCCGAGTCACGCCACGAAGTGACGCACCGCCTTTATTTGTCTAGCCCTTGCATTACCCCCCTGCTCTAGCTCCACATAATGTACTCCCTACTTCTTTCTCTTCCCAGAATTCTCCTCTTGCCAATTCTCATCTCTCGCTCTCTCCTTTGCTAATGAAGGTCAGTCACTGACTCATGAGCGTATTCGCGCTGCTGCACGTAGGCATTATCTTTCCGGCCTCCGGCAACTAGCAACTGACAGTTACTTTTGTTTCCTGATGCTTCAGAGATCAACAATGCCGAACGCGAGGCGCATGCGCATCCCGGCGTTCGGGGAGTGGAACCACCACGGCGGCGACGGCAACGGCACATGGCCGGCGGTCATGACCCCGTTCTTCGACCTCGCCACGCCGCAGAAAGCAGTGCCCAACAAGACGGTACGCGTACCAGTCACAACAACTACTTTCTTTCTATCATCAACGGCTCGGGTTTTCACGATGCGTTGGCTTGTTGCTTATCGATCGAATGGGAAATGCTGGTCGTGTAGGGGAGACGACGGCGGGGCGGCGACGGCTTCGGCGCGGCCAAGATGGCTACGGCGGCGGAGCTGGCGCCACAGGGGCACGTGCAGACGAGGCGGAGCAAGGCGGCGAGGAGGTCCTGCTTCACGGTGGCCAAACCCGTCGACGACGACCTGTACGGGGTTCCACCGGACATGATGCTCTACGGAAAGCCAGCACCGAGGGTACGCATTACATGCCTATGGTTCATTTATTTGCAGTCAGTCCATTTTTGTATCCTAAGATAAGATGTTCGAGAACATCCAGAAACCACGATTGCAAATATGCATTATTAGAACACCTAATAAAGCCTAGGTCTTAACATACATATAGGTAATCGATGCAAAGGAAAGAAACAAGAAGATTGCAAGCTCAAAGATTTCTCGACACGGAATATTATTTGCAGTCACACATATGAGCACTTAGTTTTCTCATTACTCTTATTATGGTCTTAAACGTTCATGTGATGATTTAACATGCATGACCGCAGCTGTGATAGCTGATACACGCACGAACTGTCATGACTCATTGCAGAGAGATGGCTGGCTGAGGATCCTGCGGCTGCTGGGCTGCTCCTGCTTGAGCCCGTCGTAATGACCGGACATAGCCGAGAGCATGATTGCTCTGCTCATGGTGCTCACGGCCTCACGGGGGCACACGGACAACAAGGCTAATCAGGGCTCGTGCTTTTTGGCTCTCCCCCTTCCATCCTGTACAAAAAATGTCCCAGCTTTTGGTGCATCTTCTGATCGATTCATGACGGCACGACATGACGTGCCGGCCGGCCTTGCATGACTCTGTGCGTAGCTGTGACGTTGGTGTTGTGACTGTTCGCTGCTGACCGGACTGCGCGCGCGAAGCTAGATTAGAGGTTCTTTATGTATCCTCTGTTCCCGTTTGTCGCTGAACTCCTCGCCGGTAAACCTAGCTAAATGTATATGACAAGGCTGTGTAACGCGACACTGCAGGGTCAATTAAAACTTGAGAGTGATGTTCATTGGAGCCTGTCCACATGGGAATTGCCTTAGCTTCCTTGTGGTAAAATCTATTTACCTTACTTCAAGACCTCTACATATATATTTTTTTAATGGAGATTAACTCGGCTTTTAAGAAAGCCAATAACAAAGTCTTACACAATGGGGTACCAGTTTTAACAGAAAGAGCGAAAACCAACACTCCAAACTTTGGAAGTTTTAACAGAGAGACCTCTACATATGTGCTCACAATATCCGTGTTACCCTGTTAGGCATCGGCCTTTTGTTGTTCATTAGGATGTCCTTGAGGTATCCTGTGCATGTCGGCAAGCAATGGAATGTGTATTATAGCTTTTGGATTACTTTGGCAAACTTTATGAATTGTTCGTCCACGGATTGGCTTGTGGCTGCGAGTGGGAAATGGAAACATCCTCGTGTCCTCAAATTTTGTCTTTCCCTTTGTTCTTCGAAGTCGTGGATATGGTTGTCTTCCTCCTCCATATCATTGCTTGCTGCATCCTTCATTCCTGACCGGTTAGAATATGGTAAATTACGAGTGGACTTATTACTCCTCGTGTTCACAACATTAACATTTTCTTTACGAACACTTTCGGGCTGCCTCGGGATTTTACCTTTTTCCAAGGTTCTGTGATTTAGGGTTGTCTTTCCCTTGTCATTTTAAAGGCGGCTCTATATGCAGCTGCCGTTATAGATGTATTTTCTAGAGGCAGCTAGATCTAGAGTCATCTTTAAATGGATTTGTAAAGGCAGCTCGGTCTAAAGCCATTTCTAAAAATATGCGCAACACAGTAAAATTCATATTTTTTTCAAATAAAGTTGGATAAAGATAAACTTTATATCAAAGTTGTATATCTTGGAGAGATCTAAAATTCTACAGTTGACAACTTTTTCATTTGTAATAATTTGGATCCATCAAATTCTATTTGAAGTTCTCACATTTTAAATTTTAATTTTTTTTTTACTTTTGTGAAGGACCTCGAATAGAGAAATGACCAAAACCAAAGTTATAGATGTGAAAAGATATTAAAAAGTGCAGTTGAGAACTTTTTCATTTCAAAGAATCTATGGTCTCAAAATTTAGGTCGAAGTCCTCACATATTCAAATTCGAATTTTTCAAATGACCTCAGACGGAGAATGACCAAAGTTGTAAATCTCGAATAGTTATAAAGCTGTAGTTGATAACTTTTTCATTTCAAATCATTTGAAAACTATTCAAGAAAGATTACGTTTGGGTTTGTCACATTTGAAAAAATTTCAAACGATCTGGGATGGAGAAATGGTCAATCCAAAAGTTGTAGGTTTCAACAATATCTACAACTTTGCAGTTGAAAACCTTTTCATTTGAATTCGTTTAGTGTTCCAAATACTCATTTCGAAATTGGATAAAGATAATACTGGGAGAATGAATATGCTTATAGGCACAACTTTCTTTAGGGTAAAGTAGTTAGTGGAGTAACGTGCGATGCTTGAGGTCGTGGGTTCGATCCCCTGTGGCCACAAATATTGTGTGACTTGTGGCTTGCGACGACGCATGCATGCGATTGCTTGGTGGGGCCCGTCTCTATAAAAGTTTGTAGAAACGAAAAAAAATAGACACAGCTGAGAGAGACTTTTCGACCGCCTCTAAAATTCTTTAGATAGTAGTGCTATAGAACATAGTAGTTACTTACGATATGAACCAATGTCACTACACATTACATTACTAGTAGTGTTTAAAGGTTTGGTTAAACCATACATTGGGCCAAAGGCCCATGGAAATGGCTGGCTTGCAAAGACACCCAAGCAACCGACTTAAGCCTCCACTACAATATGATTTGTCATGTGAAATATACACACACGCGTACGTTTTTTTTTTTTAATTCAAACCCGGCCCGTATCCCTCTGCCCTCTCTCGGCTATTGCCTACTTACATCATACACATTTCTACTGGTGGTCCAACGATTATATCTGAAAATAGATATCCAAAGAATAGGGATGGAAAATGGAAATCTTGTAATATGAATATTCGTTTTTAATGTGGATACTAAATGAACATATTCGAATTCGTCTTCAATAATTTTCTCTAACCGATTTTAGATATTATTCCACAAAAATATAGAATATCCAACATTTATCCATATCTACAAAGGACAAGGTATAATAATCTATTTAAAAGTTTTCTCTCCAGGACGAGTGACTAATTATTTAATTTTAACATTACTAATGATACATTGAAACTATTTAATAGTATATCTATAAATAAAATTTAATATTATTAACGATACGTAAAGATTAATTTAATTTTAGTATTTTTTCTAATTTAGTTTAAACCTAAAATATATTTGTTGTTTTTAATTATTTTAATAATTTTATTTATTTATTTACTATGTAAACTATAAAAGAGCGAAAGAATTGAAAAATATCATGTACCAAATAATTTATATCCACCTAATAGCTGAATCGTTGATGGCTTAACCTCATTCAATCTAATGGTTCCTATTAATCTGATAGTGGACCGGTAGTAAGATCTTAGGCGTAAGATCTTACCCATTAGTCATTTGGTTTTTTCACCCGTATCTTTTGTACCCGGCCTCCTGTGCCCACATGATGGCCACCGCCACCATAGAAAAAGAAAAATAACTTCCTTGATTAATTTATATATTTAATTATTAAATATTTATTGATAACTATATTATTTTTTATGAGCTATCCTTATCTATGTTATATACCCCATACTTCAATCTCTACTTTTAAAATAATTTCATAATTATAAAAACATTAATAAATCAAAATAGTACTTGTTGCCTACCATTCTTATTTGAATTTCTTCATTTGACCTATCATTTTATTTAGTATTATCCATTATAATTTAGTTTACTTCGATATTCAAGATTTTTAGAAGTGCGGTTCAATTTTATTTCACTTTGGTTACGATGAATTCTGTAGTAAAAATCTATTCATGTAAGTTGAATTTAACAATATGCATCTTGAGTTAAATTGAGTAAATATTAAAATAGAAATATGAGCCCGAGATATTCATTTTGTATTTGTTTTCGAAAATATCCATCACCATAGTCGAATTTGAATTACAATATAATAAAAGGTGATAACCCGATCTGATTCTATAGATCCGTCTCCATCCCTACCAAAGATGATCTTTGAAAATGGTCATTTCTCTATAGATGGTCGTTTAAGATAACTACCTCCAAAAATAGTATTTCTAGAGGTAGTTGCTTAAAAGGACTATCCATATAAATACGTTTGTTTTTTATATGGTTGTCTTAAGACAACCATCTTAGCATATTAGAAATTGACATCCAGAGATGGTGACCCTAGGCCATATGCTTTCTTGGCGCAATGCTACCATTAAGACATCCGAAAGGCCAGACGTCTTGCTCCACTCACTGTCGCATGCGCCGCTAGCGTAAAAAACATGCCTCACCTAACAACCTCGCTCCGCTCCTGCCCTTACCCCTTCCACAGCGCACCAACACCCAGCGTCCTCCCCCACCGGGAGCCCCCAATGCCCACAGATCCGGCGGCCCTCTCCCCCACTCCGTGCGAGATCCATGGAGCAGGAGCGAGAACCAATCGCCTCCGGCGAGATCCATGGAGGTGGCGTGGCGGTGTTTGTAGGGAGGTGGGCGGCTCTCCTCAATCCCAACGTGGTGCCCTCCCCACCCCCGGCAGCACCCTCTCTCACCTCGCGACCGAGCTCCCCCCACCCCAGCGGCCATGGCGCTCCTCGCCCCCATCCCCCACCATCGCCGCCGAGCCAAGCATGGTACTGGTGCTGCTGGTGGCGGTGGTGCTCGTGCACTGCCTCTCGCCGTCGGCTCCGACCCCGATGGCTGGAATCGATCGGCCTAGGCTTCTCATACCCTATGTTGCAAATGTATGTTTCAGGTGTTTCAGGCGTTTCAAAGGTATGTTGCAGTTGTTTCTTATTGATGTTACAAAAGTAGATCGGGGGACGTTGCACATGTTGCATATGTTGCAAGTGTTCCAGAAAGCATGTCGCAATCGTTTTTTATCTGGATGTTGCAAATGTTTCACACATATGTTGCAACAGTATGTTCCAAATATTTTAGCTGTTTCAGTCTTATGTTGCGGTAAGTGTTTTTTCATGTTGCAATTGTTTTATCTGTATGTTGCAAATGTTTCACACACATGTTGCAAGCGCATGTCCTAAATGTTTTATCTGTTTTAAATATATGTTGCATTCGAGTGTTTCATGTTGCAAGTGTAGACCACCAACATTGGTATCCATGAGGGCGGGCAGAGCCAAGCCGCGACCACGGATGCGTGGAGGAGGCGCAGGTTGCTGCCAGCGGTGTGGGGAGGAGGTACAGACCACGCGATGCTGTTGTGGAAGAGGCGGGGGCGAGTCATCCGAACAGCGTGGGCAGTGGATCTAAAGCGGACGGTTCGGATGCGAGCGCGGAAAACGGAGCT
Source organism: Miscanthus floridulus (assembly GCF_019320115.1). Taxonomy (NCBI): domain Eukaryota; kingdom Viridiplantae; phylum Streptophyta; class Magnoliopsida; order Poales; family Poaceae; genus Miscanthus; species Miscanthus floridulus. Next base: position 27,407,339 of record NC_089593.1, on the reverse strand, counting down.
GGCACGAGCGACGCGCAAATCTGAGCAGACGGGGCGGAGCAGCCACAAGCCATCCGGACGGACACGTGCCAAAGGTGGAAGGTATCCGGCCGTCTCTAAATTGAAATTAAATGGTGAAGCCCAGGAAAACCGTTTTTACAGTAATATACGTCACGGTGGTGTACAGTCTATGTGCAAAGTGTGATGGTGCGTTATGCATATGCGAGGCACGGTCCTCCTCTGGGAGCGAGGGAGAGCCAGCGCGCGGTTTCTCCATCGTCTCTTCTGGTCATGAACAGCAAAAGGCTATCCCGAGTGACGTACGGAAACCCAACAAGCTAGTAGCAATAAAGCAACACCGTGTGACAGGAAATGGACAGGCACGCACTCGATCTTGTATAGCCGGCCTAACCCAACCGGGATTAAGAAACGTGCATCCCAACTGAAAGGGAGGACAACAAATTGGAGGTCATTGCGGCAGCGACGAGCGAGCAAGCACAGCCGATCGATCGATGAACACGGCCGAACACGCTAGCGCTGGTGATGATCGCGCGAAAGAGACGTGTGCCAACTATGTATATGGGATATATCACAAACACTGCTAATCAGGCTCAAGTTTAGTGCTTGCTCTCCCACTCTCGCGCGCACATCTATATATCCCCGGGCCCTGTGTGTCTGCCACGAAAGCAAAATGCACCGCGTGACGGATCGGATCGACGGAAAAGACGATACCTTTGACTTCTTCCACTTGCATTCATCACTGCATCATGCGCTTCCAAATACTGCTATTATTCAAGTAGCCTATGCAAATAGATTAGAGCAATTCCAGCAGACCCAAACTTGAGTTCTCATAGCTAAATATGGGTATTCAGGTAAAAAATACAGCTCCAACAGGGCCCGCACCTGGACATCCAAATTTGGATGGGCACCAAAATCCACCCCAAGGACCATATTCCTATGGCTCAGCTCCGGGCACCCAAAAGGCCGTTTTGGCCATTTCTGTCCCAGCCCACTCGCGGAATCCAGTGCGGCAGCCTCTTCACGCCTCCAACAGAGCTCGCGACACGACAGACACGGTTGTGCAGGGCCGCGCGGCTACCCAGAGGCATGGTGGCACGGATCCGGTCTTCCCGAGAGCTCCTCTAGTCCTGCGCACAACTCCTCCCCTCCCTACGGCTCCCTGGCTCGTAGGTAACGTGACAGACGCGGTGGCGTAGCAGGCCTGCACGCCCACCTACGGGCACAGCGGCGTGTGGATCTGGTCTTCTCGGTGGCTCCTCTGGTCCGCACTGCTCCAGCTCCTTCCCTCACTCGGCGTACATCGCCGCCGGCTCCTTCCCCTCCCTCAGCCCGCCCCACCGCTCGAGGAGCGCTCCTTCGGTCTCCACGGCTATGGCTCCTCCCCTCCGCCCTCTGACCTGCCGCGATCAAGGAGTCAGTGCGGCACTCCTTGGGTCGCTCCCCTTCTCTAATTGCGATAGCTCAGATGGTAAAGCATTGAAGATGACAAGTGGGTCCCAATTGTCAATGTCTATTGAAAGGATTTGAGAGCTTTAGTTTGGGGGCTTCTGCTGGAGGAGATGCAAAATACAGGACCAACAAGTAGGGAAGAGCACCCAAATAAGAAATAGGGGCCTAGTTTAGGTGCTTCTGCTAGAGTTGCTCTTGGCATTTACACACAAAAAATCTTTGTTTAGACATGTGCCAGGATGCACCAATTTGGGCATGTGTGTTACCATGACCCTTAGGTGTGTTGGCGGTCCTTAACTACTATTCTTAACCGCCAACACTCACATAAAACCTGCTAAAAAGAACACCAAACTTAGAATTAGGGCTTATAACTAACGAATTCCATAAGTTTTGGTGGTTGTTCATTTATAGGAGGACATGTCACGATAAACACAAGAAATGTGCCAAAAGTACGCAAGAAACACAACAAAAATAAACACCCGACATGAGCCCAAGGGGGGAAGGCCCACTACCAGCAAATCAGAGTCCCAAAGAGGTATAGAACAAGGCCAAACCCAAGTTAAAGCATCTCAACTCTGCGCAATACCACCATGGGCCAAGTCCAGGAGATAACAGGAGGCAGTCCAACAAAATTGGACTCAAGGTGGCACACCTAGGGTGCGGCCGCACCCCAATGATGGTTACACAGGTGCTGGGCAGATTAAACGCACCTACAAGGCGGTTTGCTCCTTCCATAAAAGGATGAGGAATATTTCAAGGACCCCCTTCTCTCCGCCTGTAAAAGGAGGCTTCCCCATCCTCATATCATCATCAATCACTTGGGAAAATACAACACAAAGGAGACACAATGTAGCAAGAAGAGAGAAGAGCTCTATTCATATCTTAGTTCTCTAGCTAGCTTTAGTTTAGGGAGTGAGTGAGGAAGAGAAAGAGATGGAGAAGTATCGGCGTTGTCAGCTACCTCCATTTGTGTACTTGGGGTCCCTTGTACACATAGCGGAAGGAATGCTGGGAATGTCAGCTCCCTCTTCACTGGTACCTTGGCGAATCTAGTACTATTTGGAGTGCAAAGGTTCGTGTTCTTTTACGGTGGTGAGCTCTTACTTTAAGTTAGTCTTGTTTACTATCTACTTGCGGGTTTGTCGTCTGCCCCCGTGGTGGATACTCTAGTAGAGGGCTCCTAATAAAGACAGATAATCCTGTACGGCGCTAGAGTAGTAGTCGATAGCATAGACAGGTGTCAAGGATAGAGGCTACCTTCGTTTGCCTCATATCCTCTGGTTGAGGGGTAGGCGGCAGGTGGTGACAGCCCTATCCATCCTTCGTAATCCCCCACGTTCGGATACGGCGTAGAGCCGTAGGCTGGCAACGCTTGGCAAACCAAGTGTTATCCGGCGCTCGAAGCGAGTTTATAGTGGCAAAGCTATCTTAGCTTAGGATCTCTATCCCTAGAAAACCTCGCTACCCGAGATGGCTTTCTTCTTGTTATCATAGGTGAACTAGCCAAGAGACTTTTACACATCTGTTCACTGTGAAAATACGATACCCCGAATACTTTTGGGTGAAATGCTACAACGGTAATTCCATGCGCTTGCGGATTATTTCTATACGCGTTAAGAAATACCAATAAGAATTTCTAGCACCGTTGCCGAAGAACGGTTGTTGTAGTATCTCTGAATCTAGTTCACCGTGTATCTCTATGTTTTACCTTTCAAAAAAAATTATTCCTTTTTCTTTTTTCTTCTCCAGTGGAGCAACCTACCATTCCAAAATCTTTTTGCTCCTATGGACGAGTTCTTAGAGCCACCACTATCGAAGAAAATCACTGCTTCTGGCTATGAACTCCGTCCTGGCTTTATAGCCATGGTTGGGGAATAAAACCTTCTCAGGTTAAGTTTATGAAAACTCTTACCATCTTCTATGAGAGTTTGAGCATTCTTAGTTTCTGCTAGCTTCAGAAGGAGCATAGGTGCAACCTGGGTTAGAATTTCCAATCTGAGAACACTCTAGCCCAGCCTTGTCTATACTAGACCATGTGTTGTTACAACACTTTTGGTTAAGACTTAGCAAGGAATCTGCCCTATAGCTTGATATCGCTGCCGGAGGATCTTTTAACCATAAAACCATAACAGAAGGAGAAGTGCTTCTAGATCACATCATAGAAAACTCTCTTTCCATCAAATCCCTTCGTATAGAACCTGAATCAAGCCATGACGAAGTCTTTCAGCTGAGGCTGAACCAATACCTCCCATCCAGAGACCCTCACCCAAACCGAAAACTCTGGAGGAAGGTTTTCAACCTTTGGACTTTTCCGAATATCTTGGAAATACCTCGAATCAATGAACAAAATCGAGGTTCATTCTGACTTCCACATCCTTGCTAGCCTCGATTTTGATCTTCTCATAGGCTACCCTTAAAAAAATTTAAGAAAAACCTTCCAATGGGAGCCTCGATGAATAGGTTGGGAAAATTGCTTTCGCCACATTTATAACTCACCCAGAAAACCCTATGGCGAAGCATAATCCCAAAACACCAACTCTGGAGACCGGGGAGTAGGTTTTCGCCGTTGAGCATGAGAGTTTCCCTTCCAAGACCCCTCATGTTCCATGCTCACTTTTTGAAGTCTCCGGAGTTCATCTTACTTAGTGCCGCTTGCTTCTACGAGGATCGTAACCACCTTTTGACCCTCGTCTTCAAACTCTTTTTAAGAGGATGGTTGTGGATGCTTTTGTTTTCCACAAATATTTGTAAATCCCGTAGAAGCACTATGGCACTAACCTTGCAGCTTGAACATTAATACTAAATGTTTGGTGATGAAGCTGGGAACTATACCACCATAGAGAGCTGCAAGATGAAGTTTCCGCGGTCAAGCTTATGACCATAAACTAAGCACTACCAGGAGATACCCTGAATTATCATAAAAGAAAAAAACACTTTTCTTATCAATAAAAGTAAGAACATGTTCTCAAGTTAGTATGCACCTTCGGGTATTCTTGTCGCTAACCATTTCAGGTTGAGACTAAGAAGAACAAGGAACATACGATACTAGAGAATATAAGAGCTATATCAACTAAAAACCTTGATGCCCTTCGTTGAGGGAACGCACTCAAATAGGAGATTCCGACCTTACATACTTGACTTTTACACAAAAGTCCAAGTGTGGGGGAGGATGGTGAGAGCCTCACTACAAGTTTCATTCATATCAAAGGCCATCCAAAAAAATGATGATGTCAGCTCTACCGTGCTATATAAAAAAAGGGAAAGAAAATAAAATGATAAAAAAAAGAATATATACATAGAAAGAGAGAAGAGAGAGAAGGAGCAGGTTAGCCCTACTAGACACCATAAACATCAATGAGCCACCTGACTCCACCCAATTTTGCTATCACGCACATCCAAGCAAGAAGGGTTCTCCTCTTCTATACCTTTGCTACTACACCAAGGCCCGTGGTCCTTACACATTAATTGTGTCAGTGGCCTAGACTTGTTACGCACCTGAGTGGAGTGATGTGACTTCCTCTGCTTTAACCAAGAGGATCGACGACCATACAAAATCATGCAACCGTTGTAGCAGCCTCAAGCTTTCATCCGCATACGCTGTTGGTACATACACTCAGGTATGCAAAGGTATTGTTCATCAATTGTTTTACTTATTTTTTATCTCCATCTAACCTTATCATGAAAAATCATGCTTCCTTTGTTTCTGTCATTTGCTCTGGTTAATATGACCTTCTTTAATAAAAAAAATTAACTTAGTGTTGAATTTTGATTAATGAACTTTGAGTAATTTTTTTCATAAACAATAAAAGTAATTTGCTATGGAGATAAATCAAGGCTATGTTTATTTCTGCAACTTTACTTTAGCCTTGCTTGAGTTAAACTAAAAAAAAGTTGGATGAACAAATAAAATAAAATAAAAATAAAATATAATAATCATAAATAATAAATAGTAATTGAAATAAAAATTTATGCTCCCTAGTTTTCAACTGGTAGAGCCCTTGTTGTTTTGGTCTTTGTTTTTTCTAGAAAATAAATACAAGTACAAGAAACAAGTGAAGGGGAGACAATCAACTCAAGTATTTCTCCCCAAAATGCACAAAAGATCAAACATTTCCAAACTCGGTTCATGCATCCTCACTCCCTAAGTTTTGAATAAAAATTAAAATTGAACAAATTAAAATATGATTTTACGACAACGCTCCAACTCTATGCTACCTTTTTTATTAAAGTTTACATACTCTTTATTCCTCGCCAATATTCCTACAGCTTGTGAACACTTATCATAGGGACCCCATTTTATCTAAGTGATTGGAATATGAGATATAGTAGGATGGAAATGAAACTTGCTCACTTTTGCAAAGTACTTGGGATTTATTTTACAAAGTCAAAAAATCAATTAGCATGCTCCTCAAATGATATTTAAATACCTACCAAGGCCAAAAGATGATTTCCTTTCAAAACCTTGTCAAATATGCTATTTATTCATGTACTGAGCTTTGTCAAAATGTTGTGATACTTTGTGAAGAAATATTTCATGCTTTCTTGACTCAACAGCAGTACACGCCACCCACAAAATAAAGCTAAGCTTCTACACTGGAAGCTAGCACAAAAATCCCATCCATCCACCCATAAAAAGAAAGCTCTATAAAAATTCTTGATCTCACTTCACCAAGGTTTCATTAAAAAAGATAGGCATGGCAATGAAAAAAAGAGAGAAAAGAAAAAAAAATGGACAAAGAAAGTCCAATAAAAAGGATTCAAAGAAGTCCAAAGAAAATGGACTCAAAAAGTCCAAGAAAAAAAAAGAAAAAAGATAGAATCAAAAGATTGCCATGGCCTCTGAAAAAAAAAAACTTATGGTGAAGAAAGAAAGATAAAAAACAATAAAGGAGTATTTCTTCCACAAAATACCACACACTTGCACCTCTTGATCAGATTGTATGATTTATTTCACCTTAGATCCGGATTTTGACTTCGCAACATGTGCAAGGTAAGTATGCCACACTTTACCCTACCTAAGAACTCCACATAAGCCTTTCTAGAGGTAGAAAGTAAAGGCAACATCTTTTGCCTAAGTGGGGAACCAAAAATAACAGATATGAGTGACCCGAGAGAATCATTTTGAGGAGCAAAGCTAACATTTACATTTTTAAAATCAAACAAAACCCAAGTTTCTAAGCAAGAGTAGAGTAGGAAGATTTGAATCCTTACTGTTCCATTATCCAATCACTCAAGATTCTATGGTAATCACTTAAAAGTTCATAGGTGCAGGTGAAGCTTAGAATAACTTGTATGTAGATTATATATCAAGGAGATGACCCATCTTAGTCCTTTGAACTTTACTCGAGGACGAGCAAAGGGCTAAGTGTGGAGATCTTGTTGACAGTCCTTAACTACTATTCTTAACCGCCAACACTCACATAAAACCTGCTAAAAGGAACACCAAGCTTAGAATTAGGGCTTATAACTAACGAATTCCACAAGCTTTGGTGGTTGTTCATTTACAGGAGGAAATGTCAGGATAAACACAAGAAATGTGCCAAAAGTACACAAGAAACACAACAAAATAAACACCCGACATGAGCCCAAGTGGGGAAGGCCCACTAAAAAGTCCTAATATGGCTAGAGGAGGGGTGAATAGCCTATTTAAAATCTACAAATCAACTAGAGCAATTTGATTAGTATGACAAATAGCGAAATACAAACTTGCTCTAGCTCTATAAGGGTTGCAAGCCACCTATCCAACAATTCTAATTGCAATGATTACTAGGCACACAACTTGCAATGTTACTACTCACTAAGAGCTCTCAATCTTGCTACTCTAAAGAGCTCCACTAGATGAACTTAAAATAACAAAGCAAGCTCTCAATTCTAATTACACTAAAGAGCTTGCCACAACTAGTTTGCAAGAATATAAATGAGTGAGTAGGGTGATTATACCGCCATGTAGAGGAGTGAACCAATCACAAGGTGAATATTAAATCAATCACCGGGAGAATACCAAATGGCAAGAGACAACCAATTTTCTCCCGAGGTTCACGTGCTTGCCAACACGCTACGTCCCTGTTGTGTCGGCCAACACTTGGTGGTTCGGCGGCTAAGAGGTGTTGCACAAATCTCATCCACACAATTTGGACACCGCAAGAACCTACCCACAAGTGAGGTAACTCAATGACACGAGCAATCCACTAGAGTTACCTTTCGGCGCTCCACCGGGGAAGGTACAAATCCCCTCACAATCACTGGAGATGGCCATGAACAATCACCGACTCGTGCCAATCCTCCTCCATTGCACCAAGCCATCTAGGTGGTGGCAACCACCAAGAGCAACAAGTGAATCCTGCAGCAAAACACGAACACCAAGTGCCTTTAGATGCAATCACTCAAGCAATGCACTTGGATTCTCTCCCAATCTCACAATGATGATGAAACAATGATGGAGATGAGTGGGAGGGCTTTGGCTAAGCTCACAAGGTTGCTATGTCAATGCAAATGGCCGAGAGAGTGAGCTTGAGCTGGCCATGGGGCTTAAATAGAAGCCTCCACGAAATAGAGCCGTTGTACCCCTTCACTGGGCACAACTCGGGGTGACCGGACGCTCTGGTCAGTTCGACCGGATGCAGGACCCTAGCGTTCGGTCGCCCGATGCTTGCCACGTGTCATCGGCTTCAAACGTCAATCGCTCGATCTCAACGGTCAAGTGATGACCAGACGCGTCAGTTAGAAAGTGACCGGACGCAGGACCCCAATGTCTGATCGTTTCCAGTAAGGTTCCAAACACAAAATTTCACGACCGGACGCGTCCGGTCATGCTCGACCGGACTCACCCGGCGTTCGGTCACTCAACGTTTCCTCTGTGCCCCTCACGTCAGCGTACGTCAGCACTAACTGGACTCAGACCATGAGCGTCCAGTCAGTTTACATGCCAGCGTCCGGTCGCAAGGCCTAGACCGTGTGCTTACTGCTGTCACTGACCGGACTTTGAACCCAGCGTCCGGTCACTGCACCACCAGTGTCCGGTCACTCTGTGAACCCCTGTCTTTTCTGTATAGGGCGCCAGTGGCACCGTCGAACTGTCCGCACTCAATGGGCGAACACTCTGCCGGTGAAGTTTCTAACCTTTGCTCAAATGTGCCAACCACCAAGTGTATCACCTTGTGCACATGTGTTAGCATATTTTCACAAGCATTTTTAAGGGTGTTAGCACTCCACTAGATCCTAAATGCATATGCAATGAGTTAGAGCATCTAGTGGCACTTTGATAACCACATTTCGATACGAGTTTCACCCCTCTTAATAGTACAGCTATCGATCATAAATGTGATCACACTCACTAAGTGTCTCGATCACCAAAACAAAATGGCTTCTACCATTTATACCTTTGCCTTGAGCCTTTTGTTTTTCTCTTTCTTCTTTTCAAGTCCAAGCACTTGATCATTACCATGGCATCACCATCATCATGTCATGATCTTCATTTGCTCCACCACTTGGACTAGTGCTACCTATCTCATAATCACTTTTGATAAACTAGGTTAGCACTTAGGGTTTCATCAATTCACCAAAACCAAACTAGAGCTTTCACCCACTACCAGCAAATCAGGGCCTAAAAGAGGTGGAGAACAAGGCCAAACCTAAGTCAAAATATCTCAACTCTACGCAACACCACCATGGGCCAAGTCCTGGAGATAACAAGAGGCAGTCCAATAAAATTAGACTCAAGGTGGCCCACCTAGGCACCCCTAGTGGCCTGCCTCGAACCCAACCTTGCTAGGTCGGTTCATATCGCCTTAGCAATGATGGTTACGCAGGTGCTGGGCAGATTCAACGTACCTATAAGGCGGTTTGCTCCTTCCATAAGAGGATGAGTAATATTTCAAAGATCCCCTCCTCTCCACCTATAAAAGGAGGCCTCCCCCTCCTCATATCATCATCAATCACTTGGGAAAATACAACACAAAGGAGACACAATGTAGCAAGAAGAGAGAAGAGCTCCATTCATAACTTAGCTCTCTAGCTAGCTTTAGTTTAGGGAGTGAGGAAGAGAAAGAGATGGAGAAGTACCAGAGTTGTCAGCTACCTTCATTTTTGTACTTGGGGCCCCTTGTACACATAGCGGAAGGAATGCCGGGAATATCGACTCCCTCTTCACTTGTACCTCAGCGAATCTAGTACTATTAGGAGTACAAAGGTTCGTGTTCTCCTACGGTGGTGAGCTCTTACTTTAAGTTAGTCTTGTTTACTATTTATTTGCGGGTTCGTCGTCCGCCCCCATGGCGGATACTCTAGTAGAGGGCTCCTGATAAAGATGGATAACCCTGTACGACTCTAGAGTAGTAGTCGATAGCATAGACGTGGTGTCTAGGCTAGAGGCTACCTTTGTTTGCCTCGTATCCTCCAGTTGAGGGGTAGGCGGCAGGTGGTGATAGCCCTATCCGTCCTTCGTAATCCCCCACGTTCAGATACGGCGTAGAGCCGTAGGTCGGCAATGCTTGGCAGACCAAGTGTTATCTGGTGCCCGAAGCGAGTCTATAATGACAAAGCTATCTTAGCTTATGATCTCTATCCCTAGAAAACCTCGCTACCCGAGATGGCTTTCTTCTTGTTACCCTAGGTGAACTAGCTAAGAGACTTTTACACATCCATTCCCTGTGGAAATATGATACCCTGAATATTTCCAGGTGAAATGCTACAACGGTAATTCCATGAGCTTGTGGATTATTTCTATATGCTTTAAGAAATACCAGCAAGGTGGATGAATTAGGTAATTTAAAATCTATTTCTAAAACTAGGGCCTGTAATCCACCTAGTCAAAACATATGCAATAAATAATCTATCTAGATGTGCAACCTAGGTTCAGCTAGTTGTGTTTCTATCTCTACCGTAAAAGAGTTATGCAATCTAGGTTCTAATCCTATCAACTAGCCTAACAATCTAAGCTAGAAAAGTAAAGCACACAACCAAAGTACATAAATTGAATCGGAAGCTTAAGGGTGGACAACCTTAAGCTTCTTATCGTGCTTCCCGTTGTCTACACCATCGAGCTTCCCTACATGCAAATGAGTCTCTGAGATGACCTATCTTAGACCGCTCCACGCTGTCTACACTATTGAGCTTCTGGCCAAATCGTCGCTAGCTTCATTCCCTCGATACACGGTGGTAGCCACACCATAAACGCGGTTGGTGTGGTCTCGTAAGACTACAAACACCTCTGATGTACAACAATGGTGCATGCCAGCACTGAGCAAGCAAGACATTTGCAAACCTCACTAACACTAAGCATAAACCTAGAGCAAGCACTTTTAGCGGTGGTATAACTAGCCTAAACACTTTGCAAAGCACTTACTCTAATCATCAAGTGACCTTTAAGCACTATATGTGGCAAGAGCTCTAAAACGGAGCAACAACTCTCTAGATATGTTTCCCAACTCCTCCACTACACATAGGCTACCCAATCCAAATGAGTTGTTGTGCTATTCAGCCCGCGCTCTGGTGGACTTGGTGGTCCAACCATGAGGATGACCAATGGTCAACTGCACACCAACGGTCATTGGTGCCTCGATGACCCCACACATCAGCGCCTCTTATCGGCAACTTCGAGAGGGCATGCTACAAATTAAAGGTGTTAGGCAGTAAATTCATGGAGCCACCAGCGGCTTTCTAGTACCCGTCTGGGTGCCCATGGCGAGCACGGTCTCCGGTGGCTTCACGCCCAGCCACTCCAGGCACGCTCGGTCCTATCGTAGCAGTCTGCTATCACCAGTGGGGTAGAACTGATGGAGCTGGCCGATGTTGTCAACTCGCCAGATGCCCACTGACACAGCGACACCGCCACTGAGCAGAGGCCCACTGGATGCCCGCCAGCTCTCTGCCCTCTAGTGCATTGAGCGTTTTAAGGGTGAGGCCCAAGGAGGCTTCCATAGCCACCGTTTGTTGGAACCGGTGGTGACCACCGAGTTCTCGATCTTCAAGCTGGCTTGTAGCCGGCCCGGCTCGTTACCATGAGCCTACGCTCCCACAGGTCCTAGGTCCACCGAAGCTGACAACATATAAGGCCTTACGTCGGCTGCCGGAGTGGACAGCACGATGACAATCTGCAACGCTCGCACTCACTCGCCGGAACTCGCCTAAACTGGTCGCGATCACCACGAACACACGAACACGCGAAACTGGCGCTGCCAAACATTGCAGCTTTTCTTGGTTTCTTTCTTTGCTTCTTATTCTCGAGTGGTTACATGGCATTCAACGCCTAGGATCCCCGCCACGACCCGTTCACGCTGCGCCGTGCCTGCCTAGCGCAGGAGCGAATTTTGTGCGTGTCGTGGCGGAGCGACTAACTCGGTCTTGCCGTGAACGCAGCACGCCTTAGACCTGACCACTCTACACATGCAGCTAGCTAAGTTCAGAATGTAAACATGAGCCTGACAATGCATCTAAAACTATTTACATCAGGATGAACATGCACGGGATTCAGCTTAACATTTCACCCCCTAATCCTGCTACACTTCCACAACACCTAGCTATTGACGAAGCTCAACAAACCTGACATGCCCAAGTGCCTTTGTCAGTATGTCTACAAGTTGCTCATTGGTGCTCACATGATCAATGTTGACTTCACCTCTGTCCACACAGTCATAAATGAAATGAAATCGTGTATCTATGTGTTTACTCCTGTCATGGTGTACTGGATTCTTGCTTAAAGCAATGGCTGCTTTGTTGTCAACCAGGAGCTTCACCTTTGGTGCCTGTATGCCCAACAGTTCACCCAGAAGCCTGCTGAGCCAAATGCCTTGGCATGCTGCACTTGCACTTGCAATGTACTCAGCCTCACATGATGATAGGGCCACAACCCTTTGCTTCTAGGACACCCAAGTCACTAGGTTTGAACCCAACAAGAACACAGAGCCACTTGTGCTCTTCCTGTCATCCACATCTCCAGCTAAGTCACTATCACTGAACCCAACTAGTTCTGTATCTGGAGTGTTCAGTTTCTTATACATGTAGCCATAATTAACAGTACCTGCTAGATACCTTATTATTTGCTTGACTGATGCCCAGTGACTTGATCTTGGTTCTTCCATGTATCTGCTGACAATTCCCACATCATATGCTATGTCTGGTCTAGTGTTGACCAAATATCTCAGGCTCCCAATGATGCTTCTGTACTTGGTTTTATCAACAGGTGGTGACTTGTCATTTTTGCTCAACTTCAATCTATTCTCTATTGGTACATGACAAGAATTGCAACCTTTCATCCCTATCTGTTCTAGTATCTCCAGAGTGTATGAGCTCTGACACAGTGTAGTCACCCCTTCTTTCTGATCTACCTAAATTCCCAAGTAATAAGTGAGCAGTCCCAAATCACTCATACTGAAGCTTCTCATCATCTCCTTCTTGAAGGCTTCAAGTGTTTCTTTGCTTGGCCTAGTGATTATCAGGTCATCCACATAGACTCCCACCAGAAGATACCCACTGTTCTCTGATCTTCTATAAACAGCATGCTCTAGTGGATTTCTCTCAAAGCCAAGCTTAATCAATTCATTGTCTAGCCTTGCATTCCATGCTCTTGGAGCCTAACACAACCCATACAGAGCCTTCTTCAGTTTGAGCACTTTGCCACATCCATTTTTGACAACAAAACCTGGAGGCTGCTGAACATACACCTCCTCAATTAGATCACCATTTAGAAAAGCCGACTTCACATCCATATGATGCACTTGCCAACCATTTTGTGCAGCTGAAGCAATCAACAGTCTCACTGTTTCTATTCTTGCCACTGGGGCAAAAACCTCATCAAAGTCCACCCCCTCACGCTAAGCATACCCCTTTGCAACCAGCCGAGCCTTGTGCTTAATGATGTTACCATCAGGATCTTTCTTCACCTTGAAAACCCATTTAAGCCCTATTGCTCTGTGCTTTGCAAGTAATGCTGACAGCTCCCAAGTCCCATTTTCTTGAATTGACTTCATCTCAGCTATCATAGCCTTCCTCCAACACTCTTCATTTAGTGCCTCATCAACATTTCTTGGTTCTTCTGCTGCAATGTAGCACACACCACTATACTCAAAACCATGGACTTCATCAGTTGTGTCATTAATATTGTCCAGTGTTCTAAATCTCATTGGTACTCCCTCTGAATCCACTGTATTTCCAGTAGGTGGTGTCGCATATTCTATTGCTTGTGCAGGAGGAGTCCCAGGAGGTGTTGATGCATTTGATCCAGCACTAGAACCTGTGTTGATAGACCACTGAACTTGGGATGGTGACCCCTGATCTGGAACCACAGGATCTGTTATGTCTTCTGCACTTTCAATTTCAGTTATTGTTCCTTGCCCAGCAACTGTATAATGCTCCACATCAAACACTGATGTCACTGGATCTGCCTGGGTTTCTTGCTTCCAATTCCAACCCTTGCTCTCTTCAAATATGACATCATGTGAAATTTGCAATTTCTTTGTCACAGGATCATAAACCCTGTAACCCTTTGTTCCTGTCTCATAGCCCACAAACACCATTTTGGTCGATCTGTCAGACAACTTGGAGATACCTGGCCCAACTGTCTTCACATAAGCAATGTAGCCGAAAGTGTGAAGATGATGTACCTTGGGCTTACAGTTGTGCCATGCTTCAAATGGAGTCCTGCCTTGCAGGCTCTTGGTTGGGGCTCGATTCAGTAAATACACTGCAGTGGCAACTGCCTCTCCCCAAAACTCACCAGGAACTCCTTTGCTTTTCAACAGGCATCTGGCCATCTCTACCACAGTATGGTTGTGTCGTTCAACGACTCCATTCTGCTGTGGTGTGTAAGGAGTTGTGGTAAAGTGTTTGACTCCATGCTCATCACAATACTGTTTGAATTCAATGGAATTAAACTCTCCCCCTCGATCACTCTTGAATGCACGAAGCTTGCAGCCTTGTTCAGTTTCTGCCAGAGCCTGAACCTTCTTGAAGCATCCAGATGCCTCATCCTTTGTTGTCAAGAACTCAACCCACATATATCTAGTGTGATCATCAACTATGAGCAGAAAATAGTTCTTACCACCAGCTGTGCTTGGTTTGATCTTGCCACACAAATCTGCATGTACCAGGTCCAATGGCTTGTTGGCCTGGTAGTTTGCAACCTGTGGGAATGGGAAACGGTGTTGTTTTCCCAAAGCACACCCATCACAGAATTCTTCAACCTGATCTAGCTGGGGTATTCCTTCCACCATCTGCTTTGTCCTGAGCTCCCTGAGCGCTCTGAAATTTAGATGGCCATAGCGACCATGCCAGAGCCAGGCCTGATCGTCTGCCTTTGCCACAAGACAAACTGGTGCTGTAAACTACATACTCAATAGATATAGACGGTTTCTGACACAGGGTGCGCATGCCAACAGTGAATGCTCAACATCAAACACATTGCAAAAACCATCTTCTATCATAATTTTGCAGCCTCCTTCTAATTGGCCTAGACTGACAATGCTGCTTTTTAGTTTGGGTATGTAGTATACTTCAGAGAGTACCTTGTGCCTGTTCTTCTTGGTCTGAAGGAGCACCGATCCGATGCCCTTGATGTCGACGAGCGATCCATCCCCAAACCGCACTGTGCCGCCCACTGACATGTCTAGTGACGTGAGCGCCTCACGGCACCCGATCATGTGGTTGCTGGCACCTGTGTCAAGGACCCAGGCATCCTTGTCCTCATCATGATCTGTAGGGTACAACTTCCTCTCATTGAGATGCACGACATGGCGCGTCGCACACCCCCCGGATGGCTCGACGTCGCGTGGGTGGACGCGCACGGCGTTCACCGTGGACAGCAGAATCGATGGCTGGTTGGCGTCCGCCTGCACGTGATGTGCCTCCTCCTTGCGCTCCCTCTTGGGCTTCTTGCAGTCTTCCTTCCAATAGCCGTATAGACCACAGTTCCTACATCGCCCCTTGTGCCTTGGAGTGCCCTCGGAAGTCAGCTTGATGACGGGTTCTTTTTTGTCTCCGCGATCACCGCGCCCGCCGGCACCGCCACCCCTCGGCTTCCCGCCCTTCTTGTCACCACCACCAGATGTGGAGGATTCTGGCAGGAGACGATGACGATTCCTTGCCACCCAGTCCTCTTCCGTCAGGAGGAGCTTGCCGGCCTTGTCGGTGATGGCCTCGATCCCGAGGCGATCCTCCGCCATCTTGAGCCTCCCGACGAGCTCTTCGATGGTGAGTGTCTTCAGATTGAGTAGTGTCTTGATTGAGATGGCGATCTACAGGTAGCGCTTGGGGAGGATGCGCAGCATCTTCTTCACCACCTGGAGGTGCGCAAGTCCGCCGCCAGGGCGTTGATGCGCATGGCAAACTCATCCACCGTCTTGCTGTCCTTGAATGCGATGTTCTCGAACTCTTGGAGCAGGCGCTGTGCGTTGGCTTCCTTGACGCGTTCGGCACCGACGCGCATGCTCTTCACCGCCAGCCATGCCTCCTTGATGGTTTTCTTTGCCCCAAGCATCTGCCACATCTCCTAGGGAACCGACCGTAGGAGCGCGCCCATGGCTTGCCTGTCCTGCGATCTCTTCATGCCATTGCCGCCGGGCTCGATCGTCTCCCAAATCTCAAGGGTCTTGTAGTTACACTACATGAGCATTGCTCACTCCGTGTAATTGGAGCGGGTGAGCATCGGCCACATGAGTGAGCTCTCCCGAACTCCGTGCGTCGACCCGCTCGATGACGTTGTCTCCGCGCCGCCCATCTTTCTTGACGGCGGCGGCGACCTTGATGGAACGACGAACTTCTTGCGAGCTGGTTCACGCGGCGGTCTCACAGACCCGTCGTAGAACATACAACGCGGTTCCGATACCAGATGTTGGCGTCGGCTGCCGTAGTGGACAGCACGACGGCGATCTACAACGCTCGCACTCACTCGCCGGAACTCACCTGAACTAGTCGTGGTCACCACGAACACACAAACACGCGAAACTGGCGCTGCCAAACGTTGCAGCTTTTCTCGGTTTCTTTCTTTGCTTCTTATTCTTGAGTGGTTACATGGCGTTCAACGCCCGGGATCCCCGCCACGACCCGTTCACGCTGCGTCGTGCCTGCCTAGCGTAGGAGCGAATTTTGTGCGTGTCGTGGCGGAGCGACTGACTCGGTCTTGCCGTGAACGCAGCACACCTCAGACCTGACCACTCTACACATGCAACTAGCTAAGTTCAGAATGTAAACATGAGCCTGACAATGCATATAAAACTATTTACATCAGGATGAACATGCACGGGATTCAGCTTAACACCGTTGTGCGTGCCAACTGCTCACGCATGAGGTCATGGCTGCCCTTGCACAGGGAGGTAGGCTTGATTGCAGAGGAGCGCTAGGTAGGCGGCGAGGCACGGTCATTGTCTTGTGTATGCAGTTCAGGGCTTAGAGAGCCTAGGTGAAAGCCGTGCACATTTTGTATGTGCTATTGACGGCAATGGCTTTGGACGCCGCTAACCTCCTTGGAGGCGTCATTATAGCCTCTCCTCCCTACAATCGTTGGGTCCCTCTGGGTGAAAACCCAGCTCTAGTTCTCCAGGGCCGATGGCGGCAACGCCATCGACGTTGCATCCTACCTATAGGCGTTGCCATGGAGGGTCGTCTCAGCCTTATCACAACTATTTTGCAGTGCCCTTTTGTTGGTACTTCCTATACAGGAGCACAAGCTGTTTGCTAGATAATGTCTGGTGTCGGTGTCTTATTTCTGGCGTTCTCTAGATTCCTTGATTGCATCTTCTCATCATATGCTAGGTTAGCAAGACCCTGATCACCTCTCTTGGATCTCCTCGTTCTCCAATCGTCGGTCATCCAACCGTGGAGGCTTCCTTCCCTCTAGAGGTGTAGGTGGAAGGCGATTGGATCCCGGATGGGCTCCATAGAAGACATATATCAAGGCTATTGTCGATGTCAATCTTGACTCAGTGCCTTACAGCCGCCCATGGAATGGAGCTCATCGGAGTTTTGTCTATTAGTGGTGCAAAATTCGGCGCTCATCGACATGCCTACATAGTGGGAGTTGTAGCTTTGTTAGCTCTCCCTGTGGTTGTTGGTAATGGTTGTTTCTCTATGTATGTGATGTTGTTGTTGATAATGTTTGTCATCTCTCACCCCTCTCTGTTTGAACCTTATTGGACCTTTCAAGGTCGTCCATGTACGATGTGCTTTACACCCTTTGTTATCGGTTTGCCGGAATCTATTATAAATTTATCCAGGTGTAGAGCCTCTCGGCTTCTCCGATGTATACGTCAAAAAAAATAGTGGTTGCTACATTATTTAATCATATCCATACTACCATATATAAGTAAGGTGTTGAAATGTCAAAAGAACAGTACGAACCTAACTTATTAATGTACATGCTAAACAATGCGTAGCTAGAAAGAGACTGGCTAGGCATTATACATGTGTGCTCCAACCTAAACCACGGATATTGTTCTAAAAAAATGCCCAAAGAGAAAAGAGAAAACGCTGATATCCCCATCAGTAGCACAAATGATATTCTCGACTGATCATTTTATTCAAAATCCAAATGATGGTCGAAGTTGATAGCACTGCACGAGGTTATTAACGACTTCCACCACCATGTCGTCGTTTCATGCCAAAATATCCTCGAGAACAGTGAGTATATGCGCTATATGTCGGCCTTCGTGTAATAATTAATTAATTGATAAACTGAAAAAGAGTAAAGGGAAAATTCTTTAATTTACATCCTTTTCATCCTCTTTATTAACCGTACCTTTACACATAAAGAAAACTATCTACGCTGAAATGATTGAAGTTACATGATGCAGTTAGTGGGCATAGAATAAGACTTCCAACAATTATCTCGTAGCCAAGCGGATGGATGCTGATGTACCTTTCCCTCATACCTCGTGCCGCACACACGCACTAGCTAGCGCAACACACTTTCAGGTACGTCTATGGATTCAACCAAGCTTTTTTAGATAATGGAATAAACACCCGGCTTCATCCTCGCTCAAAGTGAGGAGTTTGACCACATTATTACAAAGAAGTTCTCACACTAATGCCTAAAGCAGACTCACAAAAGAAACAAAAAATTAGTTCGTAATCTTAGATATAATGGGCCATCCATAAGAGGAAAAAATGTCAAAGCCGATGTCTTTAAGGTCCGACAAGCCTCGTAGATGCATTTTTTCTTTTCTTCACTTCGTAGCAACCCCAAAACCGGAACCAATGCGTTCCCCTAAATAAGACCTGCAAAATTATTTTAGGACTGCACTTGTCAAAAACACTATCATTCCTAGTGAGCCATAAGGACCAACAGAAGGCAGCCACCCTGCTAGTAATATCAAGCTTGAATCTTTTCCACGCTGCTTATACCAATTCACAAAAAGGTCTGCTACAATACCCGGTGAGGTAATACCAAACACCATATGCAACCCACGCCAAAAAAAATTAGCATATTTACACTAAAGAGCAAATGTTGAATAGTCTTAAAATTACTGCAAAAACAACAATATTTACTTTCTTGCCAATTTCTTTTAGCTAGGTTGTATTTAGTTAGTATTACACCCTTTTTTGGAACCAAAGAAATATCTTAATTTTAAGTGGCAGCTTTACATGCCAAATTTCCTATGTTACCTTGATGCCATTAGTAATTAGGTATTTGTACATCGACCTAATCGTAGAATTAAGGCCATATGATAGTATCCTTCCCTGCTTGTAGGTTTACATTCGCAATAGTTACAATCAGATTATTCCATTCTAGCAATTTATTTCCAATTCGTGCCCTGCTAAAAGAGACATTAAGGGGAATAGTGCTGAATACTTTAGCTATTGTTGCATTTTTTTTGTGAATTATGTTGAATAAGTTTGGGAATATGTAACTTAAGGGTTGGTTCCCTAATCAGATATCCTTTTAGAACCTAATTTGAGAACGGCCCCTTAAGTTGAACCTTACCAAATCAAAAAATTGATCCTTCACTGCCATTAAGCCCATCCAAAAATGGAAATCGCCAGCTTTCTTATTAACTTGGGAAAGTGTTTTATTGGAACCTATCAGATCTCACATCTACTAAAATGATTAGCACCTCGCTTAAACTTTCGTTCACGCTTCATGTAAAAAGGTTAACCCGAAAGTGATAAGTTTGGAATGAAAGTGGGACTAATTCTACCAAACAATACACATGGACCAAACGGGCCAAAACGTGAACACTAATGGGCTGAGGTATTCAAAGGGACCTCCAGAAATGCCATTTTAAGAGTTTGTTATCTTAAGCAACCACCTCTAGGAATAAAGCTAGTTCTAGAGGTGATCCTCTAAATAGTTGTTGCGCAAAAAGTTTATAATTATTTTTATATTAAGTAAGATGAAGATATAAATTTTATATTAAAATTATAGGTCTCACAAGATCTAAAACTCTTTATTGTTGTTAGGTTTTTCTTTGAGGTCATTTAGGAGGGCCAAGCCACCACCTCATTCAATTTTTTTCAGTGTCATCCTGTACCGTCAGGGGTAGACTAAGGGGAAAGTCGACCTTTTCTGACAGAAAACTGTCATGGAAGTCAGGAAAGGTCTAACATGTCGATTGGCAAGCTTCTCATCAGGGACGGTCCCTGACGGCTACTGACCCATCAGAGATAGTTCGAACTTTCCAATCGGTCACTAAACCGTCAACAAAGTTTTAAACTTTCACCGCAAGGGGAAAACAGGCTTTTCCGTTGGCCTGTCTACCATCAGGGTTGTGCAATTCCTATCGGTTTGGCTCCGTCAGGGAGCATCTTTCCTGTCAATTTGCATTTCTGGAAACACGAGTTATTTAGCCATTGAAACTGTCGTTCATAGCAACTAGTTAACCATTAAAAGTAATATTAACCGATCATCCAAACTAAAGTAATAAATATTATATTCAACAATCTTGGAACATCATTCAAGTTCTTCATAAATACTAGAAAGCTATATAATAAATTTATTGCCTTCTAGTTAGCCTTATAGGTAGGTACCTAACAGCCAGCACAATAATTATATATATACCTCTCAACACAGCTACAGGCAGCTAGCTCATACACAACCAAGCATATTCTAGGAGAAGAGAATCTGCATATGTTGCTTCACAACCTAAATACACAGTAGCTGATGCACAACTTAAATACTTTCCGTGTACAAAATACTCAGCATAACACATATCCTTCAAACTTGCTAACCCGTAGTAGATAAACAAAAGACGACTACGGCTCCACAAAATACTTCCCCCATCACACAACTCAATGGCCATCGATGTTGTCTCTGTCCATATTGGCGGAGGCATGAGATGATGCATCTATAGTCCTCCCTACAACCAAAACAAAATAAATAAGACCATTCACGACCATATACAGACCAAATAAAATTTGAAAATAATTCACTATATAAGAAAGGAACATACATATCACAATAAACATATATCCAAAGTATTAAAGTGTGTCAGGAAGATATATGGCAAGTTAACTTCAGAATTTAAATATGCATTTCAGAAGAAAAAAAAAGTTGCACACAACATTGATACACATGGAGCTAGCTGCTAGTTGTGGAGTATAAACCCTTTTTAGTATTTTAGTTACATGCAGTTCAGGTAGATAGCGCGAAAATTGTTTAAGATGCTAATCTTACCATGTCATTTTCTTCTTCCTGATGTAGGTGTGATGGTATCTCTATTTGTACTTTGTTAACAATAAGTTGCAACACCAAAATAGAATTGTATATATGTAGCCTCCTCCTCTATATATATAGGCTCGTCCCTCGCCTCCCTTCTCCCACACAGCCTCGCCTCGCATCTCCTCGATCACCTAGCATAGCAGGCTAGCACTAGCAGCCTCCCTCAACACTCGCAAGCGCTTGCCTGCTAGCTGCGTTGTTAAATTCACAACGATGAGGAGGCAGAGCTCGCTCGCTCGCTCATACTCCTCAGTGGCACCGGCACCGGCACCGGCACCGGCATCGCCACCGCACAACGGAGGAGCTAATGGCAAGCACTTGGCTCCGCCCATGGAGGTGGCGGCGGAGGCCGGGAACGCCTGTGCTGCCGAGTGGCTGGACGACGACGGCCGCCCTCGCCGCAAGGGCACGTTCTGGACAGCCAGCGCCCACATCATCACCGCCGTCATCGGCTCCGGCGTGCTATCCCTCGCCTGGGCCATCGCGCAGCTCGGCTGGGTCGCCGGCCCCTCCGCCATGCTCCTCTTCGCGTTCGTCACCTACTACACCGCCACGCTGCTCGCCGAGTGCTACCGGACCGGCGACCCCGACACGGGCAAGCGCAACTACACGTACATGGACGCCGTGCGCTCCAACCTCGGCGGCAAAAAGGTCGTGTTCTGCGGCGTCATCCAGTACGCCAACCTCGTCGGCGTCGCCATTGGCTACACCATCGCGTCGTCCATCAGCATGAAGGCCATCAGGAGAGCTGGCTGCTTCCACACCCACGGTCATGATGATCCCTGCAAGAGCTCGAGCACCCCGTACATGATCCTCTTCGGCGTTGTGCAGATTCTCTTCTCCCAGATACCGGACTTCGATGAGATATGGTGGCTCTCCATTGTCGCTGCAGTCATGTCCTTCACCTATTCTGCTATCGGACTGTCCCTCGGAATCGCACAGACCGCCTGTAAGTTATTGATTCTTCAATCGGATATTCGGAATCCTTAGACACTCATGCTTGCAGTTAGTTACTGGCTTACTGCTCGTTCTGAATGGATGGAATGAATTATTGCAGCCAACGGTGGGTTCAAGGGCACTCTCACTAGCATCAGCTTCGGCGCCGGCGTCACCTCCACGCAGAAGATCTGGCACACCCTGCAGGCCTTCGGCGACATCGCCTTCGCCTACTCCTTCTCCAACATCCTCATCGAGATCCAAGTAAGCATGCACTACTGTTCTATTCCCTGCAAGGCTGCAACTCGATTCCTCTGTTTCTGCACTGGTTACCGCTGCTGGATGCTGCTCTGGTTCTTGTTCAGGACACGATCAAGGCGCCGCCACCGTCGGAGTCGAAGGTGATGCAGAAAGCGACGCGTCTCAGCGTGGCGACGACGACCGTCTTCTACATGCTGTGTGGGTGCATGGGGTACGCAGCTTTCGGTGACAACGCGCCGGATAACCTCCTCACGGGCTTCGGCTTCTACGAGCCCTTCTGGCTGCTCGACGTCGCCAACATCGCCATCGTCGTGCACCTTGTCGGCGCGTACCAGGTGTTCTGCCAGCCCATCTTCGCCTTCGTCGAGCGCCGCGCCGCCGCGGCCTGGCCGGACAGCGCCTTCATCTCACGGGAGCTCCGCGTGGGCCCCTTCGCGCTCAGCGTGTTCCGCCTCACGTGGCGGTCGTCCTTCGTGTGCGTCACCACCGTCGTGGCCATGCTGCTGCCGTTCTTCGGTGACGTGGCGGGGCTCCTCGGCGCCATCTCGTTCTGGCCGCTCACCGTCTACTTCCCCGTCGAGATGTACGTCAAGCAACGCCGCGTGCCTCGTGGCAGCCCCAGGTGGATCAGCCTCCAGACGCTCAGCTTCACCTGCCTCCTCGTCTCCATTGCCGCCGCCGCCGGTTCCATCGCCGATGTCGTAGATGCGCTCAAGGTGTACCGGCCGTTCAGCGGCTAACTTGGAAGAACGTGGAGGGATCTGTGTAAAACGCAGGACCGTGAACAACTCTTGAAACAATCGATCACTAGGCAAGCAAAGCAAGGCGACCTAGTGTTGAGCATCTCCACGGGAAAACTAATAACACCTTAAAACTGATATATTTGCGTGGTTACCAGTAAAACATCGGTCCAACAGCCGCACTGAAAAAACAAGTCAGCGCCTGCATCTCTGCAAAAGGAAGACGCGCCCCCACCGCGCCATTTTGCGGAGCTTTTGGCGTGCTCTGTAGGCATACCCGACGTCAAAGTTGCCTCCTATCTTCTTCCACCCAGTCGTCAAACGATTGGAAATCAGCTCGGCAGGAGCTGCTGGTTCTCTTTCATGGGCATGTGCATGTCCATCAACACGCAGATGTGGCAGCCCTTGTCCGTCAGTGTGCAGACGCGGCTTCCCCTGTCCGTCGACGCTTCGGTGAGGCCACTGCCACCAGTGCAGACGCCTCTGGCTCAGTCCGCCGGCAAGCATACCGTCCAGGGCTCTAGGCGATGAGCCGATGAGCGGACGGAAAAATTCATGATCCAACTAACTAATGACGTGGTGAGCTTAAATTATTTTTGGGTGCAAAGATTAGGGAGTTGTTGTGGAGGAAACTAATTTTAGAGGCTGACGAGAGGCCCGAATAAAGAGTTTTCAGGGTTAATTTTTTAGGAAGCTCTTGGATTGGTTCAATTAGGCTGGAACCAGCTCTAAACAATTTGGTCTATTCCTAATAAAATAAGAAAAACAAAAGATAAAATCGGCAAATAACTTTCCCCAACCATAACTGCACAAGTTGTGAAAATCAACCCCAAATAAGCAACTCCCACATCAAGAAATCAAGCAAATCAAACACACATGACACATCAGAAAGGGAGTCATTTACCGGTTCAAACGGACGAAGAATGCAGTGCAATGTCGGGGTCAGGGATGGGTGGACGATGGCTTTTGCCCAAAAAAGAACCATTGGGCAGCGTAACTTCGCTGTCTCATCGCATGTTTGACATATGTATGGAATATTAAATATAGACTATTTACGAAACTAAATGCACAGATTAAGACTATTTTGCGAGACGAATGTTTTAAGCTTAATTAGTCCATGATTTGACAATGTGGTGCTATAGTAAATATGTGCTAATGACAGATTAATTAGGCTTAATAAATTCGTCTCGCGGATTACTAACGGATTCTGTAATTTATTTTTTTTATTAGTATCCGAACACCCCATTCGACACCCCATGTAACACCTCCTAAACTTTAGTTAGTGGATCCAAACACCCAAGCAACTGGGGCCATGTTTAGTTCACCCAAAATCCAAACTTTGGTACTATGCAAAAAGAAGATTCCCCGTCACTGTACATGCATGGAGTACTAAATGTTGACGAAATCAAAAACTAATTGCACAGTTTGGTTATACTTTGCGAGACGAACGTTTTGAGCCTAATTAGTCAACGATTGGACAATTATTACCAAATACAAACGAAATGCTACAGTGCGCTACAGTGCTACAGGAAATTCGGCGGCGCCAACTTCGGCCGAACTAAACACGGCCTGGATGTGAAAACATCTGACTGCTTGTGTCCTAAATTAGAGTGTGCAGTGTCCTTTGCAATTCAAAAAAAGTTATAGCTAGTGCATCAGAGGCCTGTCATGTGCTTCGATCAGGGGCAAGTACTGACCTATAGCAGCCACTAATATTGCCCAAAGGAAGCCTCCCAAGTGTGTAGCAGCAAGGATAAATGGAGAGGCATCCCCAGGCCCGTTCGGTAAGACTTATTGCTGCTGCGACTGATTTGTAGGTCTGATTTGTTGTGAGAGAAAAACACTATTTCTATGGCTGAAAAGTATGGCTAATTCTGGCTGATAAGCTCAAGCGAACATGGCCTGAACATCGGCAGCTGCTGCAACACTAGAAAGGGATATTCCCAAACCTCACATTTACTGGATTCTTGCCGGCTCCAACCAGGCACGGTTCATCAGCTAGCCCTAACAGCTAACTCGTCAAACGAAGGTACGATTAGCACTAGTTCATTTATGTTCTCGTGTCCTAGTTTTAGACCTTAAGATCCTATGAATCTACCAATGGCACAAGAGCCTTTGTGTAAGCTCTAAGTTTTTTCTTTAAACTCTGTGTAAGCTCAAGTTAGGACTAGCAGTTCTCTTGTTTATACCTAGTTCATGTTACGAAGCACAATAGTGCCTATCTTGGGTTTTCAGTGGTGTGTCACATCATCACGCATGAGGGTATTTAAAAGAAAGAACACCAAGTACTTCAAATTCCCAAGATCCAAAACCCTAGATCCTCAAATCCCCGAAATTTCCCCAGTTTTATCCAAACCCGAGCCCAAAAGGATGGCAGCAGACTACGGGCTTGTTCGGCTGGCTGGGGCTGGCCAGGCCACTCAGCGGGGCACTGTTCACATCATGCCAGAACAATATTTTCCTCTCACAACAATCAGCCGGAACAGTATTTTTCAGTCATGCCAAACGGGCCTACCATAGCCTTTCTTGATTTCCCGTCATCACGGCCTGAAATCTTCAATGGCCCGATTTTCTATTCATTTTTCCTATGCCGGCCGGCTTTTCCGTCTTTTTTTTTTTCGTCCACTCTTGCTTACCCGCTTGCACGGCCGAGTGGTCAAGCTTAGCCTGCCTGGAGCATTCGATGCAAGGCCCACCGGAGAAAAAAAATAACACAAACACGCACTGTGGGCAGAAGGGTTCGAACCTTGGGCCTGAACAACAAGGGCAATTTGCCTTACCACTGAGGTACAAACAGTGTTTATTCATATTTTTTAGATAATAAATTCATTAATCGGGCCTCTCAATATTTATTTATATAGGCCACAAAATGACCTGCCGCCAGGATAGAAGGAAATTTAAAATTAATGCTGTTGTTTGAATGATTGATTGGATTGGGTTCTGAAACATGTCGCTAACCTTTCTCTTCGTCTCTCACGATCAGCATAATAGTTAAAAGTAAAATATATAGACACAAGATAGAAAGACTATTTTTTATTTATCTGAATATTGATGATTATAATATAGAACTCCCACGTATATATAGTCATGTCAAGATATAGTAAGAGTTTGGTAAGAGCCCATATAACAAACATACTAGGATTATGATTTCTCATTCTCCTTTCCTTCTATAATAGAGTCTATATTTTACAACACTCCCACTGCTCCCCTAGGTCATTCCCCTGATATGTTGGGCCATGACTTTCCGAGATGGACACCTCATTTCTGTGCATAAAGTGTTCTGCCGAACTGTTAGGGAGAACCACCGGACTCTATGCCAAAACATGTGTTCGTATAGATTGATAAGGGCCTGTTTGATCCATAAGCTAAATTTTAAATTTAGCTGATAGGGATCCAAACGGCCAAGCTAAAATACCAGCTAAAGTTTAGTTTTTCAACCCAACTAAACTCAACTGAGTCTGTAAGCCGGAGGATCCAAACACACTCACTAAAGTTTAGTTGGGAGACCTTTTAATTGGTTAAAGTTTAGCATTGAAATTTTAGCTAGCTAAATTTAGTTGGATGAATCCAAACCAAGCCTAAATCTAAAGTTATGTATTTCAGAATGATCCGGGTGATCTGCTGTCTGAGAGTGCACTACAGAGTCTAGAAAATACATAATTTTATATACGATCTTTCCAAAATAGAGATTAAAATATTAATGATGCTCATGACGTCGATGCTTATGCATTACTCACGACCGGGTCATGACACTGTGTTAGCCCATTAGTCATATTGTAGTCTATATAGGGGCGGAGGCTATATAAACCAGCCTTCCTCATCATAGGAGGCTAGCCATGGGATTTGCTAAAATTCAAGTGTTTGGATTTTAGTTTTTTTTTTCAGACGATGGTTATTGCATATATTTTATATTAAAATTACATATTCTTTTTACAGCAATTTCTATAGGTGCAATCTGTAATTTTTGGTACCGAGAATAAAAAAACATATTAGACAAAATCATAAACCCGACAAAATCTAATTTGCATTGTATTGGCACAAAGACAATTAACAATTATTTTTATAGAAAGACAAGGACAAAAATTTAATATGTTACGACACAAAGACAATAACAAATCACAAAAATAATAATTTACTTGTATTGGTTGGTGGCACGAGAGTGTTGCCTGAAATTACCTTAAAATTCAGGCACCTGAAATATAGGAGAAGTGGAACTCTATGGCTACCGAGAGAGATGGAGAGGAGGGAAAGAGAGAGAAAGATTAATGTTACTTTATTTCTTATATTACGGGTAGTCCATATGTTTACGGCTACCTTTAGCTATGGACTGCATCTCTATTTATGATTTCTGCATCAAAAGCGGGCCAATGGATAGTGCCACGTCGCCTGCAAACCCACCGTCGGATAAGCCGATACACGATATGAACCATCCGATCGGAAGCGTAGCGGGTCCCTCACCTGTTAAGCTGTCAACCGGACGGTCGCGAACCCGCTCGCTCCTCCTTCCGGCGCGGGCGGGGGGCCAGCGGCCCCAGCGCGGGCGGGGGGCGGGCGCCGCGTGCGCGGCGTTCCCGGCGCGGGTGGGAGCCCCGGCGACCCCGGCGGGCCCGGCCATCCCGGCGCGGGCGGGGGCCCCAGCTGCCCCTACGACCCCGACGCGGCGGGCGGTGCGGATGTGGCGGCTCCGGCCACCCCGGTGCGGTCGTGCCTGCGCAGAGGTTCGCTTACGAGGCGTCCCTTGCGCCGCGGTGGTGACACGGGCTCGCACCACCTGCTGCGCGTGGCTCCGCTGCTCGACCGGCCGCCGCCGTTTTGCCCTGCCGAGGATGCTCGCCAGCCGTCCACAATCCAGCCTCAAGAAAATCCAAGGTCAGGACCGGTGACGGCGTTCAACCAAATTTTGGCTTCAAGCTCGATATGGACAACGCCCACAATTTGTTCGATAAAATGCCAGAAGGAGGAGAGAGCCCGCGGCGCGAGTGCGATGAACCAGCGAAGCGGCGCGCCGCGGGTCTGGTCCACTGGCGCGTGCCAGCGCAAGGCCTCTCGCCCGCCATTCTGCGTCATCCGTGGCTCTCACCTGTCTCCCGCTTCCGCCTACACCGCCCGCGGCGGCCACTGGCCTTGAGGAGAGGTCGTGCTTCTCCCCAGCTCCCCTTGCAGTGTAGCGCTGCTCCTAGCCCCTCTGCAGCGACGGCGAGCTGCTAGCAGCAATGCGCCACTTCTTTCACCAGCATTCCGTCGCGCTTCCACAAACCAACAAATTCTTGCTGAGGCTTGCACTTCCCCTGCTGCTGGCCATCAGAATCTTAACCAGGTACTCCTAATACTATCTCCAGGCGCCCTCTCCTATGATCCCCGCCCCCCCCCCCCCCCCCCCCCCCCCCCCCCCCACCAACTCCTTGGCTTCTCTCTCAACTTTCAGTATCTGGAATACACCATAGCCATACTATAAATCAGAATTCTCTGAATTTCTGAACTTATCTCAAATCTCAACCATTCCAGAAAAGTTTAATACAGAGGAAGCCTAATCCAGTCACCATCTCAAATGACATGTTGCAGATAGCATTAGTCCACTATATCCTATGTACTTACAATTTCTTTAAAGTTTAAACCGAAGTGTTAGGAACCATGGCAAATTTTATCCTACCACGGAAATTTGTACGGACACCAAAAATTTATCATCAGTCAGCTTCAGTCACCAGCCAAAATTGCTCTGCCCCGCGGACCAACAGTTGACGGTCATTTAGGGCCTGTGGATGAGGTGTCAAGCAACCATTGCATGCACATAGATTGAAATTTTAAGATAATCAAGCTTCAAATGCTAATGTCTGCTTAACATATTTCTATTTGCAATTTATTTTTACCATGATATTCCTTGGGATTTTATCTACAAAACAAGATCCCACATGGTTGTACTTCTTTGAAGAAAAAAAATGACATGTGGACCCTACATGTCATACTTAACTGCTATTGAAACACGCTTTACCACTCCAGATTTTGGCATTGGTTGAATTTTGGCTCTATCATAACAAATATCATTGACTAATATTATTTCCAGTGCAGTCCATGCTCTACAAGCCTTGCATTTTACAATCACAACATGATATTATTAATTCTTGGCATTACCCTCTGGTCTCAATAACTTTGTTACAATATGAACACGTAATGTTATTAATTTTTGGCATTACCCTCTGGTCTCATTAACTTTGTTACAATATGAATTCTATCTTGCAGGTAACCAATTTTGGGTAACTAATCAGCGTAATTACTCAATCTGTGCCAGCAGCACAATAGGGCAACCATAACAAGAGGCTCTGGGCAACCATAACAAGAGGCTCTGTCCCAGTCTGCTCCTCAAGATCAGATTGACATCCATTGGCTGGTTCTCTCCTTGTCTGCTGCATTGTACTGATGTTCTGTGCAGGTTTCTCAAATAATTTAATCATGTGCTTTGCTATATTCTTACATTTATGTTTAATAATATTGAGTTTTGCTCCCTGATTCGGTTTACTTACTGATGATTATTTTCTAGAGACAAATCATAATGACCTGAGCATAGCCAGTGAGTACGACAAATTTACTCTCTCCTAGACCAAAGGGAAATTACACCAGGGATCCTGTGAAAACTTTGCCGGCTATATTATCAATCTAGAATGCCGGGGGGGGGGGGCATCAACCACATCTAGGATGAAAACATTTTACGAAAAAAATGAATTATGCGCATTCTGTCATATCGAATGTTTAGATACATACATGTAGTATTAAATATAGACTAAAAAATAACTAATTACACAATTTGCGACTAATTTGCGAGACGAATCTTTTAAGCCTAATTAACCATAATTTGACAATAAAGTGCTACAGTACTCATGTGCTAATGACGAATTAATTAGGCTTAATACATTCGTCTCGCGGTTTACTCGCGGATTCTGTAATTTGTTTTATTATTATTATCCGAACACCCCATGCGACACCTCCGTATAACATCCGATGTGACATCCCAAAACTTTACACGTTGGATCTAAACAAGGCCTATATCAATTTATCGATTACTTGCCATGGTTTGCTGTTTTGACTTTGTTCATAAAATACTTTTCTATTTCGAGATGATTTGTCCTATGACTTAAGATGGCTTTGTGAAAATCTACAAGTGATGAATTTATGAAATATGCTTTCGTCACCTTCTTTAGGCTTTTTCCATCATCCAGAATTCTATATGCAATAATATATTCTATTCCTAAACTATGTTTATCAAACCATAAGAACTATAGCTGGATAATATAAAGGTTATTTTTCATCATCTCTGCACTTAGATTCATCCACAACAGTAAAATCACCACCGGCTACCTCAAAGATGGCGCGGCAACCATTTTCAAAAGAATTTGTAGCTCAATGCTACTCCAAGCATTCTTAAATCCTAATGTTAATCAATAACTATACGCTTTTTAACCTGGGTCAAAGACTTAGGCCCAAACATCATCAGAGACCATATCCACTGACCATGGTGCACATTCAAGTGAATAAATCATCTGGAGAGAACTTTAGGTCACTAATCACTATGGCTCGCACCAAATTCTATACTGGCCCAAATCTGATGTAGGCGTGGCAAAGCCACGCCCATGTTTCTAGTTATATACTACTCCCACAATATTTCATGAACTACTTTATAGCAACATTGTGGTTGCTCTAAGCTCTCCCTTGACGACCACCTGCAATTCTGCGCATCCGCAGAGATTTGAGCTTAATTGGGTTGCTTACTCTAGAGCTCAAGCAGCTAGCTAGCCACACATATGCTTCCTCCCGGTCCCTGTATTGTAGTCTATATGGTTTCTGGAATTACTTTTTCTTTTGGCTTGGCATATGTTAGCACTTGACATAAAGTCATCAACGTCTTTAATTTGACTTGGATTTATATATGCGCTTCATGTAATGTAAGGTTACCGCCACTAGTGAAAATAGATTTGATAGCTAGTAAAAATGCATTTGCGCGCGGTAAAAACCATGAACACAGTACAGATCATTGCTTACATCCAGTACAAAAACGTCACTGTACTAACGCTGTGTTGTCTATCTCGAAAGTTTGATGGCGAGCTATTCGAATGCCGACATGCGAGGCATGCACGGTCCTTCGCGACCGAGGGAGACGATCTTCTTCTGGTCATGAACGGCAAAAGGTGGCACGATCGACTGACGGAACGACGACCCCAAGCAAATAAAGCAACCGTGTGACAGACAGGATGGACACGCACTAGCCCTAATCCAACACGGATTGAGAAACGTGCATCCCCAACTGAAAGAGGGATGGAGGATTGCGAATTACAGGTTGGAGGAGCAAGCACAGCTGATGAGCACGGGACAGGCTGGTCGATGATGCGTTTAGTACGAGCATTATGGGCGCCAAAGACGTGCCAAACTGCCAACAGGAGTAGTATCACTAACGCTGCTAATCAGGGTCAGGTTTAGTGCTCTCTCTCTCTCTCCTGCAGCTGCAGCTATGTGCGCGGCCCGCGAGGAGCCGCAGGGGCACGTGCGCATCCTCCAGTGACCCCCAAATTAACTGTAGAGGCGGCTGCGCCAGCCGTTCTTCCCAGGGTGTTCCTACAGAGGGTGCCTCTGTAGGGGCGGTTTCCTGACCGCCCCTGCAATGCCCTCTGTAGGGGCGGCTCAGTGTCCTCTGTAGGGGCGGCTGGTGTTTTCAGCTGCCCTTACAGTGCCCTCTGTAGGGGTGGCTGGTAATATCAGCCGCCCCTGTAGTGGACTTCTGTAAGGGCGGCTGTATCACCAGCCGCCCCTGCTGTGTGTATTTGTAAGGGCGGTTCAATCAAGAACCGCCCCTACAGTGGATTTTCCAGCAAAAAAAAATAATTCAAATTCAAATCTGACTATATATAATTAATTCAAATTCGAATCTAACCGTCACAAATATACATATATACATCCACAAACACAAGACCATTATTTAGAACAATCCACTAAAGCAAAGGAAATGTGACCAAGGTCCAGATGAGCACAATGACACAGATAGTGCCAAAGGGCAATGCTGCTGTTGCACTATAAGCAATAGCAACAGTGTTCAAGAAGCAAAATGTCTGGAAGAGAGGTCCACAGAACAGACATCCTGTCAATAGCAAGTTCCTCACCTGTAGATGGAGGCAAAATGCAACATTACTACCATTATCATGCTAATGCCAACTAAAGCAAACCGCGGACAGAGTAAATAACACATGTAAATTCAGGCAGGTTTATGTACTATGCTCATAGGTAACAGAAAATTAAAAACGGAAAGCTCTGCCACATGAACCATGGAACTGTCTACTGATGAAAACTGAAAACTACATGACTGAGCACATGTGATGGCCAGCTTGTGCTTGCGCTTGTGTATTGATAAAAGTAAAATTAGTACAGGCAGCAACATGGGAGCCACTAAGGAAATGCACATCTGAAGGTTTGATCTAAGTAAACCTGCAAAAATTAGGACATGAATGACAACAAACTGAAATCACAAACCCTAATTGGACTAATACTACTAGTGAATCAACAGAGCAAGGTCATATAGAGCTAACTTAGTTGGATTAGTACTATTAGTGAATTAACAGAACTTCAATCTTTTATTAAGCTGACAAGAAAAACAGAAACCACACAGCTGACGATTACCTTTTTCAATACACAGAAATTACACTAATCCATATTTAGAATACGTATATATTGAACTGCACTTTCACATGCACGTGGAGATTTGAACTTGATTTTTTCAACTAAACCTGGTTGACCATATTGAGTTAGGTTTCGCTGTTCGAGCTCACCAGAGTGGATGTATCGACGTCGGGGATGGGGCATGCCGTGGATGTAGCCACCAGAGGAGGAGCTCCCTGACCGCCACCAGACTTCATTGCAGCATATGTGTTCAATGCGCTAGCCTTCTGTAACGAAAGAAATTAGGACATGAATGACAACAAACTGAACTCATATTCATTTTCCTCAGATTTGAAACGCAAATATGCCTCTAACAGGACACAATGAACTCATACACAAGAAACACACACGAGCACATAATATTACCCAACTATAATCAGCCTATTCCTCCTATTACTCCATGCTGAAATTTAGCTAAAGTAAATGCTATGAACCTAGACATTAGCATGCACCCTCCCTCAGCGATCACTAATGCATTCAGATAGCTGCACCTAATGTATTGTGCCTCCCGTGTAGAACATTTGAAAGGTTCGAGACCTAGCAACCATAGTTCAAGGTTGATCTATGCACAACCCTGTATTCAGTATATCATGTTTTCAATAGACAGTAATTATACATTTTAATGTATATGGAAAGAATTGGTATTGATGCACTCATCTACATTTCAGATAAAACATTGTCTGAATGAACTGAATTTGCACAAAACTAAACTATTCATATTTGGTTCGACTGTCAGGAATTATCTATTGATTCCAGCCTGACAGGTTTTGTTCATGTCATATAAACACATTTGATTCCAGCCTGACAGGTTGTGTTCAGGTCAGATTTCATAAAGAGGATTTGTAGGTCACTTCACAGCTAAATGTGTATACGGTTCTTTCTATCTGATAAATATGTAATTGTTTCTAGCTGATGAATATGAAGGCAGCAGCTGCGCATCCGTTTCCCCACAGCCACGTATCGCTGGCTGGCCAGCACAAGCAAGTGCGCGGCGTTGCCGCGCTTGTTTTCTAGTTTCGTCGGATTTCGGAACTTCACTCAAAAACCTAACCTGAACCCATCATGAGATTTCAGCGATTACCTTCGTGATGACGCTGACGGATCCCTGGCCGCTGAGGTCGCCGACGGCGGATCTGGCCTCGCCATCGCCGGAGGAGCCACGCCCCGCATCGATCCGAGCTCCAGGGCCCGCGCCGCTGCGCCGCTGCCCCACTGCCCCGATCATGCTCCATGTCCATCCGGGCTATGCGCCGCCGCGGGGCTGTGGGGAGAGGGCGCGGTGCGGGGCTGCGGGTTGCGACGAGGGGCGCGGATGCAGGGCTGTGGGGAGGACGCGGTACGGGGCTCGGGAGAGGGCGCGGCGCGGTGTGGGGCTAGGGAGAGCGGCGAGGGGCGCGGTGCGGGGCTGGGGAGAGGGCGCGTTGCGGCCGGGGCTCGGTGCGAGGATGTGGGGAGAGGGCTAGGGTTTCGGCTTCTTTTTATATGCTTGTGCTTTCGATCCAACGGCTCTGATTCATCAGGGGTTCATCCAACAGCTGAAATACATCGGGCTACACAGTGCCGGCCCAAAAACCGTTGAATGGGCTGAATTACACTCTTTTTTTCCAAAAATTTTGTGAACTCTAAATTGAATAAGACATAATGTTTAAAATATAACTATTTTTTAAACTTTATAATCTTTAACCAATAATTTATATAATATTTTTTATCTATTGTAGTATAATTTAATACTATTAGATTTGTAATTAGATATATTATCCAATATCCAATAATCTTATAGTTGATTTTTTTTTCAAAATTCTAAATCAAAATAAATTATTCACATGTAAATAATAAATAATACAGTACAAAATTTATAATTATTTTTTATAGATATATTTACATATACAATAACTAAAACAACTACAATAGTTTAAAATTGCAAAATTGAACCTTTAAAAATGGGGAAAAAATTTAAATTTTAAAAAATTAAAATCAAAACTACTAAAATAATTTTGAGACACCAAATGATCTCAAATGAAAATTTGATAAACATCAAAGTTGTAGAGGTCATGAAGGTCTACAACTTTTATTTTGTTCATCTTGTCATTTGACAAAATTTGAACGTTTCAAATTTGAAATTTTAAAAAATGACAAGTTCGAACCAAAATTTGAGACCCAAAATGATTTCAACATAAAAAGTGATGAATACCAAAGTTGTTCAACTCATTAATATCTACACCTTTTATTTTAGTCATCTTGTCATTTAACAAAATTTGAACCTTTCAAATTTTAAATTTTAAAAAACAACAAGTTCGAACCAAAATTTGAGACCCAAATTGATTTCAACATAAAAAGTGAAGAATACCAAAGTTGTTCAACTCATGAATATCTACAACTTTTATTTTGGTTATTTCTTCATTTGATAAATTCTTAGCACACATTGTTCACCAATCTTACACATGTCTCATATAGTTTATAAAACCTTATGAGAGATGTGTCACATTTGTGAACAATGTCATTACCACTTTATCATATGAAGAAATGACCAATACAAAAGTTGTAGATCTTGATGAGTTATTCAACTTTGGTATTTATCACTTTTCAGCTGAAATCATTTGGGGTACCAAAATATTGTCTGAAGTTGTATTTTTTTGAAATTGAAAATTTAAATTGCTCAAACTTTTCATATGTATATATTGATAAAACCAACAAAATAAATTGATAGGGAATTATTTTAGAAAATTTTAGGAAAAAATCATTAGATTTGGAGTAAGTATGAGGAAGAAAAACTAGTTACAAAGTTGACCCACAGATTAAAAAGAGAAATCACACTGTTTACTATGATCATGTAAGGATCATCTAGAACAGTGTGATTTCTCTTTTTAATCTGTGGATAAACTTTATAACTAGTTGTTCTCCCTCATACTAACTCCAAATGTGATGGTTTTTTTATCTAACAATTTCTAAAATCATGCTTCAGCATTTAAGTTTGATCAAACTTGGATGTGACAATGTTTTACACATTTTAAAATTTGAAATTTGGCAAGTTCAAACCAAATTTTCAAACCCTAAATGATTTCAGATGTAAAAGTTATGAATACAAAAGTTGTTCAACACATAAAGATCTACAACTTTTATTTTGGTCATCTTGTCATTTGACAAAATTTGAACGTTTCAAATTTGAAATTTTAAAAAATGACAAGTTCGAACCAAAATTTGAGACCCAAAATGATTTCAACATAAAAAGTGATGAATACCAAAGTTGTTCAACTCATTAATATCTACAACTTTTATTTTAGTCATCTTATCATTTGACAAAATTTGAACCTTTCAAATTTAAAATTTTGAAAAACGACAAGTTCGAACCAAAATTTGAGACCCAAATTGATTTCAACATAAAAAGTGATGAATACCAAAGTTGTTCAACTCATGAATATCTACAACTTTTATTTTGGTCATTTCTTCATTTGATAAATTCTTAGCACACATTGTTCACTAATCTTACACATGTCTCATATAGTTTATAAAACCTTATGAGAGATGTGCCACATTTGTGAACAATGTCATTACCACTTTGTCATATGAAGAAATGACCAATACAAAAGTTGTAGATCTTGATAAGTTATTCAACTTTGGTATTTATCAATTTTTTAGCTGAAATCATTTGGGGTACCAAAATCTTGTCTGAAGTTGCATTTTTTGAAATTCAAAATTTAAATTGCTCAAACTTTTCATATTTATATATTGACAAAACCAACAAAATAAATTGATAGATAATAATTTTAGAAAATTTTAGGGAAAAAAATCATCAGATTTGGATTTAGTATGAGGAAGAAAAACTAGTTACAAAGTTGACCCACAGATTAAAAAGAGAAATCACACTCTTCACTATGATCATGTAAGGATTATCTAGAACAGTGTGATTTCTCTTTTTAATATGTGGGTAAACTTTGTAACTAGTTGTTCTCCCTCATACTAACTCCAAATGTGATGATTTTTTTTCCTAAAAATTTCTAAAATCATGCTTCAGCATTTAAGTTTGATCAAACTTGATGTGACAATGTTTTACACATTTTAAAATTTGAAATTTGAAATTTATTCGTGCGCCATCAGTAGGGGCGGCTGGTGATTCAGCTGCCCCTACAGTCTAACAGCAGGGCGGCTGGTGATTGAGCCGCCCCTACAGATTAGCCCCAACTATAGGGGCGGCTCAGGTTAGCAACCGCCCCTACAGTGCCATCTGTAGGGGTGGCTGGGCTGCTGGGCCCGAGGACGCCCACTGTAGGGGCGCCTCCAACCCTAGCCGCCCCTATAGTAAAAATGCCTCCGTGTTCCTAGGGTAAGAATCTGACGTAGTGCGCCGTGAAAGCAAAATGCAACGCGTGAATGCGTGACGGACCGACGGACCCCCATTGAGCTCCACTTCCATTCATCACACCAATACTTTCAAATCTATCTTTTATATATATATATATATAAGGGACCAATTCAAATTATCAGAAATACAACAATATTGAAATCTATGGTTGCTATACCTTCCATGGAGGCTTCAACGCGATCTGATGGTGTCAGGAGTCTTTGTACCGTGCCTCCGCCTGCATTGAAGCCTCACAACCGCGCCTATCCACCACGATCGGCAGCCCTCGCTCCCCTCGACCGATGGCGGCGCTGTCTTGCTCCCCCTCGACCGACGATGACCCTGCTCCCCGCGACCATGGCGCCATCATCCTCGACCGTGGCGGCGCCCTTCCCCATCCCCTCCCGACAGCGGCTGCGGCGCCCTTCCCCATCCCGATGGCCTTTGCGTGCGTGGTGTCGGCGACGGGCAGCCGCCCTCGGGCTCTGGATCCATGCAGGGCGGACGTGGCGGTGGTGGTGGCGGGCATGGACGTGGACGGGCTGCAGCTCCTACTTCGGCACTGGAGGGAGTCGGCCGAGGTACGAATGGGGTATGAAACCAGTTTTGCTCTTCGGCAGATCGGACCACGACGAGGTGAAAGATGGTATGTCATATGTGCACACATATCTGATCTTAGCTCTGAGTGCGACGCATGACTGATCGAGGCGCCTGACTGAGGTGTATTGATCTTAGCTGGACAGGTACTGAACTTGTCATTGCTGTTTAAGCAATCTTCATGTTATTACCGTAAGGTCTATGAGTTTGAGGTGCATCTTGTGCATGCACAGGTAGGGGGATGGTTATGGTGTGCATTGGATTCATGTTGAATTTTCTGGCAGTCTGAATAGCAAGGGCTTGTATGAGGATAGCAGATACAAGTCTCATCTCATCTCAAGAGTTTGAATTTAATTGGTAGCAGGGTGATGAGTGTGGCAGCATGGAAGAATTCAGCGCGACGTTGTCAGTGAAATACTCTTTCAGCAACTTCTCATACAAGGTAAACTATTATCTGAAAAAATCCCTGTTTCATTGCATATGAGTTTTCTTTTCTGAATTTTGTCTTTGATGACTGAATTTTCCTTTCCAACTTTTTTTTCTGTGATATGCAGAACATTTCTCAGCTAGCATCCATGAACTACGACCAGATGATGGAGCACAACTTGGATCCTTTGCAGTCCTTGAAATAAACCTTGATATCAGAGCAGTAAAGGTAGGTGTAATGTTCAGTGCCATGGATACACTAAATTTCCCTTTCTGCATCTAATTATGACATTGTTGTTACATATACATATGGTTTGCATATTTCAGTGCCATGTATACAATAAATTCAGCAAGCTCTTCTTATTAACAATATAATGTAGATTTGCTGCCTATAACTTGCTGAAGGTATGCTGCTGTTCATCCTAAAAATGGGTATGCTGCTGTTAATCCTAAAAAATGATATGCTGGTGTTTTATTTAGGGGTAGAGAAGAAGCATGTTTTCTTATTTCAGTATGAGGCTTGCAGTAGCATTCAGTTCGTTCACTTGATGCTGCTAACAGTAAGTGGCATCTAGGATTCTTATTTCTACATGTTAGGGCTATTTAACATGCCTAAGCCAACCTCTTTAATAGTGTTAGCTTTTAGCAATGACTCATGGTATATGGATTTAAGTTTGGAATTGTTAATGTAAGTGGCACCTCATCAATGGGTTTTGTTGTATTTCAAGGTAGTTTCATGTTCTTTTATCCGAACTCAATTTTGTTGTCATTTATATAAAAGATGATACACTTAAAGATTTCGGCTACCTGAACTAATATATTGCCCGTGCTAACATAGGTCTTATTAAGTAACTTTTCCAGGTACACATAAATTCTAGTTCCAGTATTGAAAAGGGGATTTACATATTATGATTTAATGCAGCATGAACGAGTGATGATGAGCACGGAACAAGCTAGCCTGGTGATGGGTTCAGCACGAGAGGGCTAGCATCGCACGAAAGAAACGTGCCCACTACTCCCTCCGTCCTTTAATATAGTGCATTCTAGCATTCAAAATTGGTCCTTAAATATAATGCATTCTAGAGGACAAAAACTAATTTTACATTAAATACATTCCATTTATCCATTAATCACGTTGATGATAGTGTTTAATTAGGAAATAACACGAGGGTACATGCGTCTTTTATATTCTCTCTTAATTTGTCTTAAAATTCTTAGAATACACTATCACTAACACCGCTAATTAGGCTCTAGTTCGATGCGAGATTTGGCGGCGGTCCTTTTTCACCTGGCACTGACACGACGGGATCCTCTGCGGCTCCAGATGCCGCACCGTCGACTCCGCCTCCCCGCTTTTCGCCACTGACGGATCCGAGTGCCGGGGGATAGGATTTTGTGGTCCCTGGATCCGTTGCTGCGACGGCGCCAGGATCGTCTGCGGCTGGAGCACCTGCAACATAGCCTGCGGCATCCGCAGCACCTCTACGCCCTATCACCCGGCTTCAACACGGTATCCATAAACCCAAAGTTTATACTGATGGAACAGTGCGCTGTCGGCAGCATCTGTTGCAGGTGAACCAAAACTCTGTTGGTGAAGCTTTGCATGACCAAAGATGGGTTGCGGCAATAGATAGTGAACATCAAGCTTTGTTGAAAAACAAGACATGGCATCTTGTCCCTCCACCAAAGGGTAAGATTATAATTGACTGTAAATGGGTTTAT
The DNA here is from genome assembly GCF_019320115.1 of Miscanthus floridulus. Lineage (NCBI taxonomy): Eukaryota > Viridiplantae > Streptophyta > Magnoliopsida > Poales > Poaceae > Miscanthus > Miscanthus floridulus. Next base: position 27,367,528 of record NC_089593.1, on the reverse strand, counting down.
AAGATCAAGAGGAAGGAGGACGGCACGACTAACAGATATAAAGCTCGTCTCGTTGCGAAGGGTTATAAGCAACGTTATGGCATTGATTATGAGGACACTTTCAGTCCAGTGGTTAAAGCTGCTACGATTTGACTAATTCTCTCTATTGCAGTTTCAAGAGGGTGGTCACTGAGGCAGCTTGATGTCCAAAATGCATTCCTCCATTGAGTGTTAGAGGAGGAAGTATATATGCGACAGCCGCTAGGATATGCAGATATGTCAAAACCAACATTCGTTTGCAAACTAGACAAAGCTTATGGTCTCAAACAAGCACCACATGCTTGGTATGCTCGGCTATGTGGGAAACTTGAAGCACTGAGGTTTAGATCTTCCAAGGCAGATACGTCCCTCTTCTATTATAATACAGGAAAGCATGTTATATTTGTTTTGGTTTATGTAGATGACATCATTGTGGCGAGTTCCTCACAAGAAGCCACAGATGCTCGACTCAAAGATCTAGAAAAAGAATTTGCCTTGAAGGATCTTGGAGTCTTGCATTACTTCCTTGGGATTGAAGTTAAAAGGAATTCAGATGGTTTGATTCTGTCTCAAGGTAAATATGCCAAAGAAATTGTCAAGCGGGCAGGCATGAGTAATAGCAAACCGATCAATACACCTTTGTCTAGTGTTGAGAAGCTTAGTGCAGCAGATGGAGATCCACTTGGACCTGAGGATTCTACAAATTATAGAAGTGTTGTGGGAGCTATGCAATACCTAACATTGACTAAACCTGACATTTCGTTTGCAGTAAATAAGGTGTGTCAATTTCTCTGAGCTCCTACAACTGTGCACAGGAGTGCTGTGAAACGTATACTTCTGTATATTCATGGAATGTCAAAACTTGGGCTTCACATCAGGAGGTCCAAGTCCATGATGATAAGTTCTTCTTTAGACGCTGATTGGGCGGGGTGTGTTGATGATCGGTGATCTACTGGTGGTTTTGCCATGTTCCTTAGTTGTAATCTGATCTCATGGAGTGCAAGGAAACAAGCCACCGTCTCCCGCTCGAGTACAGAGGTAGAATACAAAGCACTTGCAGATGCAACAACAGAGATGATGTGTGTCGGGTTCATAAACCTAGGGTCCCTCGGGGACTGGCTTCCACGCCAAAGCTCGGCCCAAACAGACAGCACACAACTCATGGCCCGGCCCAAGGGTCTAAAACGACAGGCCAAAAGGGCGGACCAGTCACCGACCGGAAGGTCTGGCCAAAGAGAAACAACGCCCGCTTGTCGACTACTTCGGCCCACCTTTCTGACTAGAGCGCTCGCTTTGGACTCTGACTGTCTCCGGACGGCCTCTCCGATAGGAAGGCCTGGCCCAAAACGCTACTCCCGACTTTGACCCCGCGTCTCCGACCGGGGGTCGCAGGAACCCTGCTCACCACTCTTCTCTGGCTGGCACGACCAGGGCCAGCTGGAGCCGCCCGACCAGGGACGCCCGCTCGGAAGGAACCAGGGGACGAACGGAGAAAGCAAGCCAGGGCACACAAGTCAAACCACAATACCAGGGACCATACCCTATGCACCTGTAGGAACAGTACTCTACAACCACCCTGACACAAACATTATTGTAGGCGCCGACATTTTCCTCTACAGTATTGTAGGCGCCGACATTTTCCTCTACAGTATTATAGGCGCCGTTAAAACTCCCGTACGGTAAGGCCCCCCACGTGCCTCCGGGTACCGATAGTATTGTAGGCGCCAGGATTTACCATATGGGGTGAACGTGGTGACACTCCTCACATGCCTCTAGGCATCAAACAGTATCTACAGGTACCGATGTCTACCATTCCTGAAGAAGGCAAACATAACCTCCCACATGCATCTGACATTCTACAGTAACATCAACAGGGTTGTAGGCGCCTAACATTATCTTGTACCCGCCGGCATGGGCAACAAAGCTCAGTAGCATACGTAATCTCACTTGTAAAGCCATCCCCCTTATCTATAAAAGGGGATGTGCTCCCTCCAACAAAGGAGAGGCTTTTTTCTCTCTAAGGCCCCCTTTGAAGAGCCTTTCTCAGATTCATTAGGTCAACCAAGTTCTCTAGTCCACAACCACAGAACCACTAGGTTTGGACCTCAAGCACACGCTTGAACACTTAGCTCATAACGTAGCTCCAGTCGCTCTCGGCCCTTCTGACCGGAGCCGACCGGACCTCTTGTACACCCCATCTTTCTCCTTCTCGTTTGTAACCCCACTGCAGACTTCGAGCACCTGGGCTCAGGAATAAAGTCACTGACCGACTCAGACTGGACGTAGGGCATGTTGCCTGAACCAGTATAAACCCTGTGTCATTGAGTGCTAGGCCACCTCCGATCACAACGTACGGCAAAACTACAAATATTCACTAGTTGGTCATATTCTGCACCGACAGTTGGCGCCGTCCGTGGAGAAGACATTGTACATTCAACACTTTTTGGTCATCGGATGGCCCACTTTCCCGCCACCCTCGCCGTGGCGGGCTCGGGCGATACGATTCGCTTCGGCTCACTGGAGTTTCCCACACTCTCACCAGCTGGGATGCGGGTCCCGCCCGTCTTCGAGTCATCCCAGGCCTTCATCTCTAGAAGCCTAGACTTTGTCGCTGACCGGCTCGGTGAACTGCACCTTCGCAAGGAGGCTCACGTCCCAGCACCCATCGAAGGGGCGCCCTCCATCAACTCTGGGACGCATGACTTTGTCGACGTGGCATCTGCACTTCATTCCGAGCAAACTCTCTGCTCAAACCCCGCTGTAAGTAATATGCGTAGTGTCATTTACTCTTTGTTTACTATCACCCACCGATCATCCGGAGGGATTGTATCGCCCACGCCACGAACACCGTACGATCGGTTCCCCTACGGCCTCGCGTCCTCCGCGGATGCGTACGCTCGGGGGCTCCAAAGGATGCTGGCACCATCCCCCCTCGCATCCGAATTCATGGGAATGGCAGGCCACGCTCCTGCCGCTTTCCATGAACTTCCGGATGACGAGGGCGAGAGTGATAGTTCCAGCATCGGCGACGTGGCACCCTACCACCGTCCGTCCTGGGAATGCGCTATGGCGGACGCTCTGGGACAGCCACCGGTGGTTGTGGAGTCTACGTAGACTCACACCCCTCCGGACCCACATGCGGGGGCCCTCGCGTCTGCTCAAGCGCACGCTGAGGAATTACTACAACGGCGGCAGCACCAGCCGCCGCCTGTGCCGGCGCAGTCGGTACAGCACGTTGTGCCCCATGTGGATGGCTCGGCAGGCGGCGCCCGGGGTCGCGCTCGTCAGGTCCAACACAACATCATAAACGATGGGAACGATCTCCCACAATTCGCTCAAGCCGACCAGAACATCGCCGCTACGGCAATGCTTTTGCACGGTGTTCCTGAGCCCATCGACCCCCAGGAGCGGGCAGTCTATCGGAACCTCTGGGTTCTCATAGAAGCCGCCTCCGTTCAACAGGCGGAAAGCTCCACGTCGTGACTCCGACTCGCGCCCTCTCTCCCCTTTAGTGGGACGGGGACGCACCAGACGGATCGCTCTATTCGCTTGCCGCTACAGCCGTCAGGCGCGGCTCGGGGGGCAGCAGCCGCGCCACAGTCCGACCCAGCGCCTGCCCCACACCGACCGCCAGTACACGAGTGGCCCGATCCACACCAGGATGCTCGTATCATCATCAGCAACCGGCGTCAGGCCCGACACGATGATGATGACCACCGTACGGCGGTGGGCGACACGAATGCCGGCCGAACCATTGAGAGGAGAGGTGAAACGCACCCTAGGCGCGCTCGCCGGCTGAACGACCGGAGCCCCAGCCCTGAGGGCCCAGGACCATGGGCCTTCAGCCGGCGTATCCGGAGAGCACCGTTCCCACAACATTTCCGACCGCCCGCCCACATCACCAAATACACCGGGGAGATAAACCCAGGCATTTGGCTCGAAGACTTCCGGCTCGCCTATCGGGCCGGAGGAGTGGATGATGACTTTTTCATCATTCAGTATCTTCCCATTTGCATGGGGGAACATGTTCGGGCATGGCTTGAGTTCCTCCCACACGACAGCATCCACGACTAGGCGGACCTCAAGAGGGTCTTCGTCGGAAATTTTTAGGGGACGTATGTCTATCCTGGAAACTCCTAGGACCTCAAGAGCTGCCAACAGGAGCCCAGCGAGTCCCTGCAGGATTACATCCATAGGTTCTCCCAACGATGCAACTCCCTCCCTGATGTCGTTGACGCAGACGTCATTAGCGCATTCCTCTCCGGGATGAACTGTGAGTCCCTGATCCACAAGCTTGGCTGCCTGAAACCCCGTACCACCCACGACCTGCTTGACGTCGCCACTAACCACGCCTCTGGCGAGGAGGCGGTCGGAGCGGTCTTTAGTGGAGGCTAGGACAAAGGCAAGGCCAAGCGTGCAGACCCAGATGAGGGCCCCTCCACACAGAGGGGCAAGAAGAACAAAAAGGATCGGCGCCGATCAGACAACACCACGATGGTCGCCGTGGCTGATCGCATGGGCAAGCAGCCCCAATAGGGGCTGCCTAACCACTTCAACAAACTCATGGACAGTCCGTGCACCAACCATGCCTACCCCGTCAAATACCTCTACAAGGACTACGAGCTCCTCAAATGTTTCCTCTAATAGGCCGGCGGGCCAAAGGAGGGAGACAGCAAAGAGGCGGTAGCCAAGAAAGGAGGCGCGACAGGCAAGGACGGAGATGGTTTCCCCGACGCTGACGAATGCATCATGATCTTCAATGGATTTGATGCCATCTGGTCCAAGCAACAGCACAAGGTTCGCTATAGAGAGGCATGCACCGCCGAAACGGCCGTCCCCTCCTTCCTCAGCTGGTCGGAATCTCCAATCACCTTCGATAAGAGGGACCATCCCTCCCACGTCGTGAGACTAGGATGCTACCCGCTCGTTGTCGACCCCATCGTCCGCAAGAAGCGTCTTACCAAGGTGCTAATGGACGGAGGTAGTGGCCTCAACATCCTATACATCGACACCCTTGATGCCATGCACATCCCTCGATCGGAGCTCCGCCTGGCGGGCTCCCCCTTCCACGGGGTAATCCCGGGAGCGTAGGCATACCCGCTCAGATAGATCGATCCGCCCGTCATGTTTGGCAGCCGAGCCAACTTCCGCTCGGAGGTCCTCACCTTCGAGGTGGTGGACTTTCCAGGGTCCTACCATGCCATCTTGGGGCGGCCATGCTACGCAAGGTTCATGGCAATCCCCAACTATACCTACCTCAAGCTGAAGATGCCGGGACCAAACGGCGTCATCACCATCAGCAGCGCCTTTTTGCATGCCTTCGCGTGCGACCATGAGCACTACAAGCTCGCCACTATGGTCGTCAATTCGTCTGAGCTCCCATGGCTTAGGGAATCGTCGGCACTGGCAGTCCCAGACTGCAGCAAACCAACCTCCTCAGTGGCCTTTCATCCGCTCAAGGAAACCAAGGCGGTGGGAATCGACCCCACCAACCCAACCAAGATGGTTCAGATCGGGACCCAGCTCCTGGCCAAATAGGAATGCGAGCTCATCGACTTCCTGCGCAACAATCACGACGTCTTCGCATGGCAGCCTTCTGACATGCTGGGCATACCGCGGGAGGTCACCGAGCATGCACTACGCCTCATCCCGGGCTCGAAGCCCGCCAAGCAGCGCCTGTGTCGCTTCGACGACGAAAGGCGCAAGGCCATAGGCGAAGAGATCGCCAAACTCATGGCAGCTGGGTTCATCAGAGAGGTATTCCACTCCGACTGGCTTGCCAATCCTGTTCTTGTCAAAAAGAAGACCGAGAAGTGGAGAATGTGCGTCGATTATACTGGACTCAACAAGGCGTGCCCAAAGGATCACTTTCCCTTGCCGCGTATAGACCAGATAGTCAACTCCACCTCGGGTTGCGAAATCCTCTCCTTTCTGGATGCCTACTCAGGCTATCACCAGACCGCGATGAAAGAACCCGATCAGCTCGCAACTTCGTTCATCACCCCGTATGGTTCGTACTACTACGTGACCATGCCTTTTGGCCTGAAGAACGCTGGTGCCACCTACCAAAGGTGCATGCAGCAATGCTTCGCCGACCAAATCGACCCGCTCGATCAGCCTGATCAAGCCGAGCGGCTAAAACCAACAATCGCCGTCTATGTTGATGACATAGTGGTCAAAACAGCTCAAGCTTGCGACCTGATCGCAAACTTGGCCGCAACATTCATGAACCTCCGAAGGTTCAACATCAAACTGAATCCCGAAAAATGTGTTTTCGGGGTTTCGAAGGGGAAGCTGCTTGGATACATCGTGTCCAAGCACGGCATCGAGGCCAACCCCAAAAAGATCACGGCCATCTCCAACATGGGCCCCATACACAACGTCAAGGGCGTGCAAAGGCTCACCAGCTATCGGGCTACCCTGAGTCGCTTCATCTCCCGGCTCGGTGAACGGGGGATGCCACTCTACAAGCTCCTCAAAAAGACAGACTCCTTCGTCTGGACTGAGGAAGCCCAGCAGGCTCTCGAAAGCCTCAAAACGTCCCTGACGTCAGCCCCAATCCTCATCGCTCCCGAACGGGGAGAACCCCTCCTTCTTTACGTTGCGACAAGCAACCATGTGGTGAGCGCCGCCCTAGTCGTCGAAAGGGAGGAGCCAGGACACTAGCTCAAGGTACAACGACCCGTATACTTCATCGGAGAGGTACTTACCAACCCCAAGGTCTGGTACCCCTAGGTGCAGAAGCTCCTATATGTCGTGCTAATGGCAACCAGGAAGCTCCTACACTACTTCACCGACCACAAAGTTGCGGTCGTCACTTCATACCCACTCGGAGACATCATCCGCAACCGCGACGCCGCCGGACGAATCTCCAAGTGGGCACTCGAACTCATGGGCCATGACATCAGGTATACCCCCGCACCGCTATTAAGTCTCAGGCCCTCACAGATTTTATCGCCGAATGGATGGAGGTCCAGCTACCGACCCCGAACGTCACCCACGAGTACTGGACAATGTACTTCCATGGATTCGTAATGGCGTCCGGCTCGGGGGTTGGAGTGGTTCTGATCTCCCCGGATGGGAGTAGGCTCCGCTACGCCATCCGCCTCCATTTTTCAGCCTCAAACAATGCCACGGAATACGAGGCCCTTATCAATGGACTACGCATCGCCATCGAGCTTGGTGCTACACGACTCTATGTTCGTGGCGACTCGGAACTAGTCGTGGATCTGGTCATGAAGGAGTCCTCCTGCAAAAGCCCCCTTATGACAGCATACTGCCAAGAGGTGCGCAAGCTCGAGGACAAATTCTAAGGGATTGAACTACATCATGTCCCTCGAAGGGACAACGATGCCACCAATTTCCTCGCAAAACTAGCCGCCAGACGGGAGCCATCCCCGGGCGGGATCTTCATCAACGACATCCACGAGCCATCCGCCTGCATCCTAGAAAGTCTGATCTAGACACACCCCGACGCCCAGCCGGCGCTCGGGGGCTCCGACCCCGACGCTCGGCCGGCACTCGGGGGCTCCGATCTCGGTGCCTCTAGGACGACGTCACCCATGAATGTCGCCGTATTGGCACTCGATCTAACCGACTAGCGAGTATCGCTACTCGCCTACCTCCTCGAGGAGGTTCTCCCGTCCAAAAGGACTGAAGCCCGATGGATCGCTCGACACGCCAAGACCTTCGTCGCGCTGGTGATGAGGTCTACAAATAGAGTCCATCAGGGATACTCATGAAGTGTATCCCCACCAACTAGGGGAGGTAGCTCCTCTTCGAAGTCCATGCTAGGATTTGCGGACATCACGCGGCCCCAAGGTCGCTGGTCGGAAAAGCCTTTCACCAAGGTTTTTACTGGCCCACCGCGCTGCGAGATGCAGAGGAGGTCATCCGTAGGTGTGAAGGATGCTAGTTCTACGCTCGGCAAACCCATTTGCCGGCATAGGAGCTCCAAACCATCCCCATCACCTAGCCATTCGCGGTCTGGGGCCTCGACATGGTGGGACCCCTCAAAAAGGGCCTAGGCAGTTTCACTCACCTACTCGTAGCAGTCGACAAGTCCACTAAGTGGATGGAGGCCAAGCCCATCACCAACATCCGCTTGGAGGAGGCAGTCAAATTCTTCCTCGACATCATCTACCGGTTCGACGTTCCTAACTGTATCATCACTGACCACGGGACTAACTTCACCGGGAAGAAGTTCCTAGACTTCAGCGATGGATACGGCATCAGGATCGACTGGGCTTCGGTTTGACATCCACGAACTAACGGTCAGGTCAAACACGCCAATGGCATGGTCCTCCAGGGACTTAAGTCACACATCTTCGACCGACTCAACAAGTATGCCGGGCGATGGGTTTCAGAGGTCCCAGCGATCCTCTGGAGCCTAAGAATGACCCCAAACCGATCCACAGGGTTCACACCTTTCTTCCTAGCCTACGGAGCTGAGGCAATATTACCCTCCGACCTCGACCACGGCGCCCCAAGAGTGAAGGCATTCGACTGCGACTGAGCCACGGAGGCCCAACAAGATGCAGTCGACCTACTCAAAGAGGCCCGTGAGACGACCGTCATCCGCTCTGCTCGCTACCAACAAACCCTCCGCAGGTACCATGAAAGGAAGATCAGAGGGAGGATACTCGAAGTCGGTGATCTCGTACTCCAGAGGACCCAATCGACGAAGGAAAAACACAAGCTCTCTCCACCATAGGAAGGGCCCTATACAGTGACCAAAGTAATCCGATCGGGCACCTACCGACTAGTGGACAACAATGGCAATGTTCTCACCAACACTTGGAACATTGAATAGCTACATCGTTTTTCCCCTAAATTTGGTCTAACCTGTTTTTAGTTAACACATGCTCCTATAAAAATGCCCTAGCCCGAACACTTTTGGCCCGGGGCACTCGGGGGCTTCATAAGGATACAATATCAAATATTACCTCTCTTCTCCTTACTATCACATGATAAAAACAACTTTGTCCCCGAGCGGAAGCACATTCCATTCCTTTGATTGCCCTACGTGACTCTGTTCTTACTTCCAACCGAACGCACCCCACCATGACCTACGGTTATAGGCAGCCGAGCCCCTCGGGCCACGCCCAGGCTCTTAACAGCTGTGGCCTATGGAACTAACGAGCAGGTGAGAGAGGAAAAAGGATAAAAACAAAAGTCATGCTAGGATAGAAACAAGGAACATATATTATGGTTCTGTCACAAAAGCAGTATTGGTGTATTCATTGATACAAAAAAACTGTTCACACAGGGACTCACCCACGATCTCAACTATTACATTTTCTACTAAATACTACTGCGGCCGCTCGACGACATCGCCTGAACGCCAAAGGAGAAACCATAGCACACGCTGCCGGACATAATCACCTTCGCTGAGGCCCCGCCCGGTTTCGCTCCCTCAACTTTGGCGAGCGCAACGGGTACCTCAAGGGACCCACTTGGTTCCGCTCCCTCGACTCCGGCAAGCGCAACAGGTACCTCAAGGGACCCACTCGGTTCCTGTAACACCTCGGGTGTTTAAAATACTAAAACTGCCATATCATCATATGCATTGCAAGGCAATTGGTCATATTAAAAACTTTGAGATGCATACACTAAAACAAGTTATATTTATGTGGTATGTGTTGAATTGTATTGTTTGACTTAAGTTCAAAGTTTGTTTGGATTTTGAATTTTTCGAGAAAACCCTGATTTTCAGCATTTAAATCCTACCCTAAAAATCCATTTCAAAATATAAGCATATTTTGGGGTTGAGCCCAAAAGCAAAAGTGTAGAGCTTGGCAAGTTATACAAAGTTTGTTTTTGGAGTTTTTCAAGTTGTTTAGAAAAAATTTGAGTAATTCAAAAAGGCGTAATTCGTTAAATTTCCCTATTCAAATTCAAAAGTTCATTTCAAAATCTAGACCGAATTAGGAGATGGTTATAGAAGCAAAGTTGTAGAACTTTTGATTTTGAACAAATTTTGTTTTTCGAGATTTTTGAGTTGTTATGAAAATTTGGGAGTAATTTATGAAATTTGGCGAATGGCAATTCTGTAATTTTGATGAACAGTGTTCACCGCTTGCGCTACACCACCGGCGAGCTTCGGTTAGCTTCCAGTCGCGCGCGTGGCTGTCTGGGCGTCGCGTTGACACGGCAAAGGCTTCCACGTGGCTTCTTTGCGCTTTCTTGGTCGCGTTATAAGCCAGCCACCGTCGCCGTTCTTCATTTTATCTTCTCCTCTGTTTTCCAGTCACCGCCGCCGCAGCTCCGTCGAGCCCTCGCCATCGAACCTGCGTCTACGTCGTCGCGGCATAGTGCTAGATAGCTTCGCAGTTTCCTTACGCACCCAGCCAGCTAGCTCTGGTCGATTGATTTCGCCGTGAGTTCGCCATTCATCGCTTTCTTCCTCGCGGCCGACAACCTCACCCGAGACTCCGTTTCACCGCGGCCAGCCTACTCCGGTGAGCCGTTGGCCTTGATCGGTGTACCTACGGCTTCGTCTCGATGCTGTGGTGCTTAATCCTATGTTGCTTGCTTGTTTTGATCACTGCAGTCGCCGGTTCTTCCTCACCGACGATCTTTGCTCCGCCGTGATCATCGTGATCGTCGTCACGCCTCTCCGTTGCTTCTCCGACCTCGCTCCTTACTTCAACGCGTTCGGGGTGAGCCACTGGTACTTCCTGGATCCCTTGTTTGAGCTCTACCGGTTGCACACCGCCGGCGTAGCGCTGCCGTGCCACCGCGTCCGCCATGGCCGACGACGAGCTAGTATAGGGCCGTAATCAGTGCTGATAGGGACGTCGATCGATGCGCCTAGTCTTGGTGATCATTTTGGTACGTTGGCCGTCGCCGTTGGACTCACCGTCGGCGAGGAATCACTGGTCAGAGCCATCGCCGCCGTGGTCAACGTCGGAGGTTAGGGATGACAGGTGGGGTCGGGTTGTCAGTGACTCAGCGTTCAAATGGATTTTTCTATTTTCAGATTTGAATGAATAGTGTTTGTTTTTGTTATTTTTGTGTAGATTTATTTAGAGCTCCAAAAATTATGAAAATTTTTGTGTGACTTCTCTGTGATGTATAGTATTTAAGAAAAATATGAAATAATGTTGTTAAGTACTTTTTGAATGTGATAAAAATTGCTCAATTTATTAATAAATAGATTTCCATGATTTTTTATAGGCTTATTTAATTGTCCAAAAATTATGAAATTTGTTTTGCCACTTACTTATCATGTAATGAACATGTACTAAAATTTTGAGTTCAATTAGAATAAGTTAATTTATTTCATAATTTTGAATTAATTAATTAATTCATAAAAGCAAATAGTAACCTTTAATGATTTAGGTTTTGTTTGAAATTTTGGATTGAGTGATGACCTTGGGTCATTAGTTGATAATGATCCTTAGCAATTGATGTATGTGTTACGAAAAAGATTTAGTCTGTTTGACTTGCAACTGTACCGCGAAGGAAAGTTGTATTCAAATTATTAATTTTGCATCCATCATCGAGCATCATGTTTCGTATTCCGCATCATGTTAAACATGACATTGTTATTACGTGTAGTGAACGAAGGTGAAAACATGGTAGTTAATCAAATTGTTGAGGAGGTTAATCCGTCTGTTGAGGTCGGATCGAATACTTGTGAAACATCGCAGGAGCCGGACTTTTCCGTCAACAAAGGCAAGCCCCGGATGCATACAACCCTACCTTGTGTTTTACAAATTAATTTCGCTTTTGCTTTCCGTTACTGCATTAAGTGATTAGGAGTTAAGTAAGAGCCTAATTGGTGCATTACCAACCTTGTTATTCCATATTTACCTTATTACCAGTTTTAAATTCGTATATGCCTAGTTTTGCTTAGCTATGCGTAGAACGATGAAGTCAGGTGATTAACTGTCACATGCAAGTTTCAAATGGAACCTTGGTTACTTATGTTATCATGTGATATGGGAATGTGGAGTAATAAATCTAGATCGGGCGGACTCGGTGTGTGTGAGCCACAAGACATGGAGGTCTTGTGAGCGGGTTCTTTCCGCCTGTGTCGATTAAGGCACGTCCGTTGTTGAATTGCATGAGGTGAGAATTTGTAGTACTAACCACATACTCCGGTAAGCCTGAACTTGGCAATTCTATTACGAGAATGGCTACTCGCGCACTGGGAGTGGAGAGATGGCGGGAATAGCGTGTACCCACGTGGCAATGGGCTTGATTGGTGGAGTACTGTATTCTCGGGTGGCGCGGACCCGTTCTTGCTTTAGAGGATCCGAGAGTAGGTTGATATATGTAGGTCGGGGACCTGCATATGTCGTGTGGTCTGGAATCCCCAGCTGGGTTTTTAATCGGTTCGAATCGTCGTTGCTCCTCGGTTATGGAGACTCAACTCACTGTTCATAATCGTAGTATTAATAACTGGAACTTGAGAAAGGTTTGCGAAAAAGATTGATATGAAGTTCATGTTCTCATTATGGATCATGGCCGATTCATATGTGGTACTTATAAAGTTTTACCTTGGAATTAAAGAATTTTGTTAAAGAGCTTTTACGCAAAAGAACTTTGATTATTGTTAAAGCCATACCTTGAATCCCATGAGCCGGCATTCCTGAGTTCTATCAGTTTATTTCGGTTAAGTCTTGTTGAGTACTTTTGTACTCAGGGTTCGTTGACCCCTTGTTGCAGGTGAGCCTCATGAGCAGATCTGTTTTGGATCGTGCTGTATGACTATCGTTCGTTCTGACGATGTGAAGTAAATATGTGATCCTTGGGCAGGATGTTTATTTTGTGTGTTATGTATATGTTAATTATGCCACTCCACTACTACTATAGTTTGTAATAATTATCGAACTTAGTTTGTAAGGTTTAAAACAACTGGTTTGTAAACTATGTTATCATAAGACTTCCGCTGTTTTTACTCTGGTGCTGATATTTGAATAAATGTTGTAATACTGCAATGACTTTGTAATGTGATCCTGCTCGGAAATCGTGGATGATTCGGGGTTCCCCGAGGACACTCGATAGTCTTTTTAAGTTATTGGAAACATATGCATAAATGTCAAAGGTCATCGGATAGTGACAGGTGCATGTGGGCCCTATAACTTAGGAGGTTCTGCCACAGTTCCGCTCCCTCAACTCCGGCAAGCGCAATGGGTACCTCAAGGGCGTCACGCCCATAGATGCTCAGCAGAAGAGCATAGAGCTCCTGACCTTCTCATGCAGTCGAGGCAGCTCCTAGTCAGGAACGACGCTACCGAGGTATGGCCGCCATGGCTGGACGAGATCTCATCAAACTTTATGAACTAGCCAACCCGAGCAGCTGCAGGCACGGAACCCTCCACCGACGCGATCCCAAGCAACTTCCCCTCCGACAAGGCTCACCCGACCAAGATCCACCAGAGAAAGTCCGCACACGGCTCCATCCCAAAGAAGGCCTCGCAAATAAATCCAGCAGGCCACCTGAAAGTGCATCTAGCCCTTTAGTGGGTTTTGGATGATTGAATGACAACGTGATTAAAGGACTAACCCATTTGCTAAGTGTGGACAGGTAATAGGTTATCTCACAGGTACTTAATGAAAGCCAAAATGATGTGTTGTTGTGTAAACAATCTAGTTCGAGCACAAGACAACAATGCAAATGGAATTCATGCAAAGGCTTAATTATTGTGGGATTTCCATGTACTATATGAAAGCAAGCTTGTAAGAATTAATTAATGAGACATAAGGGATTGCATATGGAATGGTCTCATATTTGAAGCTTGCTAAATTGAAATGAAAAAGATGACAATACATGAATGGATGATTCAACACAAGATGTGACTTGATGGCTTGAGATGGTGAAGATAGCAAGGAAAGGCTTCGAGGTACTAAGCAAGGGTGAAGGGCAAGCGACGGCTTGGCGACCGAAGAACCTAGCTAGGGTGAAGAAGGAAGTACTTGCATTTAGTTGAGGTACTAATCAAGCTATGATGGCCATGTTTATGTGGAGGATCAAATCACTATTGGAATGTTTGATGGAAGTGACTTGATACATTTTGGAGTTATTTATATTTGATGAATGGAATCAAGTCACGTGCTCAAGATGGCTATGCTCAAGTGACAAGATCAATATTGACATGTTGGCACCCTCACTTGATAAAGATTGAAAGACACGGCATCAATTTAAAGAAGATCAACTCAAAAGGTTTAATTTTGTTTTTCTTTTGATCTTGAGTTAATAGGTATGCCGTACTATTAAGAGGGATGCAAGTTTAGGTGGTCTGAGGAAGATAGAGTGCTCAAGCATAATAATTAAATCAAAAGAGAGACACTCTAGCACTTCACGAGCACGTAGAATAATTTTCTGTGACTGTTGGTGTCGGAAGTCCCGACGTAAGCTGGAACTCCCGACAGTCGGAAGTCATGACTCTTGCAGAAAGTGCTGACTCCCAGTCATAGCCTACGCGGTGACTGTGGATGTCAGAAGTCCAGACGTGAGTCAGAACTCCCGACAGTCGAAAGTCCTGACCCAAGCCGGGAGTCCCGGCATCGATGGTTCTACTGACCTGCTGTCTGTGCCCGTCGGAAGTCTCGACCGTCGGAAGTTCCAACGTTTGTTGGGAGTTCTGACACTGACTTGACCTAGGCCGGGAGTCCCGACATCAGTGGTGCTGACTGTTTGTTCAACTGTGCACGTCGGAAGTCCCGATGAACGTTGGAAGTTCCGACCATTGGAAGTCCTGATGTTTGCCGGGAGTTCCGACACTAACTTGCACCCGTAGACTTTTGATCTCGCATGAACAGTGTTTTCTTCATACGTTGGAAGTCCCAAGATCTGTGTCGGAACTCCCGACGTAGATCTGAACGGTTAGATTTTGCCTTGGAGTATATATACCCCTCTCCTTCCTTCTAACCGTTTCCCACTCATTTCATTGCGATGAACACTCAGCCAAAAGAGCCCCCAAGCATTCTAGGCTCGCCACCCTTCTCTCCTTTGCTTCCAACTTCGATTCCCAAAGGGTTTGAGTGGTTGGAGAGTGGATTGAGTGAGAAAATCACTTTGAGCAAGCTTGAGCACTTGATTTCTTCGTCAAGCCAGTTTGATTTGCATTTGTTACTCTTGGGGATTTTCCCCCAGCCGGCTAAGCGTCGCCCAAGAGCTTCCATCTTATGGAAGAGCCTTGGGAAGTTTGTATTACCCTCGATTTCTAGTGAAGAAACTCAAGTGACCTTTGTGGTATCCTTGAGTGAGGCAAGGAGGTGGAAGAGACTCCGACCAAAGTGGTCACCTCAACAACAAGGACGTAGGAGCTCCTTTGTGGGGCTGCCGAACCTCAGGATAAATTCTTGTCTCCCACGTGCTTGTTGTTGTTGTGATTTGCTCGAAATTACTTGTATTTGGTTGTCTCTCTCTCTAGCTATTTCTTAGGGTTTGGGACTCGATCTACGGAGTGGTGGCTTATCAACGTCAAGAGAGTGACCCAACACCTTACCTTACCACTAGGAAGTGGGTTTGTAAGTTATCGGCATCACAAAGTTCATTTTAGCACTTGTAGTTCATTTCCCGTAGGGGTCGGAAGTGCTGACAGTTTGTGTCGGAAGTTCTAACCCAAACTGTCGGGACTTCTGACACGTCGGAAGTTCTAACCCAAACGTCAGGACTTCTCACACGTCGGAAGTTCTGACTCAAACTATTGGGACTTCTGACATTAGCTGACTAGTGCATTTTGATTCAACTCTTTGGTTGCAGCTGTTTGGCTCCCTAGGTTTATCTAGTATCTTTTATATACTTTGTGGCTAACTTGTGAGGGGTGATATTACTCTGATTTGGAGTTTCCATTTTGGAAACTCCTATTACTAATCGTTTCCGCTTTTAAAGGTGTTGATTTTTTAGAAACGCCTATTCACAACCCTATAGGCGGCATCCTAGGTCCTTTCAATTGGTATCAGAGCCAGGACTCACTACAAGCTTCACCGCTGTGAGAAAAGGATGTCGACGCCTATCAAGTTGGAGCTGATGCTTCTCCAAAATGATGGTTCAAACTTTCTACCTTAGTTAATTTATGTACTCAATGCTTTTAGAGATATTAGTTCTCTTGTTGAGCATATTGTGTTTGCAAGCATACCTCTTCCTATAGTTGATTGGAGCAACTATAAGAATTTATCAAAAGAGGAAGAGATATGCGTGCAACTCAATGCTCAAGCTATTAATATCATTTTGAGTACATTGAGTACAGAGGTTCAAGATGAGGCAATATTCAATGGACAACCACCTCCAGAGAGTGCTCATCTCATTTGGACTAAACTCGTTGAGTTATATGGAAAATCCAAATGCGATGATGCACTTGAGGTCAAGTCAATGGAAAATATGTCCATTATGTCTTCATGCAGCGAAGAAGCCTCACAAGACCTCAAGAGCGCTGAGCCAGAGCAAGAGGTGCAAGCCGAGGCGACTGCGCTGTCTACAAGCACATACCTGACGTGTCCGGTATCCCTACCAAACATGTCCGGTATGGCCGAGGCAGCCGGATAGCAGGCAATCTATGATGATGAGGCTCAAGCCCGGTGGTGGCCAAGTGATGAGTCAACCTCAGTATCTCATGATACTCATCACTTGTGTCTCATGGCCAAGAAAAGCAAGAAGAAGGCTAGCAAGAAAGATCAAGCCAAGGAGATAGCACAAGTAGATGATCAAGAAGAGAGTGATATTGAAATTGAAGATAGCTACACTCTTGATCATCTAAGCAACAAAGACAAGCTCATTCTCATGAAGCTAGTTGAGAAGAATGATGAGCTAGAGGAAGAGAATGAGAAACAAGAGCAATCACTTCAAAATCAAGAAAAGTTTCTCATCTCCAAATTGCAAGAACTAAAGGCCATAAATGAGAGGTATGAAAAATTATCAATTGAGCATGCTTTAGTTACTAACTCCTCTTCTAGTGTTTCACAACTAGAGAAGGAAAACTTTGAGCTCAAGGCAAAATTAGATGAACTCTCAAGCAAATATAATGTGTCACAAGCAAACTATGTTCATCTCAAGTGCTCTCATGAAGAATTAGTCGAATCAAGCATCATGCTTGAGGTGGCTCATGAGGTTGTGATTATAGCGGTAAAATCATTTCAACCTCCCACTCACACACTCACTTGTACACAATCTCAATTGAATATTTCTTGTGCTAATGAGTGTGCTTCTCAAGCAAGCCAATCTTCGATTGAGCAAAAATTTATAGAAAATGTAGAGCTGAAGGAAGAAGTGGAAAGGCTAAGAAATGATGTGATTCGATTGAAGGGTAAGGAGAGAGCACAACCTTCTCAAGATAACCGTGTTAACATGGTGAAGAAGCTTGAGAAGGGTTCAAACCGTGCTTCCTCCAAAACCCAACAAAAGAATCACATCTCAAGCAAGGCCAACACAACCAAGAGCAAGAAACATGGAAAAATGTTATGCTATGGTTATGGATTAAATGGACATGAGTGGGCCATGTGTCCACATAAGAGTTGGGCCAATAAGTGTGAAGTGGCCAAACAAAAGGCCTCAAACAAGTTGGCCAACCAAAAGAAAAGTGATGGACAAAGCACTTGTCTCATGAGCAAGAAATTAGGGCATCCTACCAAGAAATGCCCAATGTACAAAGAGGTAAGAAAGGAAGCCCAAGTTGCAACAAGAAAATGCTATGGATGCAATGAGATGGGCCACAAGGTTGATAGATGTCCATACAAGCAAAACAAGCATAGAGCAAACAAAGGCCGCATATGCTATGCTTGTAAGAAAAAGGGGCACTTAAGCTATGAATGCCCAAATGGTAATGCTCCTAAGCCAAACACATTTGTTTATAATGATATGCTCAGGAAGACCTCAAATGGAGTTAATACTAGCAAGGTGATGTGTTCACCACAAACTAGTGCATAAGCCATTTGGGTGCCTAAGCACTTATTGACTAACCCAAAAGGACCCAACAAGAGTTGGGTACCAAAATGTGCTTAGGTTGATAATGTAGGTACTTGGTGGTGAGATGAAAGCTTCGGGGTGGTTGAGCAAGCAAATTGAAAATATTTACTCAATCTATCAATCAATTCTTATCATAATCTCATATATGGTTGACCCGAAGATAAATCAATGACCATATCGTTTACTTCATCTCTACCATTGATAACAAGTACCTAAAAACCTTATAGGATAGCCACTTTGTGTTTAGTGCTCAATGGCTCACAAATAAGCATATTTGTGAAATAATTGGAAGTGACTAATTAGTTTTATTTAATCATTATCATATTTGCCATGTGATGCTTTTAATGGCTCTCTAGTAGAGCAATGCATTTGTTCAGATGCAGGCATACAAGAAGTACTAGAGCTAAAACGAAGAATCACAAGCAGCACTTCAATTGTTTCTGTCCTGCACCTACCGGACGTGTCCGGTATGGCCAAGGAAGAAAGGAAAAGTGTTTATGTTCTTCACATGCTGGACGTGTCCGGTATGTCTACCGGACGTGTCCGGTATGGCAAGAACTAGAGCACTAACTGGGATGCAACTGAGGTTTGATCCATATGATTTCATATATCCTTAATTTGCTCAGAAGCTTGTGATCTATCAAACCTAAGTGGGTTGTGAGTATGTCTCAACGAAATTTAAATATGGCAAATTACTTTGTGTTGGTCAAAATAGAAAATTGACTCCCAAATTCTTAAAAGAATAAAGTGCCTGTTGAAAGTCATTCAAATTACTTGTGGTACTTATTTAGGGGGAGCTCAGTTTCTATTTTGCACCATTGTGGACTAATAATTTTATCTAGCATTATTTGTAGTCCTTTAGATGAAAATTGATTTCATATATGGTATGATTATTTGACAAGTGAGGTCAACATGATGTTGTAATGCCATGTATTATCTCAGTGGTGATATTGTGGACTAACAAATTTATCTAGCATTATTTGTAGTCCTTTAGATGAAAATTGATTTCATATATGGTATGATTATTTGACAAGTGAGGTCAACATGATGTTGTAATGCCATGTATTATCTCAGTAGTGATATTGTGGACTAACAAATTTATTTAGTATTATTTGTAGTCCTTTGGATGGAAATTGATTTCATATATGGTATGATTATTTGACAAGTGAGGTCAACATGATGTTGTCATGCCATGTATTATCTCAGTGGTGATATTGTGGGCTCAAGGCAAAGGTATGTATTTACATACATGCATTGTAAGTGCATCTAAGGCCCTTTATATGCTAGTGTGTGCATTTGTGTGATATAGGATAGATATTTTTAAAAATCCCTAACTAGCATGTGTAGGTGGTGTGGTTTTTGAAAATCATGTGGTTTTTGGGTCTTTGTGGCCTAGTCATGTCATATTGTGATTATTGCTACCCTTGGTTGATTATTTGCCTAATCACATGTGACATGGTTCTCTCAAGTCCATAAAAATCCAAATCTCTCTCAAGTTTTGAAAATCATAAATTTGCCAAATATTCAAAAAAGATAAAATCAATTCTTGGCTAATTCATGTCCCCTAAGTGAGAATCCTAAGCCTATTTCAATTAATGCAAATATTATGCCTAGGAAGGTTTGTTATGGTACCTTATTGATTAGTATTGCAAAAAAAATTCTGCTATTCATACTAAGGCTATGCCTAAGTATGTTGCGTCTAACATGAGAGGACCCAAACTAGTTTGGGTACCATCGAAAAGTGGATGATCGTTTGTAGGTACCATGGCATTGGAGACTTGATTCAATGGAATTATTATTGTTCATCTTATGTTGAGTCAAGTATTGAAGCCTAATGCAATTCTATCCCAATGCCAAGTCAAAATTGAGTGAAGTCCATATGCTATCAACATATAAGTATCATATTCAAGTTGTGGGAATATATTGATATATTTGAAGGCCTAGAAATAAGTGGAGTTGAAGCTTGCAAAGATGATCATAAGCTATCAATGTATATCTCTTGTTGATCAATGTTTATTTGGGTGCATATGAGTTAATTGAATTGGATATATATGCATATGCTGCTTGCTATGAGATGTTTGAATGGATTAAATGCTTAAGTAATCAAGTTTGATGTTGGTTTGATTGGATATGTTCATAAGATTTCTTCTAGTAAGTGGTTTGAATGGACATATGTCTTGTGAGAGTATTCAAACAAGTTGATTTCAAGTTTAGTTCAATTTGGAGAAAAATAGCTCAATTATTGAAATCTGTCCAATATTGAAAATCTGAGCTAGCAGTGATCATAGACATGTTTGAGTAATCAAATCTATTTGTATTGGCTTGAAATTTGGTCTGAATGCTCTACACTTATGGTATTAGTTGCTGTGTAAATTTCATGAGATTTGGATAAGTGATACTTCGGATTTGGAGTAGATCTTGTCAGCTATAGTGCAGCAGTTTTCAGCATGTAGCTGTGTGGAAAGATATGAAATCTGATAGCAATATAGAAGTCCAAAGAAGCTCAAATTTTTATAGCTACTAGAAGACTTAGTGTTTCACATCTTCACCAAATTTTGTGGTTTTTGGATATGTATTTTGGGAGATATGATTTATTCTTTGAAGAGTACAGAATCTGCCAGGAAAGTGACAATTATTGGATTGATCAAAAGTCACTTAGATTCAAAGGTCCGCAAATTAGAATCATATCTATAAGTGATTGAGGTACCTATGTTTTGGTTTTGGTTTGAGATAGAAGCATGACAAATGATGAGTACAAGACAATTTGTTTGAAGAGTGTATCTGGTACACATTTGGTACTCAAGCTAGAGATCAAGACCAAGACCAAGATGAAGATGGAGTTTAAGTTCTAGTGATAATTGGAGATCTTTTGACAGAAAGAAAAGGACTTAAACAAGTAGAAAGAAAAGGACTTAAAGAAGGATTCAAAGTTATTCATCAAATTAAGTCCAACAATATGGATCAATCAAACAAAATCTTTCAAGTGGATAAAGTGATTTTCTTTCAAGTTATTTCAAGTGAGTATCAAGGATGGTTCTTTGGAGAGAGTTCACTTCGCCCTAGGCTTGGATGGCTAAAATCGAAGTGGTAATCTAAAGGGACATTTGAGGTACTTGGTTCAAGAAAATCAAGAGATTGGTCTAGAAAGCAAGCAACACCCAAAAGAGAACAAGTCATAAAATTTCAAGTGGTATCATGAAATTTCAAGTGTAATTACAAGTGGTGCATCTTTTAGTTCTCTCAAGCAAGCAATGATCAAAGAAGAAGCAAGCCAACCACAACAAGAAGAGTGCACTTGATCATTAGTGATTCTCAATTCATATGGTGAAGAATAGGAATTCAAAGAATTGGTATCTATTGGTCTTCACCAAGCTTATAATTGGACTTCATGGTGCTATTGGAGAAATGAATTGAAATCTATATGACTATCTTCCTCTCCAACATAGCAACGGTATCATTGTATTGTGCATGATCATTTTTCATCCCTTACTAGTATGCGGTTAGTGCATATAGTACATGCTTATAGGATCATGCATTACAAATGAAAATTTTTAGATTCATAGACTACCACTATTGCTTGAATGATTATATGGTCTAGTGGTTAGTGTATGAGTTTGTTCATGAGCTAGTGAACCCATGTACTTGATCTATTTTGAATTGCAAACAAGTGACAAGTACAACCTCTTTAAGATGACAAAGGGAGAGTGACAAGTAATATGACCGACGCCATGACAAAGGGGGCGAGTTTAATACAAAGGGGGAGAGATTAGTATAAAGTTTGAACCTTAAGCACCCTTTGTGCTTTGTGTGACCCTTTTTGGCGATAGATGACAAAGGGGAAGAGATATGATTAAAGCTTAAGGGGGAGAGATATGTTTAAAGCTTCAGGAGTGCAGCCTTGTGTCTAGCTATGAAAGGGGGAGAGTAGCTATGACAAGGGGAGAGATATGACTTGAGAAATCTTTGAGATGAGTGCTATGTGTGTGATATATATGATGTATTTACTTTCATAAGGACCATGCATGTTTTAGAGTGACTTTGTATGGTGTGATGCTTTCTGTTTAGTCTTGTGTGATATATCTTGTCATATGCATCACGGTTTTACTTTGTCACACACACATGCACCCCATGGATGCAATGATTTAGGGGGAGTCTCCTATATGTTTTAGTATGTGCAATTGACATTTGAGGTCATTTTGTGAATTCTAATCTTAAGCACATATTGAGGGGGAGCCTCTCATAAATCATTGAACCCAAAAGTTTAAATGTTTATATTCTTTTGTAAGCTTTAATCAAGTTGTCATCAATCACCAAAAAGGGGGAGATTGAAAGTGCATCTAGCCCTTTAGTGGGTTTTGGATGATTGAATGACAACGTGATTAAAGGACTAACCTATTTGCTAAGTGTGGATAGGTAATAGGTTATCTCACATGTACTTAATGAAAGCCAAAATAATGTGTTATTGTGTAAACAATCCAGTTCAAGTACAAGACAACAATGCAAATGGAATTCATGCAAATGCTTAATTATTGTGGGATTTCCATGTACTATATGAAAGCAAGCTTGTAAGAATTAATTAATGAGACATAAGGGATTGCATATGGAATGGTCTCATATTTGAAGCTTGCTAAATTGAAATGAAAAAGATGACAATACATGAATGGATGATTCAACATAAGATGTGACTTGATGGCTTGAGATGGTGAAGATAGCAAGGAAAGGCTTCAAGGTACTAAGCAAGGGTGAAGGGCAAGCGACGGCTTGGCGGCCGAAGAACCTAGCTAGGGTGAAGAAGGAAGTACTTGCATTTAGTTGAGGTACTAATCAAGCTATGATGGTCATGTTTATGTGGAGGATCAAATCACTATTGGAATGTTTGATGGAAGTGACTTGATACATTTTGGAGTTATTTATATTTGATGAATGGAATCAAGTCACGTGCTCAAGATGGCTATGCTCAAGTGACAAGATCAATATTGACATGTTGGCACCCTCACTTGATAAAGATTGAAAGACACGGCATCAATTTAAAGAAGATCAACTCAAAAGGTTTAATTTCATTTTTCTTTTGATCTTGAGTTAATAGGTATGCCGTACTATTAAGAGGGATGCCAGTTTAGGTGGTCTGAGGAAGATAGAGTGCTCAAGCATAATAATTAAATCAAAAGAGAGACTCTAGCACTTCACGAGCACATAGAATAATTTTCTGTGACTGTCGGTGTCGGAAGTCCCGACATAAGCCGGAACTCCCGACAGTCGGAAGTCATGACTCTTGCCGGAAGTGCTGACTCCCAGTCACAGCCTACGCGGTGACTGTGGACGTCGGAAGTCCCAACGTGAGTCGGAACTCCTAACAGTCGGAAGTCCCGACCCAAGCCGGGAGTCCCGGCATCGATGGTTCTACTGACCTGCTGTCTGTGCCCGTCGGAAGTCCCGACGATCGTCGAAAGTCCCGACGTTTGTTGGGAGTTTTGTCACTGACTTGACCTAGGCCGGGAGTCCCAGCATCAGTGGTGCTGACTGTTTGTTCAACTATGCACGTCGGAAGTCCCGACGAACGTCGAAAGTTCCGACCATCGAAAGTCTCGACGTTTGCCGGGAGTTCCGACACTGACTTGCACCCATGGACTTTTGATCTCGCGTGAATAGTGTTTTCTTCATACGTCGAAAGTCTCGAGATCTGCGTTGGAACTCCCGACGTAGATCTGAACGGTTAGATTTTGCCTTGGAGTATATATACCCATCTCCTTCCTTCTAACCGTTGCCCACTCATTTCATTGCGACGAACACTTGGCCAAAACAGCCCCAAGCATTCTAGGCTCGCCACTCTTCTCTCCTTTGCTTCCAACTTCGATTCCCAAAGGGTTTGAGTGGTTGGAGAGTGGATTGAGTGAGAAAATCACTTTGAGCAAGCTTGAGCACTTGATTTCTTTGTCAAACCGGTTTGATTTGCATTTGTTACTCTTGGGGATTTCCCCTAGCCGGCTAGGCGTCGCCCAAGAGCTTCCATCTTGTGGAAGAGCCTTGGGAAGTTTGTATTACCCTCGATTTCTAGTGAAGAAACTCAAGTGACCTTTGTGGTATCCTTGAGTGAGGCAAGGAGGTGGAAGAGACTCCGACCAAAGTGGTCACCTCAACAACGAGGACGTAGGAGCTCCTTTGTGGGGCTGCCGAACCTTGGGATAAATTCTTGTCTCCCGCATGCTTGTCGTTGTTGTGATTTGCTCGAAATTACTTGTATTTGGTTATCTCTCTCTCTCTAGCTATTTCTTAGGGTTTGGGACTCGATCTACGGAGTGGTGGCTTATCAACATCAAGAGAGTGACCCAACACCTTACCTTACCACTAGGAAGTGGGTTTGTAAGTTATCGGCATCACAAAGTTCATTTTAGCACTTGTAGTTCATTTCCCATAGGGGTCGGAAGTGCTGACAGTTTGCGTCGGAAGTTCTAACCCAAACTATCGGGACTTCTGACACATCGGAAGTTCTGACCCAAACGTCGGGACTTCTGACACGTCGGAAGTTCTAACTCAAACTGTCGGGACTTCCGACATTAGCTGACTAGTGCATTTTGATTCAACTCTTTGGTTGCAGCTGTTTGGCTCCCTAGGTTTATCTAGTATCTTTTATATACTTTGTGGCTAACTTGTGAGGGGTGATATTACTCTGATTTGGAGTTTCCATTTTGGAAACTCCTATTACTAATCGTTTCCGCTTTTAAAGGTGTTGATTTTTCAGAAACACCTATTCACCCCCTCTAGGCGGCATCCTAGGTCGTTTCACCACCCCCTTAGACGGAAGCCGCCCCTTCTCAGGCAAAGATGGCCAACACTGCCCCGGGCAGCCTCCAGCTCGACATCGCATTCCGGATTCACAAAAGGATCTGTAAGTCCTCCCCTCGCTTACCATCTCTCTCACTTAGGAACCGCCGCGGCATACAGGCACTCTCGGTGAGGAGGAAGGAGGAGAGACAATAGTTGGAGAACAGGTAAAGAACTGCGACAAAAAGCTCCCCCCTTCCCCCCTATTTAAGGAGGAGACGCGACAGCTGAAGAGGGGCAAAAGATCAGAACGAAAAACTCTCTCCCTTCCCCCATTCAATACGGATAGGAAACGATGGGACGCACACTGACCGACAGAACGACGCCTAGTCAGATGGAGCGTCGCCCGGTCAGGCAGAACATGGTCTGGGTACGGCCCACCACTACCGCACGACCAGGCGCGAGAGACGAAGCGTCACCACGTGCAGCGGGCTCTCCGCTTCCCCAGGCCAGACCTAGAAAAAACCCAAATGAGACCTCCGTCGGGGGAGATCATCGGGCCCCCTAAGTCGATCGAATCACTCAGGATAGACACCGAGACACAGGTAGGAAGCGAAGGGGCGCCCCATGTAGGCCATGCCGACTCCGTCACGAACGACGAAGCACGGGTCCCGGTCGGATGTTTCCGACTGAAGCTCTCCAAACCCCGTCACTCAAATCACCAAGGTAAAAACTACAAACCCTCTATTTCCTTATAATCATTTTATACATCCATACGCCCGTGCCTCCTGGACGATTTGGGCCCTAAACCGCCTAGGGGCTCGGGAACTAAGCATCGCACGTGCAGCGAAATGCATCACAACGCTCCGTGTTGCGTCACGAAGCGGCGGTTGCCTCATTCGACATGAGCAATCAATAGAGCCAGGGGAGAAAATCATAGATGAGCCCCGTGCGGCCCTCGCCCGGTCTGGCAGACTGGGTCATCTCAACCTTCTCGTTCGATCCTGAACCTCTCGCCAAGCCCACAGAATCTCCATCGAGGGGAGGCCGTTAGGCCACCCGGGTCGGTCTCCGGAATGACCCAGGCATCTACCGGGTTGCAGGTAAAGGAGTAGTGGAATGTCACAAGAGGGCTATGCTGACCCCATCACGAACGACGGACCCGGATTCCACTCGATCACACCCATTAGCGATCTCACCGAGCACGTCACTCGAGCCCGAGCGATCAGGACAAGCAACAAAACTCAGCCCCTCTAGTTGTGAGGAACCGAGGATGGGGTAACGCACACCACTCACACCGACCCCCACTAAGGCTCGACAGGGCTCGAGGGCTCAAGATACGAAAAGCCTGGGTTTGCGACCCCGATCTCGCCCCATCCGGCTACGCTTCCGACTGTACTCCAAACACCTGGGTCTGCGACCCCGATCTCGCCCCATCCGGCTACGCTTCCGACTGCGCTCCAAACACCTGGGTCTGCGACCCCAATCTCGCCCCATCCGACTACGCTTCCAACTACGCTCCAAACTCCAGGGTCTGCGACCCCGATCTGCGCTCTAAAGCACCTAGGTCCGTGACCCCGATCTCACCCCACGGCTCCGCCTCACCCGATCCAACGACGCGCATCGACGCCAGGATAAGTGAGCTCTGTCTCGTCCAAACTAACTTCCTCACCTGATCACACGGCGCGCATCGACGCTAGGATCAGTGAGCTTTGTCTCGTCCAAACTAACTTCCTCGCCCGATCTCATGGCGCGCACCAACGCCAGGATCAGTGAGCTTTTGTCTCAAAAACTCTCAAAACAACTAAAAACACCTCGGCTGCACAACAATGCCTTGGTTAAAACAAACTCCGTCCCAACTAAAAACACGCACACACGCCCGCTACCGAACAACCCCTAGACGGTTCTGCCCGAACCGCCCAGGGGCTCGGGGGCTACACCCTCGGGTGCACTCGCGCGCACCCGCCGTCAAAAATAAAATCCCCCGGATGATTCTACCCGAATCACCCAAGGGCTCAGGGGCTCCTGTCGGGTTCATAAACCCGGGGTCCCTCGGGGACCGGCTTCCACGCCAAAGCTCAGCCCAAACAGACAACACACAACTCATGGCCCGACCCAATGGTCTAAAACGACAGGCCGAAAGGGCGGACCAGTCACTAACCGGAAGGTCTGGCCGAAGAGAAACAGCGCCCGCTTGTCGACTACTTCGGCCCACCTTTCCGACCGGAGTGCTCGCTTTGGACTCCGACCGCCTCCGGACGGCCTCTCCAATCGGAAGGCCTGGCCCAAAACGCTACTCCCGACTCCGACCCCGCGTCTCCGACCGGGGGCCGCAGGAACCCTGCTCAACACTCTTCTCCGGCTGGCACGACCAGGACCGGCTGGAGCCGTCCGACCGGGGACGCCCGCTCGGAAGGAACCAGGGGACAAATAGAGAAAGTAAGCCAGGGCGCACAAGTCAAACCACGATACCAGGGACCATACCTTGTGCACCTGTAGAAACAGTACTCTACAACCACCCTGACACAAATAGTATTATAGGCGCTGACATTTTCCTCTACAGTATTGTAGGCGCCGTTAAAACTCCCGTACGGTAAGGCCCCCCACGTGCCTCCGGGTACCGATAGTGTTGTGGGCGCCGGGATTTACCGTATGGGGTGAATGTGGTGACACTCCTCACATGCCTCTAGGCATCAAACAGTATCTACACGTACCGACGTCTACCATTCCTGAAGAAGGCAAACACAACCTCCTACATGCATCTGACATTCTACAGTAACATCAACAGTGTTGTACGCACCTACCATTATCTTGTACCCGCCGGCATGGGCAACAAAGCTCAGTAGCATACGTACCCTCACTTGTAAAACCATCCCCTTTATCTATAAAAGGGGATGCGCTCCCTCCAACAAAGGAGAAGCTTTTCTCTCTCTATGGGCCCCTTTGAAGAGCCTTTCTCAGATTCATTAGGTCAACCAAGTTCTCTAGTCCACAACCACAGAACCACCAGGTTCGGACCTCAAGCACACGCTTGAACACTTAGCCCATAACGTAGCTCCAGTCGCTCTCGGCCCTTCCGACCGGACCTCTTGTACACCCCATCTTTCTCCTTCTCGTTTGTAACCCCACTGCAGACTTCGAGCACCTGGGCTCAGGAATAAAGTCACCGACCGACTCAGACTGGACGTAGAACACGTTGCCTGAACTAGTATAAACCCTGTGTCATTGAGTGCTAGGCCACCTCCGATCACAACGTACGGCAAAACTATAAATATTCACTAGTTGGTCACATTCTGCACCGACATTGTGGGTTCAGAGATTGTTGACAGAGTTGAAAGTTCAGCACCCTTCCACGGCTCGGCTATGGTGTGACAACCTTGGAGCCACGTATCTATCAGCAAATCCTATATTTCATGCAAGGACGAAGCATATTGAAATCGATTTCCACTTTGTCAGAGAAAGGGTGGCTCAAAAGTTGTTAGACATTAGACATATTTGCTCAGGTGATCAGTAAGCAGACGGGTTTACAAAATCTTTACCATTAGCTAAATTGATCCAATTTAGGAGCAATCTCAATCTTGTGGCCGGTTGAGATTGAGAGGGGGTGTTAAGATGATCACGGTTTCTATACCTAGCGCAGATATGGTATTCTGTTGCTTTCTTGTATCTCAAGTAGATAGATAGATCTTGTTGTGATCTTTATCTTGTTGTAATCCTAACTGTGTACAAGCCACATGGGGGCTTGTTCCCGGCCTATATTAACATGAAGTCGAGACCCTAAGGGGCAACTCGTTCACTCAACTTCACACCTCCACCTCGTCGACGACCAGGGCTCAGCAACGCCCGTTGGTGTGGAGTTCTTGATTTCTTCTTATGATAGAATAAAGGAAGAAGAAACAATGGATTTATTGATTTGATTTGAGGAGTTGTTGCCTTATTGAGGTCGTTTGATTTGGATTTACATGATATTTGGGATTTGTATGGTATTTGGATATTGGAGGGAGAGAGGCTATATTTGTTATTTATTTATTTTGTTTATAAAAAATGGAGACAAAAAATCATGTACACAACCGAACGTGGGTTTCTATTTGAGGGAGAAAAACAGAAAGAAACAAAAAAAAACCCAGAAAAGAACATTCGGATGGAAATGTATTCCACTCAAAAAAAAAAGAAAGAAAAACAGACGGTTCTATAATGACCGAGACTAGATTAGACGAAAAACTATTGGGTGCAGAAATTTTGCCTCTTATTATTAGAGAAGAAGGAATAGATTAGGTGCAACTCAACAGCCGTTTTAGTGCATGTACGCCGATAACTGTGCTGCAGTGCAGCAAGCCTGCAAATTTGTTTGCCTCTGTATGTCCGCGTGCTCGTCGGCCGTTGCTCCCGCGCCTGCGGAAGCGATCTGTGAAACCCAGCAGGGGCGGCCCGCCGTGCATCTACGCCCCTGCAGCGGATCGGGTTCGGGCGGATATCCATGGGTTTCGGGTCTGTAGGTTTTGGTTTTGGTGTCTAGTTTTTGCCCATGGATTTTCAGCCTGTTCGTTTGGCTGTGGCTTGTCGTAAACGATCGTAAATTTTCAGCCGGAATAGTATTTTTCTCTCACACAAATCAGCCAGCAGTACTTCTTCACGAACCAGCAACGATACGAACCAGCCAACCGAACAGGCTGTTTAAGGTTCGGATACCCGAAATACCGTGGGTTTGGGGCGGATCCTCAATTTCACCCGTGGAGCTCCATCGGGCCCAAAAGAATCAGCCCATTAGAAGCCCAATTAAAAACCCTAAATATATAAGCCTGAAATCCTCATCTATTCCTCAATCCCTTAGCGTCAGCGGCTCAGCCCGCACCCGCAGCCCCGCGTCCGCATCCCACCAGGCGCCAGGCGTAGCGCAATTAGGCACCCCGCGTCCCCGACTCCCCGCACCCCGCACGAGAGCACGGTGGCCGCACCCACCCAACGGGCGACGGCGGCTCGTCCGCTTTGGTGCTTCCCCTCATCCCGTTCGCGACCTTGCCGGCTCCCCAGTCCTCTACTCCTCCAGTTGGCAGTCGCCCTCTCTCTCTCGGTCACGGACGCGGAGTGCCCCAGTCGGCGGCTCCTCACGACGGCACGGCGCTCGGTCCTCGGCGACGGGCGGCTTCCTTGGCCCTGCTCCCGCATCCGCTAGCTGCCAGCAGCCGGCGCCGCCAGGCACACGGCGCGGGCACACCCAGCAGGCGCCCGCCGGCGCACGCCGCCGGCACGCTGGATTGGGGAGGCGTCGGCTGTGGATTTGCGAATTTTTTTCCGGGTTTCAGATTATCCGTCAGGTTTCGGGATCCCTAGGTTTTGGGATAGATTTTCACCCGAATTGGTTTCGGTTTCGGATTCGGGTTTTAGTGCAAGTTTCGATTTTAGGTGTACAGACACTCCAGCCGATCCGAACCTACCCCGTTGCAAGACTGGGCCGAAGAAGAGCCCATGATTCCATAACCTCATCACCCTCACTTGCTATTGGCGGGAAAAATCCCTTTCTCCCGCGCCTTTTCCCGTTCCCCTCCGCCTTCTCTATTACTCTCTGTTCCATTCTCACTTCCGCGACACGAAACCCCAAGCAAGTGCACGGAGAGGCGAGCCAACCCACCCAGCGATGCCTCCCAAGCGCAAGTCCCCAGCGACGGCTGCCCCTGCGGCGGGGTCCCCGAGGAAGACGCGGAGCATGGCTGCTGCAGGGAAGCGGGGAACGGAGCCTGCTCCGGCGAAGGCAGTGCCAGCTAAGAAGGAAAACGAGGCGGCGGTTGCCGAGCCGAAGGCTAGGAAGAGAGCCAAGAAAGTCGAGGCGGTGACGGTGGCCACCGAGCCGAAGGGGAGGAAGACAGGCAAGAAGGAAGCCGAGGCGGCGGCGCCAGCGGCAGAGGAGGAGGATGTGGGTGATGCGGTGGCAGGGGGGAAGCGTGTCATTGTCGAGGCCTGGTGAGTGCCTTCGTGTGTACTTTCCGGATATGCGGTGATTTGGCTGCTGACAGAGATAACAGATGATTTTGGGGGGACACGGGAAAAGATGGGATTTAGGTTATTTTGTTCTCATTTGATTTCCCTTATTTTTTTTTCTGCCGGAGGAACAACGATATGCTGGTCTTTTAGCAAGGAAAAGCGGGTGAATATATAGTGATAAACACAAATTGGAAGGAACAGACAATATGTGGTGTGGGCTTGTTTTTCTTTGCAGTTGTGAGGTGTCGTCAGTGATTAATGCAATATAAGTTGGAATACACATTCTTTAGGGCCCATTCGGTTCAGGCAAAACCACGCCAGGAATCATTCCATCTACTGAAAGCTTATACAAATTAAATAGCGATTCCGACCAGGAACTCTTCCTGCCAGTCGTTCCTGATAAAACGAACGGGGCCTTACATTGACAAACAATATGAGGAAGTAAGTTGTCCTGTGTACTTTTTATTGTTTTCATAGGAACAACAAATGGACTTAATTTTTTTTTTAAAATAGTTTTGAAGATGAAGAATGTATGCAACTCTATCCATTGCAGGCTATGCAATGTCACTGATCCAAACACATTTTTTATTTCTCATGTCTGCAGGCTATAAAAATCACCTCTATTTTTCAAGACAATCTCACTTTGTAATAGCTAGTCCATAGTCACATAAAACAGGTTCACTACCATCTTCAATCTAATCTCACTTCGTAATAGCTAGTCTGTGTTATCTATAATCTCATCTTAATAATTAATTTTACAATGCTTAGGTTTGTTGAATCCCTAGCTAGGATCTGACCTTGATATGGTCCTTGAAATATGTTTGTAGAAACTTTCTGGTATTTTGATAGCGTCCTACTTTATTTGACTGGTCATGTTGGTTAATTGCAAGGACTTGCCTATTTCCTTTCTATTGTAGATGTTTTGCTTTGACCTTTCATCTAATATTTTCTTATATATGGGCGTACCCAGTGCAGAGAGCTCCCGCTCTGTGCGGGGTCTGGGGAAGGGTGTCAGTGGCAAGCCTTACCCTCGCCTGTGCAATGCGAGGAGACCGCGACTCGAACCCGGGACCTTCCGGTCACAGGCGGTAAGACTCTACCGCTTGCACCAGGCCCGCCCTTCATAATATTTTCTTATATATACTACAAGAAATTATTTATTTCTTGTATAAGTTTTAGTATATTTTAAAAATAATGCTATTTCAGAGACCTGTTGTCACAGTCCTAGACCGCCAAATCACAGTTACAGCAATATTTGATTGTTTGGGGATTCAATCTTAGGGGAATAAAAGGGAATTGGGTAGAGGAAGCAAAGAGTCAGAGAGATAACAAGTACGAACAGCAGGGAGAGGTTCTTGGTGAGAGGTGAAAGATGACTCAAGATTCTCGTTCTGTTCGATCCTGTCTCTGAACGTTGTTCCTTGCTTTTGTAGCTAGAGTCCTTCAGCCCAGCCCACTTAGGTAGCCCGGTCTTGGCCCACATGGCCACATGTCAGCCCAGTCCATGACACCTGTCATCAGATTACAGTTTCTCATCCAATTTTACAAACTACACTTCTATGGTCATTAGTGTCACAGAACTGCAGTTTATAGAATCTATCCACTTTATCAGGTCATATTGCAAAACTAAATTTTATTCTCATTCAGCAGCTTACTATGTTGTTTCGGAAAAATGTTTAGTTTTGCAATATGGTAGCATAAGAAGATGGGTGTATTTTTGTGATTTTGTTTTTTAATGTCCAGATTTGCATGATATGGATGTAGGTTCTGCAGTAAGATTTCCAATCTTAGAACATTTATTTGAAGTTTACTCAAATTTATTATTCAAGTCTTTGAAAAAAAATTGAATACATCATTGCTGAAATGCATGGTGAATTTGAAATAGTAATGTATATTTGGCTAAATTGGGTCTGCTTTTAGATTCTATGATGATTTGATCTAGTCATAGCATTTTCATTCTGTTATCTCAACCTTGTTATCCTGTTTTCCCATGATATATATATAGTTCACCAATTTCAGTAGATAGTTTCTATTTGGAACAAAGGAAACGGGGTTCCATTTCTTTTTCTGTAGAACAGAAGATTGGAGGATTATTCTATTTACTGCTGGGAACCTGGAGTAGGTTTAATGTAGGGTTACTCTTTTATGTATGAGTTTTTTGTTAGGTGGACAAAACTGGGAAAATACGAACTTTTTTCAAATTGGAAAAGGGTGTGGTGGTTATCAAACTTCTTGTTTTCCTCTTCTGTATATTGTCACAGTTTCCCCTGCTGTGTGGATAATAAACCAAAAAAAAGTAGGTAGTGTTTCTTTCTCCTGTGGTCTTGCATGTCAGCAAGTTTAATAGTCAAAATAGAGTTTTTTATTAGCATTAAACTTTGCAACAAATCTGGGTGAAGTTAAGCATTATGGATCTGTGTTTAAAAAAGGGAAGTTAGGCAGTGCCTAGTTGCTAGGCAGAGTAATACCGTTTTGTTGACACCTAGGCATTTTCTCTATGTATTTCCCTGTTCTCTCTGTTATTTTGCTCTCATCTCTGAATCCCCCCTCCACCCACCACACACACACACACACACACACACACACACACACACACGCGCGCGCGTCTTCATTTAACATGCAAAAAGTACAATCAAGAAGGCTTGCCTTGTCACTTAGCAGTCTGTATTGCCTGTCTAGTGCCTAGCACCTTCTGTAACATTGTTTTTGAGGTCACATGTCAGCAAATTTTGTTTCGGGGACAACACATTGCAAGGAATAGTTGCCTTCATTAGTTGAAGGCTTCCATTTGTTTCATCGTTCTTAATATATTTATTCCTGTCAATGCACTTTATTTAGAGATACTGAGCTGCAACTTTGGTTATAGTTCTTCTTTCTGCTATTCTATAGCACTCAATGCAGACAGTTTAAGATCCGAGCTCAGAAGGTGAAGGAGGACCTGGAAAGTTCTGTTCCGGGGGTGTCTGTGATAATCAACCCTCAGAAGGTATCCATACTGTGTTAATCGTCATGATCTTTGCCAAACCGTGGGTTTGTGTGATACCCTAAAACAGCTTCCATGTACATCCTACTTTCTTGATGGCCATTATACTGTTTTTTTTAATCCCCAGCCACGCCGTGGTTGCCTTGAGATACGTGAAGAAGGTGGCGAAGTGTTCATATCATTGTTGGTAATATTCTTAACTGTCATTTTCCTAAATCATATAGGTTCTCAGTGTGCTATATGTATTTTGTCTATTTTAGAGCTATTTATTATCTGAGGCCTATGCCAAATTCTATCTAATGATCTCATGGTAACATTTGACACATTTTTGTGCATAGCAATTAGCCTCAGACAGCACAGCCCATTATCCCATACTAGAGTGATTCATAAAATTTGACTTTAAAATACAAAATTCAAACATGTACCATTTTTGCTAACCATTTGTCCACTGTGTTACTTATGATAAAACCTTCCAAACAAAAGTTGCATACATTTAAATTATTCAGTATCAGCTTACCAAATTGTTGTACTTCTTTTCATTCTGCCATATGGAAAATCATATGGCGCCTAGGGGTGTTGGCGCCCTCGTTAGCTAAAATACCTTGTTACAATGTTTCAAAAATCATCATAAAAATCATGTATGTAGTACACCTAAAGTTAAGTGTAGCCGCAACAATTTAGATTGAAATTCATCTTTGATTCTGAGAATAAAAAACAAAAGTGTCAATGTCAGCACATGATGAACAGTGCCAAGTTGATTGCTTGTCTAATTTGTTTCTTGGCATCTTAGGATTGATTTCAAACTAAATTGTTGCGGCTATATTTAACTTTATGTGTACTGCATACATGATTTTTCTGATGATTTTTGAAACATTGCAACATAGTATTTAGCTAAGGAGGGCGCCAGCCCCCTGGGCACCAAATCTGCACTCCTGCTAGATATTTGGCTTCATTCCATGCTATACATTGTTCCTTAGAAGAACGTTAGAAAGGTTAAGATGAATAAATAGTAGTTTGCACCATCTAAGATGTCATGACGTTCTGAAAACAGTAGGGATAGCCCATCTTTGCATGTAATACCATAATGATGACATCCACATGATTTCATTTGGTTTATTTAAAACTGCATTTGATGCACAGAACATGCCACGCCCCTTCGCACCAATGAAGAAGCTCGACATGGACAAGGTTATCAAGGACATCGCCAAGAAAATCTCCTAAATCATGTTGGCTGGCTATGGCAGGTTGACACTATTTTGTGCTTGAAATCTTCAAGCTAAGCTCGTAACCTTCAAAGTGTATGGTGTACGCGTAACTTAGGTCACCATTAGTGGCATTTCCTATTGCATTGGCCATGTGCCCATGTCTCTCGTAGAATTTAAACCCAGTGTTCAATGGAGTTAATACATGCAAAATTAGTACCTGTGGCCTGTGGCTATGTGTAACCTATATCTTTGCTTGTGTTTCATTGCTGGAGGTATATCATTTTCTGGTATATGCAATATGTCCTGAAGATTAGGTGACTTCTGATCTACGCTGTTCTCTGCCTCCTGCGTACGGAGCTTCGGAGTTTGAATTGTTCAGGTCGGTGAAAATCTACTTTTTCTTGGTATATAAGAGCATCTCCAAGACTGTTCAAAGAAAAAAAAATAAAAAGCCAAAAAAAAAATCATAGTTTTGGGTGGTTATACATGCCATGTCATGTCATCACGCGGATACTTTCCTGCTGCCTAAAACATGCCATGTCATATTTTTTCTCCAAGAGTCTTATTTTTTGAGCCTAAAACATGCCATGTCATCACGCGAATACCACACATCAAGGCCAGCTACCTCCCGCTCCTCTCAGCGGGATATCCAGGACTTCTGTGGCTAGTGCAGCCGTCCGATTAGTACCGTGTGAACCGCCTTTCAAACGAAACGACGGACAAGATCTCTCTCCGCCCTGGACGCGGCCACGATCGTGTCCATCTCGCCGTGCCTGCCGCACGTGGCGGCCGTGGCGCCGCCGCTGGCTGGCTCCCCGCCCGCACCCACCGACGCCTGCTGCGTCGCCTTCCTCCGCGCCGTAACCCCGTCGGCGGCGGGAGGCGGAGAGGAGGGCTGCCTATGCCACCTGCTCCGCAACCCGCTTCTCCTCGGCTTCCCCATCGACGCCGCCAGCCTCGCCGCGCTCCTCCCTGCCTGCGCTGCGGGAAACGCCTTTGCCGCCGCCACCCTCTTCGCCGACGCCTGCCGTGGTGAGGGAGTCACGCCCCCTCGTGCCTTTCTCCCCTCTCGCACCATGATTGAAGAATCATCTGTGTTGTTGCGTCAGGTTCCTGGACACGTTCTCGTCGCAATGCTGCTGTCTTTGCGCGCTTTTGCTGTGTACAACCGCATATGGAGGACTAGCTCAAGTTGTGGATGACAAATAGCACTGGCTTGCTTGCTGCCTCCTAGACGCGCCATTCTCGTTCAGTTCTCTGCTAGTCGTCAATTTTTTTTTCTTTCAAATTTTAGGGACTCTGTTTTGTCCTCACATTAATTGCTGCTGCAATAGTAGTATTTCTGCTCTTTGATACTGGTTCTTAGCATGATTTTCTTTTTGGCTTCAAGTCATATCCAGTCGTTTGGCAGATAAGTATTTTAGAATTCCTTGCTTGAGTTAGATTGTATGCGAGTCAGACAGGTTCTCTCATTTTAGTTTGTGTTCCTACTTCTTAGGGCCTGTTTGATGCATAGGGCTAATTATTAGCCAGCTAATTTTTAGCCCAAATTAGCTCTAGCCTATCCAAACAGGAAGCTAATATGTGACCTAATTTAGGCTAATTTTTAGCCTCAACTAGTAACTAGGCTTAGCTGATTCAAATAGGCCCTTAGCAGGACTCGTTCATTTGTTGTGTTGCTTATCAACCGTTGTTTCGTGTTGTAGTGGAAAGGCAGCTAGCATGTTTCATTCTTGTAATATAAGGCAACATTACTTTTTTCACCCTTCTCTTTCATAATTTAAGATACACCATTAGTTTGGCATGTGCTAAACAAAATGTTTCTTTGGAACCATGATTAGTCATCTACTAATCTTAATAAATTTTTGACGCTTCGATTTATGAGAGTCCTTTCTGTTCTCAAAGAAATTTATTGTAACAATGTGATAGTTCTGTCTTGTCTTCATGTCATATCCTGATGCTAAATCTTCAAGTCATATCCTGATGGTTTAGCAGGAGACAAACATTACCTGATGCTTGGCAAATTTGTCTCTCTTACTATAAGTTCACCTATTTTTGTTATGTTAGAAGCTGCCATCTTTCTTCTTGACATGCAGATCGCGCATGTACTGCTTGTGGTGTTTATCCTAATCATATGACTGAACAAGATAAAGAGTATAAAAAAGAGATAAGAGTATAATATTGCACAATCCATTAACTTCTCACTGATCATTTTGTTGTTTCATTTCCTGAACATAGAACTGAAGGCGCTGCCGGAATTGCATTTCATGCCCCGGTCAACAACCAGGCAAGAAATTTCCCCATGTGAACATATTTCTTCAGATTACCACTCCATTTTTTTTAAAAAAAGGTTCTCACTGCTTTTCTGTCCACACAAATGTTAGTTTGTTGTGCAATTACAGTTTAGTATCTTAACTACACGACACATCATGTGATGCACATTTCATAGTTCATAACTCTTTAGTACTTTGTGTTATTGTTTATATTAACTATTCTTACTGTGTCGTAATAAAGAATGCTTTGTAATTTGTGTTAGAGTTAAATGCACCAGAGGTCCATTAACTTGTGAGCAGGTTTCAGTTAAGTCCATCAACTTTGAAAGTGGATTTTTAGGTCCATAAACTTTTTTTGTCGTATCATTTAGGTCCATACCTCTCCACGTTGGCTTCTCACGCTGATGTGGCTTGCTGACTTGTCCATGTGAAACAGCACTTGACCAATGCATTTCCTCAAACAGGCTGTGGGCATGATGCAGGCCGTCACCGGCGCAGATACCACCGGGTTGCCGCTTGCTGCCGCGCCACTGCCAGATCTCGGACATGGAAAATTTGTCGCCGCGCGCGAACACCTTCTTGCCTTGATGCTCGTCATGGCTGCTGCTCGCCGCGGTTACTGCCGCGCTGGTCCTGCACGCGTGCCCGCGCCGCCCGCATTGCTAGTGGCGCCGGTGCTGGACTCGGCATCGTCGTCTGCGTTCTTGAACCGGCCGAGCCTAACCGGAGCATGACGCTGCTCGCGGCCTCGGCGTCTGGCGCCTGGTCCTGCTGCGGCTTCTGCTCCTGGACGTCCGGGACGACAGATGATGTCGCGTCCGCGGCGGCGGCGAGGTGACGCGCGGAGAGCTTGGTGCGGCAGAGTGGGCATGTGGCGCTGGAGCGGAGCCAGACGTGGATGCCAACGGATGATGGCGCGTCCGCGGCTACGGCAAGCTGCCGCTGGGCAACCGCATGGCCTGGCGCGGCGACTCCGGCCTCAGCGACGGTGCCCAGCACAAATGCACAATGTAATGCCAGTGCGGCGACAACGTCAAGTTCGGCCTACCCATGGCGTTCACCACCACGATGCTGGCCTGGAGTGTAGTGCACGTTAAGTTCGGCCCTCAAGAACGCGACCGTGACGAGCATCATGAACTCCTCCGATCCACGGCTGGAACGAACCCTCGACGAAGACGACGGGCTACAGAATAAGGACGCCTACTTGCCGAAGGAGTACGTGCAGCGTGCAGGCCGCAGCCGTGTCCGTCTCCAACCTGGGGCCCTAGCCTCAGGAGCTCTTCGAGGATGAGGTGGCCCATGAGCCGTACCACATCTTCGTGGACCTCGGCCACCCCTACTCCATCCGGCTCCGGAACCTGCGGCTCGTGGTGCCGCGCTCGGCGAGAGCCGGCGTGCACGGCCTGGTGCGCTCGTCCCTGTCCAAGGCGTTCGACCGCCTCTACAACAAGCACAGGGCGAGCTTCGGCTGACGTTCGTGGCATCCGGCTGTTCTAGAGGAGCCACAGCGGCGTGTACGAGCGCGCCGACGTCGTCGTCACCTACGTCCTTCTCTGCTTCACCGCCGCGCTGGAGTTCGTCTCGGCGTGCCTGGTGCTGGGGTCGGGCCTGCCCATGGCGTTCACCACCACGATGCTGGCGAGCACCACGGTGCTGGGGTCAGGCATGCCAAAGCTTGCCGGTGGTGGCGCAACACTGCTGCTGCGGGCGGTGGAAACGTCGCAGCCGCAGCCGAGGCGCTCGGCAGACGACGGGATGGTGGCCTATGGCCGGCCATGGGATTGGAGGCAATGGAGCTGGTCACGCCCACAACCTGTTTGACGAAATGCATTGGCGAAGAGCTGCTTCAGAGAGCCTAGTCATCACGCCACATCAGCACAAAAAGGCAACGTGGAGAGGTATAGACCTAAGTGATACAATATAAAAAGTTTATAGACCTGAAAATTTATTTTCAAAGTTGATGGATCTAACTGAAACCCGCTCACAAGTTAATGGACCTCTAATGCATTTAACTCTTTGTGTTATTATGTATGGACTATTGTGTATTGAGTTTCTCTTTAGCATGGTTGCCTTCCTATGAAGGTTATATATGAATTAATCTTTTGATACATATGTGTTGGTGCAGCTGCTGTCCCTGAGTTGATGTCCAAGCCAATGGAGGCAGTTCCACCAGCTGGGTCAATGGTTCGTTCAGGCGCTGAGGTCTCCAGTTCGTGTGGCATTCCCATCGCTGCATTGATCCTCGTGGCAGCAGGAGCTGTTATCACGCAGTTCTTGTGATGTTTAAGTGCCACTTAATACTCTCGTTGACCTCGATCTTGAACTGCATTTTGTCATGCCTAGCTTTGACGATTCATATGGCCATTGTATATCGCTAAGAGTCATGGTGTAGCGAAGAGATGTCTCTGAAAAACCCTTTCTGACCGCGGTGGATTCTGTCTACCTTATTTTACCAGTGCTACTCCTATCATATGTTCATGCACCGCTTGCAAAGAGTCGCACCAATAGATGCAGTTTCTTCTGTGCTGAGTTTCTCTTCACCTGAAAAGGAGTGGCGCCAATAGCAGTTTCTGCTGTGCTGAGATTAACTTTCAAAAAAAAAAAGTTTCTCTTCAGCTGAGTGTCTCTCTTGTTGGTGGCGATACATTCGAACCAAGCTCCCATAGAAATGACGTATTTTGGTTCAGACATTTGCTCATATAATCTCACTAAAGAAGGAGCCATTTTCATTGTTACCGTACCGGCTGTGAAAATTAGGTTTAGGTCCGCTTGCCCAGGACTTGATCTTCTTGGTACCAATCCATAATGATCAAAGTCGAATCGCAAGCTTGAAGCAAATTCAATGAAACAACAACATGTACTATATAGAATAGAAGGGGCCATAAACAGGAGAGTCTTGACCAATTCAAAAGATCATTTGGTGTTTTCGCAAAAAGAAAAGGATCATTTGGTGTAGTTGAAATAACAGAATTGAAAGTTGTTCAGTCAAGTATAGGAAATTAATATAAGATTGAATAACTTTCTCAATTTTCTTGGAATCTTTTATTTATCTTAATATTCATTCCATTCAGGCCATTCCAATGCTCACCGCCTTTCCGGTGGCCTCACATTTGGTAGGCGTATTGGCCTCGCATTTGATATGCATTTGATTGGCGTGTTAGACAAGAAAAAAAGTTAAATTTATAAAGTTTGATCAACAATTAGTTAAATTATGTGCAAGTTTAGAGCATGAAATTTACATGAATAGATCTGTGTTCATAGTGTCTTTAAGATGATATTGATTCTCTAGCAATTGACTACGTACTACAAGAAAAAGTGCGGATAAATCTATTTATATGATATTTTCCGGTCAAATATGTCTATTGTTTCTGGATAGAGGGAGTTTAGCTGCTATTAATTAGTTTGGTCCAACTAGTGAAATAGTTGTTAGTTGGATATTCAGCTAACAATTAGCTAGACATATTTGAATCTAATGAGCTAATTATTAGCAGCTAACTATTATCTCTGTGGATCCAAACAAGCCCTAAGAGCACAACATACTAACCTTGCATTTGAGTCCCTTCCACTCATCCGGGCGAGTTGAAGCGTCGGTCTTGATGGTTCTCCTTCCGATGTGTGGTTACGATAGGAAAACCTGCTCCGCTGGGAGTCGTGGGGTGTGTGGCGTAGCGTGGCTGTAACTTCCACGGCAGTGGGAGTTCGACGGCCACCAGAGACGTTTTTGAGGCTATAAAAGAGGAAGAAAAGGAGGAGGTGATTAACTGCCGAGCTCTCGGACTCACCTTCCCCTTTGCGATCTCTACTCAATCCTCTGCTCTGCCCCGACAAGATCGATGGACCGCGATAAGCAACCAATGGAGTCGTCACCTGAGTCGAGAAGTCGTCCTCCTCTTCGCGACTAGATCCGGTAAGCTCATCTTTCATCCTTTGTCTCATTCGAGTTGCCCTGACACCGTCTGCTATATAGGGCCCACTCCACGGCTGGTCCGCCATCGACTGGTCGCCTTGCCTCGCACGAGCCTGCCACCTCTTCGCCACTCCATCCCTCCCTCGTCGTTCTACCGTGTCCGACGACTCTGATGATTGGGGCGATGGATAAGACTGGAGCACGGTGATCAGGGACCTCGACCGGAGCTACACCACTGTCTCGGAAATGCACGGGGAAGCGGAGTGGCTGCGGTCTTCCTTGAAGGCTGCGGAGGTGGCGCTGTCCGCGGCTCACCGAGAGAGGGTTGCGGCGCAGGCACAGCTTGCCGGTAATTACTGCTACGATCACATTTGAATCTGCATCGATCCCATTGCATCCTGCCATTGACCTGTTTGTTGTCCTTTCCAGCCCTCCGAGAACAGCTGGTTGCGGAGCGCCGGAATGCGGGGCGCCATCTTGTCGACGCGGTGACTTCCAGGCGTGAGCGCCGCGTTCTCGAGGACAGACAGCTCATGCTGCAGGGTCTCATCAATCAGCGGAATGAAGACCTTGTAACCCTCTATGGGGCGATAGGCGTTGCTTGCAACGCGGTGTCCCGTGCGGAGGAGCACGGTAATCCGACGGAAGTCAAGGAGCGCCTCCGCGCAATGCCTGTGCGTGTCACGCGCGTGGTCTCACATGGCGTTCGGGTGGGGACCACCAGAGCTCTGGCTGTCGCCCAGCTCCGGTTCGGGGATGCGGTGGACTTGCGTCAAGCGGACCGGGGATTCCCGCCACAATCGTCCCGGACGACAATTGAGTCATTGGTAGCTGACTTCGGTGCCGCTGGTCACGCAATCCTTGCTGCAGTGGATGTGGAGCGGATCCTCCTTTCTGCTCTTGATGAAGAGTAGATATAGGGGGTGATTTCCTCCTCCCTGCAATTTGTATCCTGCTAGTTATCTTATTAATTTGCAACTTGCTACACCTTCTGTTGTTTGGTATGATATTTTGTGAACTTGTGTGTGTCTAAACTATATCTTGGGTGCCCATTGGGTGCCCACCACTGTTATTATACTACGATTTTGTACTTATCTAAATGTGAGATCGCGAACTATATACCCACCAGGTTATTGAATTCCTTTCGTTAATGGTGGAGCCAAACTGGGCAGTTCTGACGCTTTGTGTGCCGTACGATCCTGGTGTCCATGCGGCGAGATTGTGGGACGAGTGTCCAACGACTTTGTTGTCCTCCTACTATACGATGATGATCTGATTACTCATCGGAGTATGATCCAGTCGTTGCTCTTCACTCAATTCGTACCTAGAAATTAGAATGAGTGTTTAGCTTCCTTTGGCAGAAATGTTGTCTTTGCTTTGCACATAACGTAAATCTTTATAGCGGCATTGTCTACGACTCATACATGTTGGGTACAATATGTTCCATAGCATAATAAGGAGTTCAATCTAAGGACCTCATGCAAGATGAACTGGTGGTGTCCCGGGAGCTTGTTGATGAAGAACATGCATGGGGAAGGATCTATGACAAAATGAAAAATAATCATTTTACAATCAAATTCATGGATGAATATCAATCATTGACTCATTGCAGTCCATGGGGTATGTTTGGATCCAAGGATGGTGCAATAAGCTGAGTCTACCAAGATTTACTTGTGTCGGTTGCGTATCATCCAGGCGAGCTGTGCTTCACCCATCGGAGTATCATCCGGTCGTTGTGCTTCACTCAATTCCTACTAGAATGAATGTTTAGCTTCCTTTGCAATCATTGTTGTCTATGCGTTGCACTTATGTTTGGATCCAAGGATGGTGCAATAAGTTTATCAAGATTTTATGCAAAACGACTTTAGAAAATTGACCATTGTATTAACCGTGTCACATTTTCTCGGTTGCGTATCATCCGGTGCACGTGTCGTCCTGCTTCAGATTATCTTGACAAGCTGATCTAGTGATGTTATCTAATGAGTGGCATATCATCTAGCTATGCACTCCTTTGTGGCACTTTTGGTCGTTGGACGCGATCTGGACGGCTTAGCCCAAAACAATGCAGGTTTGGAATCCAAAGCGGCCGACGGTGAGGCCACCCCGATTGTGGTTCCCGAGGCACCACCCCAACACTCCCCGTCATGTCACATTGAATCGGAGTGTTGCTCCCATTAAACGGCCTCAGTCGGCTACTCCACCCGCATACACCTGGCCTCACCAATCTCGTCACCCTAAACTCCGAGCCCCCCATCCACACCCTCCGCAGCGCATCTTCATGTTGAGCTCCCACTCCCGTTCCCGTTC
Organism: Miscanthus floridulus; assembly: GCF_019320115.1. Lineage (NCBI taxonomy): Eukaryota > Viridiplantae > Streptophyta > Magnoliopsida > Poales > Poaceae > Miscanthus > Miscanthus floridulus. The sequence continues at coordinate 27,324,177 of NC_089593.1, read as the reverse complement.
GCCTTTGGCCTCTGAAAGGTCCTTGTTTGGTTTTGGTAATTGAGTGACAACCTTAGGTGGACTAATGTGTTTAAGTGAGATACACAGGTGATTAGTCCAACATATGTGAGAGCAACATATGCCATGACAGTGAAAATGGCCTAGAGATGTTGCAAAGCTCACACATATGATGAAGGAGCTCATTGCATATGAACATGACATTGAGTCATGTGACCAAGGTGGAGAAGATCAAGACAAGGCTTGGCTTGATGGATTGGTTTTGCAAGTGTGAAGGGCAAGTTGAGTGATGACTTAGCGCTGATGGACCAAAGAAACGGTGAAGAGCAAGTAAAGTCAAGATCGATGAACCACTATGGTCACGTGATGATATGGAGTGGATCATATCATTGTTGATCTTGTTGGTGCATATGTTGCATCAATGTCGGAGGAGTTGGAATGGAATGCGCAAGGCAAAGGTATAACCTAGGGCATTTCATTTCACCGGTCATAGGCATATAGAGAAGTTGATGACCGGGTTTAGGATAGATGGCCATACTATCAAGAAGGCCAAACTTGTTTGCATATTGGTCATCTAGTGCCACTCGAGTGATCTAACTTTGCATCGTTGCTTGGGGTAGCGTCAGGTCTGGCGTGGTACGTCAAGTCGTTGGGTTCGTGGCATGGCGCAACCACAATCGGACTCTGGCATGGCACGTCAGGTGCTCGCGTGGAGGTGCGTTCGGTGATACTTTTGACTGTGGCACGCGTGGGCGACAGAGAGCCGTTGGGATCACGCGGCCAGGGTTGAACGATGGATGACACGTGGACGGCGCAGCACGACCGGACGCTGGCCGGGTGCGTTCGGTCATGTCCAAAAATGCCCTGTGAAGGGGTAACGGCTATTTTAGCCATTGGGGCTATAAATAGAAGTGTTGGCTGGCCTTTGCCGGCAGCTGAGCACCCTTGAGCCTTGGTGGCTTGTGTAGGTGTGCTTGGGAGCCCTCTAACTCACTTGTGCTTGATAGTGATCATTCGATCGAGTGAATGAGCGATTCTAGTGCGATTGCATCCTGAGGTTGGATCGAGTGGCACTAGGTGATCGTGTTGCAAGCCGGTGGTGCTTTTTAGTCTTAGAGGTTGCCACCTCCTAGACGGCTTGGTGGCTTGTGACTCTATTGAAGCACGCGAGAAGATTGTGCGGTGCTCTGGAGGAGGATTTGTGAGGGGGATTGTGCTCACCCCATGAGGATAGCGAAGAGCAACTCTAGTAGAGCGTGTCATTGAGCTACCTTCACTTTCAGGGTAGGTTCTTGCGGTGCTCGACGTGCGGGCATGGCGGGTGATGCCAATTACTCGCTGAACCACCAAGTGAGCGGTCGACACAACGGGGACGTAGCATGGTGGCAACCAACTAAACCTCGGGAGAAAATCACCGTGTCAACATTGTCTTCATCATCTTCTCGGTGGTTTGCTTTGCGTGAAACACAAGCTTGTATTACTTTCATTTACATTGTGCTTGTGTAGTTGCTCTTGTGACTAGCTTAGCTTTAGTAGCTTGCTAGTTGCCTTCTTTCTTGTGTAGCATAGAAGTTGCTCCCTTACGTAGCTAATTTGGTTTTAGTAACCTTGTTAGTCACATTGCTTAGTTTTTATAGCTAAGTAATTTGTGCTCTCTAATTTGGCTTGTGTAGCCTTGTTATTGAGCATTGCTAGTGAGCTTTGTGCTTTTGATTCACTAGTTGTGTAGGAGCTCCCTCGGTTGTGTGAAGTACTAGTGCATAGGTTTGTGTGACCTTGCTCTAAAATTGATTAGGTGAGCTCTAGCTAACCCAGCACCGTTGTTGCCTAATTAGGATCTTTTTAAAGTGCTTGTGAACTTAGATAGAGGGGTGTAGTATTGGCTAGATTGATAGTTTTAATTCTGCATTTGTTTTGGTTAGCCGGCGCGATTAATTTTAAAAATGAATATTCACCCCCCTCTAGTCTGCCATCTTGCCCCTACACATGGTATCAGAGCTTGGTCTCTCATTTGTGGTCTTCACCGACTTGAGAGGATGACGTCTAGTGGGATAGTTGATTGTGAGACACATTTTTGATGGCACAAATTTTGCACTTTGGAAAAATCATATGCTTAATCATTTTCGTGCAAAGGGACCTAAGTTTTGGTGGGTTGTCACTGGTGGTCTCACTCATGTCTTGGACCATAGAAATCTCACCAAAGCTCAAAGAGTTCTCTATGAACTTGATGCACATGCTTGTTGTTATCTAATGGACGCTTTGAGCTTTGATTTGATGAAAAGGATAAACTACGTGGGAACCGCTTGTGAGATATGGGAATCAATCAAGGACACCTTGGTGACTCCTCCACATGGGACGATGGCAAGTTCAAGGTGGATAAGCCCAAGGATGAGGTTGTGCATGAGCGTGTTGAGCATGACCACAATTTGGTGATTGTAGAAGATTGCTTCACCTCATGGTCAAGTGATGATGATGATCGATCCACTACAAGTTTACTTGACAAGATTGAGGATGATGATGCCTCAAGTGATGCCGATTGATGATGCTACTTCATGTACACTTGATGGTGATGATGGTGGATCATGCTCGGATGATATTGCTACCACAAGCTCTAGCTTCATGTCACAAGGTGACACTAAGGTATCTAATACTAATATGGTTGATCATGTTGATTCATATGATGAGTTTGTGAGTAGACTTGCTAGCATGACCTTGTCTTTAGAAAATGAGAAAGCTAAAACAATGAAATTGGAAAAATGAAAACTCATTTCTAAAGAACTCATGTGAAGAACATAAGAAATTACTTGATGTTCTTAAATCTTCACATGGTGAGCTAAAATTGACTCATGAGACACTACTTGCATCTCATGAAGAATTATTAGATCAACATGTTTCTCTCATTAAAGTATTTACAAAGAAACTTAAAAATAGTGAGAGCTCATCACATGGGTCACATGATCAATCACATATTATTGCTAACCCTTGTGATGTAGGGAAGAAGCATGTATCCACCTCCTATGATGATTTATTAGAAATGATATGCTTTCACATATAGATGTTTGTTCTACTTCCTTGTCTTGTGAGACTAACCTTTTGAAGGAGAACAATGAGCTCAAGAATGAAGTAAAGAAATTGAGCAACAAGTTAGAGATGTGCTGTAACTCAAAAGTCACCTTCGAGCATATGTTGAGGACTTAAAGAAACTTCGGTGACAAGAGTGTCCTTGGCTTCAACAAGAATATGACAAAGGGCAAAAGAAAAAGGGCAAAGAAGATGAAGAAGCAACTACAATTTAAGTTGTCTCACTCCATGTGCTACCAGTGTCATGAAGCGGGACATCTGGCAAATGGTTGCCCAAACATTAAGAAGCTCAAGAAGATGAAGGAAGAAGAGAGGCTCAAACATGTGAAGTGCTTCAAGTGCCGCACTTGGGGTCACCTTACCTCAATGTGCCCAACCAAGCAATTGGTGAAGCAACAAGAAGAGCCTCAACCAAAGCCACAAGATGAGCAAGAGAAGATACCCCAAGAGCAAATCAAGATCAACCATGAAGAAGGTGGTGACTTGAAGAAAAAGATGAAGAAAACAAGAATGGGTGGAAAGGCAAGGCATCCAATGCTTATTCAAGATGCCAAGATGATGAGCAAGAATGAAGATGAGAAGGTGTATGCTCACATCAAGTGCTTTAAGTGTGAGGATATGTGAGACTTTGCCTCGAGGTGTCCTACCAAGCTTGAGAAGAAGGTTCAAGCAACTTATGAGAGGCAAGGCAATGAGAAGCACCACATGAGCAAGGAAGAAAAGGCTCAATCAAAGAAGAAGTGCTACTCATGTTAGGAAAAGGGACATATGGCACATTTATGTCCCCTAGGTAACTCTCCTAAGCCTATTTCAATTAATGATGATTCTCTGCTTAGGAAGGATGGCAATGATACCTTATTGGTTGCAATTACAAAACATCCCGTTACTCATACTAAGGCAATGCCTCAGTATGTTGCTCCTAACTTGAGAGGACCCAAACTTGTTTGGGTACCATCAAAAAGTGGATGAATGTATGTAGGTACCATGGCATTGTAGGCTTGATTCAATTGATCTCACATTGTTCATCATATGTTGAGTCAAGTTATGAAGCTTAGTGCACATCCAAACCCAATACCAAGTGAAAATTGAGTGAAGTCCAAGTGCTACAACATAGAAGTGGAATATTCATATTGCGGATGATTTATTGATATATTTGATGGCTTGCAAAGATATTAGTTGAAGCTTGCTAATTGGATGATCATGAGCCAACCAAGGTATATCTCTTGTTGATCATTTCATTTGGGTGCATATGAGTTGATTGAATTGGATAAATATGCAATATTGCTTGTTATGAGATGTTTGAATGGATAAATGCTTAGTGTTCATGTTTGGATTGATTTGTGTTGGATAAATTCATGATATGATATTTAGTAAGTGGATTGAATGTATATATGTCTTGTGAAAGTATTCAAACAAGTTAGTTTCAAGTTTGATTCATATTTGATGAAGTACAGCTCAAGTGATTGAAATTTGTCCTATATTGCAAAATCTGAGTGAGCTGTTATCTTAGCCATGAGTGATCAAATTTATTTAGATTGGCTTTAAATTTAGTATTCATGCTATAGACTTATTGTATAATATATTGTACAAATTTAAAGAGAATTGGATAAGAGATGCTTCGGTTTTGGAGTAGACCTTACCAGCTATAGTGCAGCAGTTTTTAGCATGTAGCAGTGGTGGAAGAATTGAAATCTGGTAGCAATCGAGAAGTCAAATGAAGCCCAAATTTCTACAGCTGCTAGATGACTTAGTGAACCACATCTCTACCAAATTTTTGGCATTTGGGTCTGTACATTGGGAGATATGCATTTTTCTTTGAAGGGTACAGAATCTGCCCGAAAAGTGACAATCATTGGATTGATCAAGTGTCACTTTGATTGAAAGGTCCTCAAGTTGGAAACATGTTTACAAGTGTTTGAGGTACCTAAGTTTGGTTTTGGATTGATCTAGAAAGATGACAAGCAGAGAGTACAAGGCCATTTGATTATAGAGTGTACTTAGCACATAATTGGTACTCAACTGAAGATCAAAACCAAGCTCAAGATGAAGATGAAGTTTAAGTTCTAGTGATCATTGGAGATCATTTGGTAGAAAGAAAAGGACTTAAATGAGGAATCAAGGTTACTCATCAAGTTAAGTCCATCACTTGGATCAATCAATCAAGTCATTTCAAGTGAGTATCAAGGATAGTTCTTTGGAGAGAGGTCACTTCTCCCTAGTGTAGGGGCTTGCCGCCTTTGTGTAGGTAAATCAAGTGTGGTACTTGGAAGGCTAACATGGAAATGGTGATCTGAAGAACATTTGAGATGCTTAGTTGAAGCAATCAAAAGGGTTGATGAAGTAAAGCAAGCAACACCCAAAATAGAGCTAGTCATGTTATTTCAAGTGGTATTCTCACATTGATGCTTTCATGCAAGCAAAGATGAAATGAAGAAGCAAGCCAACCACAACAAGAAAGTGCGCTTGATCATTAGTGGTTCACATTTCATATAGGTGAAGAACGGATTTCAATATTGATGATTAGTCTTCACCAAGCTATAAATTGGACTTCACATTACTATTGGAGTAATGAATTGGAATCTATATGACTATCCTCTACTCCAACAAGCAAAGGTATCATTGTAATTTGCATGATCATTTCATCCCTTACTAGTATGAGGTTAGTGCATATAGTACATGCCTATTAGGATCATGCATGACAAATGAAAATTTTAAAATTCATAGCTTACCACTATTGCTTGAATGGTTAGTTGAATCTAGTGGTAGTATATGAGTTTGTTCATGAGCTAGTGAACCCAAGTACTTGATTTAATTTGGATTGCAAACAAGTGACAAGTACAACATTGGCAAGATAACCCTTGTAAGAGGTGTGAAGAAGTTTGTCATTGGTTCAAACTAGACTTGGAAGCTTAGGCAAATCAATTTAGTTCAAGTCATATTAAAGGCTCATGACAATGATAGTGACAAGAGTACAAGCACAAGACAATAATGCAAATGGATATCTAGTTTGTTTCAAGTGGTATATAGACTCAAATATTTCATCAAGAATTCACAAGTGGTGTCCAAGAAATGGTTTTAATTGACAAATCAATCATACACGTGGTATCACATCTCTACACATGGTATCATTCATACAAGATGGTGGTTCCACAAGTGATCCTCAACCTTAAGTGATCATCAAATAAAGAATGCTTTCCTCATCTAGAAGAGCTCAAGATTATCAAGAGAATGACCCATGCTTGGACATAGGGGGAGGAGCCCCACTACAATTGGTATCAAGGTCACAAGATCCTACACATGGTGTCTAAAGAGCTATACAAGTGGTGTCCATCAAAAATGAAGATTCAAGTGTCAACCATCTACCCCAATACAAGCCTTTGCATCAATGGGATGCACACCTTTTATGGAAATTAATGACAAAGGGGGAGATATTGTACAAAGATATGAAAGCTTTGGGAGAAATTGAGACAAAGAAGTAGAGGTTGGACATGGACATGGACAAAGAGGGAGCAACATTGAGGAATTGAGAAGGATCGGAATTCTTGGACAAGAGAAGCACACAAGTAGGGGGAGCAAGCTCATGAACTTTGATTGGTTGCATTTGATTTGTGCATATTCATGTGCTTGCTTGCATTGCATAAGTTTTAAATTTGATATGCATGCTTGTGTGGTGTATGCTAGTTGTAGAATTTGATTGATGATATGATAACTAGCATGCATAGGTTGGTAGCTAGACTTGTATTTCTACACGTGGTACTAGAACCTTGCTTATAATATTGATCTCACGGGATTTCTAGTATTTTTGTTGTCTAGCTACTCATGGTGCTAAGGATGGTGTTAAAAGTGCAACTCCGATGAGTGTCATGCATCAAAGGTTAATTCTTTTACACCTTAGCATCATTGGTAGTAATTACTCTCCCATACTTCCAATCTATGCATATGTGTGAGTTTCAAACCAAACACTCTAGTACATATGTAGGGGGAGTTAATACTACCAATTCAGGTTTGTGGTACTTGTCCAAAATTATTTACACATCATAAAATTGCTTGGGCGAGCAACATGAATCCAAAAGTGCTTAATTTCTATATCTTTGTAGAGTTGTCATCAATTACTAAAATGGGAGAGATTGAAATGTCCTTGTTTGATTTTGATAATTGAGTGACATCCTTAGGTGGACTAATGTGTTTAAGTGAGATACACAGGTGATTAGTCCACAAGTACATATGTGAGAGCAATATATGCCATGATGGTGAAAATGGCCCGGAAATGTTGCAAAGCTCACACATGTGATGAAGGAGCTCATTGCATATGAAACATGACATTGAGTCATCGACATAGAATTTTCACCCCGTGCCGAGGACACACGTAGCAAGCCAGAAGGGTCTGCTCGATGGAGCTGTAGATCCGCCTAGCTTCAGCATAGGGATGGTCGATCCTGCGCACTCCTCCCAAGACGTGCTAGTCAATTTGAGCCTGTAATTGACAAGGAGAGAAAACTTATCAGTAATTAAGGGCGGAACTTGCCGGTGTTACCAAACAGCCCCGAATGTGTGGCTCTGAGAGCCGATATGAAAAGAGATCAGACTAAACAGTTGATTCCAGCATATTCATGGAAATAAATCGGTTAAAGCTTATTGGGTTGTATAATAAGAATCGGTTATCATTCAAGATAAATGTCGTTATTTGAGCAGATATTAATCAATGGCAATAAGATGTCAACAATGATTGGTTTATGCTGAGCCAATGATTATAAGCAACCGAACCCCTTTTATATAAAGAAACAACACCATTTAACCGTTTAATAAAGATAAATCTAATAAACATGTTAGATCTCATCTATCGCTATGACCAGTGGGGCATGAGGCAGAATAATGCAGGCCGTAGAAATAACAATAGACTCAACGACCCTAACTCATTACTAATATCAGTGGGGCATGAGGCAGAATCATGTAGGCCGTAATACAATAATAAGATCATGGGGCTAACACATCTTTCAACCTATCTTTACTTCAACGGTCTCGTGGTGCAAACTGCTCGTGAAAGCACTCGATATCGGCTAAAACAACCAATTCAGGCATAGCGCACAGTTAAAGTCATGCCTTATCAGGAATAGATCTACCGAATAATGATCCCCATTTCACGATGCTAACAGTGGGGTGTGAGGCAGAATCACACAGGCCGTGATAACGGGCCATGGAACGGTTTTCGCTAGCCAATAAATCTACTCAAGACACAACATGCTTTAACCGCACACTATGCATGATCAAGATTGATATAAAACAGCCGATAAAATGTAACTCATCGTTTAATGTACAGATTAGATCAGTTTTAGATTAATAAACAATGGGCTAAACAGGATATAAGGCCGATCTAGATCAATCCCAATTGGACAGAGTGATATTGCTGTAATTTAGATGAATAATGAAAGCAATAAGCAATATCGGTAACTTAATGAATCTACTAAAGACTGCCATTCTAAGGTAGAGCCGATAACTTGACCTTGATCTAGTTCATGCAGTGGGGGTCGACCGGATCGATGCAGCCATACTTGAACTAGGCAAGAATCGATAACTAACTTATACCAGAGTCGCAGTGGAGGTCGACCGGATCGATGCAGCCGTACGAACAGAGGTATAAGCCATGACGGTACTTACAACAAGCAGTGGAGGTCAACTGTATCGATGCAGCCATACTTGCTGAAGAACTCACCGAGATCTGTCGATGTTTTACCACTGATAGCCTACCACGGGGGTACCCGGGATAGTTGTTCGGGCTTCGGCGAATAGCGGAATTCGGCGGTTACGCAAAGAGACTCACGATTTATACTGGTTCAGGCCCTCGACTTGGTCGAGTAATAACCTTACGTCCAGTTTTGGCATTAGCCTGTTTGCGTTGTATTGCTTTGAGTATTGGGTATGCGTTCTCCTCTTACAATGGGTACCCTCACCAGCCTTTTATAGTCCAGGCGCTGAGAGGCGTTGTTTGTGTCCTATTCGGATACAAGGTTAGAGTCCTAAGCTACGCTTCGGGCGCCTTTCCTTGTATAGTTTGAGTTGGAGTTTTGGTTTTGCACGTTGCTTTGCTCCGCGTTCTTCTTGGCGATTGGGCTGTAGGCCTTGTTACCAAGGCCTACCTCCCTGCAGTATGGTCTATGGGGGGCCCGTAGGGTTCCCCATCGACAAGCCCCCGAGCATTTCATGATTGAGCTTCAAGGGCCGAGTTGTTGTAGTCTTGATTCGGGTCCTTCTTGAAGTGAAATCTTGAGATGATCTTCTTTGATTCTTCTTTTGGCTGATGTGCACTTTTGCTTGATGTCCTCTGGATTCTTTTTCCTTTGAGTGCAGCGAGTACAATTTTGCAAAAATTGCACTCATTGAGTGTAGCCCCCGAGCCTCTTGTTTTTTTTGGTACAAAAAAGCTAGAGGGTCAAAAAAATTTGAAAATATGTTTTCTGTGGTAGGTACTTGCAGCCCCCGAGCCTTCTCCGGGTTCTTTTCTGTTGAAAGGAAGCCGGAAGAAGGGTCTTGATTTGTACTCCTTTGGTCTTTGTCTTTTGCTGGTCACGGATGGGTTTTGTATAACCATGAGTGAGCGTCTTCTTTTACTTTTTGTCAGGAATCTTGCTTTTGGGCACTATTCGCCTTTGTTGCTTTGCTCTTTTGTTCTTTTCCTCTCTCTTTCTTGTGATCTTTAGCCTTGTTTATCTCTGGTTTGCTATAAATACCTTCTTTGTTGGTTGTGGTTCTGCCTTGAGTAGGAAAATTCTTCTTCAATTCTTTCTTCATTCGTAGATATGCTGGTGTGTGAGGTTGAGCAGCCCCCGGGCTTATGCTTGGTTGGTAATGATCATGCTGCTCTATCTATTCTTCTACGTCCGAGCTGCCGCTGCTGCCGCCACTAGGTTCCTTGTTGCAATATTTAAGAATCTTGTCTCTATCTTATGTCTGAGTTTATCCAGTCCTGTTTGGCCGTCTGTAACCTTTGTATTTGTCTTCGATCAATGAGATTTATAATTTTTCTCCGTCCGAGTTCTTTTTCAACTGTAATCCTTTGACCTTGTAATTTTGTATGTGATCCTTCATACGTCTCCGAGTTGTTTGTTCGGTTACTTATTGATGTTGTCATTCTGGTTGTTGGAGAATTCAATGCATGTCTTCACGGGTTGTATTGTTGCTTGTGGAATATTCTCTTGGATATGCTTGTCCTTGAGTGCCGTTCTTTCACGCCAGAGTCCTCTTTCATTGAATTCTATCTTTTCATTGTGTCCTTTGTTAGATTTCTTCTATTGGTGCTCCTAGTCCATGTGCACCGCTTCTTTTGCCTATAAATGCCCTTTCGGAGTGCTGTTTTGATTCATCGAGCCTTTTGTTGCCTGTTCTAAAGTCTCTGTAGTTATGAATATGATAGTGTGTGAAGTAGAGCAGCCCCCGGGCGTATTTTGTAGTTCTTGTACATTTTGTTGTAGCTGGAGGAAGTCTTGTGATAGGGATTAGAGGTAGACTAATCCCACAGCGGCATTGTACTTGGAAGTACGTGGTGGTAGTTGGAGGAAGTCTTGTGATGTGGGCTTCGTTCCTTCATCCGGTAGTTCTGGGTTGATCCTCGCCGTCTATCTTGAGACTGTCCGTTGCAGATCAACACCTGATCCTACATCACGTCGGGCTTGGGTAGACAGATGCCTACCAACTTCCCCTGGTCTATGTTGCCCCGCCGTGCTGCTGATTTCCGCCTTGGATGCACTACGTCCGTCCTTTGAAGAAAACAGTGTAGCCGAGCGCGGTTTGTTCTACCGAGTAGCAAATTGGAGCACGTAGTCATTCCAGAGCCTAGTTGTGTCCGGGCTCCTTTTTGCTACCTTGCTTGTCGTAATGCCGAGTTCATTGGGTCTTGTAAGATGTGTAATCTTTTATTTTTGAAGCCATTTGTAATGGAAAGAATCTTGTCTTCAGAGTTGTCATTCATTTTTCTGCTGTAATCCTGGTTATTCATGAGGCTCCCGAGTTCTTTCTTTAATAACCAGGTTCTTTTGTTCCTTGCGAGGTGGCCCTTCGTTTCTTCATGGTTGACGGGTTGTTCTTGTAGTAATATGAAAACTCTGCCGTGGTGCTGGATGGATAAGTCTGAAATCTACCCGTTGGATCGTACCATTATGTAGATTTGTGCCTTCCGTCATTTTAGCTGTGTCAGTAAATGGATCGTCACGTGGTTGATGGTAGAAGCTGAATTGCCATATTGGTTTTGATGAAGGAATTAACTCCGCCCTTAACCTTTTATGAAGAAAGTTTTAACTCCATCCTTATCTCGAGGAGGCTGTTGAACTGCCTAGGATGGCGATTTGGTCTCTATTTAACTGGCCACTCCGTAATTGTTTCGCCATAGCCACAATGACGAAGAAGAAGTTCATCCATAGGCAGAGTGTCCGTAAGGTGTCGCGTTCTTCGCTTGTTCGCTCTCTGAGGACAGCCGTGGTGGAGTCGTCGAGCGGAAGGTCTTCGTCGTCGCCTTCATTGCCAGCCCCTCCGGTGGTGGGGAAGGCTCCCCTTGTTGGGACATCAGCGCCGGTTGTCCCTCTGCAGAAGGAGGATCCCTCGGCTGCTCCTGTGGTCACTCTTGTCCCCCTCTCTGCTGCTGACGCTACTTCAACAAGGGTGGATTTGATCGTCCTTAGTAGTGATAGTGAAGATGAGGTTGATTAGGAGGCACTCGCCACCGAAGACGAAGTCGACTAGGCCGCCCTTGCCGTCGAAGATGATGATGATGTCGAGTCTATGGGTAGTAGGTCTCCGGCGAGGAACTGATGATGGCTGGATGCATTGTCATTAGCCCTCGCTTTGATGTTGGCGTAAAGGATATCGAATGGCAGATTGTCCGGTCATAGATTTATCTTGGTGATTTGATGTATGTAGTAGTCGTGTTCTATGATCATCATAAACTTTGTTTCCACAATTTCTCTTTTCCTTTTCTTTTGATGTGGCTTCTTTTGTTTCTCTGTGTGGATGTCTCTGCTTTACTTATTCGTCAGACGAATTGTGTGAGTGATCAAGATTTCTTTCGAGCAATTGCTTCATGGTACATATCCGTAGCTTTGAGTAGACGAGTTGTTTCCATTTGTCGTGAAATGACTCTTTGGTAGGTGGAGTGCTTTGTCTGGCTTTCGTTTGCGCCATGTAAACAACTTGGTATGTGTAGAACGTCGTCTTGAGAGACTGTCTTCGAGTGCTTTGTCTGGCTCTCGTGCAAACAACTCGGTATAAATTGTTGTTTTGTCAGACTTCATGTTCTTGCTAGTACTGAAAAGACTTAGGATCGGTGATCTTGAGATTGATAAGCCTCTGAGTACTTCATGGTGGAGTTCTGGGAATTTCTTCTTGTTCCTTCAGGTCTTTGCCGAGCAAAGATTACCGGTGCTTTTTTCCTGGTTTTATGATTTTGTGAAGGGTGGCTTTTATCGGTGCATCAACAATGTGGTTTCTTATGTCCGGGTTGTTGCCCCTGATGCTCCTTTTGAGCGGATTACTGAAGCTTCTGTAATGGCTAAGTTTTCAAGACACTGGGGGGAGGCCAAAGTATAGCTTAGTGGTCTATCAGACCAAATTCTTGATCAAATGAATGTACTTCCTCCTTCTCTTCCGTCTTCTTGAATAGATGTGAAAAGTCAACCTTCTTTTGATGTCCTTGTAATATACTTTGTCTCTGAATTTTTAAGATGTGAGTAGGCTTCGTCCTATCTTTCTTTTCTTCTTAGATGTCTTTGAATAATATGGACAAGTTTCGCCCTGTCTTTCCTTGTGGCTTTTTTCTGCTTTGCCATAGCTTGTTTCGCTCTTTGGGTCGGTGACCGAGTTGTTTGGAGTGTTTGTGCCGCTCTTTGGTCGAAGTAGTCGATTGTACCGCTCTTGGGGTAGACAATCGAGTTGTTGGAGTGTTTGTGCCCCTCCTTGGGCAACGTAGTCGATTGTGCCGCTCTTGGGGTAGGCGACCAAGTTGTTGGAGTGCTTGTGTCCCTTTCTGGGTGAAGTAGTTGATCATACCCCTCTTGGGGTAGGTGACCGAGCTATTGGAGTGCTTGTGCCGCTTCTTGGGTGAAGTAGTCGATCGTACCACTCTTGGGGTAGGCGACCGAGCTGTTGGAGTGATTGTGCCGCTTCTTAGGCGAAGTAGTCGATCGTACCACTCTTGGGGTAGGCGACCGAGTTGTTGGAGTGTTTGTGCTGCTTCTTGGGCGAAGTAGTTGATCATACCACTCTTGGGGTAGGCGACCGAGTTGTTGGAGTGCTTATGCCACTTCTTGGGCAAAGTATTCGATCGTACCACTCTTGGGGTAGGCGACCGGACCCGTATAGCACAACCGTTTCTGGGTTGGCTGATTGCAGGGTAAGTAAGCAATCATACCAGCTCTTGGGGAAAGCGATTGTGCCCGTATAGCAACAACCGTTTCCGGGTTGAGCTGTTTGCAGGGCTGCCCCTTTTTCCCTAACCTGATTATGGGTTGGTTCTGTCTGTTGGACAGGGCTGTCAGTCGTACCATCTCTTTATGGTAGAGTGACAAATGCTAGCTTGGGTCTCCTTACCCAAGAAGCTATTTGGCCGTCAATCAGACCATCTCCATATGGTTGAGTGACAAGATTGCCCGTGTAGCGCAACTGTTTCTGGGTTGGCTATTAACAGGGAAGCCCCTTTTTCCCCAACCTGATTATGGGTTGGTTCTGTCCGTTAGACAGGGCTCATATTTGAAGCTGTTCTTCTTGAATAATCTCTGTTTTATTTCTCTTGAAACTTGAGTACAATCTGTTGTACTTAATTGTAGAATCTTTTGAGCTGGCTGATATGCCAAGTGTTCTTTACAGGTATTTCATCTGGAGTCATCAACTCATATGTGCCGGGTCCTGTTGCTGTCTTCACGATGAAGGGTCCTTCCCATGGACTGAGTAGTTTGTGTCGTCCATCTTTCTTCTGGATTAGTCGTAGTACTGAGTCCCCTGGCTTTAGTGATCGGTGTTGAGTACTTTTGTCATAATGTCTTCGTAACCCTTGCTGATATCTTGCATTTTGTATGATTGCACTGTCTCATATTTCTTCTATTGAATCAATTTCTAACCGCCTTGTTTCTTCTGCTTTGCCTTCTTCATATTGTTCTATTCTTGGAGATGGCCATATTAAGTCGGCTGGTAGTACTGCCTCTGATCCGTAGACTAGAAAGAACGGTGAGTATCCAGTTGCTCTACTGATCTGGGTTCTTAGACCCCATACTACTTTTGGTAATTTGTTGATCCATTTTCCACCATAATCTTTCAAATCTTCATATAATCTTAGTTTTAAACCTTGTAATATGAGTCCATTTGCTCTTTCGACTTGTCCATTGGCCCGCGGGTGTGCTACTGATGCAAAGTCGATTTCTATCCCACAATCTCTTGCCCAGTATTGGAATTCTCTTGCTGTAAATGGTGAACCAAGATCTATGATTATTCTGTTGGGCATGCCGAACCTATGCATGATGTCTTGTATGAATTCCACTGCCTTTTCTGCACTGTATTTGACCAAAGGTTTGTATTCAATCCACTTTGTAAATTTGTCGATTGCCACAAATATGTATTCGAAGCCTCCTTTTGCTTTTTTGAGTGGTCCGACTTGATCCAGCCCCCAGCATGAGAACGGCCAAGCTGGTGGTATGCATATTAAGTTGTGAGCTGGCACATGTGATTGCCTAGCAAACATTTGGCAATTCTTGCATGTTCTGATAAGCTCTTCTGCATCTTTGAGTGCTGTTGGCCAATAGAAACCGGTTCTGAATGCTTTGCCGACTAGTGTCCTAGAGGCTGCATGATTTCCACAGCATCCTGAGTGGATTTCATCCAAGATTTCCTTTCCTTTATCTATCGGAACACATTTAAGCAGTACTCCTGATGATGCTCCTCTTTTGTATAGTTTATCCCCCACCAGAACGTAGTTTTTGCTTCTTTGTATAACCTGAGTTGCTTCTGCTTTGTCTTCGGGTAGTTTCTTCTCTTTGATAAAATCAATGTATGTTTGTCTCCAATCACTTTGTATGACCATGATTTGTCTTGACTGGTCTGGTTCTTCTGCTTGATCTATTTCCATTAGATCTGTTGTCTCCTCTTTTTCTGTGTTTTCGAGTTGTTTGATGGATGGGGCTGTGAGTTCTTCCACAAATATACCGGGTGGTACTTTTGCTCTATCTGATCCTAATTTGGCTAGCACATCTGCTGCAACGTTGGAATCTCTTAGTACATGATGGATTTCGAGTCCTTGGAAAATTTTCTCCAATTTTTTGACTTCTGCACAGTACGCATCCATGTTATCTTTTGTACAATCCCAATCCTTGTTGACTTGATTGATTACTACAGCTGAATCGTCGTAGACAAGTAGTCTTTTGATCCCAAGCGAGCTTGCAACTCTTAGACCGTGTATTAATGCTTCGTATTCTGCCTCATTGTTAGTTGACTGCCAAAGTATTTGTAGCACATATTTTAACTGTCTCCCTTCTGGTGATATGAATAGTACTCCTGCTCCAGCTCCTTCTAACTTTAGGGAACCGTCAAAATACATTTTCCAATGATCAAGTATTGGTTCGGGTTCTTTTTGACTGATTTCTGTCCATTCAGCAATGAAGTCGGATAATGCTTGAGATTTGATTGCTGTTCTTGTTTTGAAGTCTAGGTTGAGAGCACCGAGTTCTACTGGCCATTTTGATATCTGACCTGTTGCATCTTTGTTGCGTAGAATGTCTTGAAGTGGAAAATTGGTTACCACTGTAATCTTGTGTTCATGGAAATAATGTCTCAGCTTTCTTGATGATATCAACACTACATAAAGTAGTTTTTGCACGTGTGGGTATCTCACTTTTGATTCTATTAGTACTTTGCTTATGTAATAGACTGGTCTTTGCATTTTGTATGCGTGTCTAGGTTCTTCTCTCTCAACCACAATTGCTATGCTGACAACGTTCTTGGTTGCTGTAATGTATAGCATCATGTCCTCTTTGTCTTTTCGTGGTGTCATTACTGGTGATGATGCCAAGTATTCTTTTAACTTTTGGAATGCTTCTTCTGCCTCTTCTGTCCATTCAAAATTTCCTGCCTTTTTCAATAATTTGAAGAAAGGTAGCCCTTTTTCTCCTAGTCGGGAGATGAATCTGTTGAGTGCTGCCATGCATCCTATAAGCTTCTGTATGTCTTTAACTTTCTTTGGAGGTTTCATATCCATGATGGCTTTAACCTGCTTTGTACTTGCTTCAATTCCTCGGTTACTAACGAGAAACCCGAGTAGTTGTCCTGATGGTACCCAAAAACACACTTTGTGGTGTTTAGCTTCCACTGCCATGCTTTTAGATTCTTGAAAGTCTCCTCGAGGTCTTCTATCAATGATCCGGGTTCTTTTGTCTTGATTACTACATCATCAATATATGCTTCTGCATTTCTTCCGACTTGACTCCCCAAGCAAGTTTGAATTGCTCTTTGATATGTTGCCCCTGCATTTTTAGCCCAAAAGGCATTGATTTATAGCAATATGCCCAAAGGGTGTAATGAACGAAGTCTTGCTTTGGTCTTCTTCTCTTAAGGATATTTGATGATAGCCTGAATAGCACTCTAGAAAGGATAACAGAGCTGATCCTGCTGTCGAGTCGATGATTTGATCAATCCTTGGTGGGACATATGGATCTTTTGAGCAATGTTTGTTAAGGTCTGTGTAGTCGATGCACATGCGCCATTCTTTTGAATTCTTC
The DNA here is from genome assembly GCF_019320115.1 of Miscanthus floridulus. Taxonomy (NCBI): domain Eukaryota; kingdom Viridiplantae; phylum Streptophyta; class Magnoliopsida; order Poales; family Poaceae; genus Miscanthus; species Miscanthus floridulus. The sequence goes on along the minus strand of NC_089593.1, from coordinate 27,307,354 downwards.
TTCTCTACTAGGATCAGGTTGGCAAGCCAATCCGGGTTGATTATTTCTCTGATGAATCATGCTGCCATGAGCTTGGTGATCTCTTTTTTGATTGCTGCTTTTCTGTCTGGAGCGAATCTTCGTAACTTCTGCTTAATGGGTTTGGACCCTTTGTTCACATCAATTATGTGCTCAGCCAACTCCCTTGGGACCCCTAGCATGTCTGCTGGCTTCCAAGTGAAAATATCTTTATTGTCCCGAAGAAAGTTGGTGAGCGCGAGTTCCTAATTGGGGTCGAGATTTGCACTGATGATTGCCGTCTTCTCCGGATCACCAGTCATTAGGTCAATAGTCTTGGTAGCGGCTTCTTTTGGTGGTGCGAAGTTGCTTGGCTTCTTAGCCGGTATCTTAATCTCATCTGGGTTCATTTCGTTGGCCAGTATTGCAATCTCCTTTCCTTCCTTTATATCTTGTAATCTTTCGGATATTTGTACTGCTTGTACGTCGCAATCATGTGCTTTCTTTAGATCTCCTTTCAATGATAATACACCCTTTGTTGTTGGCATCTTGAGCAGTAGGTATGGATAATGTGGTACTGCCATGTATTTTGTTAAAGCTGGTCTCCCAAGTATTGCGTGGTAGCATGATTCAAAGTCTGCAACTTCGAATTTTATGAATTCCGTCCGGTATTTGTCTGGTGTGCCAAAGGTGACGGGTAGGGTTATCTGTCCGAGGGGCATAGCTGCTCTGCCGGGTACTATTTTGTAGAATGGTGTGCTTGTGGGTGTCATTAGACCTTCACAATCCAGATTCATCCTTTTGAGAGTATCTGCGAAAATTATGTTAAGCCCGGCTCCTCCATCGATGAGTACTTTAGTTACTGCTACTCCTACGATAGTCGGACCCAGTACCAGCGGGTAGCATCCTGCGTTTGCTGCACTGGTCTATTGGTCTTCTCTTGTGAAGTGGATGGGGTACTCTGACCAATCTAGATATCTTGGGATGGCTGGTTCAGCTGCCATGATGGCTCTGTGAGCTAGTTTCTCTTGTCTTTTGCTTCATGTGTTAGGAACACCTAAAAATATCACTGCTAATTGGTGTTGGGGATCTTGATAATCTCCTTCAGCTCTCTTTTCCTTCTTCTTGGATTCTTCTTGCTTTGGCTCTGAGTTGTTTTGATTCCTTTTTTCTCTCTTCATGAATTGCCGCTGAAAAGTGCTGCATTCAACTAACTTGTGTCTGGCCCCTGGGTGTATGTGACACGGCATGTTTTCTATGTTTTCTGGCGCTCTTCCTCGGTAGTTGTTACTTTGATAGTTGCTATTACTGTTGTAACCGCTGTTGTTACGGTTGTTGCTATTGTTGTAGTTGCCATTGTGATTGCTACCATTGCTATCATTGCCATTGCCATTGTATCTTCTTTTGTTGTCTGTGGTTGCCACCATATTGTCATGCCTTGGTCTTTTGTCTTGCTGTCTGTAATCGGGTCTTCTATTCTCTAGGTTGTCCCTAGCAAATCTGTGCCGAGTTCTTTCTTCTGACGAAATTAGCTTCTCAACAACCCTCTTGAAGTCTTCATTTGTTCTTGGGTTCTCATTGAAATAGTCCTTGTATTGCCAGTTTGCCCAGATTCCTTCTGCAAAGGCCTCTATCACCTCCCTATCAGTAATGTCGTGGACTTGAGCCATGAATTCTCCAAATCTTCTATAGTATTCCCTTAGACTTTCTCCTCTCCTTTGCTTTACTCCTTTTAATTCGGCTGCAGTCATTGGATGGGTAATAATGCCTACGAAGTTGTTGCAGAAAGCTTCTTGCAAGTCTTCCCAATACCTGATTGATCTTGGCCTCAATTTGTCAAACCATTGTAGCGGCATTGCTTCGAGGGCCATTGGGAAGAATAGAGCCTTGATGTCATCGTCTCCTCTAGCTAATTCAATAGATTGGGAGTAAACCCTTAGCCATTGTCTTGGTTCGACTTTGCCATCATACTTGGAATGATTTGCTGGTTTAAACTTGTGCGGTAGCTTTAAAGTTTGTAGTCTTCCTACGAAACAAGGGAATCTGTCGTATGGTTCCGTTCTTCCGTAATCTGGTGATCTTGCCCTTCTGTAATAAGACCTGTCTTCTTTTAACTCAGACTCTCCATAGTCATCTTCTTTGTCAAATCTTCTTGATATTTCTTGGTAGCGTTGGCTCAATTCTGGTTTGTCTCTTTCTTGTTGCTTTGAGTAGTGTTCCTTCCTTCTATTGATATCAACACTTTCTACTGGTCCTATCCTTTGAAAATTCAATTTTTTGGGTGGCTGCTCCCTTTGTGGCTCCTGTGGAATTTCTTCGCCGGGTTGTTTTTTCTGATCCCCCGACTTCTTTCTTCTGGTTTTCCTTTGCTTTCCCGTTATTCATGAGGGTGTACAACTCCTTTGTTAATTCTTCAATTCTTTCCCTTTTTGTATTTTTGTGGCCTCTTTTTCTGCCTTCTTTCTGTTGTATTCTGTTAGCTTCGCTTTGTATTTATTCCAGACTTGCTTCCTTTGTTTAGCCCGGTTCTCCTTCCAGCTTTCAATTTGTTCTTCTTTAGCCTTGCTAGTCTTTGCTCATCATTTTCGTTGCTGTCGCTTTTCTCATCTGGCGAGATGTTGCCTTCTGATTCGTCTGAAGATTTTATATCTGGTATCTGTGGTGGTTCCAAAGGTTGTTCTAACTGCTCCGCCATGTATACAGTATACCTCTTCCGAGCTCTTCTTGTATGGTATTCCATCCTTCGTTTGGTTGAGTTGTCTGTAGCTTCTGAACTGGATCCGAGTTCTTTTCCCTCTTGATAAGGTAGTTCTTCAACGCGCGTGCCAGTCTAGACTTTGCTTGAGGTGAAAGAACCTGGCCAATGCACCACACAATCTTGCGGGGTCACTGTCATGATCATCCCTTCTTGTGCTCCCTCCAGGAGTATTCTTCTTGCTGAGTTCATCTTGTTTTGGGTAAAGTGTTGATAGACTGATGCCGTGTTGCGCAGTCCGTAAGTTCCCAAGTTCTTCTTTGAGTTATACGGGTCGTATCCCTTCGCGATCGTTGTTGTGTCTCCGAGTCCAATTAGGCTTGGCTCTTGTGCCGTGAAGATTGTCTTGGAATCGGGTTGTATCTCTTTTTCAGAGTCGGTTTCGAATCCGCTTTCTTCCTTATTCCGAGTTGTATCCGAAGTTGAGAGTTTCGTCATCTTCTTGGCGAGTTTGTATTGAACTTCATCATCGAATTCTTTTTCTTCTCGGAGATGGGTACTAAGCTTGCCATCGCCGTTAGCCTTGCAGATCCAGGATCCGAAGACAAAGGTTGTTCCCGCCAAAAATGTCATCTTGAGGTTGAGGTCCGCCGAACTCTCGAGAAAAAATTCGTTGAAAGCCCCTACCTGGCGCGCCAGCTGTCGATGTTTTACCACCGATAGCCTGCCACGAGGGTACCTGGGACAGTTGTTCGGGCTTCGACGAATAGCAGAATTTAGCGGTTACGCAAAGAGACTCACGATTTATATTGGTTCAGGCCCTCGACTTGGTCGAGTAATAACCTTACGTCTAGTTTTGGCATTAGCCTGTTTGCGTTGTATTGCTTTGAGTATTGGGTATGCGTTCTCCTCTTACAATGGGTACCCTCACCAGCCCTTTATAGTCCAGGCGCTGAGAGGCATTGTTTGTGTCCTATTCGGATACAAGGTTAGAGTCCTAAGCTATGCTTCGGGCGCCTTTCCTTGTATAGTTTGAGTTGGAGTTTCGGTTTTGCACGTTGCTTTGCTCCGCGTTCTTCTTGGCGATTGGGCTGTAGGCCTTGTTACCAAGGCCTACCTCCCTGCAGTATGGTCTATGGGGGCCCATAGGGTCCCCCATCGACAAGATCTACTCTACTCCTATTCCTAAGGGGTGGCCGAAGCCAAAAAAGTAAATGACTTGTATATTGGATTGATTGTTGTTTTTTACAATAGCCGGGGTTTGGTATTTATACCCGGACTCTAAACATGAGTCCTACTCGAGCACGATTCGTTACAATTTTCTAGCATAAAAGAAAACATTCCTAATTTAAGATAACTTGGACCCTAACCCTTCCCTCTTTTGTAGAGTCCGATATGTAGTTTCCTGTCACCAACCGTAGCTCATCATCATTATCTACTGAAGTCATCCTAGGAGATCCGATTTCAGATTCATATCTGAATCGGCTGATGCGATCCTTCCGCAATCGATTCCTTGATTGACACAATTTTGAAAGCCAGAGAGTTCCCGTATTCTTCTCCCAAATTTTGGTGTAAACACATGCACCCCAATTTTGGGATAAAAGTGATTTTATTCCAAAATTCCTATTTATCCGTTTACCATGCCGCAACTGATTTGCCCCGAGATATATGTGTGAGTCCTGGCTTCCTAGGCAGAATCTTACATAATGTCCTAATAGTATCTTTTCTGACTCATTCGGCCTGTTTGATCTCTTCTTCCTTCTCAAGCCAACCTTAAGCGCCGACGCCGTCATCGCCAAGGCCTCAAACCCTAGCCAATCCGCTGTTTCATCAAGCCATCATTCACGCTATCTTCGTTAGATCTGAACCTGTTCCGGCTACGATGGCAACCAACGACCATGTCCCTGAGGTACGCTTCCAAATTTCTGTTCTCCAAGTACTGGCTGCTACCCCATATTTCTTCTCTTTCTAAACTTATTTCATCCGATTGCTAGGAAATGATTAACGAAATCTTGATTCCATCAGCTGTCGTCCCTAATGTCTATTTTCTCAGGCCTATGGGTGATCCTGATCCATCCTATTTTATTCGTCAAGAAACCAACCAGATCCCCTTTAAACAGTCTGTAGTGGATTCACCTCCTGGAACAAAACTCCCTTCAGAAACTGGCCCAAAGCGCCTAAGGGATGGAGAAATTGGTTTCATATGATATCCGAGAAAAAGGGTGGAGATTGGGAGCTTTATGATCTAAATCAATGCTTGACACTCTCATTGTCCGACATGGAGAGGAATGATTCACTCTTGATCTCTGATTCTTATTTCTGGTCCAACGCTCTGAATGCTTTTATTTTTGGTCACGGTCCAATGACCATCACCCTGGCCGATGTTTACATGTTGACCGGCCTTAGAGTCACCGGATCAGTGCAGCCTTATGAGTACTTGAGTGCTGGCTCCAAGAGATTAGCCAAAATAGCAGACTGTACAGGATGGGCTAGTTATATTTTGAACCATGTTGGAGATGGATCAATTGTTAGTGAAAGGGAATACATGGCCTTCCTGAAAATGTGGCTGGAGAGATTTGTTTTCTGTGGGTCATCTTGTGGTCCAACCTACAATCACAAACTTATGGCAGAGCACCTAGCATTAGGCAAGGATATTTCTCTTGGAAAATATCTGCTAGGAGATGCTTATCATCTGATGTACCAGGTGGCTGCCCAATTACTAAAGAATGAACCAATTCAGACTATCAGTGGTCCTTGGTGGCTGATACAACTGTGGCTCAATTTATATATGCACAAGATTGTAAGTCCTAATCTTAGAGACTTGAGCTTCCCTTCCTCTAACTTTGATGAGGAATATAGAGGCGAAGAAGGAAGAACTCGTCAGTGTACGAGCTATGGTGAGGCTGCATCGGCCATAATAATTGACTTCGATGTTGGCCATCTCTTCAAAAAGTTCTACAGGGAGTTTGATGTAGTTGTCCTGACTTGGCTACCTTATAATGAGGATGATCAACTGACTTTCCCATTCAAATTCCGATTTAAATCTGGCTATTCGGACGAGACAGCGGCTGTGATCTTTAATTCCTTTATCAAGCCCTATGTTCTTCTAGCCAAATTTCGTCACGGTCATGGCAAAATGGTTAAAGGCTCCTCCATCCTAGGCAACCCTCCAACCTATGAATTTTACAACCCTTTGTTTGTGGCCCGTCAGTTTGGTCTCAGTCAACTCCCCCCTCGCCTATTTTTTCAAGAACATATTGAAGTCGAGAGAAGATATCAGTGAGGTGTTCAAAGCTTCTAGAGTCTTTCAATTGGGATCAGACCTTCCTTCCATTTACTTGCATGACTGGGTCAGGGCTAGCTTTTCTTCCAATCTCTTTGACTCTTGGTGGCAAGAATGGCGCTCCCATCTCTTCTGTGGGTCGATCCACCCTCTGTGCATAGCTCTGGATAGGGAGTTTGCTTCTGATAGTGAGGTAATCTTTCATTCCCTTTTCAAAGAGATTACTCGGTGACTTCTCTTGCCAACTATTCTAACCAACCCTTTCAAGACATTGAAATCGATCCTCCGAGCCTGGATAGGAGAGGGCGTCCTATAGATTACTAGCCGCCATGCCCAGTTTCAAGGATGGGATCAACCGCATCCTCATTGAAGAAGTTGATGAGGACTCATGTTGCTCTCATGATTATGACATGTCAATCCCCAAAGCGCAAGGTGGTCCAAGGAGCAACTCAAAAGTCCACTACTGGAAAAAGACTCCACAGGGCAAGACAATCAGCTGCTCAGGTGCACGATCCATATTTTCCTCGAACTGATGTTCAACTTCCTGACCCCATTTGTTCACAGTTATCGAGCATCACGTCTCAACCTACCCTGGGTGTGGAGTTGTTGTCTCAGACGTTTGACTCAGCACCAATCGAACCTCCTTCGGCCGATCCTCAAAAGGAACCAATTTCGGTGGAAGTAACCGATGCTTCCACAACAGTAGAAAATATGAATTTTTTCTTTGATGCTTGTTGAAGTATTTCCTTTAACTTCTTGATTTGCTTAGTCTTTTACCCTTCACCTGACCTTTTACTGTGCCAGATACTTCCTAACGAAACACCTATGCAAGATCGGGAGCTTGACAGTCTGCTCAATGATCCTATCGGCGTTGAAGGTGATCTTGTTACCATCAACACTCAGACTGTTGATTCTCCAGTCCGGCAAACAACTGATGGTGAGGGATTCATTCGCTCAATTTGTCTCTCTATGGCAGGCATGAACTAAAAACCTTCCGATGTTTGCAGATGACGATGTTGAAACTTCTAGGCCGATTCAACCAGATATCACTGGTGTATCATTAGCTGTTCCTTCCCTTCAGATAGAAGTTACCATAGAAAAGGTACTATATCTCATCTTACTCATCCATTCTATTATAAGCTAATCTGATCCTTCTAATCAAGATTTCCCTTATACATAGGTACTCGATCCTCTAGCCCAAAGCTACTCTCTCAATCTTGAGGAATATTTTGATGAAGATGAGATTAGATCGCCAACTACTTCCTCTAGCGAAGCTCTGTCGGAAGAGACCAGAAATCGGCTAAGACACATATTGCCAATGCTTGAGAAGAACGTAGCCGATTTGGTCCAAGATACTAATTCAATGCAGAGAGTCTTCTTGGCTATAAAGGGCGATCCATCTCCAGCCCTCTCCAGAGTCTTGTCATATTTGTCTGCTTTTGAAGATCAAGCCCTGAAGGTGAAAAAGGCTCAGAGGAACCTATCCAATCGTGAAGCTCTGCTGACCAAGGATAACTCTAATAGTCAAGAGGCTAAAGAGTTGATGTGACTGATTGATGATTTGAAAAATTCTTCCCTTAGGACCGACCCAGAGCTTTTCCAACTAGAAATCAGACGTGCTGAACTTGAGAAGGAACTAGAAAACATGAAGGCTGCTATTGATCATCGCAAGTCTAATCTAGCCCAAATACCTGATGCCATCAAACAGAAGAAATAGGAACTATTTACCAAAGTAAAAGGAAGCAGAGCCATCCGTAGTAGTCTTGAGAACATTCCTAGAACAGCCGAAGAATACAAACAAAAGATTGCAGAAGCTGTTGTTGTCCGGCTAGAAATATTGAAAATTATCCAGGATGTTTTGAACTTGTAATCCGAAGGTTAACATATGTATCTTGTGTAAAATTGATGATAACCATACTTTCCTGCTGTCTCGTTGTATCTCTTTTTTCGGCTAAAGAGCCAATTTAAAACAGCTGATCCCAGACTTCTGATCTCAATCCAATTGAGTCTGAAAACACAGCTTTCATTAAGGGAACCCTTTGATTTTCTTCCTTCAGTTGCCCAACGCCATATTCTCTTCAACATTAGTGAGGCGACGATTCACCTTCTATTAATTGCGGTTGTCTATCGCACTTCCCAAGGCGTTCACCTCTTCGCTTCATGGCTTCAAATACCAGCCGATGGTTTGGCCTCGAACACATCTCCACTCTTAACTGTTCCTTTGCACTTCTCCGCCTTCCAAAACCCTGTAGCGGTTCCCTTCACTTCTTGTAGATCCAGTCAAATCCATGGCCAGCGCGGATAACCGCGGCAAGCGAGCGGCGGAGGAGATCCCAAAGGGGAATATGCCGATGAACCAACATCTCCAACACATGAGGTGAGGTTGACATTTCCCATTTATGATGATGAACTATTCTGACTCGCCCATAGGTTCGTTGTGAATGACAATCTTTGTCCTCTTCCTAGGGCCAGCGGGCCCTTTGACACTGTATCTTCCGCGCCGGCCTCGTCGTCAGACTCCTCCGACTCATACAATGGTGACGACGCCCGATGCTTTCTCCGAGAGTGGAGGGTGGACCAGAACCGCTATTCCGAAGCAACTCGAGAAAATGGCCAGCTTGAGATCCGTCTCAGGGTCTCTCAGGCGGCCCTTCATGCTGCCGAAGAGGAGGCCAATTCCGTTCGGGCACGGCTGGCCAAATCCGACACCACGGTGGCGGGTGAGATGAACTCCATGACCGCTTCTTACTTCGACTTCCATTGTCTTCATCTTGATAGTCTTTTTGTTCCCGTGATTGTCAGCCCTGACAGCGTAGTTGGAATCTCTCCAACTAGCGGCGAACACGGCCATAGACGCTGTCAATGCCCGGGGTTCCCCTATCGATGCTCGTCTCCAAGACATCCAAGTCCGTGTTTGGGAAATCGCCCTCCACGGTGTTCGTCATGGTACGGCGGTGGCGCTGACCGCGGCACAAGTCCAAACTGGGTACGAGCTCCATGCTATGGAAACTGGTTTCCCAATGGGCGACGGTCCTGAGGAGCATGAGGACCTACTCGAAGAATTCATCATGGCAGCGGAGGCCATAGTAGACATAACATCCGCTCAGGATGTGGTGAACAAGGTCTTTGATTAGTCTGTACTTAGGGTAATCTGATGAACAAAAACTCCTATTCTTTCATGTATGCGCCTCAGTGCAATGCCCTTGTGTATGACTGTTTTTGCTTTTTGTTTTTGCTCTATAGGCGATACATATCATATCGGCTTTCATTGTCTTTGAAGATTTTTATTTTTTGAACTAGAGGCGATACCCTCCTGGTACCGGCTATTAGAGCCGAGAACGAATCAGCTATCAAGTGTTGATCAAATGTTAGGATAACACCCTGCAGACCTTTTCAAAGCAAAGGTCAAATAATTAATCAACCCAGGTCAAGCGTCCTATTAAGTGAAATAGAACTCCTTTGAGAAATCCATTAACTCTGAATCGTGCTTACTCTTTAACTCAGCATTCACATACGTCGGCCTAAATCCATCTCCAAGACTCAATGCTTATTTTTCCTTTAATCCAATGGCCGACGTGAAGCCGTGGCTTTTCTACTAAAACAAACTCTTAGAGCCAATCACTTTCATCGGCTGTTGGCTTTCATTGCTGATCTTAATGAAGCCTTCTTCCCATGACTTGCCAGAAAAACATTCGAAGTCTCCTAGTCCCCAAAAGACTGGATCGGTTGTTGCGATGCTCATAGACTCATCAGCACGAACCAGTTCGACATCATATGCATGCCATTGAATCAAACACTGATGCATGGTTGATGGTATACAATAGTTCACATGAATCCAATCGCGACTGAGGAGCAAACAGTACGACCCTTTTCCATCGATGATGAAGAATGTTGTGAGCAGAGTCTTGCTTCCGATTGTTAGTTCGATGTTTATTGCCCCTAGGTCTTAGACGTATTACTTCCAAAGTCTTTAAGCATCATGTCAGTCTCCATCAGATATTCTGGTCCTTTGCCAAGTTTATGAAAAGTAGTGTAAGGCATAAGTTGACAGAAGCACCTCCGTCCACCAACATCTTGTTCATCGGCTTCCCATCAACAAGACCTTTCATATATAAAGCTTTTAAGTGCCGATGTTTGACTGGTTTGTCAAATATTGCTTGCTGTACAACCGTTAACTTGGCAACTATTTCCTCATACTCTGATTCATCAAAATCTGAATAAACTTCTTAATCTGCCGGAGCTCTGAATTCTGATAGCAACAGAAAAGCTATTTGGATATTAGCCAATGGTTGCTTTCTATCGGCTGTCTGCTTGGTATGCCATACTTGAGGTTTACCGGATGCCTAAGCCTGTTCCATCTCTTTATTCCTTAGGCATTGCACCCTTCTCTTCTGGCTTCTTGTTAAACCTCCTAGACACCATTGGCCCTCCTGCTAAACATATTTTCTTTCGTTGCCTTTCTCTTGATGATCAACCCAGTCCTGGTCAACAATTCTTTTTCCAAGCTGATCATGAACACTTTTATTTTTTAAGCGCTGATCCATGTTATTATGATGATATGCATCTTGTGCATGGATAGATCGGCGGCTGGTTTGAGACTGCCTATACTCCCGATATTGATTGCTACATTCTGGACAGTCATGTCTGGTAGGCAACTTCAAACCTTCATTCCAGCAATGTCTGAAGAAAGGACAATTCCAATGTAATTCAGCTTGTTTCCTTTCATACCTCTCTTCTTTCAGTTGATGCTGGTACGCTTGATCCCTTAACCAACGCTGATAATCCTTTTCTTTCTGCCGCTGCTACTTATTCAACAAAATCCGAGATGTAACCCGCGGCTTTGTCGTCTCTGCTTTTGATGTCTCTCCCTGCTCGTATTGGCTCTTTTGCTCGGCACAACGTCTCCTAATCTCTCTGTACTCGTCAGCCGATATTTGCATCTTAGGATCGACTATTCCAGCTTCTTTTGATTTGGTTGATGTTAGGACCTTAGTTTTTCCTTTGAATAGCCTAGCATCAACCATGTTTTGATCTCCAAGGAAAGGATTATCGTCAACTTTTATTTTTCGAGGCATATCAAATTTGAGCCTCCCCTGCTGAATAGCCCTCTATATATGCTGCCGGAAAATTTTGCATTCGTTGGTGGAATGAGAAGTAGCATTATAGAATTTGTAGAACTTCTTATTCTTTAATTGATCAGGGGCAACATGACATGACCATCGGGCAACTTGATCTGCCCTTACTCAAGCAAGAAATCGAAGAGCTTATCTGATTTGGTGACATCAAAGTCATAGCTCTCCTCGACTCCTCTTCCCCAAGGATTTGGCACCATCACTGTCTTCTTGCCCCAATTCCATTCAGCCGCAGCAACCTCTTCTTCTTCGTCTTCATAGCCGTCATCGTCTGAGTATGGATCATAAGCTTTGGCTACTATGGTACTCTTCTGGAACCGGATATCTCTACGCATACTCTGGAATTGGCTATTCAGTGCTGCTACTCATTGAGCCAATTGACCCAAGTTGTCAAATTCTTGTCCCAACAACTTTTCTTTCCACATCGATAGCATTCCTTGAACAGCTAAAGTAGCTAGTTGATCATCGGCCAAGTTTAAGGAGAAGCATAAGTTCCTAGTTTCTCGAAACCTCTGAAGAAATTCAGTGCCCAATTCATTAGTCTTCTATCTTATAGTTGTCAGATCGGCAATCTTCTTTTCTCTAGTCCTAGTGTAAAAATATGTATGAAATTTCTTCTCTAGGTTAGCCCAATTGGCAATGGAATTGACTAACAATGATGAAAACCAAGTGAAGGCTGGCCCTGATAAGGACAAGGAGAAGAAACGAACTCAATGGACATCCTCAACTGATGCTTCTCCCAATTGTGTAAGATACCGACTGACTTGTTCTATCGTGCTTGTACTGTCTTGGCCAATAAACTTAGCAAACTCTATGAGCCTGTAATTTGTGGGAAGAGCGACCAAATCATACCATTCTGGATATGGGCGTTTGTACAAAAAGGTCAGCCCTTTTGGCTTCAGACCGAATTGATTCTTCATCATCTCGGTCACCCTCAGCAGTAATTCATCAGCTTGCGGATTTGGATTTCTTTGCACCTACTGACCCATCTGTGGATTGAAATCCCGTGTGCCTTGGTATCCTAGATTTGGCATCATGTGAAGGGTGTTATAATCCATGCCATAGTGATACCCTTGTGGAATCTCAATCTGCTGGGCCCTTTGCTGGCTTGCTGCTTGAAGTCTCTGATTGTAGACATAAGGATATATATCTCTATGGATCCTTTGAATTGATGGTGCTATTTTTTGAGCCGACGATGGTATGTGGCCTGATGTGCCAAAATTGATCACCTAGTTCTGACTTTGCCCCGTCGGCTATTGCACATGCTGTACTGACAGTCTAGGATTGTACTATATCTAATTCGTAGTAGTTCCTTGAGCCTGTTTAGATGAACCCTAAACTGTCTGGACATCACCATTACCAGCTGGTGCTGCTTCTTGATGGCTGGTACCGACTTGATTAGTCCCTTGGGTTGACGGATCTGGAATGTTGTAATAAGCCGGTCCGCCTTGACCAACTGGAAATCCATGAATCGCCTCTCTCATGGCGTTGTGGAATATGTCCACAAAAGCTTCGTTATGGCTTGATATGGCATCACGAACAGATTTGTCTACAACTTCCTTAAAGAAACGCCTATCTTCATGTTCAGTTGTATCTATCTGTCCGTGTAATAGAACTCTTGGTAGTGAAAATTTCTGAACAATTGTGTTGTCACATGTTTTGGTGTAGGACAACAAACATTTGTTCTAAAACTCTTCTGTAGCTTTGCTGATGATACCCTTATCCCCATCAGGTAGATCTTCATAATGCAGCATAAGGATGTAGTTGTTGTTGTGAACTGCCATGACGATTGTGGGGTCCTACCGGGCGTGCCAGAAACATGTGTCGACACAGAATTTTTGTCTTGTGCCGAGGACACATGTAGTAAGCCAGAAGGGTCTGCTCGATGGAGCTATAGATCCGCCTAGCTTCAGTGTAGGGATAGTCGATCCTACGCACTCCTCCCGAGACGTGCCAGTCAATTTGACCCTGTAATTGACAAGGAGAGAAAGCTTATCAGTAATTAAGGGCAGATAGTCCCGAATGTGCGGCTCTGAGAGCCGATATGAAAGGAGATCGACTAAACAGTCGATTCCAGCATATTCATGAGAATAAATCGGTTAAAGCTCATTGGGTTGTATAAGAAGAATTGGTTATCATTCAAGATAAATGTCGTTATTTGAGCAGATATTAATCAATGGCAATAAGATATCAACAATGATTGGTTTTATGCTGAGCCAATGATTACAAGCAATCGAACCCCTTTTATATAAAGAAACAATTCAACACCATTTAGCCGTTTAATAAAGATAAATCTAATAAACATGTTAGATCTCATCTATCGCTATGACCAGTGGAGCATGAGGCAGAATCATGTAGGCTGTAGAAATAACAATAGACTCAATGACCCTAACTCATTTCTAATATCAGTGGGGCATGAGGCAGAATCATGCAGGCCGTAATACAATAATAAGATCATGGGGCTAACACATCTTTCAACCTATCTTTACTTCTATGGTCTCATGATGCGAACTGCTCATGAAAGCACTCAATATCGGCTAAAACAGCCGATTCAGGCATAGCGCACAGTCAAAGTCATGCCTTATCAGGAATAGATCTACCGAATAACGATCCCAATTCACGGTGCTAACAGTGGGGTGCGAGGCAGAATCACATAGGACGTGATAACGGGCCATGGAATGGTTTTTGCTAGGCAATAAATCTACTCAAGGCGCAACTTGCTTTAACTGCACGCTATGCACGATCAAGATTGATGTAAAACAGCTGATAAAACATAACTCATCGTTGAATGTACAGATTAGATCAGTTTTAGATTAACAAATGATTGGCCAAATAGGATATAAGGCCGATCTAGATCAATCCCAATCGGGTAGAGTGATATTACTGTAATTTAGATGAATAATGAAAGCAATAAGCAATATCGGTAACTTAATGAATCTACCAAAGACTGCGATTCTAAGGTAGAGCCGATAACTTAACCTTGATCTAGTTCATGCAGTGGGGGTCGATCGGATCGATGCAGCCATACTTGAACTAGGCAAGAATCGATAACTAACTTATACCAGAGTCGCAGTGGAGGTCGACCAGATCGATGTAGCCATACAAACAGAGGTATAAGCCATGATGGTACTTACAACAAGCAGTGGAGGTCGACCAGATCGATGCAACCATACTTTCTAAAGAACTCACCGAGATCTACTCTACTCCTACTCCTATGGGGTGGCTGGAGCCAAAAAAGTAAATGACTTGTATATTGGATTGATTGTTGTTTTTTTACAATAGCCGGGGTTTGGTATTTATACCCGAAGTCTAAACATGAATCCTACTCAAGCATGATTCGTTACAATTTTCCGACATAAAAGAAAACATTCCTAATTTAAGATAACTTGGACCCTAACCCTTCCCTCTTTTGTAGAGTCCGATATGTAGTTTCCTGTCGCCAACCGTAGCTCATCATCGTTATCTGCTGACATCATCCTAGGAGATCCGATTCTAGATTCGTATCTGAATCGGCTGATGCGATCCTTCCGCAATCAATTCCTTGATTGGCATAATTTCGGAAGCCAGAGAATTCCCACGTTCTTCTCCCAAATTTTGGTGTAAACAGTGACCAAGGTAGAGAAGATCAAAACAAGGCTTGGCTTGATGGACTGGTTGCAAGTGTGAAGGGCAAGTTGAGTGATGACTTGGCGCCGATGGACCAAAGCAATGGTGAAGAGCAAGTAAACAAGATCGATGAACCAATATGGCCATGTGATGATATGGAGTGGATCATATCATTGTTGATCTTGTTGGTGCATGTGTTGCATCAACATCGGAGGAGTTGGAATGGAATGCGTAAGGCAAAGGTATGACCTAGGGTATTTCATTTCACCGGTCATAGGCATGTAGGGAAGTTGATGACTAGGTTTAGGATAGATGGCCGTACTATCAAGAGGGGCAAACTTGTTTGCATATCGATCATCTAGTGCCACTCGAGTGATCTAAGAATGCATCATTGCTAGGATAGAGCGGCGTGGCAAGATGAGTGGCTAACTCCTTAAAAATGTTTGTGAAAAGCTAACACACATACACATGGTGGGGTACACTTGGTGGTGCTAGCACATTTGCAAAGGAGAAGAAGTTGGTGAAGAAAATGAGTTGAAAGCGCTGGTCATAGGGTGATCGGACACGTCCGGCATTGGGACCGAACGCGTCCGATATTTAACCCAGGCTCGGGCAGTCGGTAGTGACCGGATACGCCCGATATCGACACCAGGCGCGTCTGGTATTCTAGCCAGAGTAATCTTCTGAGGCACGAGGAAGTGATCGGACACACAGGAGTGGCAGCTCAACCGGACGTGCAGGCGGTGAGTCCTGTCATTGCTGACATAAGCTAACATAGACGGTGCTAGAGTGGGCACACTGGCGTAGAGCTGATCAGACACTCTCGTGGAGGTGCGTCCGGTCATACGTTTGACTATTGGCATGCACAGGGGACAGAGAGCCATTGGGATCGCACGGCCAGGGTTGAACGATGGATGACACATGGATGGCACAACACGACTGGACGCTGGCCGGGTGCGTTCGGTCGTGTCGAAAAATGCCCAGTGAAGAGGTAACGGCTATTTTAGCCCTTGGGTCTATAAATAGAAGTGTTGGCTGGCCTTTGCCAGCAGGTGAGCACCCTTGAGCCTTGGTGGCTTGTGTAGGTGTGCTTGGGAGCCCTCTAACTCACTTGTGCTTGATAGTGATCATTCGATCGAGTGAGTGAGCGATTCTAGTGCGATTGCATCCCGAGGTTGCATTGAGTGGCACTAGGTGATCGTGTTGCAAGCTGGTGGTGCTTGTTAGTCTTAGAGGTTGCCACCTCCTAGATGGCTTGGTGGCTTGCGACTCTATTGAAGCACGCGAGAAGATTGTGCGGTGCTCTAGAGGAGGATTTGTGAGGGGGGTTGTGTTTACCCCATGAGGATCGTGGAGAGCAACTCTAGTAGAGCGTGTCATTGAGCTACCCTCACTTTCAGGGTAGGTTATTGCGGTGCTCGACGTGTGGGCTTGGCGGGTGATGCCAATTAGCCACTGAACCACCAAGTGAGCGGTTGACACAACAGGGATGTAACTTGGTGGCAACCAACTAAACCTTGTGAGAAAATCACCGTGTCAACATTGTCTTCATCGTCTTCTCGATGGTTTGCTTTGCGTGAAACACAAGCTTGTATTACTTTCATTTACATTGTTCTTGTGTAGTTGCTCTTGTGACTAGCTTAGCTTTAGTAGCTTGCTAGTTGCCTTCTTTCTTGTGTAGCATAGAAGTAGCTCCCTTGCGTGGCTAATTTGGTTTTAGTAACCTTGTTAGTCACATTGCTTGGTTTATGTAGCTAAGTAATTTGCGCTCTCTAATTTGGCTTGTGTAGCCTTGTTATTGAGCATTGCTACTGAGCTTAGAGGCTTTGTGCTTTTGATTCACTTGTTGTGTAGGAGCTCCCTCCGTTGTGTGAAGTACTAGTGCATAGATTTTTTGACCTTGCTCTAGAATTGATTAGGTGAGCTCTAGCTAATCCGACACCTTTGTTGCCTAATTCGGATCTTTTAAAGTGCTTGTGAACTTAGATAGTGGGGTGTAGTATTGGTTAGACCGATAGTTTTAATTCTGCATTTGTTTCATTTAGCCGACATGATTAATTTTAGAAAGGACTATTGACCCGCCATCTCGACCCTATAGCCTCACAGCGCTCCTGGTGGTCTGGGGCTCATCATCGTTAGCCGTCTGGCCATGGTACCTCGTTCACCGCATCATCACACTAGATGCCGTCGGCACCTCTAATGACAAGGCACGAGCGCTGTGCGCCGAAGCCTCCATCTTCCTCCCACTCGCGCCCGTCATGCTGGTCTCCTCCGGGAACCTCGACCTTGTCGGTCCCGTCGCACTCCCATTCACCCTCGCTGGTTCCATCACGCTCCTGTTCGCCCTCACCCATTCCATCGCCCTCCCATTTGCCCTCGCCGGCGTGCTCCCCCTTCTCGCAGTTACTGCTCCCATGCTCCTCGGGCTATGTCACTATCGACTCCAATGACGACCACATCCATGTGTATGTAATGCCCTCCCAAAGGGTCACACTCTACACATCATCGACCGGCATGGGTAACTGCGGTGCCCCATCTACCTCGGTCGGGTGAACCGGTAGTGGAACAAGGACGTGGCCAAGAACCACATCCTGGGGATCCTAAACTCCAACTCCCAGGACGACAAGAAGAAGAGCCACCACTGTGCCCTAGCGAGGAATGAGGGCTAGCTACAGTCACTGCCCGCTATTGCCGAGGAGGAATCTGGCGTGGATGATGGCTAAATCTAAAGGAGAAGGGCGCCATTTGCATCATTGTCAGGCCTTCTGTGTACCCGGGCACTACATATGTAATTAGCAATCATGACTTCGATCATTGGGATGGCACTGATCTTATATTGTGAAGTAATGTAGTGGAAGTATGTCGGGGTTATGATACCCTGGATATCTCAAGACACCATTTGGATAGCCGCTCGGGCAGCCCACGATAGCCAAGCAAACACAAGCCTAGAAATCGTGGCCCATCTAAGCCACACAGACCTAGGCCAAGCACTAAGGCGAGTGGTCAACCACGACCTCTCCCTTATTTTTTCACTACACGCAACGCAGCATCGCATGACCTCTCCTCCATCCTAACCCCTAGAAGGAACAAGGAGAGGCCGAGCTCCACCAAATACGCCTACTCTAATAGGGGTAGGAATGCCCCACTCACTCCGCTAGGATGGAGGGGACATCTATCCCCTCGGTCCAGATAGACACCATCCCTACGCCATGCTACATAGACAAAATAGCACAGCCAGGCGATGATGACTGGTACGGTGACCCACCATCCAAATATGGCCCAATGGGATGGGCATATGGTCTCACCCACTATGGGATGGGGCTCACAGCTGCAGCCTTGACTTCCAAGGCCAACAAAGCCAACGAGGGCCTCAACCCCGCAACTCGGGACCGAGGATACTGGCTCCATGACCAGCAAGGCGACCAATGACCTGGTGATGGCTAGCTACTCCCTCACTGTTGCCATGATGCCCCCAAGAAAAGGTGAGACCATGTCACATAGGACGGCTAGCGAACCGCCATCGTGCCAACAGTGCCATCATGATCGACACTATAGCATCATGCCACACCATGCTGTGATGTCGACACAAGACCATGATGACAACCACGCCTGGACGTACACTGATGCCAAGAAAAGATGGCCTTCCTTGCAAGCCAAGATAACTAGTTTCCCCTCCCTAAGGCTCACGACAACTAGGTCGGAAGAACCTATCTCTCTGTATATAACCTAGCCCTAGACTATATATAAGGGCAGCCAGGGCTCCCTTCCAAGGGGATGGACTCTCAAGATTTCATTAGGGCAGTCCCTCTCCACTCCCCTACCTCTTTCTCCCTTCTTGCATACCCCATTATAAGAACTTTAGAGCATTCAACTGAGGAACACACTGTCATGCCTCGCAGCGGGGGTCGTTGTCTCAACCACGAGGCCCCCAGGAGAATGCTTTCGCACCTCCTTTTTAGGATCTTTGTGTTGGGTTACACGTACATTCCCAATAAAGCATTTCAAACAACTTGCATTGTTAAACAATCAAATCTCCAACATTGTTGAAACAAACTTCAATAAGAACATGTTTTAAGAAATAATGAATTGAGTTTGCTACATAAATAGTTCTTCTATTCGACTCTCAGTTACACTGTTTTGCTCATCAATACTTCGGATTATACATAGCACATCTTGGAGAATGCTCAATCCAAGTGAGCTTGCTTAGGCCAATGTCTTACACACCTACAAAACAACATATCGACAACACTGTGAGTACATTTCATACTCCTAGGACTTAATTCCAACATATAAATATTTGGTGGATGCAAGGGTATTATCAGGCATTTGTACATTTGCAGAAAAGCATATGGCGTTTCTTTAATGACATGCTATGAATTCATTATTAGAAGTATTAGCATTAAAAGTTCATGATAGTAGGATAAGTGATCATCACATGTAAACATCTCATCACATTTGAGTCAATACACTACCATGGGTATAGAAAGTAGGAACAACCAAAAGGGTCCATCCTGAGAGACTTCAGGCTTTCAACAGTCTGTAGTGGTGTAAAAATGTGTCCACACAAAAAACGGGACTAACATCCATACTCTGGGTCTGGTAGTAAGGGTTGCCTCATAATTTCCAGCCTTTCCCTAATCTGGCCTGAATGTCACATGAAAGGTTCGACTGGTGCCCAGTTAATGCTACCACCATCTAACCGGTGCAACCTTCTTGCTAGTCTCATGGATAGACCGGTTGCGATTAGTTACTAGGCTTGCCGCCCCATTATGCGACATGTGGTTTGTATGGGCGATTACTAGGACTCACATATCCCAATGCATGGTCCTTTACCGCTCCACGAGCTATGTCACTTGAGATCTCACACTCACAGTGACCTACCCCTCGCTTGAGCAAGAGTTACCAAATTGATCATCATTTTCATATCTCAAAATTAAGTTGGGTCCTTAGTCAAGATTAGGGAAGTAGATAAGTTGTAACCCCATTCATTTTAATAGTTAGTTAACCCGGTGTAGCATCATACATGCGCAAGCATGAGTTCCGTTCTCATACTTTACTTCTACCATTACTAAGCAAGTAAGCAATTATACGTTACCAAGCCCATTGATCAAGTATAGGCTCTAATTAAAAGTTGAGTAGTTCTAACATAGTGAAACATCATTAAGTTGATAAAACAATCTACATGAAATGCATAACTCATAATGAAACACGATAAGTATCCAAAATAGGGTTCATAGTAGTGGGGTGCCTACCTATTTTTGTCGCTCGAACGAATTCAAGCCCGACGACGATGACTTAGACATGATCCTCATGCTATTCAGTTCCTGAAAGAAGGCGTAGAACGTGACTAAAGATAACCGATGGGGACTTAGTGATAAGACTCGATTTGGAACTTGGGAAAAGACATCTAATTGTGGCTCTACTAGTGCACTATTATAACTGGGATTAACCTAGTATTGTTGACCTCTTGGGTGAGCATTCTAAACAAACTTCACATCTTCTGCTAACAAACGGATACTCCACTCAGAGCGTCAAACTCTCCGTCGGGTCAAGCTTCAAGGTGATTTGGTTCTATTTTGACTCTGGTTCAGGTTGATGGAGGCTCCATCGGAGGTGACGGACTCTCTAGTACCTTATGGATACTCCGGTGGTTCAGGACTTAAGCGTTTCTAGGGTTTACCTCATCCATCGGATAGTTCAAACCACAAGTCGGACACTACGGTGGGAACTATGAGGTCTCGGGTTTTCATCAGTTTCCTGGTTTATAAATCAATGGACACTCCGTGTGAAGCGACGGACACTCCGCAGGGAAACTGGTGCTCTCGGGTTCTTGGGTTTCACTCTTAATAATTCAACGGACACTCCATCAAATTCGACGGATGCTCTGTCACTCGCTTCGAAAAGGTGTTGGGGTTTCTGTTGGGATGCTCTGTCACTTGTGACTGACCCTCTAATGGGTTGGGTGACAGAAACTATGCTCTAGGTCTAGGCTGATTTAGACTCTAGTTTGGAGTTGCAAACATCCTTGCATGTGCACAACATCCACATGATAGCTCTAGGGGTGCTCTAGGTTGAAGTAGCTAGGTTTTGGGCTTTGGTTTACTAGTGCATCTAGGGGTTTGTGCATGATCCTAACCAAGAGAGATCAAGATGGAGATTTAGGATTGGGCCAAGAGAACTTAGCTCTTGGTTTTGGAGGCTAAAAGATGATCAAGATCATGAGGAGAAACTTGAGCACAACTTGCTTTTCATGCTTGATGAGACAAATGAGCTATTCCTTGATATTCTTGCAAAAATCCATAAAAATGGCATGAGAAGGACATTGAGAGGGAAACTCAGGGATCATTCGTGCATAGGGCCTTAATCTTACATTTGTGATGAATGAGAGATCATCACTGATGGGGACAAGGTTCTTGATCTTTCATCAGGTTCAAGATAACTATCGATTTGGGCGAAGAGCGATACATCGATCTAGCTTCAGATCACAAAGACCCAAACCCTGCAACCTTAGCACCATGTCTCCTCTAGTTATCAACCATGTCACAATCCGATTGACCTCGCCAAGAAGGCTAATCCCTGCTGCAAATCGAAGAACACAAGCAAGAACAAGATAAAATGTAACTCAAGTATAGTGACAATTTGTAGACGTATGATTAAGATCTCAACGTGGGGTTTCACAAACCGATAATGGCGACTATTCAAAGACAAATTGATCTAAAGCAAAACCCCAACCCTAATGTAGGTGATGGCTACTGAATATATAGCCTAAGAGGCATGCAAGCACCCTTATTCACGTCCCTAAGGAGCCTCGGCATGTTACAAGGCCCAAACGGCCCAAAAGACGGTGACACAGCTCCCCGACAGATTCTGGACATCAACTTCTTTCGATGATTCTTGTTGATTGGAAAATAATTTTGACATCAACCACATCCATTGCTTGCCTTATCAAATTATCTTTCCAACCATATATGGATCGTTGAAAACAAAGTCAGTATGCGAGATGGGCGTCCGTTTTACTACACGCTGCTCCTAAAGCTCAAGATGAACACGAACTTGACTTTGATTGGGTCTCCAACTCATCGTGGACGCCCTTGCTTGCCTCCTAAGGTGGTGGCCAAGGAGGAGGACAACCTTGGTCATCTATTAGGTGTTCTCCATCTTATTTGGGCATGTTCTAACTTGGGCCTGGGTCCCAAGTGTGAATAACAAGCCCGCGGCGATGTCGTAGCACCCGATAGAAACAGTGGCAGAATGTCTTGATGATTTGAAGACCTTGCTGACATGATATTGAGGTGGGACTAGATCTATTTGAAAGCTTATCAAATAATCTTTCGATAAAGTGCTCATTGGCCTCAATCGCACTTCGGATGGATGAGTTATGACCTTCGCAATGAAGCACTATCGGGCTGCCAACGAACCGAATGTTGGACTTGGATGAGCTTGCACTCCAAAATCGGTCTTGTTCATGACATATCCATACACTATCATCTTCGCCATCATTCCTAAGCACATTTAAAATATGGATATTAGGTATTAATAAATTCTTAGTTTTATCATTATACAAACATAGGAACGAGCTCACCTTGTCTTTAACTTTCATGGCCGTATCCATAGGTGTCATGTCCTCATCATTCTCCCCTTCTTGACAGCAAACTGTCCTCGGTTTGAGCTTAGTTGGAGGATAGGTTGCAGGTAGTAGCCAACATTGCTCCCCTTCCTAAAATTTAACCTATTTCCTTATAACAAAACTTGGGGATCTCGACATTACATGATTATATCTATTGCAGCCCTCTAATTGATCATATTGTTGCACAACAAAAGAAGATTTTTGATTTGAACAAATATAAACTTGGTGTACCATATACTCTCATTTATAATTATATTTTCCAATAAAATGATATGTACATCTAGATAACCATGGCAACTCAGCGCATAAAAATTTCTCCCTCAAACTACTTAGAGCACATAGAGTATCAAACTCAATATAACCCAAAGTATTTAAAGAAGACATCAATTTTAGTTCATCTCTTTCAGTAGCAATTGGAAGCAAATGTTTATTTTCAGCACAAGTATTTGGTTCCAGAACAAAAGCATCATGCTCATTCACTAGTTGTGGCATAGTTATAATAAAAGCATTGTCACACAATTCTTCTTTATCACTAGCATTATTAGAACAATTATTTTGTGACAAAGGCAATCCGGATTTAGTGTCCACTAAATGTTGCTCTATTATAGAATGGTGGTAGACAAATTCAGCACATCATCACTAATTTTAACAATATCAGATTTTGTAGCAAGCATCAAAGAAGCTTTTAATTTGGAAACTTGCTTATTTTCAGATTTAACATCTAATTCTTTCTTTCCATTAGTAGCTCTATCTTCATTAGTTTGTACAATTTCAGCATGGTTTAAAGTTTTATCAGACTCCAAAGCATGTGTGGGAGATGGTGGTGGCGAAGATGCTGTTGCAGGGGCGGAAACAGCCACTCGTCTTCTTATCACAGTCTCGTACTTCGCAAATGCTTGATCCACCCTTGCTAAAATCTGGTTGAGGTTGTCGCCAATGTTGGTCTGGTTCGTTTGCTGACATCCCTACAATTCTTTTTCTGCTAGCATAGCAAGCTAGAACAAATGGTTGATAGTACAATTTTTTTTATGAAAAACAATATCCTGTATTTCATGCCTCAAACCACCATAAAAGCGAACAATTTTATCTTCCATGTCCTCTACTATACCACAACATATTGCACACTTTTAAAACTCTACGTAATATTCCTGGACAAACATATTACCCTACTCTAAGCACTATAATTTCTCACGCCATTCACGTTTATAAGGAGGAATAAAACGTTCATGCATTGCTTCTTTAAATCTATCCTATTACTGAGGTTGTTGATGCAAATTGCCTAGTTCTCGTCACCAGAATTGAGCAAAATATTTGAATTCACTAGTGGCGTATCTAACTCGATGTATCTCAGGAACTAGGTGGGAATTAAACTCTTATTCTACAGCCATCTCCCAATCAAAATATTTTTCTCCATCATATAATCCAGAACAGGATGTTATGGTCAATTTAGCTCTCAAATCTTGATGATTATATTCTATATGTGATGCCTGATTGTTCTTCGTTTAGTCCATCCTTGTAAACTTCTGGTCCATGATTTTCTACAATTCACTCTTAAACAGAAATTCGTTGTGTGATACTGTTAGAAGTTAAAATAAATGCCCTATCAACTATTTATGAATTAGTGGAATCACACTCTCACACATCTTACCAAGCTATTACAAGGTTCTTACCAACGAAAAACAGTGGACGGTACAACCGGTGGCTGGTTCGTGATACCTGTGAGGGCATGACACTAAGATTGTAAGGGTCTTTTTCTGTACTGATCTGATGTATATGAGGATCTTGGGAGACACAATATGGCAACAAGGAATAGCAATAATTTAATTCAAAAATTGTAAGATTAAAAAGTAGTCTCAAGCTAGTTTATGTCGTTGGCCTAAACTCATCCTGGACCTAGCTAGAGCAAGAAACAATGCAACTCAGCACAGGGGCTCAAAAGATGCAAGCATTTCTGATGTTTTTTTACTTTCTTTCTTTTCTTGCTCTCTTTGTTTTTCTTCTTTTACTTTTTTTTGGTGCGGCTTTTTCCTTCTTTTTTTTTGCACCTATTTGCCTTTTCCTTTCTTTAATTTTTTTTACTCAGAAAGTGCCGCAAGCTGCCAAACTGTGGATGCAGCAAACAATGATGATATATCCTTCCGATTGCCCAAGAAAAGGGATAGCAAATAACCTGCCAAAACCAAACTTATGGGTATATTTTATTCCAACAAAAGGAAACTACCCTACGCAATTAATTATTTCCTTTTTTTTTCAGCTGGCACAGGAATCAGCTTCCAGCTACAACCGTGGAGATCGATTCTAGATATTGTAACGTACACAAGATGTATACTTGCTATCTGAATAGAATACTGAATTTTGTTTCTGTACATGCTACACGACCAAAGCAGAGAGAAAAATAGCAAACAATACAGGATCAGCTCTGTCTTTGATCTACGTTGTACTAAGACCAACATAGGATAATTCGACACAAGGTGAAGATTCGAATAGACCAACGGACATGATGACACAGCGAGGGACGACCGTTCAAAAAGCAAACTAAAATAAAAATATTGTAACGGCACAATGGGTTATGAGATATGAGAAGAACAAGGATGAACAAATATATTTTTGGTAGGGTAATTTTCTGGATTTATGGGACGAAGGCAAAACACTCAAACTAGGAGATACATGCGAACTTGATGGTATACCTGAAGCTCTAATTACCACTTGATGGGACGAGGTTCCCGATCTTCCGTCAGGTTCAAGATAACTATTGATTTGGACGAAGAGCGATACATCGATCCAGCTTCAGATCACAAAGACCCGAACCCTGCAACCTTAGCACCACGTCTTCTCTAGTTATCAACCATGTCACAATCCGATTGACCTCGCCAAGAAGGCTAATCCCTGCTGCAAATCGAAGAACACAAGCAAGAACAAGATAAAATGCAACTCAAGTATAGTGACAATTTGCACATGTATGATTAAGATCTCAACGTGGGGTTTCACAAACTGATAACGGCGACTATTCAAAGACAAATTGATCTAAAGCAAAAGCCCAACCCTAACGTAGGTGACGTCTACTGAATATATAGCCTAAGAGGCGTG
This sequence comes from Miscanthus floridulus, assembly GCF_019320115.1. Lineage (NCBI taxonomy): Eukaryota > Viridiplantae > Streptophyta > Magnoliopsida > Poales > Poaceae > Miscanthus > Miscanthus floridulus. Next base: position 27,281,927 of record NC_089593.1, on the reverse strand, counting down.
CAAGCACCCTTATTCACGTCCATAAGGAGCCAACATGTTACAAGGCCCAAACGACCCAAAAGACGGCGACGCAGCGCCCTGACAGATTTTGGACATCAACTTCTTTTGATGATTCCTGTTGATTGGAAAATAATTTTGACATCGGACCACATCTATTGGTTGCCTTATCAAATTATCTTTCGAACCATATGTGGATCGTTGAAAACGGAGTTAGTATGCGAGCTGGGCGTCTATTTTGTTACATGCTGCTCCTAGAGCCCGAGATGGACTCGAACTTGACTTGGATTGGGCCTCCAACTCGTCGTGGTCGCCCTTGCTTGCCTACTAAGGTGGTGGCCAAGGATGAGGACGTCCTTGGACATCTCTTAGGTGTTGTCCATCTTCTTGGGGCATGCTCCAACTTGGGCCTAGGTCCCAAGTGTGAATAACAAGCCTACGGCGACGTCGTAGCACCCAACAGAAATAGCGGCAGAATGTCTTGATGATTAGAAGACCTTGCCAATGTGATATTGAGGTGGGACTAGATCTATTTGAAATCTTATCAAATAATATTTCCATCAAGTGCTCATTGACCTCAATCGCACTCCGGATGGACGAGTTATGACCTTCACAATGAAGCACTATTGGACTACCGACGAACCGAATCTTGGACTTGGATGAGCTTGCACTCTAAAATCGGTCTTGTTCATGACATATCCATACACTATCATCATTGCCATCATTCCTAAGCACATTTGAAATACCAATATTAGGTAATAATAAATTCTTAGTTTTATCATTATCAAACATTGGAACAAGCTCACCTTGTCTTTAACTTTCATGGGCGTATCCATAGGTGTCATGTCCTCATCAATCACATTCCATGATCCATACATGCATGAGAGATTTGTGATTAGGGTTTGAGAGAAAAATATCCAAATTATTGAGATGAGAGCTCATGAGGTAACCATGACCATGGACAAGAGGAGGATGACTTAAGCTTGGTGAAATGATGACCTTGGATAGCTTGCTTCCACTTCACCTTCCATCTTCCTCTCCAATCTCTATCTTCTCTCTCTAGTTCTTCCTTGTTCTTGCCTTTTAGAGAGAGATGGAGAAATGAGGAATGGGAGAGTGTGTTGAGTTGGGGCTGCTTCAGCTGATGCTTTACTCTCCACTTTCATGCTTATGACATGTGGGACCATGAGTAAGTGGAGGACAACTCATTCTCCACTCACTGCTGCTGTTCAAACTTTTGGCGGATAGTCTAATATACTTGCCGGATTGTCCGGTAACTTTCTGCTTCTGCAAAATTGATCCAAGCCTTTAGGATTTGGCAGTGGGGTCATTATCTATTTTCTAAACCATGACAACCTAACCCTCTTGCATATGGGGATTAGTGTAACACATCTCCGATAGCTTTGACCAACTCTTGTTGACTCGGGTTGACTCATGGGCAAATCACTTTCTTAGACAAAAAACAACATGTTTTCTTTTGTCCTAGTCCATCAAGATCTCTACAGGGACTTGATAACGTGCTCCACTGATGGTAAAAAATAAGAGCATATATTGTAACAAACTCGGGTCGTTACAAAACCTCCCCTCCTTAGAAATAGCTCGTCCTCGAGCTTTCCTGAGGAGCTACTAGGGATTGCTCTAGAAAAGTTAGGGGTTTTCCATGAATAGGATGCATATACTTATTCTCTTTGGTGACTTTTCCTCTCTCGGGTTATCAAGTTGTTCCTTTTTTATTTCCAACGGATGGTCCAAAAATTTTGTCGGACGATCTGGTAATAACTGTAATCACTGTAATGACGTAATCGTCGAGCCCACAAACTTTTGTGGATACTCCGACGCACTGGCAGACTCTACGACACACCACGATCTACAAAAGGCTGGGCAACCGAGCAGTTAGGGTTTCTTTCTCATTTCCTCATTTCTCATCCACCTAAGCCGCCGCTCGCGGTCAGGTCTTCTTCTTCATCGCCTCTGGTTGATCTTCGTTGCTCCCAAGCTTCTGGGATGGGAAGGTAAGCGTTACCCTCATCCCCATTCGCCTTTCATTCTATTCCCCTAGGGTTCCAAGGCTAGGGTTTGCTCGATCTAGGGCTTAGGTCACTCTTGTTGAAATCCAATTGGGGAAGTCATAAGGCATGTTTGTGAGATCCTTTGGGTCATCTTTGGTAGGTTGGAACTGCTTCCAAGGAGAGATATTGAGGTTGCATGCTCTTGCGATTGCTTAACTAACGCTGGTTCGAAATCTGACGAACTCTTCGTAAGTTCTGGTGGAACGTTTCGCCAAAATGTTTGGTGGCTTAGTAAAACTTTAGTGTCATCATTTGCTCACTATGTTTGAGCTTGGCGGATAGTCCAGGAGACATCGTAGACTCTCTGTGCCTCTAGTCTATAGCCTTAATATCTTGCTGCAAGCTACTAAAGGTTTGGTGGATGCTGCGCGGTCCTTGGCCAAAGCTACGATGAGTATGGCCAGGTCTCGGGTCTGATGTCTATAATTCTGCGGATGGTCCATCACCTTCACGGACACTCCGTTGACTCTCTGGACAATTGCATATTGAGTCATTGATGATGCCTTTGTTAACCAGCCTATACATAAACCCATAGAGAATGTTGTATAAACATTGTTGTGTTGAGTTACTGATCCTTAGTGTCATTCCACACTTAGTACTTCTAGGTTCCTTTTAGCACTTGTTTGCTTTCTTCCAATTATGATCTCACTTCTTGTTTCCTGTTGCAGGTCCATCTCTGATCTCTGACTTCTAGGTGGGGGTTCGAAGAAGAAACCATGCACCAAGGAGCAAAGTAGCTGATAGACATCTCATGAGTGCGAGGTGCGGCCTAAGAAGAGGAAAGCACCCCACCAACGTAGATCCAAGTGGGCTTCTTCTCCTGGCATTTCTAATGATGTTGACTAGGGCCAGCTTGAGAGGGTGGAGGAACAACCACTCAGGCATGGCAAGGGTCTAGCAAGGAGGACTGATGATGAGGAATGCAGGGGGTTTGTCCAATCTCCCTGGAAAGGCATCCCAACGGGGACTACACCTGGGCAAACGCTAGGAAATTTTGAGATGATTGCAGTGCTAAGCATTTCTAGATGGAGAATGCCACCTTGTCCCACTACTTCCACACCAAGACTCAGTTCAAGCTTTTCTAGGGTGAGTTTGTCAAGAGGCCGATGCATGACAGTTAGTGGATTGATTGGGTCTTTCTAGATGGGTTTCCATGCATCAAGGACTTGGTCCAAAGGTTTTGAGGTATGGGCTTGCTGAAGGTTATGGAGTTCAAGCACAACTGGAATGATCTGCCATCCGCCAGTGTTGACGGTAGTTAACATTCATCATAAACTATCAATATAACTTGCATAAATGGCTAAAATTGATCACCACTATAGACTTAGGGGTTTAAAGTAACAAATTCCATGAGTTTTGGTGAATCTGTGTTTCCAGCAGGGTTTAATCAGAAAACTGCCAAGGAGGACCTATTCATCAAAGGAAATTACGGAATTCCGCTGCGTAAACAGTGTGGGAAGACTCTAGAAGACTCCAGGAGGCTCTCCACCAAAGCAGAGCCAGTGCCCCTAACATGTGGGGCCAGTTGGCCCCACCTATAGGTCGGCTGGCCTATGGGGTCCACATGACATTCCCTCGTTGTTACGTTGGTTCTCCACCGCCTTAATGATTACATCTCCGCCGTTTATTAAAGTAGGTTTGATCCAATGGCTTAGGATTGATGCTCCAGCCTATATATACCTGCCTACACACCCTCTCTATGAGATAGATTAGCATTTGATCCTAAGAGCCTGAGGGCTAGAAACCCTAATCCATATCTCTACCAAGATCATAGCTAGCAATCAAGAGAAAATTAGTCCTCCATATGATCTAGTCTTGTATTAGAGATAGAGATATAGAGTGAGAGGGAAGAGTATCAGATAAGTCCTAGCCTATTGGTGCTCTCTCTATGGCTTGTACCTTGGCAGAATCAAGTTATTCTTGAGCTTGCTTCTAAGATTTCTCTGGTAATCGACTTCTAATTCAAGTAAGCATCTTGTTCATATTGTTCTTTTGGTTTACGACTCTCTTTTGAGTACTTTAATCCTTGTAGCTCCTGGGTTAAAGTAGTATTTGTAGTGTAAGCGTGGTGCTTAGACTTGGTTATTCGTGGATGTAGCCTACATTCTGGATCGGTGGTAGCTCACGAGGGTGACTCTTATAGCCTCGTTAAATCCTTTGTAGTCCACCTCCCGTTAGTAGGCCTAGTAGGACCTTATTACTATAGGAAACATACTATGCCTATGTTTTCTTTAGTAATATCCCCAAAATTGAACAATAGAAGACAAAGCTTACTAAAATTAGAACTAGAAGACCTTAGCAGTCTCCTCTATGCTCCTATTATCTAGCCTTGATTGTGAAGTTGGGATAAGTTAGATTTGGTTATTCTCACACACATTTCCTCGAGTTTGATATAAAACTGGGTACTCCTGGAGAAGTGCTACATCGGTATAATATCCATGCGCTTGTGGATTATTCTATGTGCAATAATTTATACCAACAAGCATTTTTGGCGCTGTTGCTGGGGTAACAGTTGTTGAGTTAACTTCGAACCTAGCTTATCCTTGTATCATTATTCTTTTATCTTATCTTTTCTTTTTTCCATGGATCTAGAATCCACCCCTATCTACCAATACGCCGCACCTATGAGCACACGCCTATAGCCACAAGAGTCTTCAAACCTATCCTAACACCTAGCTATGAGCTGCACCCGCGTTTAATTAACATGTTTCAGGATCAACTCTTTCCAGGCGAAGATGATGAAAACCCCTATTCCCACCTAAATGAGTTTGAGCAAACCTATGCATGCCTATGCATTGTAGGCATGTCAGACAAAACCTCACGATGGAAGCTTTTCCCTTCTCTTTGACGGGAAAAGCTAAATGTTGGTATAATCTCACCATAGGGAGTAGACAAGGAGATTGGGAAGCCGTGTGCTCTAACTTTTGCTTGCAATTCTTTCCCATCTCTAGGGTAGTCAGCCTTTGTTCTGAGGTTCTATCTTTTAAACAAAAAGAAAAAGAATCTCTAGGCATGGCTTGGGAACGCTTTAAAACTCTCATTAATACTGGCCCTAACCTTGCCATTTAGGACCCCATCCTTCTTCAACACTTCTATATGGGTCTTGATAGGAAAACCTCGAAGCATCTTAATACGACTTTAGGAGGTTCGTTCTTGCATGTCCCCGCCAATTTGAGGAGAAGCTATTTACACCAAAATTTGGAAGAAGATGTTACAGGGACCCGAAAGCTCCCAAGATCATGTCACCAAGGAATCAATTACGTACAGATCAGGACCAGCTAATTCAGATGCAGAAAATGGAATCGACTTTCCACAGATAGCGCCAACAGATAACAACAGAGGCTATGTTCGGCGCCAGGACGAAGCATGCTGGACTCTACAAAAAGAGAAAGATTAGAGTCCAAGTTATGTTAAATTAGGAATGTTTTCTCTAGGGTAAAAAATGTAATAAGTCGTGCTTAGACAGGAGTCATGCACAGGGCCCGGGTATAAATACCAAACCACGGCTATTGTAAAAATCGATCAATCAATCCAAATACAAGTCAATTACTTTTTTCAGCTCCGGCCACCCCTTAGGAGTAGGAGTAGAGTAGATCTTGGCGAGTTCATCAGCGAGTATGGCTGCATCGATCCGGTCGACCTCCACTGCTTGTCTGTAAGTACCATCATGGTTTATACCTCTGTTCGTATGGCTGCATCGATCCGATCGACCCCCACCGTGGCTCTAGTATAAGCTAGTTATCGACTCTTGTTTAATTCAAGTATGGCCTGTGTGATTCTTCCTCACACCCCACTGCTTGAATTAGATCAAGGTCAAGTTATCGGCTCTACCTTAGAATGGCAGTCTTTGGTAGATTCATTAAATTACCGATATTGCTTGTTGCTTTCATTATTTATCTAATTACAGCAATATCATTCTGCCCAATTGAGATTGATTCAGATCGGCCTTATATCTTATTTGACCCATCGTTTGCTAACCTAAAACTGATTCAATCTACACCTTAAACGATGAGTTATGTCTTATCGACTATTTTATATTAATCTTGATCGTGCATAACGTGCGGTTAAGGCATGTTGTGTTTTGAGTAGATCTATTGGCTAGAGAGAACCGTTCCATGGCCCGTTATCATGGCCTGTGTGATTCTGCCTCACACCCCACTGTTAGCACCATGGAGTGGGGATCGATATTTAGTAGATCTATTCCTAGTAAGGCATGACTTTAACTGTGCATTATGCCTGAATCGACTATTTTAGCCGATATCGAGTGCTTTCACGAATAATTCGCATCACGAGACTGTTGAAGTAAAGATAGGTTGAAAGATATGTTAGCCCCATAATCTTATTATTGTATTACGGCTAGCATGATTCTACCTCATGCCCCACTGATATTAGTAATGAGTTAGGGTCATCGAGTCTACTATTATTTCTATGGCCTGCATGATTCTGCCTCATGCCCCACTGGTCATGATGATAGATAAGATCTAACACGTTCATTAGATTTATCTTTATTAAACGGTTAAGTGGTGTTGAATTGTTTCTTTATATAAAAAAGGGTTTGGTTAATTATAATAATTGGCTCAGCACGAATCGATCATTGTTGACATCTTATTGCCATTGATTAATATCTGTTCGATTAATGATATTTATCCTAAGTGATAACCATTTCTTCTTACACAACCCCATGAGCTCTAATTGATTTATTCTCATGAATATACTGGAATCGACTATTTAGTCGATCTCATTTCATATCGGCTCTCATAGCCGCACATTCAGGACTGTCTAGCAACACCGACAAGTTCCGCCCTTAATTACTGATGAACTTTCTCTCGTTGTCAATTACAGGGTCAAATTGACTGGCACGTCTTGGGAGGATTGCGTAGGATTGACCACCCCTGCGCTGAAGCTAGGCGGATCTACTCCATCGAGCGGACCCTTCTGGCTTGCTACGTGTGTCCTCAGCACGGGCGAAAATTCTATGTCGACACATGTTTCTGGCATGCCCGGTGGGACCCCACAATCGTCATGGCGGTTCACAACAATGATGACATCCTTATGCTACATTATGAAGATCTACCTGATGGGGATAAGGGTATCATCAGCAAAGCTATAGAAGAGTTTCAGAACAAATGTTTGTTGTCCTACACCAAAACATGTGACAACACAATTGTTCAGAAATTTCCACTACCAAGAGTTCTATTATACGGGTAGACAGACACAAATGTAGCTGAAGACAAGCATTTCTTTCAAGAGGTTGTGGACAAATCTATTCATGATGCCATGTCGAGCCATAACGAAGCTTTCGTGGACGTATTCCATAACGCTTTGAAAGAGGCGATTCATGGATTTCCAGTTGGTCAAGGCGGACCAACTTATTACAACATTCTAGATCCATCGACCCAGGGGACCAATCAAGTTGGTACCAGCCATCAAGAAGTAGCACCAACTGGTAGTGGTGATGTCTAGACAGTTCAGGGTTCATCTGAACAAACTCAAGGAACTACTACAAATCAAACACAGTACGATCCTGGACCAACAGTACAGCATGTGAAACAGTCGGTGGGACAAAGTCATAACTAGGTGATCAATTTTGGCACATCAGGCCACATACCGTCGTTGACTAAAAAAATAGCACCATCAGTTCAAAGGATCCATAGAGATATAGATCCTTATATCTATAATCAGAGACTTCAAGCAGCAAGCCAGCAAAGGACTCAATAGATTGAGATTCCACAAGGGTATCACTATGGCATAGATTATAACACCCACATGATGCCAAATCTAGGATATCAAGGCACGCGGGATTTCAATTCATAGATGGGTCAGCAGGTACAGAGGAATCCAAATCTGCAAGCTGATGAGTTATTGCTGAGGGTGACTGAGATGATGAAGAATCAGTTCGGTCTAAAGCCAAAAGGGCTAACCTTTTCATACAAACGCCCATATCCAGAATAGTATGATTTGGTCGCTCTTCCAACAAATTATAGGCTCCTAGAATTCGCTAAATTCACTGGCCAAGACAATACAAGCACGATAGAACATGTCAGTCAGTATCTTACACAATTGGGCGAAGCGTCAGTTGAAGATGCCCATTGAGTTTGTTTCTTCTCTCTGTCCTTATTAGGGCCAGCCTTCACTTGGTTTTCATCATTGCCAGTCAATTCCATTGCCAATTGGGCTGACCTAGAGAAGAAGTTTCATACATATTTTTATACTGGGATTGGAGAAAAGAAGATTACTAATCTGACAACCATAAGATAGAAGACTAATGAATCAGGCACTGAATTTCTTCAGAGGTTTCGAGAGACCAGGAACTTGTGCTTCTCCTTAAGCTAGGCCAATGATCAACTAGCTGCTTTGGCTATTCAAGGAATGCTGCCGATGTGGAAAGAAAAGTTGTTGGGACAATTGGCTCAATGAGTAGCAGCGCTTAATAGCCAATTTCAGAGTATGCGCAGAGATACCCAGTTCCAGAAGAGTACCTTAGTAGCCAAAGCTTATGATCCATACTCAGTCGATGACAGCTATGAAGATGAAGAAGAAGAGGTTGCTGCAGCTGAATGGAATTAGGGCAAGAAGATAGTGATGGTGCCAAATCCTTGGGGAAGAGGAGTCAAGGAGAGCTATGACTTTGATGTCACCAAATCAGATAAACTCTTCGATTTCTTGCTGGAGAAAGGGCAGATCAAGTTGTCCGATGGTCATGTCATGTTGCCCCCTGATCAGTTAAAGAATAAGAAGTTCTGCAAGTTCCATAATGCTACTTCTCATTCCACTAATGAATGCAGAATCTTCAGGCAGCATATACAGAGAGCTATTCAGCAGGGGAGGCTCAAATTTGATACGCCTCAGAAAATGAAAGTTGATAATCCTTTCCTAGAAGATCAAAACATGGTTGATGCTGGGCTATTCAAAGGGAAAACTAAGGTCCTAACATCAACCAAATCAAAAGAAGCTGGAACAGTCGATCCTAAGATGCAAATATCGGCTGACGAGTACAGAGAAATTAGGAGATGTCGTGCCGAGCAGAAGAGCCGATATGAGCAGGGGAGGACATCAAAAGCAGAGATGACAAAGCCGTGGGTCACATCTCAGATTCTGTTGAATAAGTGGCAGCGGTAGAAGGAAAAGGATTATCAGAGGTGGTTAAAAGATCAAGCATACCAGCATCAATTGAAGCAAGAAAGGTATGAAAGGGAACAAGCCGAATTACATTGGAATTGTTCTTTCTTCAGACATTGCTGGAATGAAGGTTTGAAATTGCCTACCAAACATGACTGTCTAGAATGCAGCAATCAATATCGGGAGTATAGGCAGTCTCAAACCAACTACCGGTCTATCCATGCTCAAAATGCATATCATCATAATAACATGGATCGGCGCTTAAAAAATAAAAGTGTTCATGATCGGCTTGGAAAAAGAGTCATTGATCAGGACTGGGCTGATCATGAAGAAGGCACTGAAAGAAGATATGTGTGGCAGGAAAGCCAGTGGTGCCTAGGAGTTTTAACAAGAAGCCAGAAGAGAAGGGTGCAACGCCTAAGGAATAAAGAGATGGAACAAGCTCAGGCATCCGGTAAGACTCAAGTGTGGCGTACCAAATAGATAGCCGATAGAATGCAACCATCGGCTAATATTCAAATGGCTTTTCTGTTGCCATCGGAATTTGGAGCTTCGGTAGATCAAGAAGTTTATTCGGATTTCGATGAATCAGAGTATGAGGAGATAGTTGCCAAGTTGACAGTTGTACAACAAGCAATATTTGACAAGCCAGTCAAACATCGGCACTTAAAGGCGTTATATATGAAAGGTCTTATCGATGGAAAGCCGATGAATAAGATGTTGGTGGACGGATGTGCATCTATCAATCTTATGCCTTACACTACTTTTCATAAACTTGGCAAAGAACCAGAAGATCTGATGGAGACTGACATGATGCTTAAGGATTTCAGAGGTAATACGTCTAAGACCCAGGGGGCAATAAACGTCGAGCTAACAATCGGAAGCAAGACTCTGCTCACTACATTCTTCGTCATCGATGGGAAAGGGTCTTACAGTTTGCTCCTCGGTCGTGATTGGATTCATGCAAATTGCTGCATACCATCAACCATGCATCAGTGTTTGATTCAATGGCATGGGGATGACGTCGAACTGGTTCACGCTGATGAGTCTGTGAGTATCGCAACAGCCGATCCAGTCTTTTGGGAACTAGGAGACTTCGAATGTTTTTCTAGCAAGTCATGGGAAGGAGGCTTCATTAAGATCAGCAATGAAAGCCAATAGCCGATGCAAGCGATCGGCTCTAAAAGCTTGTTTTAGTAGAAAAATCACGACTTCACGTCGGCCATTGGATTAAAGGAAAAATAAGCATTGAGTCTTGGAGATGGATTTAGGCCGACGTATGTGAATGCTGAGTCAAAGTGTGAGTGCAATTCAGAGTTAATGGATTTCTTAAGAAGTTATGTTTCGCTTAATAGGATGATTGACCTGGGTTCATTAATCATTCGACCTTTGATATAAAAAGTTTTATGGTACGTTATCCTGACACCCAGTCAACATTTGATAGCCGATTTGTTCTCGGCTCTAATAGCCGTTACCAGGAGGGTATCGTCTCTAGTTCAAAAATTGAAAATCTTCAAGGACAATAAAAGTCGATATGATATGCATCGCCTATAGAGCAAAAAGCACAAAAGCAATCATATACAAGGGCATTGCACTAAGGCACATTCATGAAAGAGTAGGAGTCTTTGTTCATTAGATTACCCTAAGTACAAACTAATCAAAGACCTTGTTCACCACATCCTGAGTGGATGTGATGTCTACTATGGCCTCTGCTACCATGGTGAATTCTTCGAGCAGGTCCTCGAGCTCCTCGAGGCCATTGCCCATAGGGAAACTAGTCTCCATGGTGTGGAACTCGTACCTAGTTTGGACTTGTGCCACGGTCAGCACCACCGCCGCACCATGACGGACACCATGAAGGGCGATCTCCCGAACACGGATCGGGACATCCTGGAGACGAGCAGCGATAGAGGAACCCCTCGCATTGACGGCATCCACGGCTGCATTCGCCGCTAGTTGGAGAGACTCCAACTGCACCGTCAGGGCTAACAGTCACAGGAACAAAAGACTACCAAGATAAAGATAATGTAAATCAGAATGAAGCGTTCCTGGAGTTTGTCTTACCTGCCACCATGGCATCAGACTCGACTAGCCGCACTCAGACGGCGCTGGCCTCCTCCTCAGCCACGTGAAGGGTGGCCTGAGAGACCCCAAGGCGAATCTCAAGTTGACCATTCTCCCAAGTCGCCTCAGAATAGCGATTCTGAGCCATTCTCCACTCATGAAGGTAGCACCAGGCGTCGTCGCCATTATAGGAGTCAAAAGAATCCGACGACGATGCCAGCACAGAAAATGCAGCGTCAGAAGGCCCACCGGCCCTAGGAAGAGGATGGAGACTGTCATTCACAACAAACCTATAGGTAGGTCGGTGAGTCAGAACTATTCATCATCATAAACAAGAAATGTCAATCTCACCTCATGCGTCGGAGACACTGGTTCATCGGCATATTCTCCTCCGAGATTTCCTCTGCCGCACGCTTGCCTCGGTTGTCTTCGCTAGCCATGAAGGATGATTAGATCTACGAAGGGGAGAAGGAAAACTACTACAGGGTTTTGGTAGACGGAGAAGAGCAAAGGAACAGTTGTGAGTGGAGATGTGTTCGAGGCTGAAACCACTGGCTGGTATTTGAGGATCTAAAGCGAAGAGGCGGACGCCTCAGGACATGTAAAAGGCAACCACAATTAATAGGAGGCAAAGCGCTACTTCACTAATGCCGATAGGAGTGCAGCGTTGAGCAATTGAAGGCAGGAAATCGAAGGGTTCTTTTAATAAAAGCCATGTTTTCAGACTCGATTGGATTTGAAGTCTAGGATCGGTTGTATCAAATCGTCTCTTTAGCCAAAAAAAGAAGCATAATTAAAGAACGGAGAGTATGATTGATTCTACACAAGACATGCGTTGACATGCAGATTTCAAGTCTGGAACATCATGGATCGCTCTCAATGTTTCTAGCCAAATGGCATCATCTCTCGCGATCTGTTTAATTTCTTCAGCTGATCTGGGGATGCTCTCAAAGACGTACTTATGATGGTCAATGGCAATGAGACTCCAGAGAGAGCTGGGGATGGATTACCCTTGACAACCAAAAGCAAGATCGCCGACATGGTTACATAATCGAGAGAAACCTTATTAGATCAAGCGTTGTGCGCCTGGTGATGTTTAAGCTTTGGAAACACTAAAAGGGGAAGAGGATTCGGCAGAGCAATCAAATGGGAAATATTTGATGGAATATTACCCTAACGTTTGGATTAACACCTGACAGCTAAGTTGCTCGACTGCCAACTCTAATAGCCGATACCGGAAGGATATCGCTTCTAGTATGAAGATAAACCTAGAAGGGTAAAAGCCAGTACAATGTGTATCGCCTGTAGGAGCAAGGTAAATACGAATGCAGTGATGGATGAAGTGAGGATCATTGGAGATGAAGGAGTTGTTCACTGATATCACTTATTACAAGCTACAGATCAGAAAATACTTTATTTACTATGTCATCAGCCTAGGAGGTCAGAGCTACAGAGTTGGCAGCATCAAAGAAATCCTTAACCAGTCGCTCGTAATCCTCGAGGTATCCGGTAACTAGAGCTCCATGAGGAAGAAGCCACAGATCATGGCCAGAGTGAACTTGTGTAGCAGGCAATGCCATGATAGCCCCATGACGAATGCCATGAAGAGCGACTTCTCTAACGCGATTCAGGATGTCATGCAAATGAGCCACCAGAGCGGCACCCCTGGCATTGATGAATCCTACCGCATGGTCCATAGCCAAACAAAGGGTTTCTAGCTGAGCCGACAGATCTAGAGGATTTGAAGAAGAGGTGAGCAGGATTTCGAGGAATAAAAGTTGAGGAAGAAACAAAAAATAGTGGTAAACGTGTCACCAGCAATTCTGGCTTTAGCCTTGGCTAGCTTCTCCCGTGCCGAGTTGGCCTCAGGGGGTGATCAGCCTTGAACTATGGCTAGAGCCGATTCCGCAATAGAAAGATAGTTAGCAAGTTTCTCCCCAGTCCGGTCAATAGAAGCGATCAGGTCATCGTTATCTCTCGACCTCCTCGGGTAACAGGGGAGCTGACGACAAATTGGTGCTGAAGATGACCCCAAAGGCTGAGTAGAGTCGGCCCTCTGCTCTAGGAAGATGGAAGCATTGCAAGTTGCACCCTCTTGGCGGTGGATGTGCTGGCGCGATGATGCAGATCCATCAAAGGCCTCCTCAGTGGACCTCTTGCTATTCTCCATGATCTCAAACCTACAAAAGAATAGAAGCTATACTAAGGATGCAGAAAGTTTGAGGCAAAGCGGGTTGTTGTTCGATCCACGACCATGGCCCATGTATATATAGCCCAAGAAGGTGAGAAGACAGGTTTCATTGAAGGTGTCAATTTGGAGTCGGAAACGGAGGCGGAACAACACTCTAGGAATTCAGGGGACGGATAACGAAGAGATAACAGATTCGAACTTATTGCCTCCCCGAATTATGAAATGTCATGAAATGGATTCAAAGATTTTACATTTACCAGAAATCAACCTATCAATTCTTCTTTGGATTGAAGGGAGTCCGGACCCCTACAAGGCCGAAGGTCGTCGTGAAACGAATCGACATTAGCCCATTGATAAAATTGTGCCCGAGAAGAGAAAAATCGCCCGCTCAACATGTGCTCAGCCGATTCCTCGGTAAATCAAGAGACTATGGGAAAGAAGCCTATGTCTTTCCCGGTGGGCGTTTAGTGGAACAAACAAGGGAAAGGTGTCCACACATTTTAGCCCTTGCAAACACTAGAACAGCTCTGCGAGCATGGTGAGAAGACACAATTGATGTCACAAGACTTCTCCTAGCCGCAGTAGCTGATCCTCTTGCTCGACAAGGCGCTAGAATGAGCGACACAATCACTCTATGCACAAGAATTCTTCTAACCGCTCAAGATCTTTGTGGCAAGAGAGTGGACCATGGAGGGTCCGGCAAAACTAGAGGCACTCGAGGGAGCAGATGGAAGAAAAGCGTGGCTGAATTGTTGAGTTGCTCTCGCCAGGGTCGGATAGGCATTTATAGCCAGCCTAATGAATCCAAGTACCCGTGATGCAGTGACGCTCTTGTAAAAAGTTTTGAGGCATAGGCTCATGGGTGGACGCAGGCAACGATAAATAGCAGACCCTAAATCAAGGTTCTCTACCTGTGACTATGGACCAATCAGGAATACAGACATGATAATTTTGGAATAAAATTACTTTTATCCCAAAATTGGGGGGCATGTGTTTACACCAAAATTTGGAAGAAGATGTTATAGGGACCCGAAACTCCCAAGATTATGTCACCAAGGAATCAATTACATGCAGATTAGGACCAGTTGATTTAGATGTAGAAAATAGAATCGGCTTTCCACAGATAGCGCCAGCAGATAACAACAGAGGCTACGTTCGGCGCCAGGACGAAGCATGCCGGACTCTACAAAAAGGGAAAGATTAGAGTCCAAGTTATCTTAAATTAGGAATGTTTTTTCTAGGGTCAAAAATTGTAATAAGTCGTGCTTAGACAGGAGTCATGCACAGGGCCCGGGTATAAATACCAAACCCCGGCTATTGTAAAAATCGATCAATCAATCCAAATACAAGTCAATTACTTTTTTCAGCTCCGGCCACCCCTTAGGAGTAGGAGTAGAGTAGATCTCAGCGAGTTCTTCAGCGAGTACGGCTGCATCGATCTGGTCGACCTCCACTGCTTGTCTGTAAGTACCGTCATGGTTTATACCTCTGTTCGTATGGCTGCATCGATCCGGTCGACCCCCACCATGGCTCTGGTATAAGCTAGTTATCGACTCTTGTTTAATTCAAGTATGGCCTATGTGATTCTGCCTCACACCCCACTGCTTGAATTAGATCAAGGTCAAGTTATCGGCTCTACCTTAGAATGACAGTCTTTGGTAGATTTATTAAGTTACTGATATTGCTTATTGCTTTCATTATTTATCTAATTACAGCAATATCATTCTGCCTGATTGAGATTAATTCAGATGGACCTTATATCTTATTTGACCCATCGTTTGCTAACCTAAACTGATCCAATCTACACCTTAAACGATGAGTTATGTCTTATCGGCTGTTTTACATCAATCTTGATCATGCATAACGTGCGGTTAAGGCATGTTGCGTTCTGAGTAGATCTATTGGCTAGAGAGAACCGTTCCACGGCCTGTGTGATTCTGCCTCACACCCCACTGTTAGCACCGTGGAGTGGGGATCGATATTTAGTAGATCTATTCTTGGTAAGGCATGACTTTAACTATGCGTTATGCCTGAATCGGCTGTTTTAGCTGATATCGAGCGCTTTCACGAACAATTCTCATCACGAGACTGTTGAAGTAAAGATAGGTTGAAAGATATGTTAGCCCCATGATCTTATTGTTATATTACGGCCTGCATAATTCTGCCTCATGCCCCACTGATTTTAGTAATGAGTTAGGGTTGTCGAGTCTATTGTTATTTCTACAGCTTGCATAATTCTGCCTCATGTCCCACTGGTCATGATGATATATGAGATCTAACATGTTCATTAGATTTATCTTTATTAAACGGTTAAGTGGTGTTGAATTGTTTCTTTATATAAAAAGGGGTTCGGTTAATTATAATCATTGGCTCAGCACAAACCGATCATTGTTGACATCTTATTGCCATTGATTAATATCCGTTCGATTAATGATATTTATCCTAAGTGATAACCGATTCTACTTACACAACCCCATGAGCTCTAATTGATTTATTCTCATGAATATACTGGAATTAACTATTTAGTCGATCTCCATTCATATCGGCTCTCATAGTCGCACATTCAGGACTGTCTGGCAACACTGGCAAGTTCCACCCTTAATTACTGATGAACTTTCTCTCCTTGTCAATTGCAGGGTCAAATTGACTGGCACGTCTCAGGAGGATCATGTAGGATCGACCACCCCTGCGCTGAAGCTAGGCGAATCTGCTCCATCGAGTGGTCCCTTCCGGCTTGCTACGTGTGTCCTCGGCACGGGGCGAAAATTCTATGTCGACAGAAGCATTCTTGCTAAAATTCTAGAGAACACTCCTAAAGAAGTAGAAATGAAGCCACTAGAGGAGGAATCCCAAATAGTTGAACCCAAATCCTTACCAGACCTATTACCAACTTCAGCTATCCTAGATCCTGAACCACCGGAAAAGAAGGAAACTCCAATTTTAGACTTTATGCTTGAATTCGAGGATGAACTTTTTGATGAATATAGAAACATCTCAAATTATCATACCATGAGGAGACCCTAGAAGTCTAGGAAATCATCATTGCATGAAGAACCTTTAGACCCTTCTAAGGAAGCTTTCCTTAAAAAGACTATGAAAGAGCTAGTATTTATTATAAGCAATGAATGGGTAGAAGAATCAAAGCTTTCCTCTAATGTGATTCACTTAGATTCACCTTCTATATCCATTCGTTGCCAAATTAATAAAGCTCCTTTCGATGCTCTTTATAATCTAGTTGTGGGTGTTAATATCATGTCTGCATCTTTTGCTCATGATTTATTGAAACACATGCCATTAACCCCAACAACAAAGTTATTGAAAAGTATTTCAGGACACATTCTCCCAAGTTTGAGGATTATTTATGTCCTCCGTATCTAGGTAAATGGAACCAAAGTTCATTTGAGCTTCTATACCTTTGATATTATGGAGTTCAACCTATTGATAGGACAACCAATTGAAAGACTTAACCAAGAAGGACAAATGGGGAAGTTGAATAGACTTGGGAAAAACTTTAAACTTTCTATACCCATTACTCGTTCTCTAAATGCTGAGAGTGAGCCAATTCCCGAAGAAGATCCAATGGAAGAGGTTAAGGTTGCTTCTCTTGATGGCTTGATCGAACCCAACCTTATAGACGATGCCTAGTTCTTCATCAAGGAAGAAGACGAATATCCTACGGAATCTGAACCCTTGGATGATTTGCTGAAACCACCTAAGCCCACCGTTGAGCTTAAACTCCTGCCTTCTGGTCTTAGATATTCTTTTCTTAATACTGATCGGGATTCTCCTATGATCATAAGTGATAAAATTTCTCAGGAAGAATCCCTCTGCTTGATAACTATCTTAGAAAAGCATCGCTCTGTTTTTGGCTACTCACTCCAAGACCTTAACGGAATTAGCCCTGCTCTTTGCACCCATAGTATCCCTACAGATCCTAATTCTATACCTTCTAGGGAGCCCTAGCGTAGGCTTAATAATGCGATGAGAGTGGTTGTTAAGAAAGAGGTTTTAAAACTCTTACATGTCGGGATCATCTATCCTGTGACGCATAGTGAGTGTGTTAGCCCTATTCAAGTTGTGCCTAAAAAGGAAGGCATGACTATTGTTAAAAATGAAAATAATAAATTAATCCCCTAAAGAACCGACACTGGATGGCGGATGTGCATAGATTACCAAAAACTTAACAAGGCAACAAAGAAAGACCATTTTTCGTTGCCCTTCATTGATGAAATGTTGGTGCGACTGGAGAATCACTATTTATTCTGTTTCCTTGATGGGTATTCAGGTTATCACCAGATTTCGATCCATCCAGATGACCAAAGCAAAACCACCTTTACATGTCCACATGGAACTTATGCTTACCGTAGAATATCTTTTGGATTATGTAATGCTCCAGCTTCTTTTCAAAGAGGCATGATGTCTATATTTTCTGATATGATTGAAGAAATCATGGTAGTTTTCATGGATGACTTTTCTGTTTATGGAAAAACTTTTTGATGATTCTCTTGAAAATTTAGACAAGGTTTTGCAAAGATGTAAAGAAAAGCACTTAGTTCTTAATTGGGAAAAATGTCATTTCATGGTTAGAGAAGGGATAGTGCTTGGACACTTGGTGTCCGAAAGAGGGATTGATGTAGATAGAGCTAAAATTGAAGTAATTGAACAGTTACCTCCTCCCATAAATATCAGAGGGATCTATAGTTTCCTTGGTCATGCTAGTTTTTATCGCTGCTTTTTAAAAGATTTTTCACATATTGCTAGACCACTAACAAATATTTTGGCTAAGGATATTCCCTTTGAATTTGGTGATGTATGTTTGAAATCTTTTAACATTCTTTAGAAAGCACTCATCTCTGCACCAATCATTCAACCCCCTGATTGGTAGCTACCTTTTGAAATTATGTGTGATGCTAGTGATTATGCGGTGGGGGCAGCTTTGGGACAAACTAAAGATAAGAAGTATCATGCAATTGCTTATGCTAGCAAAAAATTGATAGGACCTCAACTTAATTATGCAACAACTGAAAAAGAGCTCCTCGCTATTGTTTTTGCCATTGATAAGTTTAGATCATACTTAGTAGGAGCTAAGGTGATTGTTTATATGGATCATGCTACTTTAAAAATACCTCCTCAGTAAGAAAGATGCTAAACCCAGATTAATAAGATGAATTTTGTTACTCCAAGAATTTGACTTAGAAATAAAAGATAAAAAGTGAGTAGAAAATTCTGTTGCCGATCACTTGTCTAGAATACTGTTGGGTTCATAAACCCAGGGTCTCTCATGGACCGGCTTCCCCGTAAAGGCTCGGCCCAAGCAGACAGCGCGCAACTCATGGGCCGGCCCAAGTGTCTAAAACAACAGGCCAGGAGGATGGTCTAGTCACTGATCAGAAGGTCAGGCCAAGGAGGAACAACGCCCGCTTGTCGACTCTGGCCCACCTCTCTGACCAGAGCGCTCACTTTGGTCTCCAGTGCCTCCGGACGATCTCTCCGGTCGGAAGGCCTGGCACAGCACTGCCTCCGACTCTGACCTCATGTCTCCGACCGGGGTATGCAAAGATCCTACTCACTGCTCTTCTCTGACTAGTGCAACTAGAGCCGACTGGGACCAACTAACCAGGGACGCCCGCCTAGAAGGGACCAGGGAACGAACAAAGAAAGCAAGGCAAGGTGCTCAAGTCAAACCAGGATACCAGGGACCGTAGCCCCAGGTGCAAAAACTCCTATACGCCGTGCTGATGGTGACCCAGAAGCTCCTGCACTACTTCACCGACCACGAAGTCATGGTCGTCACTTCATACCCACTCGGGGACTTCACCGACCAAGCGATCGGGACAAGCGACAAAACTCAGTCCCTCCGGTTGTGAGGAACCGAGGACGGGGTAACGCACACAACTTAGACCGACCCCTACTAAAGCCCAATGGGGCTCGGGGGCTCAAGACACAAAATGCTTGGGTCTGTGACCCCGAACTCGCCCCATCAAGATCTATGAGCACCGCCTTGCCGCCTCGCTCGATCCCTAAACTAACTAACTAACTGCCTCGACTGCGCGGGCTGCACCGACGCCAGGATCCACAAGCACCGCCTTGCCACCTCGCCCGATCCCTAAACTAATTAACTAACTGCCTTGGCTGCGTGGGCTGCACTGACGTTAGGATCCGTGAGCACCACCTTGCTGCCTCACCCGATCCCTAAACTAACTAACTAACTGCCTTGGCTGTGCAGGCTGCACTGACGCTAGGATCCGTGAGCACCGCCTTGCCGCCTCACCTGATCCCTAAACTAACTAACTAACTGCCTCGGCTATGCGGGCTGCACCGACGCTAGGATTTGCGAGCACCACCTTGCCGCCTCGCTCGATCCCTAAACTAACTAACTAACTGCCTCAGGTGCATGGGCTGCACCGACGCTAGGATCCGTGAACACCACCTTGCCGCCTTGTCCGATCCCTAAAACTAACTGCCTCGCCCGGTCCCACGGTGCACAGCGACACCAGGACCCGCAAGCTCTGACTCGACCGATCCCACAGCGCGCACCGACGCCAGGATCCACGAGCTCTACCTCATCCAATCCCATGACGCGCACCGACGCCAGGATCCACGAGCTCTACCTCGTCCAATCCCTAAGACTAACTACCTCGCCTGGTCCCACGACACACACCGACGCCAGGACCCGCAAGCTCCGTCTCACCCAATCCCTCGAAACTAAACTGCCTTGGTCGACGACTCCGTCTTGACTAAAAAACACGCACACACGCCCGCTAAACAAACACCCCCAGATGGTTCTACCCAAACCACCCAGGGGTTCGGGGGCTACACTCGTAGGTGCGCTCGCACGCACCCACCGATGAAACGAAAACCTCCCTCGCTGGCAACACGAAAAACCCCCCAGACGGTTCTACCCAAACCGCCTAGGGCTCGAGGGCTACACCCACAGGTGCGCTCGTGCGCACCCGCCATCGAGACAAAAAACCCTAGATGATTCTACCCAAATCACCCGGGGGCTCGGGGGCTCCTGCCGGGTTCATAAACCCGGGGTCCCTCGCGGACTGGCTTCCTCGCAAAGGCTCGGCCCAAGCAGATAGCGGGCAACTAATGGGCTGGCCCAAGTGTCTAAAAAACAGGCCAGGAGGATGGTCCAGTCACCTATCAGAAGGTCAGGCCGAGGAGGAACAACGCTCGCTTGTCGACTCTGGCCCACCTCTCCGACCAAAGCGCTCACTTCGGTCTCCAGTGCCTCCAAACGGTCTCTCCGGCCGGAAGGCCTGTCAAAGCACTACCTCCGACTCTGACCCCACATCTCTGACTAGGCTATGCAAAGACCCTGCTCACTGCTCTTCTCTGACTAGCGCAACCAGAGCTGATTGGGACCAACCGATCGGGGACGCCCGCCCAGAAGGGACCAGGGAACGAACGGAGAAAGGAAGGCAAGGCGCTCAAGTCAAACCAGGATACCAGGGACTGTACTCTGTCACCTATAGGAACAATACTCTGTAACCACCCTGACACAAACAGTATTGTAGGCACCGACATTTTCCTCTATAGTATTGTGGGCGCCGTTAACTCCCATACGGTAAGGCCCCCCACATGCCTCTAGGCATCGACAGTTTTGCGGGCGCCAGGATTTACCATACCAAGTGAACATGGTGAGACTCGTCACATGCCTTTAGGCATCAACATATATGCAGGTGCCAACATCTGCCATACCTGAAACAAGACGATGTAACCTCCCACATACAATCGACATCCAACAGTGTTGTGGGCGCCTACCATCCTCCTATACCCGCCGGCATGGGCAACAAGACTTAGAAGCATACGAACTCCCTCCCTCTCACTTGTAAGGCCATCCCCTTCATCTCTAAAAGGGGATGCGCTCTCTTCCAAGAGACTAAGTGGATTCAAGTTCATACAAGTCATTCCAGATTCATTAGATCAACCAAGTTCGCTAGCTCACAACCACAGAACCGCTAGGTTCAGACCTCAAGCACACGCTTGAACACTTAGCTCATAGAGGAGATCTTGTCGCTCTCGGCCCTTCTGACCAGAGCCGACCAGACCTCTCGTTCACCCCATCTTTCTCCTTCTTGTTTGTAACCCCACTGCAAACTTCGAGCACCTAGGCTCAAGAATAAAGTCCCCGATCGACTCAAACTGGATGTAGGGCATGTTGCCTGAACCAGTATAAACCCTATGTCATTGAGTGCTAGGCCACCTCCGATCACAATGTATGGCAAAACTACAAATATTTACTTGTTGGTCACTTTCTGCACCGACAAATATAGTTTGAGAATTTGCAGGAACTGCCCATCAATAATTTGCTACAAGACGACATGCTCTTCAAGGTTACAAAATCCGACCCTTGGTAAGCAAAATATTGTCAACTTTATGGTCACAAATTATGTACCACCAGGGGAGAACAAAAGGAAGCTCATCTACAGAAGTCATCTCCACATATGGGATAAACTGTACCTCTTCAAAGTCTGCTCTGATGGCCTGCTCAAAAGGTGTGTACCGGTGGAAGAAGGCATCAAGATCATTGAATGATGCCACTCATCACCATATGGAGGACATTATGGTGCATTACGCACTCATTCAAAGATCTAGCAAAGTGGATTCTTTTGGTCAACCATATATGATGACACAAAGGACTTCATCCGAAGGTGTGGAGTGTGTTAGAGGCATAGGAACATTGATTCAAGAGATGCCATGCCACTCACCAACAACCTCCATATTGAGCTCTTCGATGTCTGGGGAATCGACTACATGGGACCTTTTTCGAAATCAAAGAACTATGAATACATCTTGGTGGCAGTTGACTATGTCTCCAAGTGGGTTGAAGCCATGCCATGCAAAGCTGCTGATGCAAAGAACTCCAAGAAAATGTTTGAAGAGACAATGTTTCCAAGATTTAGATTTCCAAGGATGATGATTAGTGATGGAGGCACTCAATTCACTGATAAGAACTTTCATAACTACTTGTCAAAGCATGGAATCCACCACAATGTCGCTACTCCATATCACCCTTAGACAAGTAGCCATGCAGAAACATCAAACAAACAAATCAAGAACATTCTACAAAAGACGATCAATGAGATCGGGAATGCATGGAAAGATCGACTACCTGATGTATTATGGGCTTACAGAACATCTTATAAAACACCACTTGGAATGTCACCATATCAACTGGTCTATGAGAAGACCTGCCATCTACCTGTTGAGCTAGAATTCAAAGCTCACTAGGCCATCAAGCGATGGAACATGGAATTTGAAGGAATTAAGAGGAAGATGCAACTCTCTGAACTTGATGAATGGCGTAAAAAAGCATATCACAACTCCAAGATTTACAAGGAGAGAATGAAAAGATGGCATGACAAGAGGATGAAGAAGAAGGAGTTCACCCCTGGAGATAAGGTATTACTTTTTAATTCTAGGGTTAAATTATTCGAGCATGGAAAACTTCGTAGCAAATGGAAAGGACCATTCAAGGTGATAAGCACTTCATGCATGGAGCGGTAACACTTCAAAATGACAAAGGTACGTTATTCAAGGTAAATGGTTACTGTCTCAAGATCTTTGTAGAACCTAAAAAACCACTTGAGGATTTGGATGAGGTAGATTTCTAGATTTTACCATAGATTTACACCTCTACCATCCCCTTACGTTTTGTAACACGAAAATATACTTTTCAAGATTAGAATCTGCTGCAAGAAAAATCACCACAAGAGGATGACATGAGGGCCACCCAGCCCCACCTAGAGGCTGCCCGGCCCACTGTTAGCCCCTCTCACGCCCGATCAACTCTCTCGTGTCTTCTAGATCCTTCCTTGTTAAAATCCTATAGTTTTTTTTGACGCATTCAGTTTTTCCTCATTATGACCCCATATGGATAGATCTTGACCCCTACTGCAAGTTGTTCCCCCCAATATAAGCGAGCCTCTGCCACCTCCATAGCCATCCCATCAGAGCCTTGTCTCTCTAACAACAGCAAAGCTCTCCTCCTCTCTAGTTTCCATGGCCAACAAAGAGATCGCCCCCTATGGTTTTGATCCTCGCAAGAAGCCAGATGCGCTTGCGATGACCGTCGCCCCTCTAGAAGTTACCCCTACTTGCTCAAGCCAATCTTAGTTCACCCAAGCCATCTGTCGTTTGGTCCTTGTTCCACCGCCGCCGCGTCCACTTCTCGAAGACAAGCCACGCCAATAAGAGCCTCGTCTAGACATCTAGAAGCTGATGAAGGTGACAAAGGAAATCAGCCTCCTTCATCCAAAGGGACACGAGGTGCTGACTAGAGTGAAGACAACAAATTTGGAGATGTTACATGTGCAAAATACAAGTCGGTCACCCCTTGTACCACCATTGATGGAGTTCGCGCTATGCCGGATCAGATCAAGGTTGTTCTGCCAAAGGAGAAGAAGAGGAAGGCGCCATCACCGACTATCCTAGAGGCTAAAAAGCATCCAAGGATGACTATGGTCCTCCGAGAGAAGAAGATTGAAGACCTCTCTAACATTATCTATACCCTAGAGCAAAGGATCAACGAAGAACACGTCTATCGCAAGAGCCTACGACATGATCTTAACACTTTAAATCATTTTGTTGCTAAGATGAAGAAGTGAGAATTAGGTAGTCAATAATAAGGCACGAGTGGTTAGGTCATATGTTTAGGTTACTCGCTTAGCTCAAATCGTTCAGTTCATGTTAGGTCATCAAAAGTTTGTGTTTAGTTTGTGCTTGTGTAATAAAGTACCTTAGATATTAATGGAGTCTTATTATTATCTGCTCTCTATTTCTT
This sequence comes from Miscanthus floridulus, assembly GCF_019320115.1. NCBI lineage: Eukaryota > Viridiplantae > Streptophyta > Magnoliopsida > Poales > Poaceae > Miscanthus > Miscanthus floridulus. The sequence continues at coordinate 27,257,695 of NC_089593.1, read as the reverse complement.
TTGGGTACGTATTTTGTCTCCACATGTTGTGTATTAAGGTATACAGGGAAACAAGTATGGGGGAGACACACCACAATGGCAAGACAGAATTCGATCACTAAAATCACGAAATTCAGAAAGTAATGAGCGAAGAACCATGCTCGCCAAAGTTGGACCGAAACAGACCCTGGAGCAGGCCGCCCGACCTCCTACATGGGCCGGCCGGCCCATCATGATGCTGCCTTGCCTCGTGCTTTGTCCACGGTCAGGTTTGAGCCCAATACACTCTATTTTTATATGTTTCACTTTCTGTTTCAAACCAAATTGAAAAACACTTAATAAAACAACTTCAAAACATGAGGAAAGATTATTTTAGTCATGACTTAATGATAGACTCACATAATACTTTTCCTAGAAGTCATGCTACTATTGGGAACTTATTATTAGGGACCCCATGTTACTTAAGTTGTTGTGGAATGAGATATAGAAGAATAACGAGAACTTGATTCTTGATGTCTTGTTATTAGAGAATTTTATTTCAAAAAGTAAAAAGAATAGCTACACCTCTCCAAAGATCTAAGCAATGTCCTACAAGAGCCAACCATGATATGATAGTCTTGGAAACCTTCTACATATACTACTTGTCATTATATTGAGTTTGGTCAAACCTTATGACCCCTGTTGATAAACTTATCATGCTCTCAAGATCAAGATCACATACACTCCACATATAGCTGCTGCTCCTACACTGGGAGTATGCAATAACATTTTTCTATCCACCTAAAAATGTTCTACTCCTACACTGGGAATAGACATAAAAATATGTTTGATAGGATAAATGCTCCAAGTTCTTGTAAATGTCTCTCTTGAAAGGTTTCAATTGCAGAAAGAGAAGCAAGAGCAATGCAAAAGTTATTCATAAAAAATAGTATTGGAAACAACTAGATAAGTGTCTGAGATATTGAAAATAATGGGTACTAGGATGCTCGCCTAAAAAAAGAGAGATGAATAAAATAGCCCATGTTTTTTTACAAAAGTTTTCCAAGTTTCAAACAAGCCAAGAGAGATATGTTTCAAGGAGCATAGCAGAATTAGGTTAGCCACCATATATATACACACACACACACACACACACACACATGCACATCTTGATCTAAGAGTATGACATCTTTCTCCTTGGATCCTTGTTTTGACTTTACAATATTTGCAATGCAAGTATGTTTTCATATTCATCCCTACCTGAGCTCCACATAAACTTTTAGAAGTAGATAAAAAGAAGGCAAAGTCATCAATGCCTTGGTGAGGATCCAAAAATACCATATATACAGTGTAAATTGAGAGTACTACAAAAGGAGAAGGTAAGTTATGTTTTGTTTTCAAAAGTATTAAAATGTTTCTCCAATTGACTTGACTGAAGGAAGATGGCGATCTATTTCAAGCTGTTCCATTCTTTAACGGCCCAAAGTTTCATGGTAGACACTTTGAATCCTGTAGTGAATGTATGACTGGGAATGTTTTTATGTTGATGTCTTGTCCTAAGATTTTGTCTTGAGTAATCCATCCTTTTATCGAGGATGAGTAAAAGCCTAAGTATGGGGGAGTTTGTTGATGGTAGTTAATATTCATCATAACCCATTAATATAACTTGAATAAATAGCTAAAATGGATCACCAATGTAGATTTAGGGGTTGAAACTGACAAATTCCATGAGTTTTGATGAATCTATGTTTTTACAAGGATTAAATCAGAAAACCACCAAGGAGGACCTATTCATAAAAAGAAATCACAGAATTCCACCACGTAATCGATGTGGGTAAACTCCAGAAGGCGAATCATCGAAGCAGGACACGTGTCTCTGACATGTGGGGCTGCCTGGCCCCACCTAGAGGCCGCCCGACCCCTGTGAGTCCCACCTATCAGCCTCGTTGTTATGTTGGTTCTCCACCGCCTTAAGGATTGCATCTCCACCGTTCTTTAAGTTGATTTGATCCAAGGGCTCATGTTGGATGCTTCGGGCTATATATACCAACCTCTGCCACCCCTAGGAGGAGGAATAGGCATTTGATCCTGAGAGCTGAGAAGCCAGAAACCCTAATTCAGATGTCTACCAGAATTATAGCTAGCAATCAAGAGAAGATTAGTCCTTATAGGATCTAGTGTTGTATTAGAGATAGTGAGATAGAGTGAGGGAAGAGTTTGGAGGAGTCCTGGCCTATCGATGCTCTCTCTACGGCTTGTACCCTGCGGAATGAAGTTCTTCTTGAGCTTGCTTATGAGATTTCTCTGGTAATCGACTTCTAATTCAAATAAGCATCTTGTTCATATTGTTCTTTAGGTTTGCGACTCTCTTTTGAGTACTTTAATCCTTGTAGCTCCTGGGTTGAAGTAGTATTCATAGTGTAAGCATGGTGCTTAGACTCGGTTACTCGTGGATGTACCCTATTTTTCGGATCGGTGGTAGCTCGTGAGGATGACTTTTATAGCCTCATTGAATCCTTTGTAGTCCACCTCCCGTTAGTAGGCCTAGCAGGACATTGTTGCTATAGGAAACACACTCTGCCTATGTTTTCTCTAGTAATACCCCTAGAATTGAACAATAGAAGACAAAGCTTACGGAAGTTAGAACAAGAAGACCTTAGTAGTCTCCTCTACGCTCCTATTATCTAGCCTTGATTGTGAAGTTGGCATAAGTTAGATTTGGTTATTCTCACACACGTTTGCTCGAGTTCGATATAAAACTAGGTACTCTTGGTGAAGTGCTACATCGGTATATTATCCATGTGCTTGTGGATTATTTTGTGTGCATTTATTTGACCAATTCTTTTTAGACATGTGCCCCTCCCTAGCAACGACACCAAAAATGCAAACTTATGACAAGATCATTAACTCTCATCCGATAACAGGGGTAAGTCAAATGATAAATAAATGATGTGTAAGGTATTGATAGTAATCTAGAGAAAGAAATAGATACTCATAAATGTAGTATGGCTAGGCAGGAGATTAGTTAAGAGAAAAAGATTCCTAAGTCATTCCTTATTTACTAAGTCTTTTGTACACCTAAGTATATACACTCTAATCTATAGCATAACTAACTTTGGATGTGTGCATAAGAAACATTACTAAGGAAGATCAAGAACATAGCTTGTCTCCCTTTGCAACCGCATTCTACTTGTTCTACAAATGGGGAGTGGACTACAAAGGAGTCAATGGGAGTGTCACATCTGTGATCTACCACATGACCCAGAGTGCAGAATGCATCTGTAGGCAAACAATATCTAAGCACCATGCTTACATAGTGTTGACCACTTAACTCACTCGAGTACTAAGCTAAGAGCTTTGCGAACATATGCATAAATTCATCATCAATCATAACTATATCAAGCATATAACTAGAGCAAACTAGAAACATACTAAATAGCAACATAATATTGAAGTAGCACAAAGTAATAAATATAGAGATACAATGGCTATATAGTCTCCAGATGGTAGATTTGAAACCCTGAGCAATAGCCCACACTCTACTCAAACCTTGCTAGCTAGCCTATACTAAAAACTTGAAGAATTGAAGCTCTATTCTCTTCTCTCTGGAAACCCTAATTTCTGGTCTGATCTTGACTTTTGGTAGATCTCTCTGAGGGAGGGGGCAGGGGCTGGTATATATAGGGCGAAGCATCAATTCTGGACCTTCGGATCAAACCGACTTGAATAAATGGAGTAGATGCAACCTAGGAGGTGGTGGAGGAACCGACATAACAAAGAGGGGCTGACAGGTGGGCCCAAGGGGCCGGGTGTCTTACAGTTGGGGCCAACCGGCCCCACCTAGTGGCGTCTCTCCCTTTGCTTCGGTGTGGAGTCCTCTCGAGTCTTCTAGATTCTTCTAGTATCTATTTCGCTGTGGATAAGCGCAATTAAATCTGACATGTAGGTCCACCTTGACGATTTTCTAGATAAACCCTGCAAAAAATACAGATTCACCAAAACTTGTGGAATTTGTTAGTTTAAACCCCTAAACCTTCACTGGTGATTATATTTATTGCCTTATACAAGTTATATTGACAGTTTATAATGGTTGTTAACAACCATCAACAAACTCCCCCGAGCTTAACCTTTGCTAGCCCCTTAGCAAAGCTAAACTCAGTAAATGGATCAAGAGTTTAAGGATTTTAAAAACATTGACACAACTCCTTAAAAGTACATCTGCGTTCAAACAAGAATTCTCCTCTATATTAGAATAAACTGATCTGTCTTTCAAACTTACCCATATTACCTTCAACCATGGGGCTTCTCAGCCTTCACTTAGATCTTGAGCAATTGAAAGACATAATGATCAAGTCAAGCGCAATGTCTCAAGTTCTTTGCTCAACCATTATTCCAGAGTTTTTATAGGTTTTCAAAATAAAACTCAGAGCTTCCTTTGTATGACACTCTCATGTCTCTTAATATATATTTGATATTTGTGGATCCTCACTAAGCCAACAGTGGTGTTATGTCTTTCTCTTCCTATAACTAAGGCTTATGTGGAGCTCATAGGAATCGAGATAGCATGAAAGAGCATACTTGCAATACATATATTATAAAGTCAAACCTCAGATCTAGAGAGTTAAGGCATACAATCAAATTAAGATGTGCATGTGTGTGGATATATAGTGGATATATTTGGTGGCTAACCTAATTCTACTATGCTCCTTGAAAACATATTTCTCTTTTGAAACTTGAAAACAACTTTGCAAGAAAACATGAGCTATCTTATTCATCTTTCTTTTTTTTCGGGCGGGCAACTAAGTACCCATTGTTTTAAATATATCGGACACGTATCCATTTTTTTCTCATCTTTTTTATGAATAACTTTTGCATAGCCCCATGCTTCTTTTCTACAACAAAACTTTTGAGAGATAGCAACAAGAAGTTTTGAGCATTTATTTGGTGATATCCTATAGGGCATATTTTTGGTGTTCACTCCTAGTGTAGGAGTAAAACATTTTTGGGTGGATCTAGATAGAATGGCATATTTTTGGGCCTACACCCAGTGTAGGAGTAGTGCATATGTGGGTGGTGTGTATGTGATCTTGATTTTAAGAACATGACAAACTTCTCATATGGGTCAACAAAGCTTGACTAAATACAATGCAATGCAAGTATCATATAAGTGGACATTTTCCTAATCTAAATATCATATATGGCTCTGGTAGGAATTCAAGCTTTGTCATATAGGAGCTCATCATGTTGGATTTTTATGTTTTTCAAAAGATAAATCTCTAGAACTTTAGTGTCACTTGGAACAAGATAAACAATAGCTCAGACCTTCTCATATCATATCATATCATATCATATCATATCATATCATATCATATCATATATAGACTTAGATCAAGCATATGCTACCCACGAGTTTCAAGTTTAGAGTAAATTCTTATATCAAAACAGTTGTATCCAAAACTTGAGAGAATTCAAGGCTGAAAACTAGGTACTTGAAAGGAATTACGATAGAACAACTATTCATCATTTCCATTGCAAGAGATTATCCTCAGAGTTCATTTATTTAGCTTCTTAAAAATAGAAAACTAGACACACACTTTTTATTTTTAAGATCACACCTTACTATTTTATAGCTAAGATAATTTTTTATTTTATTTTTGTTTATTATGCATCTTTTTATTTTAACTAACATGAAGCAAACTTAATAGTAAAATTAAAGGGAAAGAAATACTTATCTAGATATATGGGGGATGCTCCTCCCTCAAGCTGGATGTTGTTGTGGTCTTTCTTAGAGTGAGTCTACCAGCAGAAGTCTGTTTCATCGGTCCAGAAGTTGTGTTCCTTGTGCAACGAATGTAGTTATAGTTTGGGAAAATGTACTTTGGATGGATGGCTTTACTCTTGATTATCCTGAAAATACTCCAACAAGAACACCAAAACTCGTGGCACAGATTAGGATAAGGGTTTAGCGGTCAGCCATTCAGAAATTTCCTAATTGACAAAGTTCTAGCAGGATGTCTATTTAATATTTTTTATTTTCTTATTTATATAATACAGAAAGAAAAATATGCATGCATGTTATATATATTGTTATTTTTTATGCCACCATAGTGAATCTTCCTGTGGGTGTTTACACAACGTAAAATTACTTATGTGGGGCTTAGGATTTATGTTGCAATACTGTAATGCAGTCATGAAACTTTTTATCTTCTTGTTCTAAATGCAATGCTAATGCAGAAAAGTAAATATGCTAATGTGAAAAGTAATTCATGCAATACTAAAAAGTAAATATGGATAACTGCCAATATTACCTCTCGGCGAGGGTTTGGATTTTTAAGTCCTCCGGACAGGACTCTTTTCCTATCTTGTTTATTCCTTGGGTGCATTAGTCGGTCCCAGGTATGGAGACTCTGATGGTTGTACCTCTTGTGACTCTGGTGGTGATGTTACCTTTTCTTTCCATACCTACTTGGTCTGTGGACTTAACTTGGGCAGAGCGGGCTCATCTCTTATAGCTTCTTTAGGTTCCCCATCTTCCTCCCAACTTTTCTTTGGGGATTGATTCTTTTGGTTTTGGGATGATCGATGTCTCCTCCTAGAGCGGGACTTCTTCAGCTACTCATAAGTGGTATAACTATTGAAATAATAGCGTATCTTTTCTCTAGGGAATTGGAAGTGGACTTGTCTAGATCTGACGCAGATGATCATGTTGGTAGTGTTGAGGAACGGTCTTCCAAGGATGATGGGTGTATCTTCTTCTTCTTCTCCCATGTCTAGAACCATGAAGTCGGCAAGGGCATAGTGATCATGTATCCTTACCATGACATCTTTTGCTATTCCTTCTAGAAATCAGATTGATTGGTCCGCCATCTACAATTGCATATATGTAGGGAACAAAGGTTCATCACCAAATATGTATTCATATGTTACTTTAGACATTATGTTGACACCCGACCCAATGTCGTTGAAGGTCTTGTGAAGATTCTTTGTCCAATGGTACACTCGATTGTGGGTATGCCTAGATCATCCTTCTTAGTAAGGAATGGTGAAGCAAGGAGGTGGTCATACTCTAATCGGAGTGTGTTGATCATGTTGACTGATTCTTCTTATGGCTGCCTAGCTTTGTTCTTTCTCCTTCTCCTGTTATTATTCTTCTTGGTCACTGTTGTCTCTTTGGGAATGCATGACGTCTGTGGATGTCTAGGAGATTGCAAGATATGATTCTTAAAACAAAACTTTTCCTTTCTATCATTGATTGTGAAACAGATCTTGACACTGTCCGTGTAGATGATGGCTTTTGCGGTGCTTAGGAAAGGTCAGCCCAAAATAATGGGTGCCCTTACATCTCCACCTGTTTCCAAAACCACGAAGTCTATGGGAACAAATATTGTCCCACTCAAATAATAGCATCTTCAAGAACTCCCTTGGGGTAATAGAGTGACTGATCTACAAGCTGCAAACGCATATTTGTGTACAACAAAGTATCTCCATTAATTTGATCATAAATTACCTTAGGCATGATGTTGACACTTGCTCCGAAATCACATACAGCTTCTTGAAAATGTGAGGTCCAATAACGATGGGGATGACAGGTCTCCTTGGATCGCTCTTCTTTTCTACACCTTCCTGTCGATGGTTGTATACAGTAATATGCTGCATTGTGAATATCAACAAGATTTTGCAGTTTCTATATCTTTTGGTTGCCCTGAAATCTTACCTTTGTCGGACGGAAGAGCAACATCAGCCATCTGAGCTATTTGTGATTCTATCATTTTATTAAAGCTATGCTTGTTTTTAATGGCAGAAGCAAAGCTATTCATTCTATTATTTATGTTCTCTAGAATTTTATCATTGGTAGCTACGTTTCTAGATAATCCCTCCATAAGTTTAGATTGGCCAGCAATTAATTCTCTTAAGGGTGGTTGATTAAAATTATTAAAATTATTACCTAGATAGTTACCTTGGTAACTATCTTGGTAGTTCAGCCTTTGTTGATGATTCCATCCTTGATTCTGCTAAGGATGAAAGTAGTAGTTGTTGACAAAGTTCACATCCTTTTGGGTTTTAGGACAACTATTTCCTAAATGCCCAATGTTTCCACACACTTCACATGTCATGCGAGAATCATAAATATGCATGACTTCTTGCTTCTCATTGGCTCAATCTTCAAGCTTCTTCATCAGCAGGTCCATCTTGGCAGATATTATGTCTACCTCCTTGAGTTGATGCATACCTCCACCCCTCTTGTGGGTTTGAACATGTTCTTCATTCCAACCTAGATTGGAGGCCATCTTCTTCACAAGAGCTATCGTAGAGGCACTCCTACGAGGTGCTTCCTCCTTCCTCTACAAATCAAAGACAAGCAAATCCACTGCATACAAACCGAGGTTCTAGTTTGGTAATGGGAACTCGGTTGTATAATCTACATACATCATGACAAGTTTCTCATCTCTTCCCTTTTTTAACATATGTGCATGATTAAAGTAATCATAATCAATAAGCCAATGAGAAACGTCAATGTAAGTAACAGAAGCATCTTCTAGTAGGCCCAAATTTTTAGCTATACGGGTGACCAAAGAAATGCACCCAACATCTCCCTTAAGATTAGGAATTTCTAACCAATGATTCATCTTGAATTTCATGGGTGAGACCTTTTTCCTTTTAATCATGGCATAAAGCAGTTTTAGTTCATCATTCCTAACTGAGCGAAAATCACTTATAGGAAATAAGGAAAAACCTAACCATTTGTGCATGAATTGCAAAGTAGGATGGTGAATTTCATTGGTGCAAGGGCGGTAGCAAACAATTTCTTTTGAAATCTCCCTCCAAAACTTATTCCTATCAAAGTCTTTTATGGTGGAGTCTACATCAATTATGCACTGAGAGTGAAATCTAAGAAGTTCACTAAAATTTTTCCAGGGAATAGAAAATTCTTTCTCGAAAAGTCTAAATAAAACTTCTGAATCGATAGGTTGCAAAGTGCACAAGAATTCAATAGTCAAAAGCTTACACCCCAGCTCATCAATTCCCCAAGCATCCTCCCATCCGATGGTCCTAAAAATAAGTGGAATTCAGCGAGCAAACCTGTGGCTTGGAGTAGGGCTAGATCATAGGCAGGAGTGAGGACGAAGTCCTGGGTCTTCAACTTTTTGTAGATGTTCTTCTCCCTATCTCCTTAGAGCTTGAGCTGCTTTTCTTGTAGAAGAACGTTCCTCTCCACGGGGGCTGATCGGAATGATGCTCCAACAGTAGGAGATAGTGGATCAACCTCCATGTCGGTGCTTGCTTGGGACGAAGAACTCCTCGTTGAACGGAATTACATCGCCCTCTTGAGCTTGCCGGTGATCTTGCTCATTTTCCTACAAAATAGAGAACAACACAACTCATAGAACAGGATTAGGTGATGAAAATGTTAGTGGTTAGCCATCCAGAGTCAGTAGTCCAAGGGTTAGTCGTCCAAAATTGTTTGATCAAGATTTTAGCATGAATTCTTTTTAATTTCCTCTCTTGATTTGGACAGCACTACCACTCTTAATTTTTATTTTTCTTTCTCAAATTTTAGAAGCACCTCTCTCTCTCTTTCTCAAGATTTTAGCACTACTTTCACACCCAAACTTCCTCACACTCCTTCTTACTCCAACACTACTTCTACCAAGGAAAATTCAACTTTGAAATTTGGAATTGGAATTTCAAACTCAAGAGCTAGAATTGTAGTGGAGATGGATGAAGAAGTGAGCCAGGAGGGTGGCTATTTATAGCTGAAGCAGCAGTAGGCTGGCCGGCCCCACACCATGGCCAAATGGCCTCTCCATTTTCCTAGTGGATCCTTGCTTCATGGTTAAGCAATATCTCTACTCCTTGGGTGCTTCTTTCGGTGGAAATTCGACTAGAATAGATGGTGGAGAGGTGATGGAGGTGAAAGTGGTGGTTGAGTGGAAATGGAGGTGATAGGTGGTAGTTGAGTGGCCCCATGTGTCTCCCGTATTTCTACCATATATATGTATAAAAATGCAATGCAAAAATATTTTATGATACTATGAAATATAACAAGATGAATGATGGTATTTTTAAATTTTTATGCCTCCATGGTAAATATTTCATACGGGGTTTTACTCTGTAAAAATTATTACATGGGGCTAAAGTTTTTTAATGCCATGATGAGAACTTTTGTTTCCTAATGCAGGTGATGAAAAGTAAATATGCTAAGATAAAATGATTAATGCGGTATGAAAAAGTAAATATGGATAACTACCAAGTTACCTCCCGACGAGGGTTCGGAATTTTAAGTCCATCAAACCAGACTTCTCTGTTCGGGTTTATTCTTCAGGTACGTTAGTAGGTCCCGGAGATGAAGACCTTGATACTCGCTTCTCATGCCATTCCAGATTGGAGCATTGTTCTGGTCTTGGCTTGAAAGCAAACCGCTCTTCCTTTCCATTAATATGGAATTTAATCTCTCTAGCTCCGAGATCAATGTGAGCATTTATAGTGGTCAGGAAGGGTCTACCAAGAATGAGGGGTGTCTTCATGTCTTCTTGCATGTCAAGTACTACAAAATCTATGGGAACGAAAAAGTTTTGTATTTTTACTGGAATGTTTTCAGCGATTCCTATAGGGTAGTGGACCAATTGGTCGGCTAGTTGCAAGCACATTGATGTTGGCATGAGGGTTGAATAATTGAGCTTGTCGAACACCTTTTTGGGCATGACACTAACACTTGCTCCAAGATCGCATGACGCATTCTCAAAGTTCTGGCTCCCAATTGAACAATCGATAGTGGGACATCCTGGATCCTTCTTCTTGACAGGTGAAGTGTTTAGGATGGCTGCACTACACTCTTCCATTAACTTGATTACCTTAGTGGAAGGTAGTGGTCTTTTGTTGTTGAGGATATCTCTGAGATACTTCGCATAGGTAGGTACCTATATGGCATCTAGTAATGGAATATTGATATATATCTTTTGAATTACATCTATGAACTTACCAAACTACTCATCCATTTTGGCTTTCTGATTTCTGCATGGAAATGGTAGGAGGGTCATGTTAAGAAAATCTTGTTGTAACTCTCGCTCTTGTGGCACAACTTCTTCAACTTCATTGGTTGTCTTCTCCTCTTCCTGTAGTACCACTAGTGTCTTACCTGTCCTTGTCGGATATGGTGGATCACGAGTAGACTTGCCACCTCTTATGGTTATAATGTTTATCTTCTCAAGGTTAGTGGCAAAAGGTAGAGCAACAACCAACTGGGCTAATTGAGATTCTATCTTTTTATTATAGCTAAGTTGGTCTTTTAGGGTGGAAGAAAAACTATCCATTTTAGTATTTATGTTTTCTAGGATCTTATCATTAAAAGCAAGCTTCTTAAAAATATTCTCATTAATCCTAGCTTGTTCTAAGATCAAGTCTCTCAAGAATGGTTGTTTAGGAGTATTATAGTAATTACCTGGGTACTTACCTTGGTAAGTCGACCGTTGTTGTTGATTCCACCCTTGTCTCTGTTGTTGTGGAGCAGAATTGTTGATGACGATATTTGCATCCTCCTGATATTCAGGGAATTCTACCCCCAAGTATTCTCCACATACATTTTGGGAATTAAAAGAATCTTGAATAGCCTAATGATCTTTCTTGTAATTGGCTCGCTATTCAAGCCAATTTAACAGTATGTCCATCTTAGTTGACAGTGCACACACCTCTTCTGGTACTTCTTCGCTCTTATTGCATAATTGAATGTTGCATGATAACCAGCCTTGATTAGAGGCTATCTTTTCCATAAGAGTTTTAGCTTTTCCAAGGGTGAGTGACATAAATGATCCTTCAGCAATGGCATCAAGTTGTTCATGTGCTTTCTGAGTTAATCCATGGTAAAAACCTTGCATGAGCAATCAATCTTCCATCCCATGATGAGGACAATCTGAAATATATTCTTGGAAATGTTCCTATGCTTCTAGAATGGTTTCTCCTTTCTACTGTTGGAAGTTTGAAATCTTTCCTCTTAAGGCATTGGTCTTGCCTATAGGGAAGAAGTTTCTAGGAAGGACTTTGAACACTTTGCCCACGTGTTGATGTGATGGTCTTTGTTGATGTAGAACCACTACTTCGGTCATCCCACAAGTGAGAATGGAAATAAGCGAAGTAGTATGATGTCTTGAGCAACGTCCTTGATGATGACCATGTTGCTAATCTCCAGAAAATTCTGAAGGTGAGCACTAGCATCTTCATATGCCTTTTCGCTAAATGGGGTAGCTTGCACCATGTTGATGAGGCTTGGCTTGAGATCAAACTCAAGGTTTGTAGTTCTGAGTGTTGGTCTAGTGCGGATGTTCTCAGTGCTTAGAGCAGAGAATTCACACAGAGTCTTGTTAGCCATAGCTTCAGGAACTGGTGTTGAGCTTTCTCTTGATTGATTTGATTCTAATTGAAAGTTGTTGGTGAATCACAACCAAGTCTGCAATACCCTATATAAGATATGAACAAAGACAAACAAGGGTAAGCTTACTAAAGCAGATGTTATGATTTCATCAATAAGTATTTATTTGGTCAATTCTCTTTAGCCATGTGCCCCTCCCCGACAACGGCACTAGAAATGCCTGTTGACATTTCTTAGTGTCACTCTTTACTAAGTTGTCATCCTTAGCATGATGACATAAATGCATTGTTAGTAATTATTGAGAACACATGTAAATTTATATATATACTAAGCAATCTACAAGCGCACAGATAATGTACCATTGTAGCATTTCACCCGGGAGTATATCGAGTATCATTATTTATATTTTATCCACAAGGAGGAGCTATGGAGTTGTGTTAGCATAGAGATATTGACACCCCTCTCTGCCGATCAATCTACCTTCGTGGGATACCCCTCGGAGGACTGCCGACGATATTCTGTCGATAGTTGGCGTGCTAGGTAGGGGTTTCTCGGAGACACGAATCTGATTGTGTGTCTCAAATAGGCTACCCATCGTGCCCAAGTCCCGCACGGTGCTCATAGGCTTTCTCTTAGAGAGTCAGAGCCGGTCAGGGCAGATTGCCCATGTGTTGGAGTCGACGTGGACTCAGCAGAAGTTGGACACTGTAATCTAACTCAATGATTTGACGAGGTGCCTTACGAGCAGGTCAAGGTGGTTGCACTGGCCCCTGGTGCTCTATAGGTAGCCGCATCATCGTAGACGATGATGAAGTTTCCATGCAAAACCGAAGAACGATCTTGCGGACAACGTCATGTTGATCTTGAGGTCCATCTGGTTCACAAGAGGATCAATGCACACACCCCTATCGGACTCTAAGTGGGCACACTTAGTACCTTCAGGAGAGGTAGGGATGGATGCGGTGCACTATGAAGCTCGTCGCCACCAGTCCGCCCTTAATCTCATCGCCTTTTATCAGGTTAAGGAGCTCCCTCACCTACTCCATGTCTGCACTGCTCGGCTTCTCCGACCAGCTCTTCTGGCTCTCTAGGATGTGGTCGATGTCGCAGTAGATTGCACAGTGGCTCTGCTTCATGTAGAACCACCTGGCATTCCACCCCTTTAGGGAAGTGTTCAGCAGTACAGTGATGTACTCGCTCACCATCCCATCCCAGAGTTGTAGGTATACGCCGCCAACCACCGCCGCCCTTCTTTTTCAGCCAAAATAGGTGTCCGAAGAGGTTGAAATGTGGAAAAACGCCCAGATACGCTTCATAGAAGTGGATGAAGATAAGATGTGCAAAATGGTATTTGGGTGGAGATTGCACAGACGAAGTGCCTAGAACTCCAATAGATCCCTCACAGAAGGATGAACAAGAAATCCCAATCCTCGTCAGAAATAATCCTCAAATACCACAACTTCGTCGGTATGAGGCATGGGGAAGGGCTCACCGAGGGCTGGCCGCCATCTGGCGATGACGCGGTCGGGAAGAACGCTTGCCTCCACCAATCTATTGATCTCCACTTCCCCTGTGCACGACAGCACCCACTCTTCATCACGGCTAGCTTCGGTCCTCGCCTTCTTTAGGCTCACTTTCTTTGGGTTCGTAGCTCCCCACTTTGACGCCATTTCTCAGATCCAGATAGGGACTGGCGGCGGAAGCGCGTGTGGATGTGAACCTAGAAATGCGAGGGCTAAGGAAGAAGATGAAATGGCAAAGTGGCAAACGTGGGAGCGCGGGGTGCGGCGGCGCAGTTATAAAGCACTCCCCCTACCTTTTCACATTGGAGGGTTTTTGGGAAACCGCTCCTATGATTGGCACTTCTCTGAATTCTCTGCAACAGCAAGGTGGGCCGTTACCTGGGCTTTCGCGCAACTATGGCCCATATCGCCCATTTATCTCCGCAATTTGTTATGGTTCGCCGAATATTCATCGACTTCTCCACCAACTGTTACAGATTAGTAATTACTACTGTATAGTCATTACTCTGGTGTTTTCTCCATGATTTGTTTTCTCCAAGATTTCCTCTTGTGGCTCGAGGACTGCATCAGCCTTATGTCTCGGTTCCTCACCGCATTTGGAATTTTTCTTCAGTTGACTGTTATTTCTGACCCTGGCACCATGTGACCACGTCACCTACTGTCAGGCTCGGGGACTAAGTGGGCACACTTCACCTTGTGGTGAATGTGCTTTTTCTCATTTCGGGGCTACGCCTAGGGACTGGCTGTCTGCTCGACTGGTCTTCTACTTTTCTTCTACTTTGGACCTTGGCACCACATGACTACGTCATCTACTGTCAGGCTCGGGGACAAGTGGGCACACTTCACCTTACGGTGAGTGTGTTTGCTTTAATCTGGAAGACTCCACCCCTCTTGAAGCTGAAGAAGACTATCTCCCTTTCTCGTGGTCGGACTCTAAGTGGGCACACTTAGTCCACCGTGAAGAAATTTTCGATTCTGAACTTGAGCTCCTTACACCCTTATGGCAAGCTGTACTTAGGTTACACTGCTCGGCGATGGCTCACACTGCTTGATGACAATTCATGCTGCTCGGCAACTGCTCACAACTGTTCGGCAACTCATCATAGTGATCGGACCATGAGTTTGACTACTCGGCTTTGTTCGCGCCTGCTCGAACAAGCTCAAGACGGCGTTGCACAACGGGTACAAGGCACTCGGGGACTAGCTGTGGGGTTACGACCCCGAATACCCATGATAGACCACATGGGCTGCGCCCCTAGGGGTTGCCCAGCCCACAAGATAAAGCCTTGCGAGGCACGACTCTGCTCGGCGCCTTCCTCAAGATACTGAGAAGATATCCTGAAGATGCTATGAGATCTATTAAGATACGTATGAGGCAAACTCTGATGCCAAGGTGGGAAATTTTGATGCTGTCCGCTTTCCCTATTATGAGGTCATCCATGCTATTCTGAATGGGGACAAGATGAACATGGTTGAGTGGATGGTTGCTAGGATGATGGAGTACAAGCTTGATAGGAGTGGTGCCTTGGTCTATCAGTCGTATATCATGACGTTGATTCGCAGCAAGACCAACCTCATAGGGGTGGATGAAATCTTGCATAAGTCCTTCTGACCGTTCTACAACAAGAACTTCTTGCAGCAGGAGGACTCACCTCCGGCCACCGTTCCACCACCATCGCCTATTGTGGTTCTAGCTGGTGAGGGTGCTAGTGTGTGGACGCCACTAGAGAACTACTTTGTCCCATACTTTTAAGGCCTCCACGATCGGCTCCAGGAAGCACTTGGTCTAGTCTGCTAGGGTTTATGATGAGGACATGACACCCATGCATACGACCATATTTGGCGCATGGTATGGAGGGGTAGGAGGCCAGCAAGGGTGTCCAAGTCAAGAAGGAGGCCCGAGGCTAATTCGGTTCGAGTCCCCGAGGTTGAGGCCCAAAACAACTCAAGTTCAAGCCCGTCTCGGAGTTCAGGAGCAGCACGTACTAAAAACGACGCCCAGGTCGCATACGGTGTCCGTTTTGGGCGTTCTTTATATGGATGGAAAGACAATTTCATGGATCTTCCAATGGAACTGGTACCACCTTACAATTCAATGGGAGTCAACGGGAATCATCAAAACAAGTGGACGTCCAACAGAATGATTTCGAGTCTGCCTCGGCCTTCAGGACCAGTCTGCCTTAAACTGGTCACCGAGGACGCATCCGGACTCCATTTTCGACGATCCACATATGGTTAGAAAGCTAATTTGATAAGGAAGCCAATCCAAGTGGTCTCACATGAAAAGCCCTTCACAATCAACAGGAATTGTCGAAACAATTCAGTATCTAGAATCTGCCAGGGTGCTGCGACACCTTCTTTTGGTCAGTTGGACCGTGTATCGTGTTTGGGCCCATTAGGGGGCGCGTCCAGGGTAGGCGACGACCCTAAGACCTTTATAATCATACGCCGCCGCCATCATTAGGTTTTGGGTTTTGCTTAGATTATTCTGTCAAGAACAGTTTCACCGTTCATCGGTTTGTGAGACCCCAACTCCGTGAGATTAATCATTCATCTGCAATTTGGTTGTGTTCTTTCTTGTTCTTGCTTGTGTTCTTCGTTGCGCAGGCAGGGATTAGCCTTCTTGGCGAGGTCAACCTGGTCCGTGACTTGGTTGATAACCAGAGGAGCTGTGGTGCTAAGATTGCAGGGTTCGATCTTTCGATCTGAAGCCGGATCGGTGTGTCATTCTCCGCCACAACGATAATTACCTCTACCTGACGGAAGATCGGGATCCCCGTTTCCATTAAGTGGTAATCAGAGCTTCAGGTATTACCGTCAAGTTTATCATTACCCTAGTTTTGTTTTGTCTTTGTCCTATAAATCCATAAAATTGCCCCACAAAAATATTTGTGTTCATCGTTGTTTTTTTCTCATATCCCATCACCCGTTGTGCTATTGCAATATTTTTAACTTCAGTTTGCTTTATTGAACCGTTGTCCCTCGTAGGTCATCGTGTTGCTGTGTTTAATCGAGTCGTTGGTCTTGTTTGAGTCTATTCGAGCACCTAAAGTTGGCTGCCAGCGGTCAGTTCCTATATCCCTCCCCGATTGGTATTTTTCACTAGGTCGTTTTTTCTTGTCTAGAGCAAAATAGCTTCACGGCGAAGGGAAGGAAGGAAAGGCATGTTTCAGTTTATATGAGTAAAATATTCCATCTTTGATTGGTCGTGCGGGAGACAAACAAGAAATAAATTTAATCTTTAGTCCGCTTGTTTCCTGCACTATACACCATAATTTTCTGCTCAAGCATCTTGTGCTTTGTGTCCAGCTTGCGACAACAAAACTTGAGAGGGTAGTGCCAATCTGTTGCTGCTATTTGTCCTTTTTTTCTCTGTGCCACAGTTCCTAGTGCTAATCATCTATCTTATCAGCTCATATATTGCGGCACTTTCTGATTGAAAAAATAATAATAATAGCAAAAGGCAAAGTGCAAAAAAAAAGAGCCACACAAAAAAATCAGAGAAGAACAAAAGGCAGAAGGTGCAAAAAAAGACCGCATCAAGAAAAAAAAATCAGAAGTGCTTGCATCCTTTTGAGTCCTTGTGCTGAGTTGTATTGTATTGCTTGCTTGAGCTAGGTCCAGGACGAGTTTAGGCCAGCGGCATAGACTAGCTTGGGACTACTTTTCAATCTTGCAATTTCTGAATTATTCCTTGCTACCATATTTGAAGCCTCCCAAGCTCTACATATATACCTTAGATCAGTATAGATAAAGGCCCTTGCAATCTCGGTACCACTGCCTCATAGGTATCACGAACCAGCCACTGGTTGTACCGCCCACTGCTTGCATTGGTAAGAACTTTGTAAGAGCTTGGTAAGACGCTTCCACTTGCTGTGAAAAGTGACACCACTGCAACCACGTAGTCATTTGATAGGGATAATACTTTTGTGTTGTCTTTTGTTGTCTTCTAACAATGATAGGTTGTTCGTATCCACCGACTTATGATGGTATAGGTGCTGATGCATACATGGAGTGGGAAATTGCCATAGATAACATATTTGCTACTCGCTTTATGTGTCCAAGGAGTAAGGTAAAAAATGCAGCTAGTGTTTTGCGACATTCTGCTTTATCTTGGTGGGAGTCTTTAGATCCTTCTGATAAACCTCAAACTTGGAATGATATGAAACTCCTTATGCGAGAAACCTTTGTTAATCCACCTCCTGTTTTGACTTCATATGCTGAGGTGCACCATTTAGAGGAACAGTCTGTTGTTATTCCTCTTGCTATGACTAACCTTCTGCACGATAATGTCCATAAGCGAGAGGATGACATGAAAGAAAATGAGGAGCTCACAACCTCATGCAAATTCAGAACTATCACTTCACAATGCACCTATTACTCTTGCTAAGAAGACATGTAATGCCCATGGTGCTACACTCACGGAAGGTGAGAATTGTTTTAATGTACTAAATTTTTCCACAAACCATGCTATCATAGAGCAATTGTTAGTGGAACCCTCTCTTAATTTATCTCTGTCCCATGATAATTTGCTTGATGTTCCTAGTGATAAAGATGAATTGGTTGATGATGCTTCAGTTTCACATGTTTTGGAACTAGTCACTTATGCTAAAAATAAACATGTTATTCATATTGCTACTAAAACTAATGAGTTCAAGCAGTTATCTTCTTTACATACTTTGGGATACATTGAATTTGATGTTTTGTGTAACCTAGATTGTTTGGTGGAGAGCCTTTTTAAATATGCTGATTTGCCTTGGTTTTCTAAACACACATATCATGTTATTGACAGATATAACAACAAGGGACAATATATGATACATCGAGTATACATTCGTAATAATATGAATTCTCCTTTTATTGTACAAGATTATGATCGTTTAGAGGGCAGCTATAATAATACAAACATTTTCTCATGTTCCTCAAAGAAACAAGTTCACTTCCAAGAAGGAGAGCATTGTTGGTTGCTACCTATGTCTGCTCGACCATCTATTCCTGCATTGTCTTTGATTAGTTCTAATCTTTTGCAGGATAGTGTTAACATACATTGTGTGCATTCGGATCATGGAGTCTACATGCTTGCTGAAATTTTTATGCGAGATGACATGCTAGAAACTTGGAAACATGGTCATGTTCTTTCTCACAATTATTTTAGTTTCCTTTGTCCTTGCAACCCCGTTCTCCTTTATGTTGTGCAGGATCAGTTTCAAGCACAATCGACGCCGATGATGGCTTTTCATCAAGAAGGGGAGGATGATGAGGACATAGCACCCATGTATAGGACCATGTTTGGCGCATGGTATGGAGGGGTAGGAGGCCAGCAAGGGTGTCCAAGTCAAGAAGAAGGCCCGATGCTAATTCGGTTCGAGTCCCCGTGGTGGAGGCCCAAAACAACTCAAGTTCGAGCCCGTCCCGGAGTCCAGGAGCAGCACATACTAAAAACGACGCCCAGGTCGCATACGGTGTCCGTTTTGGGCGTTCTTTATATGGATGGAAAGATAATTTCATGGAGCTTCCAATGGAACCAGTCCCACCATAAAATTGAATGGGATTAAACGGGAATCATCAAAATAATTGGATGTCCAACAGAATGATTTCAAGTCTGCCTCGGCCTTCAGGACCAGTTTGCCTTAAACTGGTCACCCAGAACGCATCTGGACTCCGTTTTCGACGATCCACATATGGTTGGAAAGGTAATTTGATAAGGAAGCCAATCCAAGTGGTCTCACATCAAAGTCCCTTCATAATCAACGGGAATCATCGAAACAATTTAGCATCCAGAATCTGCCAGGGTGCTGCGATACCTTCTTTTGGTCCGTTGGACCGTGTATCGTGTTTGGGCCCATTAGGGGGCGCGTCCAGGGTAGGCGATGACCCTAAGACCTTTATAATCATACACCGCCGCCGTCATTAAGTTTTGGGGTTTGCTTAGATTATTCTGTCAAGAACAGTTTTGCTGTTCATCGGTTTGTGAGACCCCAACTCCGTGAGATTAATCATTCATCAGCAATTTGGTTGTGTTCTTTCTTGTTCTTGCTTGTGTTCTTCGTTGCGCAGGCAGGGATTAGCCTTCTTGGTGAGGTCAACCTGGTCCGTGACTTGGTTGATAACCAGAGGAGCTGTGGTGCTAAGATTGCAGGGTTCGATCTTTCGATCTAAAGTCGGATCAGTGTGTTATTCTCCGCCACAACGATAGTTACCTCTACCAGACGGAAGATCGGGATCCCCGTTTCCATTAAGTGGTAATCAGAGCTTCAGGTATTACCGTCAGGTTTATCATTACCCTAGTTTTGTTTTGTCTTTGTCCTATAAATCCAGAAAATTGCCCCACAAAAATATTTGTGTTCATCGTTGTTTTTTTCTCATATCCCATCACCCGTTGTGCTATTGCAATATTTTTAACTTCAGTTTGCTTTATTGAACCGTTGTCCCTCGTAGGTCATCGTGTTGCTGTGTTTAATCGAGTCGTTGGTCTTGTTTGAGTCTATTCGAGCACCTAAAGTTGGCCGCTAGCGGTCAGTTCCTATATCCCTCCCCGATTGGTATTTTTCACTAGGTCGTTTTTCCTTGTCTAGAGCAAAATAGCTTCACGGTGAAGGGAAGGAAGGAAAGACATGTTTCAGTTTATATGAGTAAAATATTCCATCTTTGATTGGTCATGCGGGAGACAAACAAGAAATAAATCCAATCTTTAGTCCGCTTGTTTCCTACACTATACACCATATTTTTCTGTTCAAGCATCTTGTGCTTTGTGTCTAGCTTGCGACAACAAAACTTGAGAGGGTAGTGCCAATCTGCTGCTGCTATTTGTCCTTTTTTTTCTCTATGCCACAGTTCCTAGTGCTAATCATCTATCTTATCAGCTCATATATTACGGCACTTTTTGATTGAAAAAATAATAATAATAGCAAAAGGCAAAGTGCAAAAAAAAAGAGCCACACAAAAAAAAATCAAAGAAGAACAAAAGGCAGAAGGTGCAAAAAAAAAGACCGCATCAAGAAAAAAAAATCAGAAGTGCTTGCATCCTTTTGAGTCCTTGTGTTAAGTTGTATTGTATTGCTTGCTTGAACTAGGTCCAGGACGAGTTTAGGCCAGCGGCATAGACTAGCTTGGGACTACTTTTCAATCTTGCAATTTCTGAATTAAATTATTGCTATTCCTTGCTACCATATTTGAAGCCTCCCAAGCTCTACATATATACTTTAGATCAGTACAGATAAAGGCCCTTGCAATCTCGGTACCACTGCCTTATAGGTATCACGAACCAGCCACTGGTTGTACCACCCACGGCTTGCGTTGGTAAGAACTTTGTAAGAGCTTGGTAAGATGCTTCCACTTGCTGTGAAAAGTGACACCACTGCAACCACGTAGTCATTTGATAGGGATAATACTTTTGTGTTGTCTTTTGTTGTCTTCTAACAATGATAGGTTGTTCGTATCCACCGACTTATGATGGTATAGGTGCTGATGCATACATGGAGTGGGAAATTGCCATAGATAACATATTTGCTACTCGCTTTATGTGTCCAAGGAGTAAGGTAAAAAATGCAGCTAGTGTTTTGCGACATTCTGCTTTATCTTGGTGGGAGTCTTTAGATCCTTCTGATAAACCTCAAACTTGGAATGATATGAAACTCCTTATGCGAGAAACCTTTGTTAATCCACCTCCTGTTTTGACTTCATATGCTGAGGTGCACCATTTAGAGGAACAATCTGTTGTTATTCCTCTTGCTATGACTAACCTTCTGCACGATAATGTCCATAAGCGAGAGGATGACATGGAAGAAAATGAGGAGCTCACAACCTCATGCAAATTCAGAACTATCACTTCACAATGCACCTATTACTTTTGCTAAGAACACATGTAATGCCCATGGTGCTACACTCACGGAAGGTGAGAATTGTTTTAATGTACTAAATTTTTCCACAAACCATGCTATCATAGAGCAATTGTTAGTGGAACCCTCTCTTAATTTATCTCTGTCCCATGATAATTTGCTTGATGTTCCTAGTGATAAAGATGAATTGGTTGATGATGCTTCAGTTTCACATGTTTTGGAACCAGTCACTTGTGCTAAAAATAAACATGTTATTCATATTGCTACTAAAACTGATGAGTTCAAACAGTTGTCTTCTTTACATTCTTTGGGTTACATTGAATTTGATGTTTTGTGTAACCTAGATTGTTTGGTGGAGAGCCTTTTTAAATATGTTGATTTGCCTTGGTTTTCTAAACACACATATCATGTTATTGGTAGATATAACAACAAGGGACAATATATGATACATCGAGTATACATTCGTAATAATATGAATTCTCCTTTTGTTGTACAAGATTATGATCGTTTAGAGGGCAGCTATAATAATACAAACATTTTCTCATGTTCCTTAAAGAAACAAGTTCACTTCCAAGAAGGGGACAATTGTTGGTTGCTACCTATGTCTGCTCGACCATCTATTCCTGCATTGTCTTTGGTTAGTTCTAATCTTTTGCAGGATAGTGTTGACATACATCGTGTGCATTCGGATCATGGAGTCTACATGCTTGCTGAAATTTTTATGCGAGATGACATGCTAGAAACTTGGAAACATGGTCACGTTCTTTCTCACAATTATTTTAGTTTCCTTTGTCCTCGCAACCCCGTTCTCCTTTATGTTGTGCAGGATCAGTTTCAAGCACAAAAGACGCCGAGGATGGCTTTTCGTCAAGAAGGGGAGGATGATGAGAACATGACACCCATGCATATGACCATGTTTGGCGCATGGTATGGAGGGGTAGGAGGCCAGCAAGGGTGTCCAAGTCAAGAAGGAGGCCCGAGGCTAATTCGGTTCGAGTCCCCGAGGTGGAGGCCCAAAACAACTCAAGTTCGAGCCCGTCTCGGAGTCCAGGAGCAGCACATATTAAAAACGACGCCCAGGTCGCATACGGTGTCCGTTTTGGGCATTCTTTATATGGATGGAAAGATAATTTCATGGAGCTTCCAATGGAACCAGTTCCACCATAAAATTCAATGGGAGTCAACAGGAATCATCAAAACAAGTGGACGTCCAATAGAATGATTTCGAGTCTGCCTCGGCCTTCAGGACCAGTCTGCCTTAAACTGGTCACCCAGGACGCATCCGGACTCCGTTTTCGACGATCCACATATGGTTGGAAAGCTAATGTGATAAGGAAGCTAATCCAAGTGGTCCCACGTCAAAAGACCTTTATAATCAACAGGAATCGTTGAAACAATTCAGCATCCAGAATCTGCCAGGGTGCTGCGACACCTTCTTTTGGTCCGTTGGACCGTGTATCGTGTTTGGGCCCATTAGGGGGCGCGTCCAGGGTAGGCGACGACCCTAAGACCTTTATAATCATACACCGCTGCCATCATTAGGTTTTGGGTTTTGCTTAGATTATTCTATCAAGAACAATTTCGTTGTTCATCGGTTTGTGAGACCCCAACTCCGTGAGATTAATCATTCTTCTGTAATTTGGTTGTGTTCTTTCTTGTTCTTGCTTGTGTTCTTCATTGCGCCGGCAGGGATTAGCCTTCTTGGTGAGGTCAACCTGGTCCGTGACTTGGTTGATAACCAGAGGAGCTGTGGTGCTAAGATTGCAGGGTTCGATCTTTCGATCTGAAGCCAGATCGGTGTGTCATTCTCCGCCACAACGATAGTTACCTCTACCTGACGGAAGATCGGGATCCTTGTTTCCATTAGTTTAGATGCAAGGTTCGCCAAGCAGGAATAGTACCTCCATGAGAGCTTCGTTGATCCGATCATGGCCACCGTGCATAGTTTGACTGACCAGATGGAAAGGATGGCCACAAAGGAACATGTAGGTCAACTCCGCTTTGACATTGCAGCACAGGCTCAGGCTTATGGGCAGATCAAGCAATCCTTTGACTTCGTGTACCAACACCTCTTCCATTACTGCCTGAGGCCACCCAGTGACTCTGTGATTGATATTCTTGCTCCTTTTTCCATAGTTACTCAAAGCTTTATTCACTATATATGTATACAACTTCTATAAAAACTCGTCTTTTGATTCATGTAGAACCAGCTCCACTGCAAGCTCGTTCGGTGTTTCCAATGACATAGGGAACATTCACTCCACATCATTGGGTGCCTACTCTTCAGGTATGTCCATACTTCCTTTAGCTAGAACCATTGTAGCTAAACCTTTTACTTATCCTAGGCCTCTACTAATTGCTTGATCTAGGCTTCCATGCAGGTGGACAGCCAATGATGATATCTCTAGTAGCTTTCCATCCGCCTCAGTTCCTGCAGAAGTTGATGCCTCCTCCACTGCAACCTTCTCATACTCCACCCGATCAGTAGCTATCTTCATGCCCCATCATTATTAGGACCTAGTGTTGGCTCTGGTCCGTTAAGGGAGCTTTAGTCAGATGCATTGATTTGCTTCACTGCCCACTGGGTTGGGCAAATTTGGATGTGATGTTCTTGATACTTACTTTGTCCTACATGTCATCCATCGAGATGATGGATTTGATACTCCTGTTGAATTCCTTCGGCTGGATATTTGAATTTTAATTGGGTAGTGAAAGGATCAAGATGCCCAAGAGGGGGGTGAATTGGGCTAATTCTAAATTTCTTTGCAATAATTAAATCCAACGGTTAGCCCAATTAACCCCTTGTGCCTAGAAAGTGTTTCTAATATTCTACCGCACAAAGAGTCTTGCAACCTAAGTTCCAATCCTACTCTAGCATGGCAATTCTATGAATGTAAAGACAAGTATTGAATTGCTCAAAGTAAATGCTCAAAGTAAAGAGAGAAGGAGGAACGCGACGATGTTTTGCCGAGGTATCGGAGAGTCGCCACTCCCCACTAGTCCTCGTTGGAGCACCCGTGCAAGGGTGTAGCTCCCCCTTGATCCACGCAAGGATCAAATGCTCTCTACGGGTTGATTCTTTGACACTCCGTCGTGGTGAATCACCCACAACCGCTCACAACTTGAGTTGGGTGATCCACAAGCCCCACCAGATGATCACGAAGCTCCCAATCACCACCAAGCCATCTAGGTGATGGCGATCACCAAGAGTAACAAGTACGAACTCTCACTTGACCACGACAAGCCTAATGAGAAGGGTGGATGCACACTTTGCTACTCTTGATCTCACTAATGAGGGCTCTCTTTGGGATTCTCAAATCTCAATCACCTCACTAGGACCTTGCTCTTTTTGGCACTCTCAAGGGTGTTTCTCAGTTGTTGAAATGAGCAAAAGTACCCCCACACACGAATGGAGGAAGTATTTATAACATGGGCTGAAAAACAAACCGTTATGTGCCTCTGTGGGGTGACCGGACGCTCCGGTCATGTTGACCGGACGCGCCGGTCAGTTCACCCTAAATTCCAGTGATCAAATAGTGACCGGGCGGTGGACAGTGTTCGGTCAGCACTGACCGAACGCGTTCGGTCGTGATTTTCCCTCTCTAGAACTTTACTAGAGTCGACCGGACGCTGGCCCTCAGCGTTCGGTCACTTCACCTCTCAGCGTTTGGTCACTTCTAGATGACTTCATCTTGATCAAATGAACTGACCAGACTCTGCGCCAGCATACGATCACACCGAAGCCAGCGTCCGGTCAGTATTTGACCCTCCATTCACTTCCAACTTTCGAACATACGTGAATGAAGTTTGCTCCAATGGATCTAAGGGCTTTTTAGGAGCTACCTAGTGCTAGGTTTAGCAAGTGTGCACCACACCTAACCCACTAGACTCACCCAGGTCAAGCTACCCATCCATACCCCCATTAATAGTACGGCCAAAGGAAAAACAAAGTCATAAACTACTCTAAGTGTCTCTTCAACACCAAACGACACTTAGAACTAGTCCAGCCTTAACCATATCGTCCATCCTTTGAAAACCAAAACGATTTCCATTGTAGGGGCATGACCACCATGATAGCCCAATCGATCTCCATTACCATGACCTAACTTAATTGCCTCTGCAAAACACACATTAGTCATAGTAATCACGTATTGTCATTAATCACCGAAACCCAACTAGGGGCCTAAATGCTTTCAATCTCCCCCTTTTTGGTGATTGATGACAAAACTACCTCGAGTATGTGATAGAGTTGATGTTTTTAACATGCTTGGTTCATATAAGCTTTTGACAATAAGAACAAAAGAGTTAGGCAAGCTTATATGACCCAAGCCAACATGATGTGCTCAAAAGATATGAAAATAAGCATGAGTACAAGTAATAAAGCTCATTTGCATCGGAGTAAAATGCGGAAGCAAAGTAAATGAGCATAGCACAAGTGATATGACATATAAATAATTCAAAGCACACATGTCATATATCACGATCACATAGATAACACTATCATATAGATATAGTTTGATGCATAAATGTAAACACATGAATGCATAATAGTGTATCACACATAAAACTCCAAATGTAATAGATAATCTAATAGATAAACTAAGCTCCCCCTAGATATGTCGCTCCCCCTAAGACTAACATATCGATCCCTCTCCCCCTTTGGCGTCAAACACCAAAACCTAAGGGTCGGTCGGTGGGGCTACAGCGGACGAGTCGGGTGCTGAGGCACGAGGACCAAGCTGGAACTAAGTGCCATCATCATCTGAACCAGAGCTCTGAGCAGTCTGACCCTCTGTAGCCGGAAGCAATACTGAAGCGGTTTGGGTCAGATCGACAACTGGAGCTACTGTAGACTGTGCAGGTATGACTAGGGTAGCCGGCTCTAATGATGCCACTGAGGAAGGGAGCGTCTCTGTAGTCCTGGTAATAGGTGCAACTATAGACAAACCTGGGACATGCAAATATGGCAGAGTAGGCTGCCCTGTCAACTCGCTGAAAGTCACTCCAAGACTCTTGGAGATTGAAGTATCTAGCACTAGTAGTGAGGAAGTCTGAGCCGATGTGAAGCCTATCTGGAGAGGTGTGAACTACGGGGCTAACATGGGCGAAGCAAACCACTAGGACACCTGCTCTGTAGGTGAAGCAAACTATGCTGGTGGTTGTCCCTGACTCTGAAGCCCACTAGGCTGTAAAGCTGGAGTCATAGAAGTGGTGGCAGGCTGACCAAGCTGGGGTGAAGGATGTGGTGGTGGAACCCCAATAGCTGTCACTACATGCTGCATAAATCCAAGGAGCTGCTGCTGCATGAGGAGCTGCTACTGATGCATGGCCTGCTACTGCTGCTATATGGCCTATTGCTGCCGCTAAAACTCATCCTGTCGAGTCTGAAACTATGCAAAAGTGGTGGCGGTCTCCTGAGCCTAGAGAGCCTGATCCTGCATCATCCGCTCAAGTATAGCAAGTAGAGCGGGGTCTGTCTATGGTGCAGGTGGAGCTGAACTAGAGCTACCGGCCTCATGGTCATGTCGACGTGGAGGCATCTGAGGAATGTCTCGGTAGTCCTCATCTGAGCTGTCACTAGGGTCGCTCTCGACCATCCCCTCCTACTGAGCGTCAAGCTGCTCCTCCTCTATAGCTGCTATGCCCCTGATAGTCTCATCCTACTGAGCTATAGTCTCTAGCACCTCTAGACGTCAGCTCAGCTGGCTGGGTGTCCTCACTACACTATGTCTGATTGTCTGAGTCATGTTGTATGCAGGGAACTCTGTAGTGGCACCACTGTATCCTGCCAGCATCTCTGGTGGCCTTACAGTAACTGCCCTGTGGATCAGGAATATAATCTAGTGAGCATACGACAGCTGTCTATGACCCCTGAACCCCTCTGCAATAGTATCCTCCATCTCTGATAGAAGGAGATCCCAAATATCAAACACTGTCTGCTGCATTAGAGAGTTCAGTAACCACAATTGTATGCGAGTCAAGGCCTCGTGATACCCCATCCTCGGAAGCAGTGTCCTCCTCATAATGGCATCAAGCACTCTAGCAGTGTGAGTGAGATCAATGGGTATCCTGCTAGAGCCCTCGCCGAATGGCTCTATGAAGCAGTGGTGGACTAGATCTGTAGGGGGCACCATACCACCATGAGGGCGTCTAGGGGCGTTGTCTGTCCATAGCAAACCTCATGTAGCCGAACAGGCTGCTCCTAAAGCCTGACTATCTCTCTGACCCTAGTGCTCGTCAGCCTGTAATCTCTGCCACTGAATGCAAAGTGTATAAATCAGTGTTGTGGGTCAATCCATAGAGAAGCATAGAATTGACGAACCAAGATGGAACATATAAGCCTATCCATCCAAGTAAGTCTGTCAACCCTAGTAGGTAAGATAGGTAGGGGTGAATGTGCTCTCCAGCTGCTGCAACAATGGTCTCAATGTTACACACCCTCTGAGATCTGAATACAGCCCCACTGTTAAGATATGCATTATAGAAATCTTCCTACAGAGGTGTGTAGAAATCCTCTGAAGCACGCTCATCTCGCCTTGGTGGAAACCACTTCTCAAAATCCATAAATCTGAGCTACTGAACCTGCTTGGCCGTGGTGGCCCTCAAATCCAAGTGGGTCACTGGGGGCGGACCCTGTGGTCTAGGCAGTGGATGTGAACCCCTCTGCTGAGTCTCTGACCTCAGAGTGACTGGCACATGGGTACATCTAGAGTGGCGAAGCTGTGGCTGAGGTGCCCACTCTGTCTCCATGGCCTGCTCTCCCTCCTGAGTCTACGTTGCTGGCTGTGGCTCCTGCTATGACCCCCTTGAGGCTGACTCTCATCCAAGACAACTCATCGTCCTGCAACCATGATAGTCCCAATTGGACCACCATGACAGCGCTCAACCTGCTCAAGTGCGGCCCTCATAGATGGAGAGAGATGATCTGCGATCTGGACTCCACTCCTAGCACCTCCTACCTCTGTACACTCTACTGCTACTGCAACTATGACTGCTCTAGCTATATCTACATCTGGATACTTCCGCTTCTTTGTTGCAAGTTTCTTCGCCGCCTTGCCTTTTGGATCTACAAGCAAGCGAGGCGGGTGTCTCGGATCCTCATCGCCGGGACCACCTCCAACATTCTTGACACGAACCATCTGATGGATCTGAAAAGAACAACTACCGCTGACGAAGATCAACTGCCAACTGCCACTTTAGAGGCTTGGCCTTGATCCGTACTCGCGAGCTTGACCCCGAGTTGACTGACAACTACAAATAGGACCACAATGGCACCGACTCGCTGCACGATAGAATAGAGGATATACAAATAATTATAATTATTCATCTAGAGATACAAAACCCTAGGAAGCAAGCAATTAGGTATGAAATTGGAAACGAGGGCTTGCTACCTGATGAACTAGCGAAACGACGAGAAGAGAAACGGATCGGGGAACCACCGAGTCGGCAACTGGAGATTAGGGTTCACAATGCACAGTGAATCGACGGCTAGGGTTTGCAGTGGAAACACTGACGCGTGGAACACGGTGGTAGGAGAGGCGCTGGCTTTAGGGTATGGGAGCAGAGAGCATGGCGGCGGCGCTGCAGCTGTGGGAGCTCGGCAGCATGAAGTAAGATGGCAGCGCAGCTAGGGCAAGCACGGTGGCGTGCAAGCAAAAGCTTGGCGGCGTGGCGATGTGAAGGTGTGGGCATGAAAGGCGTGTGGCACGGGCAGCAGTGGTGTGTGGCGTAGCGTGGGCGGCGTGGTGGTGGTGGCGCACGGCGTGGAGGCGCGAGCGGCACAGCGAGCGCGACGTGGAGAAGCTCGGCGGCGTGGGAGCATGGCGAGCACGGTGGCGCAGGCAGAGCGGTGGCATAGGGATGCGGTAGCGGTGCGGGTTAGGGCACAGGTGTTGGCGCAGCACTGCGTTATATGGGGTCCCCCACGGAAAAGAAAAGGAAACGAAGATAAGAGATTGAATCCCGCACGTTTTGTACTGACTGGACGCTCCGGTGGCAGCGATCGGACGCTGCCACCTAGCGTCCGGTCGATTCCAGAGAGGTCCAAATCCCCTAGAATCACGACCAGACGCGTTCGGTGATCACCGACCGGACACTAGATCACCATCTGACCGAACGCTGGGAAAACACTATTTCAGCGTCCGGTCACTCCTCAGCAACAGTTCACCTCCGGTGAACTGACTGGACGCTGGACATCAGAGTCCGGTGTAGCGTCCGGTCACCCTTTTTCCAGCAAATCTTCAAAGTCCTTCGTGCTGCCTGTTCCCAATCAAGTCCCAACTCCAATAAGATCCAAATAAACACCAATTAGGACTGATGTGAGTGACCTCTCTCAAACCCTCAAGTTTTTCAAAAATATTTTGTCTTAGGCTATAATTCTTTTTAAGAAAATAGGCAATAAGACGGCAATTGAAGACAAAAGACAAAGCAACATTCATGCATATGCAATGCAATACTTGAAAATAAATCTAGTTGCTTGTCAAGTTTGATCCAAGGTTAAGCTTCTTCACACGCTTTACGACGGTTATCTTAACCATGTTAGACAAGCGCTATATGCATTACCAAAAATTAAACATGTTGTATATTACAATGCAATGCAAGGGACAACACAAGCTCATTTTTTAGTGAAGTTACTAAAATCAAGAACATTGAGCTCATTCCGCAATCGATAAAAAGTCGTCTCATCTAGCGGTTTAGTGAAGATATCCGCCAATTGATCCTCGGTCCTTAAACCTTCTAATGATATATCATTTTTAGCAACATGATCTCTAAGAAAGTGATGGCGGATATCTATGTGCTTGGTGCGAGAGTGTTGAACCGGATTATTTGCAAGTTTTACCGCACTTTCATTGTCGCACAAAAGAGGTACTTTTTCTAGAACTACACCATAGTCTAGCAAAGTTTTCTTCATGTAAAGTATTTGTGCACAACAAGCACCCGTGGCAATGTATTCCGCTTCGGCGGTGGACAAGGCCACACTATTTTATTTCTTGGAGGACCAAGACACAAGTGATCTACCAAGAAAATGGCACCCTCCGGATGTGCTTTTTCTATCAACTTTGCAACCGGCATAATTCAAATTGGAATAGCCAACTAATTCAAATATAGCTCCTTTGGGATACCAAAGGCCAATGCTTAGTGTGTGCTTAAGATACCTAAGGATTCTTTTTACGGTAATTAAATGAGTTTCCTTAGGATTAGCTTGAAATCTTGCACACATACACACACTAAACATGATGTCGGGCTTAGATGCGGTTAAATATAACAAGCTACCAATCATAGAGCGGTAGATAGTTTGATCAACCATGTTACCTCCCTCATATAGGTTGAGATGTCCATTAGTTGGTATTGGTGTCTTGATTGGCTTACATTCATCCATCTTGAATCTCTTGAGTAGATCATTTGTATATTTCTCTTGAGAGATGAAAATCCCTTCTCTCATTTGCTTGACTTGAAAACCAAGAAAGAATGTAAGCTCTCCAATCATTGACATCTCGAACTCCTTTGACATCAATTCACCAAACTCTTTGAAAGAATCTTCATTTGATGATCCAAAGATGATCTCATCAACATACACTTGACAAATGAAGATATGCTCATCAAGCTTCTTGGTGAATAGTGTTGTGTCGACCTTCCCGATGGTGAAGCCCTTCTCAATGAGAAAGTCCTGAAGGCGCTCATACCACGCTCTTGGCGCTTGCTTAAGCCCATATAATGCCTTGGACAACCTATAAACATGATTAGGATATCTAGGGTCTTCAAACCCGGGAGGTTGATCAACATAGACTAGTTCATTAATAAAGCCATTTAAAAATGCATTTTTCACATCCATTTGATATAGTTTCATTTCATGATGTGATGCATATGCAAGGAGGATACGAATGACTTATAGTCTTGCAACTGGTGCAAAGGTCTCTCCAAAATCCAATCCTTCAACTTGAGAGAACCCCTTTGCAACTAGTCTTGCCTTGTTCCTCACAACTACGCCTTGATCATCTTGCTTGTTGCGGAACACCCACTTTGTTCCAATGACTCTTGCACCTTTTGGCCGCTCTTCAAGAGTCCAAACTTCATTGCGGGTGAAGTTGTTCAACTCTTCATGCATGGCATTTATCCAATCCGGATCTTGAAGAGCTTCTTCTACCTTGGTAGGCTCATAGCAAGGGACAAAAGAGTGATGAGCAATAAATGAAGCAAGTTTTTGTGAGTGAGTCATTACACCCTTTGATGGACTCCCTATGATGAGATCTTGTGGATGATCTTGTAGTAGAGGTGTATTTCTTCTATTGACCACTTGAGGAGGAGGTTGTGGAGCATCAACATCTTGTGCTTGTACCACCATTTGATCATGGGAGACATGAGTATCTTCATTTTCTACTCTCCTATCTCTATCACAATCTTGTGGCACACTTGATGAAGAAGGTGGATCAATCACTTGTACATCATCTTCATCATCTTTAGGCTTGATGTCTCCAACTGGAATGTTCTTCATAGCCTCCCTCAATGGTTCATCACCTACATCATCAAGATTCTCATGTGCTCCTTGGGAGCCGTTAGATTCATCAAATTCCACATCATATGTTTCTTCAACCAAGCTGGTGGCATGATTAAATACTCTATATGCTTTGGACTTTAATGAGTAACCAACAAGAAAACTATCACAGAACCGACCAATTTATAAGAGTACAAGTACAATGGCAGCCCACAAGCGGTCGCACTATCATACTTGAACCCATATAAACCCGGTAGTCCATCGAGTACCACGACGGGTCTCGATAAACGATTTACAACAACCAAGATCGTACATGATTCAACATACATGTCACATATTACATAAGGTTCACAGATACATTTTCGTCATCAGAGTATGAAACAAAGTTATTACAAACCAAGTTTGATAGATAAAAGCAGAAGCAAATTAAGTTTGAAAGTAGCATTTGCCAACATAGTTTAATACAGTGCCAACATACGATCACAGTCCACAAAAGCATGTAGAAGGATTAATAAAGAAGCCTAAACAAGGCTTACTCCTCATCCACAGTGGGATAGAAGCAACTCTTGCAATAACCATGATACACAGTGCCATCTGCAACAATGAGAAATGAACCCTAAGTACGAGAAGGTACTTAGCTAGACTTACCCATCATAAATCAGAAATAAAATGACTCTAAGGATCATGCAAGGCTGTATAAGTGGATATAGCTTGACAACATTTTGCATAAAAAGCGATTAACTCAGTTATACAATTATAATTCTGTCATCAAGTTAATTATGACTATCCATCTCTAAATTAGCAACTATCATGTGCCAAACATGTGGTATATCATTTTAAGAGTATACAATAGTAACCATAGCAGGTATTGTAATTCCATGTTTATCCGAACCATCATATTTCATAATACAGTTACTACGATGTTGGGGCTAGCCAAGTTTCTCACTATCCGGGAGAGACGGCGATTCGAATCGATTCCAACCAGCTAGTAATTTCTTCCTAACACAAACCCAGGCACACCATTTCAATAGTCACCTTAGGTCACCTTTGGTATAACTCAAGTACATATTTCGCGGGTTCGCCCAGCGCCACACAATCAGGGACAACCAAATGCCAGAACGTTTAGGCCCAGCCTGCCCTTGGGCTTAGTCTGGCTCCCCACACATCCTTACTACCATCCAGAGTGCGCACTCTTATAGAGCGAGGCCCGGCCTAAGTTGAGCTACTCGACTTCACAGTCGAAATGAGTTATCCGGCCAGCTAAGTGATAGGCATGCGTTCAATCTTGTCAGAAGTGCCAATAACGGTATAGTCCTTAATCGGCACAGACGGAATCACATGAGTCAACCTACCATAGACTCTGCCCGGCCTTGATTTACTTTTAGTCCATGGTTCTTTTCCACGATAGCAAATATAGCCAACCATGCTTCGGTATCCACCTATATCTCACAGGTGATAGGAAATCACCCGACTTCTACTGGTCTAAGCATGGCTAAGCATATACTCGATCCTGGACCTATATAGGATTAAAGGTAGTATTTCTGGACAAGGAATTTATATGCATCAAGTGGTTCCAATCAACTCTTATAACCTAATGCATCAATCATAAGGACTTGAGTAATATTTTGTAAAATACTGGGAGACTTAAAATGCTCCAGGGCTTGTCTTTCAGAAAGGAAGTGGGGCGGTGGTCAGGGCACTCCGAAAGCTCTTCTAGGGTATGCTCCTCGCCTTCGGGAGCTGCGGCTTGAGGAATCTCCGGCTGGTCCCCTTCCTCTCCTTCGTTGAACTCCAGCAACGTTATCTCCTCTGTCGCTCCTAGATGCATGAGTATGGCATAAGATATTACGAATGCATACATGTTGACAAGTATAGTATGGTGATACATGATGAATGGATTCTTGTAAGCATTGTTAACAATATGGAGTAAAAGTAATAACAAGTGCATCACATTTTACTGAGTATGTGCATATCTCTTCTTGATTATTTAATCAACTACTTCAACAATGCATTTACTATACCGCAAAACAGTAGCTACTTGTTTTACTCATAACTGAAGTTCTACTTATCCAAATATGGTTATCTTGGACTTTCTAGAAATCTTATAAAACTATCTACAACTTTCTTTTAATACTTTCACTATGATTCAAGAGTTATGTAGGGCAAACAAATTATTCAATCAAATCTGTCCAGAAAGTAAACCTTTCGGACAGCAAACTTGTAACAGCTAGAACTCAAAAACCCTAAGTCCAATGGCTGTGAAAATTTAACACAAGGTAGATTAGTAAGTTATTTACAACTTTTTTATTAACAAGTTTTACAGCAAAGACCATTATGCATATGAAATCATCCACACAATCAAAACTATACATGCAGTCTTGTATTTGAATGATAAAGCAATAATTAGTTATTTGTATACAATCAATGGCTTCTAAGCCTTACCATTGACATCAACAGTTACTATGCATCATAAGAACCATAGAAAACATCATGCTTAATCACAATCTAATTATTTAAATGCCTTTATTAATTTAATTAAATAATTAGGGTAAATAATAAACATATACTAAAGTTGCATCATAAATTCTCAAAAATTTACAGTGGCTTACTAGTGCTACCATTAGACTACTGTAAAAGTTTCATGCCATTTTACCAAGTAAAACATCCTATGCAAAAATGACAAGGCATAAAGGCTTAAAATAGCATAAATAGGAAACCCTAGTGAAAAATGTCAAGTAACAGATTTTATATTTTTCTTAACATCATATTAGTACCATACTACTATACAAAAATTTTCATGGCAATATAATACATATTTTTATCTCTACAAATTTCCTTTAGAAAATGCTATTTATTAATGAATAAATAGAAAGACTATAATAATTCAAGTTTACTATAAGCTTATTATTTTTCCTAGCTAGAGCATGCCAATACAACACCCACAAAATTGGAATAACATTTTTATTATTTTTCTAGCTCAAGATATCAAATTTACAAAATGGTAAACATACAAAAAGCAATTATATAAACACATTTAAATCTCCAATAAAAATATCCTAAACTGTGCATCTCCTATTTTTACAAAATACTACACTTCCTAAGGAACACTACAAAATTTGGTTCACAATTTTTGAATCTCCACGGCTCAACTTATCAATTTTCAAAGTTGCACACAAAAACAGGAACAAATGAACTAGCCTACTGCGCTACAGTCACTGTCAACTGGCACCCGCTGTCAGTCGACCCCACACGTCAGTGAAACAAAAAACAGGGCACGGTGCTGCATCGACGCGGTTCGGCCACAGCTCGTCGCCGGCGAGTCCTCCGGCGGAGGCAAGTGGACCTACGTGATCTACAGAGCAAACCGTGTCAGGTGACCTAGGTGGTGGCAGTGCAGGTGTGGCGGAGCGTGCTCGTCGCCGGCCATGGCGGCACGGCGGCGCTGCTCTGTGGTGCGCCGGCCATCACCGGCCACGGTGAAGTTAGGCGAGGCGCGCTATAGCATCACGGTGACCGAGCGAATACATCTATGCGACCTAGGTGGCTGGAGGTGCTCCAGCGAAGCATGGCCACGGCGGCGGCCATGGCGGAGCTCCAGCAAGGACGCACCCATGGTGGCGCAACACGAATGACGGCTTACCAAAGGCACGACGGTGGGCGCGGCAAGGTGGGAAGGGTGGAGCAGGGTGAGGCAGAGCTGTGAGTGCGGTCGATTGGAGAATGGGGTGGCGGTGAGCGTGGGTGAGCTCGGCGGAGCGGCTATGACGGCGATGGCGACGGCCGCTGCTGCGTTGCTGCGAACGGTGAAGGAGGAGGCCAGAATATGAAAATGGTGAGCGCAGGCGTGACGGGCGGACGCTGGGGGTGATAAAGGCGCGCTCGGGCCTGGCGCTACCTGGCTAGACAGACTGGCTGCGACGCGTGGCTTGCCACCGGCTCCATGAGGCGGCCAGGCTCTGTTGCCGGTAGGCCACTGAAGAACGAGCTGGTTCAGACATCAGCGCCCCGATACAGCCCTGACGACGCGATTTCACGGCGATCAAACAGATAATCCACAGCTCCATCATGCAAACAACCTAAATGGGAATTGCAGACCTATGTACCAGCTCCAATTTCTATTTAGAACTCATGCCCTAATTCTCAACCAAACTCGAGTTATTTCATCCCAAAGTCAAGCTTGTCAAACTGTCAGTGTAGCTGACTTAGAAAAATTTTGCTAAGTGTTGAAAACAGTGAATTGATGATTCTTGTGAGCCTAATTCAAGCATGTTAGGAGCTAAACTAGTCTATGACCCAAAAATAAAAGTTGTTCTTGTCAAATACTACAACTTTGCTTTAGTGACCACCTCCATGCAAGGTCTCTATCATAGGGTTCAAACTTGGTCAAACACCTCACATTCAAAAGATGGCTTATACATGAACTAGGACTTAGTGACCAATTTAGCCCTAACCATGAATACCAAAGTTGTTCATAATGATATTCTAAACATGTTTAAGCTATTTGGAAGGTCACACAATCATTTCATACATTAGTTACTCATAAAGCTTTCCAGGTCAACCTATATAGCATCACTTAAGGACTTGATCATGAAAAGTGACCTTCATAACCATGTTCCACTAGTCATCCTAAGTGTAGCTAATATGTTTTAGTGAGTCACATCCATCATTTACATGTAGTCACTCAAGATCATATGCATAGATACAAGGAGACATGAAATAACAAGCATGTTTCATATGTTTCAATCACATGTTTCAATTGTAAAAGCTTATATATGAATGCTCTATGCTCATGCTCATGCAATGCAAGTCAATTTATGCAAGGCTAACACCTAGGGTGTTACAAAAACCAATATCACAACATCTTTGAAACTTCCCTAGGTGTTGCCACTTTTTGTAGATATAGCATTTGCAACCAAACACCCTAAAGAAGGAGACCTCTGACTTCTTCCCATTGAGCAACTCATAAGGTGTCTTGCCAAGGAACTTTTGAAGGAATAGGCGGTTGGATGCATAGCATGCGGTGTTGATAGCTTCTGCCCATAGAGCTTCAGGGGTGTTGTACTCATCTAGCATTATTCTTGCAAGAGTGATCAATGTCCAGTTCTTTCTCTCAACTACACCATTTTGTTGAGGAGTATATGTTGCGGAGACCTCATGCTTGATCCCAACTTCATCACAATAGGCTTCTATGTTTGTGTTGTCAAATTCCTTCCGATTGTCACTTCTAATCTTCTTGAGCTTCACTTCAAATTCATTTTGTGCTCTCTTGGCAAACTTCTTGAAGCAAGATGCAACTTCGGATTTGTCATGAAGGAAGAATACCCATGTACATCTTGAATAGTCATCAACAATCACAAGACAATAAAGATTTTCTCCCAAACTCTTGTATGTTGTTGGTCCAAATAAATCCATGTGAAGGAGTTCCAGCACTCTTGTGGTTGACATGAAAGCTTTGGTTGGATGAGTATTTGCAACTTTCTTGCCGGCTTGACATGCACTACAAAGCTTGCCCTTCTCAAACTTCACATCCTTCAACCCTCTCACCAAATCATTCTTCATTAGCTTCTTGAGTGAGCTCATCCCAACATGAGCAAGTCTTCTATGCCATAGCCACCCAAGTGTTGTTTTGGTGAATAGGCAAGTCTTCAAATTTGCATCTTCGGAGGTGAAATCCACTAGATATAGGTTGTTGTATCTAAATCCTTTGAATATCACTTGATCATCATCCTTCTTAGATACAACAACTTTCTTCTCGGTGAACAAGCATTGGAAGCCAAGATCACACAATTGTCCAACGGATAGCAAGTTGAAACTCAATAAAGCAACATATAGCACATTTGAGATAGAATGATCATTTGATATTGCCACTTTGCCCAATCCTTTAACCTTGCCCTTTGAATTATCTCCAAATGTGATTCTTTCTTGTCCATCTACTTCTTCATCTAGTGAGGTGAACATACGAGGATCACCGGTCATATGTTGTGTGCAACCACTATCAATAACCCAATGACTTCCATCGGTCTTGTAGTTCACCTACACACAAGAGATCAAGTTTTAGGAGCCCAAACTTGTTGAGGGTCCTTCACCTTCTCAACAAATGACTTTGCAACCCAAATTTTCTTAGGCCTATTCTTGTTGGGCAAGGTTTTGTAACCCAAACTTGTTGAGGGCCCTTCACCTTCTCAACAAGTGACTTTGCAACCCAAACTTGTTGAGGGCCCTTCACCTTCTCACCATGACTTTCATTTTCCCACTAGAATCCTTTCTAAGCATGTAGTGAGCATTGAAGGCAAAAGGTCTAGCATGCTTGGGCAAGGGTTGTGGTGGTGGAGTTTGGCACTCATGGGCAAAGTGACCTTCTTGTCCACACTCAAAACATCTCTTTGGCTTTGGCTTTGACTTGTGTTGTTGTTGAGCTTGAGCCTTCTTCTCTTGGTTTGCTAAATACCCAATGCCACTTCTATCCATCTTCATGACGGTGTTCATAAGTAGCTCACTTTGGAGATACTTGCCTCTTGTGAACTTGCTCAATCCAATCTTGAGATGCTCTTTCTCCAATTTGAGCTTCTTGTTTTCTTCCTTAAGAGCATCATTGTTTTTCTCTTCCTTGAGCTTCTTGTTCTCTTCTTTGAGCTTCTCATTCTCAAGGATCAAGTCACCATCATGATCAAGAGTTTCTTGCACAATAGTGTTGTGGCTTTTGATCTCTTCAAGATCTTTCTTGAGCTTTTCATTGTCATTCTTGAGCTTGACAAACTCATCATAATCATCGGCCTCAACCACTTGCTTGCCCTTGCTACTAGAACTTTGCTCAATGCTCTCAATGATCAAATCATCACATGATGTATCTATATCAATCTTAACAACATCGTTAGTAGCATCATGTGGCTCATTGGATAAGAATTCTTGAGCAATAACAAGATTATCATGATTGATCTTTAGAGTTGTATATTCTTCTTTTAGCTTGTTATGGCTAGTGATGAGCTCATTGTGTATCCTCTCAAGTTTATCATGTTTATCTCTAAGCTCTTTCTTAGAAGATTTGAGCTCCTTGAGTTTGGATGATATAGCATCATTTGCTTCTCTAAGCTCAATACTAGCCTTTTCCTCCATATCACATTTTGCTAAAAGTGAATCATTCTTAGCTTCTAGCTTTTCATTCTTAGCTCTAGTCTTTATAATGATCTTAGTGTATTGTTTTAGCAATCTAGCAAGATCATCATAAGAAGGTAATTCATATTCATCATCATCACTATCGTTATCATCATTACTAGCATGTTCATCACCACTACTATCATCATCATTTGATACCTTGCGTTCACCCTTGGCCATAAGGCATAGGTGTGTAGAGGAAGATGGCGGTGGTGGCAGTGAAGGTGATGAAGAGTCAATAACAATTGTGGCCACCTTCTCATTATCACTATCATCATCGGATGAGCCACTAGATGAATCAATGTCCATGAGCCAATCACCGATGATGTATGCCTTTCCACTCTTCTTCTTCTTGTGGAAGTATTTCTTCTTGCCATCTCTCTTCTTGTATGGCTTATTTTTCTTCTTCTCATCTTCTTCTTCATTACTTGAGTCATCTTTCTTGCCCATCTACTTGTTCTTGAACTTGTCTTTCTTGAGCTTAGTGCATTGGTGTGCTAGATGACCAAGTTCTCCACAATTGTAGCAATCCATCTTAGAGATTGGCTTTCTTCTAGAGCTAGTGAAGAACTTCTTCTTCTTGCCATCGAACTTGATGCCACTCTTGTTGAGCTTCTTTAGCATCTTGGCAGTTTTTCTCACCATGAGAGCAAGACTTGCATCATCAACTTCATCATCACTTGAGCTCTCATACTCAAGTCTTGCTTTGCCCTTCACTTGGCTAGCTTTGAATGCTAAGTCCTTTTCTTTCTTCTTTGTAGAGGATGAGCCATCTTGAGGTGTGATGTGCATGTACATCTCATGAGCATTGATCTTTCCCAAGATTTGTGTCGATGTAGCGGTGGAAAGATCACCTTGATGAAGCACGGTCACAATATGCCCATATTTGTCAATGGGGAGGACACTCAAGATCTTTCTTATAACATCGGATGGTTGCATTTGAGTGAGTCTAAGCCCATTGACTTCCTCTACAAGAACATTCAAGCGTGAATACATTTCATTAGCACATTCTTTAAAATGCAACTCAAAGGAGTTAAGCTTTTTCATGACAAGATGATAGCGTTCCTCACGCTCACTCTTCGTTCCCTCATGGAGCGCACAAACGTCCGACCATAGAGCATGGGCGTCTTTGTGGTTCCTCACTCGGTTAAACACATCTTTGCAAAGGCTTCTAAATATGGTGTTTCGAGCCTTTACATTCCATTTCTCATAATTCACCTCATCGCCTTGTAGGTTAGTAGCATCCCGAGGTTTTGGGAAGCCTTGTGAGGTGGCTCTAAGTATTCCAACATCTAGAGCTTCTAAGTACGCTTCCATGTGAATTTTCCAATATGGAAAATCATCCCCCTCAAAGATAGGAGGAGGTCCATCCCCGTGAGACATCTTTCTCTAGGCGGTTAAGCCTAAATACGTGAGCACGAGGCTCTGATACCAATTGAAAGGATCAAGATACCCAAGAGGGGGGGTGAATTGGGCTAATTCTAAATTTCTTTACAATAATTAAATCCAATGGTTAGCCTAATTAACCCCTTGTGCCTAGAAAGTATTTCTAATGTTCTACCGCACAAAGAGTGTTGCAACCTAAGTTCCAATCCTACTCTAGCATGGCAATTCTATGAATGTAAAGACAAGTATTGAATTGCTCAAAGTAAAGAGAGAAGGAGGAACGCGACGATGTTTTGTTGAGGTATCGGAGAGTCACCACTCCCCACTAGTTCTCGTTGGAGCACCCACGCAAGGGTGTAGCTCCCCCTTGATCCGCACAAGGATCAAGTGCTCTCTACGGGTTGATTCTTTGACACTCCATCATGGTGAATCACTCACAACCGCTCATAACTTGAGTTGGGTCATCCACAAGCTCCGCCGATGATCACCAAGCTCCCAATCACCACCAAGCCGTCTAGGTGATGGCGATCACCAAGAGTAACAAGTATGAACTCTCACTTGACCACGACAAGCCTAATGAGAAGGGTGGATGCACACTTTGCTACTCTTGATCTCACTAATGAGGGCTGTCTTTGGGATTCTCAAATCTCAATCACCTCACTAGGACCTTGCTCTTCTTGGCACTCTCAAGGGTGTTTCTCAGCTGTTAAAATGAGCAAAAGTACCCCCATACACGAATGGAGGAAGTATTTATAACATGGGCTGAAAAACGAACCGTTATGTGCCTCTGTGGGGTGACCGGACGCTCCGGTCATGTTGACCGGACACGCCGGTCAGTTCACCCCAAATTCCAGTGATCAAATAGTGACCAAACGCTGGATAGTGTCCGGTCAGCACTGACCGGACGTGTCCGGTCGTGATTTCCCCTCTCTGGAACCTTACTGGAGTCGACCGGACGCTGGCACTCAGCGTTCGATCACTTCACCTCTTAGCATCTGGCCACTTCCAGATGACTTCACCTTGATCAAATGAACTGACCGGACTCTGCGCCAGCATCTGGTCACACCAAAGCCAGCGTTCGGTCAGTATTTGACCCTCTATTCACTTCCAACTTTCGAACGTACGTGAATGAAGTTTGCTCCAATGGATCTAAGGGCTTTTTAGGAGCTACCTAGTGCTAGGTTTAGCAAGTGTGCACCACACCTAACCCACTAGACTCACCTAGGTCAAGCTACCCATCCATACCCCCCTTAATAGTACGGCCAAAGGAAAAACAAAGTCCTAAACTACTCTAAGTGTCTCTTCAACACCAAACAACACTTAGAACTAGTCCATCCTTAACCTTATCGTCCATCCTTTGAAAACCGAAACGATTTCCATCGTAGGGGCATGACCACCATGATAGCCCAATCGATCTCCATTACCATGACCTAACTTAATTGCCTCTGCAAAACACACGTTAGTCATAGTAATCATGTATTGTCATTAATCACTGAAACCCAACTAGGGGCCTAGATGCTTTTAGGTAGCTTCCTTCAGTTGGTGCTTGATTATCGATATCCTATCTTGAGTTACTTGCTCTACACTCATGCTCTGTACTATGATTGGGAGGTGAAGCTGAGAATTCATGGGAAACTCTACCAAAACATTCCATCACTTTGACATTGATAAGGGGTAAGGACTAGATTGGGAGCTTGTTATGCCTACAGAGAGAGAATCGAGACATGAAGATTCTAGATAAGGGCTCAGGATCACTCTCGCGGCACTCTTAGCATAACATGCTTAGTATATAGGGCGTTCTTTCGAAAACTAACTCCTCGCCTGGGTAAGACTATTGCTACTCGTTTTATGCCTATTAGGAAAAAAGATCAGATTCAATTTCCCCAAAATAATTTCCTAAGATTACTTGTCAACTTAGATGGAAAGAGGTAAGAGGCTAGATAACTCTAGAGAAAAGAGTTACAATAACATTAGGGTTTTAGCCTAGCACAGAACAAATTTTAGATCGAAGACTTGGATGTGTAACCACTGAGTTGGTTTATTGCTTGATATGAGAACTGTAAGCATAAGCCAATCAACTACTCCGATACCCGAGCCGTGGGTGGCTCTATCATGCCTCGTAGCGGGGGTCGTCGTCTCAACCACGAGGCCCCTAGGAGAATGCTTCCACACCACCTCTTCAGGATCTTTGCATTGGGTTAGACATACATTCCCAAAATAAAGCACTTCAAACAACTCGCATTGTTAAACAATCAAATCTCCAACATTGTTGAAACAAGCTTCAATAAGAACAGGTTTAAGAAATAACTAATTGAGTTTGCTACACAAATGGTTCTTCTATTCGACTCTAAGTTACACTGTTTTGCTCATC
This sequence comes from Miscanthus floridulus, assembly GCF_019320115.1. NCBI lineage: Eukaryota > Viridiplantae > Streptophyta > Magnoliopsida > Poales > Poaceae > Miscanthus > Miscanthus floridulus. The sequence goes on along the minus strand of NC_089593.1, from coordinate 27,214,611 downwards.
AATACATCGGATTATACGCAACTCATCTTGGAGAATGCCCAATCCAAGGTCTGCTAGACTTGCACTAGATTGAGCTTGCTCAGGCCAATGTCTTACTAATCAAGTAAACAATTATACATTACCAAGCCCATTGATCAAGTATTGTTGACCTCTTGGGTGAGCTTTCTAAACAAACTCCACATCTTCTACTAACAGACGGATACTCCTCGGAGAGTCGAACTCTCCGTCGGGTCAGGCTTCAAGGTGACTTGGTTATGTTTTGACTCTAGTTCAGGTTGATGGACACTTCATCGTAGGTGACGAACACTCTGGTACCTTGCGGATACTCTGATGGTTTAGGACTTAAGCGTTTCTAGGGTTTACCTCATCCATCAGATAGCCCGAACCACATGTCGGACACTCTAGTGGGAACTGTGAGGTCTTGGGTTTTCATCAGTTTCCTGGTTTATAAATCAGCGGACACTCCGCATGAAGCGACAGACACTCCATTAGGAACCTAGTGCTCTTAGGTTCTTGGGTTTCACTCTTAATAATTCAATGGACACTCCATCAAATTTGACTGACGCTTTGTCACTCTCTCCAAAAGGGTGTTGGGGTTTCTGTTGGGAGGCTTACTGAATTAGGAAGGTCTATCGGACACTCCGTCACTTGTGATGGACCCTCCGATGGGTTGGGCGACAGAAACTATGCTCTAGATCTAGGCTGGTTTAGACTCTAGTTTGGAGTTGCAAACATCCATGCATGTGCACAACATCCACAAGATAGCTCTAGGGGTGCTCTGGGATGAAGCTAGCTAGGTTTTAGGCTTTGGTTAACTAGTGCATCTAGGGGCTTGTGCATGATCCTAACCAAGAGAGCTCAAGCGGGAGATTAATTAGGATTGAGCCACGAGAACTTAGCTCTGGGTTTTGGAGGCTAAAAGATGATCAAGATCATGAGGAGAAACTTGAGCAACTTGCTTTTCATCCTTGATGAGACAAATGAGCCATTCCTTGATATTCTTGCAAAAATCCATAAAAATGGCATGAGAAGCACATTGAGAGGGAAACACAGGGATCATTCGTGCATAGGGCCTTTATCTTACCTTTGTGATGAAGGAGAGATCATCACACTCCATTATCCATACATGCATGAGAGATTTGAGATTAGGGTTTGAGAGAAAAAATATCCAAATGATTAAGATGAGAGCTCATGAGCTAACCATGACCATGGACAAGAGGAGGATGACTTGAGCTTGATGAAATGATGACCTTGGATAGCTTGCTTCCACTTCACCTTCCATCTTCCTCTCCAATCTCTATCTTCTCTCTCTAGTTCTTCCTTGTTCTTGCCTTTTAGATAGAGATGGAGAAATGAGGAATGGGAGAGTGTGTTGAGTTGGGGCTGCTTCAGCTCATGATTTACTCTCCACTTTCATGCTTATGACATGTGGGACCATGAGTAAGTGGAGGACAGCTCATTCTCCACTCACTGCTACTGTTTAGACATTTGGCGGATAGTCCGATATACTTGTCGGACTGCCTGATAACTTTCTGCTTTTGCAAAATTGATCCAAGCCTTTGGGATTTGGCAGTGGGTCATTATCCATTTTCCAAACCATGACAACCTGACCCTCTTGCATCTGGGGATCAATGTAACACACCTCCGATAGCTTTGACCGACTCTCGTTGACTCGGGTTGACTCATGGGCAAATCACTTTCTCAGACGAAAAACAACATGTTTTCTTTGGTCCTAGTCCATCAAGATCTCTGCAGGGGCTTGAAAAGGTGCTCCACTAATGGTCAAAAATAAGAGCCTATATTGTAACGAGCTCGGGTCGTTGCACACGCACTCGATCTCTAAGATTGGACGTAGGGTTCTGGCCTAAACCAGTATAATTCCTTGTGTCTTTGGATGCTACCATCGTCTTCCTAAAGCAGCGCGACGCACATATAAATTCACTTGTCAGTTGAAAAAACACTGACATCATGCAACTACTGCAACACTAGAGAGGGATTCCCAAAACTCTCATTTACTGCATTCTTGCCTGCTCCAATTAGGCACAGTACATCAGCTAGCTCTAATGGCTAACTCGTCAAACAAAGGTAGGACTAGCACAAGTTCATTCATGTCCTTGTGTCCTAGTTCTAGGCCTTATGATCATGTGAATTTAACAATGGCGCCAAAGCCTGTGTAAGCTCTAGTTAGGACCAATAGTTCTCTTGTTTATACCTAGTTCATGTTACGAAGCACATTAGTGCCTACCTTGGGTTTTAGTTGGTGTGTCACAACATGAGGCGGGGGGATTAATTTGAAAGAAAGACACCAAGCACTTCAAATTCCCGTGATCCAAAACCCTAGATCCCCAAATCCTGAATTTTTCCAAATCTATATCTATATCTCTTATAAAAATCAACCCCACTATATTTCAATCTCAACATGCAAGCTATCCATGTGACATACTCCACTAAGTGCCACATTCATCCCACTAATAAACACCGCAGCATTTTCCACTAAATGCAATTATTATTTCTGGTTTATGAACATATACAAGGCATCAACATTGTACTATTTGTTTGGCCCTCAAATTCTCCTATAATTTGATCCAATATTCTATAAGCATTTTATTTAATTTTTCCATTATATCTCATACATGGAAAATAGTTGAATCATTGCATGTACACCTTTGCCTCCAATTTTTTGAGATAGTAAATGATTTCAAATGAAAAGTCATCAACAACAAAATTGTAGAACTCATCGAGATCTATAACTTTTATTTTGGTCATTTCTCCGGCTGACTTTTTTTGAATAATTTGAAATTTGAATTTCAAAATATAAAAGATTCAAATAGAATTTTGGGATAGTAAATCATTTCAAATAAACAAGTTGACAACAACATAGTAGTATAACTCATCGAGATCTACAACTCTTGTTTTGGTCATTTATCCATTCGAATTTTGTTGAACAATTCAAAATTAGAATTTTAAAATATGATAACTTCAAATAGAATTTTGAGATAAAAATGATTTTAGATAAAAAGTCATCAACAATAAAGTTGTAGAAGTTATCGAGATGTAGAGCTTTTGTTTTGGTCATTTCTTGATCCGACTTTGTTTGGACAATTCAAAATTTGAATTTCAAAATATGAGAACTTCGAATAAAATTTTTGGGATAGTAAATAATTTCAAATGAAAAAGTCATCAAAAACAAAGTCGTAGAACTCATCGGTAACTACATCTTTGGTTTTAATCATTTCTTTATCAAAGTTAGTTTCAGTAAAAAATTATAATAGTTCTATATTTTATGACAATCAACTATTGTCATTGATCTAACGTAAAAAAGCCCATGCAGAGTATATTATGTGATGTTTATGATAGAGACACAGCTTGGTCATAAACAGTAGTCATCTTGTGAACATTCATCATAAACAACCTCTGTTTGTGACAGATAGGTGCTCCGTCATCTGGCAGCCGTCATAGAAGCCCAGATTTCTTGTAGTGATACAAGGCATCAACATTGTATTATTTGTTTGGCCGTCAAATTCTCCTATAATTTGATCCAATATTCTATCAGCATTTTATTTGATTTTTCCATTATATCTCATACATGTATGAGATATAATGGAAAATAGCTGAATCATTGCATGTATATCTTTGCCTCCAATTAGGTGAAGATGTACTTCAAGCTCTCGTGGTCTGTGAAAATATTGCATGGTTGCCCAAATAAGTAATGCCTTCATATCTTAAATGCATGTACAACTGCAGCTAATTCAAGGTCATGAGTCAGGTAATTCAACTAGCTGGGCTTCAATTTCCTAGAAGAGTAGGCAATGACGTGTCCATCTTGCATTAGTACACAACCCAATCCAATGTTTGAAGCATCATAGTACACATCAAAGCCCCTTGTAGTATCTGGTTGAGCTATTAAGATGGGTGCTGTAACAAGCTTCCGCTTAAGGCTTTGGAAAACATCTTCACAGGCTTGGGTCCATGTAAACTTCACATCATTCTTTATGAGCACGGTCAATGGTTTAGCTATATTGAAAAAATCTAACACAAATAGGCGATAATAACCCGCCAATCCGAAGAAACCTCGTACTTGCTTCACGGTTCTTGGAGGTACCCACTCAACTACTTCTTGAATCTAACTTGGGTCGATGGACACTATTGTGAGACAAGACATGGCCCAAGAAGGCCCACTGGAGATTGTTTTTTAAAAAAAAAGCACACGGTTCCTGTATTGTAGTCTATATGTTAGCACTTGACATAAAGTCATCAACGTCTTTAATTTGACATGGATTTATATATGCGCTTCACGTAATGTAAGGTTACCGCCACTAGTGAAAATAGTTTTGATAGCTAGTAATTAAAAATGCATTTGCGCGCGGTAAAAACCATGAACACAGTACAAATCATTGTTTACAGCCAGTACAAAAACGTCACTGTACTAACGCTGTGTTGTCTATATATCTCGAAAGTTTGATGGCGAGCTATGCGAATGCGAGGCATGGTCCTCCGCGACCGAGGGAGCCATGTCAGCACTTCCTCGATATTCTCTGGTCATGATGAACAGCAAAAGCTAGCACGAGTGACGGAACGACCCAATTAAGCAAATAAAGCAACCGAGTGACAGGATGGACACGCACTCATGTAGCCCTAATCCAACAGGGATTAAGGAACGTGCACAGCTGATGAGCACGGAACACGCTGGTCATGCGTTTAGTACGATCATTATCGCGCCAAAGAAACGTGCCAAACTGCCCACTAGTGGTTTCACTAAACGCTGCTAATCAGGGTCAAGTTTAGTGCTTCAATTCCTCTCCACTCTCTCCTGACAGCGCGCCGGGGAAGCAAAATGCACCGCGTGACGGACCGTCGGACCCCATTGAGCTCCACTTCCATTCATCACGCCAAAACTTTCTAATTCGTCCAGTAATCAAAAAGGGGTTTACATTTTACGATTTAATGCAGCATTCAAATTTCAAACAGATCGAAAGGAGCCGTTTCAATAAAAAAAATGTGATCATGGAATTCAAAAATATGGTTAACATATAGCATGCCCTATAAATAGTTCTTATGGTGTTTCGTAAAAAAAAAATGATGAAACCTCTTGACCTGCATTCTGATGATCCTTAGCATGCCTGCTCATATTTTGCTATGAATGGAATACTATATGGGTATATGTATGTCTTTAGTTAGGTGAAAACAAGTCCTACAAAGAGACCAGCTAGGCATTATATGCTCCAACCTAAACCACAGGCTTTGGTCCCAAAAATGCCCAAAGAGAAAAGAAAAAACGAAGCTATCCTCATCAGGACCATAATATTCTCCAGTGATCGTTTTATTCGAAATCCAAAGGATGGTCGAAATTGATAGCCACCACGTGTGGGTAACGACGTCCACCACCATGTTATCGATGCGAGAATTATCCTTGAAAACAATGAGTATATGCGGCACTATATATATGCCTTGCTTGGTGTAATTAAACAGCAAAAGCGTAAAGGGACAATTGTTTAATGTGCATCATTTTCATCCTCTTTATTAACCTTTACACATGTAAAGAAAACTACACTGAATGATTAAACATACAAGATGCATGTGCAGTTAATGGGCATAGAATAAGACTCCCAACCAATATCGCATAGCCAGCTTAATGTTGCACTAGCCTCTCGCTATCGCACACCCTTCTAAACCCTACCTCGTCACTTTCGCCCCCACCCCGATGCTCATGGGCGGACCCAGCACTAGGGCATCGTGGCCCAACTAACCAGGGAGCAACTCTTCAATTTTTTGGGCCCATCAGCCCAACAAAGGAGTCGGCCAAGCTGGGAATAGAGCAGCGCGTTCGCATCCTCTCTCGAGTCTCGTCCTCGTCCATTTGGAGTCGCGCCGTCCTCATCCGTCTAAAGTCGCACCGTCGCCCGCCGCCAGGGGTGTCGCACGTCGCACCCTCCGGCCTCCACTTTGCGCTCCGCCCCTCGCCAGCTCGCACCCTCTGGCCTTCGCAGCACCGGCCTGCGAGGCTGCCGGCTGCGCTCTCGCGACCTCGCCCCTGGGCATCTCGGCCGGTCGCCGGCTGGCAGTTGCCTGCCTCCCGCCGTGGCGCTGCGCAACCGCGGCGCCGCCCGTTGCTAGCGCGATAGCACCCCAGCCCCCACCGGTGGCCTCCCTGGCGCCCCGGCCCGCTCGGCTGCAACCTGCAGGAGCAGGAACAGTTGAACACGAAGTCAGGAACTGAGGCTCTGGTTTGCATCTGGTTTCCCAATTTCAATTTTCAACCCTTTGCAGTTTGTAAAATTTTTATCCAGTTACATTCTAAAGTTACAGTTTACAAGTTGAAGAGGATCAGGACTTTAGCAATACTTCTCGTATGGTACATTCAAGATAACAATAAATAAGCCTGGCCAAATCCTTCTCGTATGGTACATTGAAGAGCATGGTCATATATATATGGTTAGAGTATGGTGTAGTTTTCGGTTTTTGGACGCTAAAATTTGGCCCTAGTCATGGCTAAATCCTGGGTCCGCCACTGCCGATGCTCTTGGTGCTGCCCACCCAACTCTGATATGTCCTTCCTCTCTCTCTACCACTGGCCAACGGCGTTTCCTCTCCCTATCTTGGTGGCGGTGCGAACAAGACCTCCCCACGATGAGTGAATGCCATAAGTGTGGCCTTCTATAGCCGAATGCGGCACGTGAGGGTGCAGGCCCGCCAACCGAGTGCGGCACACAAAGGTGGAGATGGCGTCGGGCTAGGGTCAGGTGATGGTGGTGGCTCATGTCAAGTGTGGGCCAAGTAAGTGGCGGCGGATCTCATACTTGAACATGGAGGCGGATGTGTGCATCTTGGAACACCAAAAATTATTGTACTAACTAGCGATTAATTTTTTTCAACACGAGGAGATCCTCATACCCATTCCATGAACGGAAATACAAGAGTTTAAGAGGGTTTTAGAATAGACAGCCAACTAAAGGCATATGGCCAAACACTACTGCCCACGTCGCACCTAACAGAAAGCAACAACCTGAGAAACTACCTCCAGCATCTTGCTACTACAACCAGCTTCTACCAACAGATAAAGGCGCACACCAGGCCAACACAGAATTACACCAACGAGATTGCAACTTAACATAAGTTCTGCAATAAGTATAGGCAGGTGAATACAAAAGATTGACGTCCCTTGTATAAGCAATTACTGATGTGTAATGTATACGTGAGATGACCATCAAGGGGTGATCATTGATCCCAATCTTACCGTCTTTGTTGGTGCCAATACGCTATCAGAGAGATGGCCACCAGTATTCATAATCGACATGTGGGTTATTGGCTATATCAGTGGCAGGAATAGTTGCAAGTGGCCAACTGCGCTGATGGAGCAAGACGACCTCCAACATGCATGTGAACCGCACGCGCTGGCAGCATCAAAGTTTGGGAAGCAAACTTTTTGACCATTCAAAAAGTGGCACCCGGCCTTTTGAGAAATCAAATCACCCCTCCAAGCCCTCCAATTTTTTCGTCTCGTCCATCTGTCCAAGAGTTCCCACTTCCACTGGTAATAAAGGATTGATATAAAGCAAAGCACTTGGTTGTCCAGCTTCTAGCTAGCGCTTTGGAGTCCCTTTCGTTCTTTTGCCAATCTATCAACTTTCTATCTGAAAGCTTCCTTACTAAGAAGCTCGAAAAGTCACATCACGCACCATGCTATGGGATAAAAGTTAGAGCACAACCACCATTTGAACTACTGATCGTAGATAGGAATCTGTTTTCAAAAGTTCATGATTATCTATGTATAGATTAAAGGTGTCAAATGCATATGCTAAGTTTATATCAATTGGTGATGACATTATACCTGGCATGTAGAATTAAGAATTCTCACGTGTTTGATTTGTTAGCAAATTCACAAACAAATCCGCTATTCATATAACCCAAACCGCGGGCCTTCCAGGCGTCCCCACAAGACTCATGTTAGAATTCGGATCATACTCCACCATGATTCATGCCACAGTGCATATTCTATTTGCTGAATTAATTATTGAGTTGTACTCTATCCGTTCCCAAATAAATCTCCATCTCGTATTTTGGCGAGTCAATCAATCTTAACTTTATAAAATTCGCCAAACTTATAGGTCTTTATCAAATTGCTCGACAGATTTATACTTATTTGCTGATATATTGTGCATTGAATTATCGACATGGCTAGTGTCTAGACGTTTGGATGCTAGCATCCGTCCGGACGCCTGTGCCTGCTCCGCATGCTGCTGTGCCTGCCGGTCGTACCTGTTGCTGCAGCCCGCCTGCCTACTGTTGCTATGCATGGTGCTTGCGTGCTGCTGCTCACATGCTGCTGTGCACCTACGCCTGCTGCTCGCATGTTGCCGTGCGCCCAGATGCTCGCGTGCTGCTGCACGTGCACCTAGGAACCACCCGTGCACACGGGACCGCCTCCGCCTACGCTCGCTTCCCTCACCTGCTAATAAAAACACTTAAAACATAGCATTTGCTGCAAAATACGTCTCAAACAGGTGAAACGTTTGAAACATAAGCTTGCAACATATGTGTATAGCCACTGCATCATATGTAATATCCGGATAAAACACTTGCAACATACATCTGAAACAACTAAAATATTTAGAAGATACACTTGCAACATACATGTATAGCCATTGCAGCATATACAACATCCAAATAAAACACTCTTGCAACATATGTGTATAGCCACTGCATCATATGCAATATCCGGATAAAACACTTGCAACATACATCTGAAACAACTAAAATATTTGGAACATACACTTGCAACATACATGTATAGCCATTGCAGCATATACAACATCCAAATAAAACACTTGCACCTCGCAACATGAAACACTTGCTGCAATATAAGACTGAAACTGATGAAACATTTAAAGCATACTCTTGCAACATATTTGCAAAACATATGCAACATCTATATCAAAACACTGGCAACATACGTCTGAAACAAATAAAACATTTAAAATAAACACTTGCAACATTCATCTGAAATACTTGCAACATATGCAACATGTGCAAGATCCTAATCTACTTTTGCAACATCCATATGAAGCACTTGCAACATACCTATGAAATATCTGAAACACTTGAAAATGTATGCTTGCAACATACACTTTCAGCGTAGCGCAACATCTCCATGTTGCTTGGGAGAATTGAGGCTCGTTGGCATGTGGAGTTCAACGGAGGCAGCGGCCCGACGGCGCTTGTAGGCAACGGGGCGATGATGGCGGTTGTGCAACATGGCAAGGTGGCAACGTCCGCATGACTAGGAGAGGGAGCCAGATACGCTGGGGAGCCATTTGTGTTGGGCCTGTTGCACTGGTCTGCGCGTGACAAGGGCCGTCGACGCCATTGCGCGCCATCGAGGGCCACTCGGGCCTCTGGGTCATAGCCCGCTCGTGCTAAGGCCTTGTGAAACGATCCTGATTTCCTCAAAGGGAAATCTGTAGATTCAAAGTATAATGTGATAGTCCTAGGTGATCATCCCATCACATTATCAAATAACAGTCGATATCACAGTCATACATTGAATACCTGTCTTAAAGAGAGTACAAATAACAAGGTCTACTCATTATTACATCACCACTTGGCGGAATCACTCAGAGCATACAACATCCAGAACAGCATCAAGTAGAAAGGCAGCGGGCGTCGACTCCATCTTCTCAACCAAACTTGAGTGCAGGAACAAAACCTCTAATCCTCCCAACAGTCTCCCTGATAGTCGTACTCAGGCTCAGACCTGTCAAACAATTATCAGTACGATTTGTACTGGCCACTAGCTCTCATCCTATGCTTTGCGTTTGCTTTGTGGTAGTGGAATGCAAGGGTAGAGCAAAAAGACCTATTTGTGGCTGTGGTTTCCTATGCAAGTATGTCAAGTTTTAATAATAATTTATCAAGTTTTAACCCATCTCATCCACACGTTCTCCCATCACATCACACACATCTCACCACTCACACTCTCTAGGCGACAAGGATGACTCCCACTCGTACCTTGCCTCATCGGCCAAAGCCGGAAACCAACACAAGAACCTAGGGGGAGAGAAGAATGGACTCCACTCACTAACCAAGGGAAGCGTAGGTCATAGGAATGTCCATATCCGAGGATGCGACTATATGTATAGATCAATCAACTCTGTAGAGCATGTGCACCTAGAACCAAAAGATCACCATCATCGGCGGTGCCCCGCCTAGGCTGATACTGGTCTACCTTCCAACCGGTGCGATGCCACCCTACCACTCAGCCTTGGGCCACCCCGGAGTCCGTTGAAACGCTAAGACTGTGAGACGTAGTACCAGGCCCCAGAGGTCACTACGCTGTCTTAGGAGGGTGTGGGCCAAATGCCCATACCTCCCTACACTATCCACTTCCAACCTAGTAGAAGTGGCACCATCCTAGCTGGTCAGCATCTGTCCCCTACCCATTCAGGGATAAGTGGCGTGTATGTAGGGTCCTATGATCTAGTTCTCTTGACATACCAGTCCTTAGGGGGACCGGATAGGATATCTTCTCAAAGGGGATAACTGACACCTCGCGCCTAGATGACACCTCCATCCTAGGGCTTTGTCGGGGACCTAATACCGAGGTACCCAATGAGGTGGAGCTAATAACCATTGAACGTTAACGCTTCCGGTCAGACAAGAACGCTACTACACTTCTTACCCGAACGACGGAAGATTGGTTTCGCCTTGTCCGACCCCCAAGGGCAAGACTCTGCCTCGCTCGACCCCCGAGGGCTAGACTCCGTCTCGCCCGACGACTGAGGGCTGGCTTCGCCTCGCCTGATGTCTGAGGGCTGGCTCTGCCTCGCCTAATGTCCGAGGGTAGGCTCCGCCTTGCCCGACGGCTGAGGGCTGGCTCCGCCTCGCCCGACGGCTGAGGGCTGACTCCGCCTCACCCAACGTCTGAGGGCAGGCTCCCCCTCGCCCCACGGCTGAGGGCTGGCTCCACCTCACTCGATGGCTAAGGGCTGGCTCCGCCTCGCCCGACGGCTGAGGGCTACCTCCACGTCGCTCGATGTCTGAGGGCAGGCTCCCCCTCGCCCAACGGCTGAGGGCTGGCTCTGCCTCACCCGACGGCTAAGGGCTGGCTCTGCCTTGCCCGACGTCTAAGGGCTAGCTCTGCCTTGCCTGATGACTGAGGGCTAGCTCCGCCTCGCCCGACGGCTTCACCCTACTCCTTCATGATGATAAGCACGAGGTAAGACGAGACATTCGAGTCAACCGTAGTACCAAGGACCATACCCTACACGCCTATAGAAAAGTACCATCAGGATACGACGGGATGGGCGCATCAATCCCTTCTAGGCATGGCAGAGCCTAAATAGTGTTGTAGGCGCCGACTTTGGCCTTACAGTGTTGTGGGCGCCGCCATCAGCCCTCGGGCGTGGATCCTAACATGAGCATACAATAGCCACTACAATCCAAGAAGGAACTGGCGTCATCAACAGTGACCACTCGCTGAAACAAAGCCAGAGCCTGGCCCTATTAGGATCAGTGAAACATGCTATCCCTGGCATGGTCTGCCATGTCAGCAGGGTAGGCTCAAGGGAAAAGGAAGACCCAGCACCTTCAAAGGACCTTCTCTACCTTTGGTTTTTTCCTCTTTCTCCCATCTGTAACCCCTTCTCCCCCCTTGGTCTATAAAAGGTAGGGCAGGATGCCCCACTAAAGGGAGGGATCAATTCCACACACAACACATAGCCAAGCAGCAACCGAGCTCTTGGCATCCTTTTGACCCATCCATCAGAGACTTGGGACCTGTCCCTCTCTCGACCGTTTGTACCCCCTACTACGAACCTTTTTTGGTACTAATAACATGAGCAACAACAAACTAGACATAGGGCCATTCTTCCCAAACCAGTATAAACCTTGTGTCCTTTAGTACACCATCCGAGCCTAACGCGCAACAAATATAAATTTACTAGTTGGTGTTTGTTTGAAACACCGACAGTTGGCACGCCAGGTAGGGGCCTTTGCGCATTCCAAATCAGGCCTCGGATGGCTAGCCACGCAATCAGCTAGGTCCTAGGTGCACACATGCGTTTGGTGGCCTGGTCTTCATTGTCATGGTGGGAGGAGAGTTGGCGTTGGCCCATGCCACCATCCAATCTCTCCCCTCTATCGGCTTCAACTACGGGAGGATTGAGCGCTAGCCCGGCGTCTCCCTTGGACCCGGCCATCTAGGGAGGACATGCGCTGCCTCACCCTCTCTCCAAAACACTCTTCATGGAGTGCCCCGATGGTGCTTCTGTTCGGTCTCCGCAACACCGCAGCAACCGTTAGCCATCTTGTGGCGCAGCGCACGATCCCGCCCCCTGCGAACAACGAGTTTGTAGGGATGATTGAAAGCGTCATGGAATCCCTCCATGGCCTCCTCGTGGAGGGGCCAAGGTCGGACTCTAGCTCTGACTCCAGTAGGGGGTGCCATCACCCCTCCCAGGAATGTTTCATGGCAGGTACCCCCGAGGGACATGTCGAAAGTGTCTCCACAGAGGAGGCTACCCTGGCAGGCAACCTCGGTGGTGAAACCAAAGGGGAGACAGTGGCCCCACCTCGCATGGGGGTGGAGTAGCTAAGAGCCTAAAAGCGAGAGATCAATGAAGCCGGATTCTAGCTTGTGCAGGAATACGCGGAGGTCGATCAGGAGATCGAACGCCGTGGAGATGGTGGGCACGCAAGCGCCATGGCCTGTGATGTGAATCAAAGGATCATCACCGATGATGAAACCCTTCCCCACTTTGCTCGGGTGAGCTAGAAAATCACCACCACAACGGCCTTGCTCCATGGCCTTCCAGAGGCCGCAACGCCCGAGGATCGTCAGGCCCATCGTGAGATTTGCACGCTGCTTGAGCATGTGGCGGCGCAGCAGGCAGAGAGCTTGTTGTCTCACCGACGTGAGCTTGGCACCAGCCAGCATATGCCCTCTAGGTATCACAGCAGGTACGCATCGGTCCACCAGGCACCACAAGGTGGTAGACAATACACCGCAATCCCAATACATCAACGTCTCGGCCACAACCATGACGCACGCAACACTCTCAACACCCGTAGACGCACCTACAGTGACTCGAGAGAAGGAGCCCGCCATGGCTATCATCCTTATCACGATGGATGCTATGACAGTGGTGAGGACCAGAGCCCGTGCCCTAGCTTTCCAGGTCCTCAGGCCTTCAGCCGGCATATCCTCAACGCTGCTTTCCCGCTAAGGTACCGACCACCTACCAATATCCCTAAGTACTCTAGGGAGACAAACCCCAGACTTTGGCTTGAAGACTATCGGCTTGCCTGTCAAGCCAGTGGTGCGGATAATGACTACTTCATTATCCTCAACCTACCACTGTTCTTAGCCGATTTGGCACGTGCGTGGTTCGAACACCTGATGTCCAACGCAGTCCAAAGTTGGGCGGATCTAAAGGAGATCTTTGTGGGAAACTTCCAGGGCACATCCAAGCGCCCTGGGAACCCATGGGACCTCAAGAACTGCCGTTAGAAGGCTGGTGAGACCCTCCGCGGGTACATCCGATGCTTCTCCCAACAGTGCAATGAGCTCACTAACATCGTCGACGCTGATGTGATAGGAGCCTTCCTGTCCAGGACGACCTATGAGTCCTTGGTTCATAAGCTAGGATGCAAGGGCCCACGAACCACCAAGAAACTCCTGGACATCGCCACCAGCCACACCTCAGGAGAAGAGGTGGTCAGAGCGATCTTCGATCGCCTCGAGGGCAAGGCAAGGCGGGACAAGGGTGCCAGCGAAGGCACCTCTAATCGTTCTGCAAAAAGGAAGAATAAGAAGCAATGATGCGAGGACTCGGTCGTAGCTGCTACTGAATGCAAGGGTGGTCAGAAGCCCACATAGGGCACTCTGAACTACTTCGAAAAATTACTCGAGGGGCCATGCCCGAACCATGCCTTTCCTATTAAGCATCTGCTCAAGGATTGCGGCCTCATGCGGTGGTTCTTGTTTGGAGGCTCCAATAAAGGGGAGCAGGGGAAGGACCCTACCCCCTCTACAGATGATGCCAAGGAGAAGGACGATGGCTTTCTGATGCCAGATGGCTGCCTTATGATCTTTGGAGGACGAGCAGCCTATGACTCCAAACGTCGTCAGAAGGTCGCACGCCGCGAAGTCTACATGGCCCAACCGGCCACACCTCCCTTCTTCCGGTGGTCAGAGTTCGCTATAACCTTCGATCGGACCGACCATCCGGATACCGTCCCACACCTGGGGAGATATCCGCTTGTGGTCGACCTAATCTTCAGTCCAAAGCGACTCACCAAAGTACTGATGGACGGAGGCAGTGGCCTCAACATCATGTATGCCAAGACGCTCGATGAGATGGGCGTCGACCGGACGCGCCTCCGCCCAACCCGAGCACCTTTCCACGGCATCGTGCCCGGGAAGCAGGCCATGCCACTCGGGTAGATCGATTTGCTTGTTACCTTTGGGCATTAGTTCAATTACAAGACTGAGACCCTCACCTTCGAGGTAGTTGGGTTCCTCGGAACTTTCCACGCCATCCTGGGACGTCCATGCTACGTGAAGTTCATGGTCGTCCCCAACTATACATACCTCAAGCTGAAGATGTCGGGCCCCACGGGGTCATCATCGTCAGCACCTCCTTCTAGCTGGCCTATGAGTACGAGGTTGAGTGCTGCGGCCATGCCACAGCAATCGTCGCCTCCAGAGAACTCGCCGCCCTCAAGGAGGAGGTTGCCGAAGAAGCACCCGACACGAAGAAATCAATCGGGTCATTCAAATCAGCAGAGGGCTTCAAGGAGGTCCTCATAGATCCCAATAGCTCTGAGGGTAACATGGTACGCATTGGTACCACACTTTCCTCCGAATAGGAAAGTGCGCTCGTCGATTTCCTCCACAGCAACAAAGACATCTTTGCGTGGAAACCCTCAGATATGCCAGGTATTCCGAGGGAGGTCGCCGAGCATACCTTGAAGATCCATCTAGGCTCCAAGCCAGTGAAGCAACACCTATGTCGCTTTGACGAGGAGAAGTGCAGGGCCATCAGTGAAGAGATAGCAAAACTATCGGCTGCCAGATTCATCAAGGAAGTATACCACCCAGAGTGGTTAGCCAATCCCATTCTTGTATGAAAGAAGAGCGAGAAATGGAGGATGTGTGTATACTATACGGGTCTCAACAAGGCATGCCCAAAGGATTCGTTTCCTTTACTGCACATAGACCAAATAGTCGACTCTACCTCAGGGTGCGAAACCCTCTACTTCCTTGATGCGTACTCCGGCTACCATCAAATCATGATGAAAGAGTCTGACCAGCTCGTGACGTCTTTCATCACCCCCTTCGGATCATTCTGCTACGTCTCAATGCCATTCAGACTGAAGAACGCTAGGGCTATGTACTAGCGCTGTATGCTTAGATGCTTCGGGGACTTCATCAGGCGGACCGTTGAGGCTTACGTCAACGACATCATAGTTAAGTCCAAATGGGCTGACCACCTCATTGCCGATCTTGAGCAGACCTTTGCAAAACTCTCAGCGAATGGCATCAAACTCAATCCTAAAAAGTGTGTTTTCGGGGTCCCAAGGGGCATGCTACTCAACTTCATCGTCTACGAACATGGCATCGAAGCCAACCCAGAGAAAATCTCAGCCATCACAAGGATGGGCCTGATTCAGAACATAAAGGGGGTTCAGCAAATCATAGGGTACCTCGCCGCCCTTAGCCGATTCATCTCACGCCTCGGCAAATGAGGTCTCCCCCTTTATCGACTCTTGAAGAAAGCCGACCGCTTCGAGTGGACATCCAAGGCCTAGGAGGCACTTGACATGGTCCAACTACTTCTGACAAGGCCCCCAATCCTAGTTCCTTCAAGCGACAGAGAATCCCTCCTACTATACATAGCGGCCACCATGCAAGTGGTCAGTGCCGCCCTGGTAGTAGAGCAGGAGGAAGAGGGGCATGCCCTCAAGGTGCAGCGCCCTGTGTACTTCATCAGCGAGGTACTATCCAACTCTAAGACCCACTACTCCCATATCCATAAGCTCCTATACACCATCCTCATCACCAAAAGGAAGCTACGCCACTACTTCGAGTCACACCCCATGACGGTCGTGACGTCATTCCCCATCAATGAGGTCGTCTAGAGCCAGGACGCCATGGGAAGAACCGCAAAGTGGGCACTCGAGTTGATGGATCAAGGCATCACGTATGCCTCCCGAACAGCGATCAAATCCTAGGTGTTGGCTGACTTCATCATGGAATGGACCGAGGTCCAAACACCACCAGCAATCGTCGATCAAGGGTACTGGGTGATGTACTTCAACGGATCCCTGATGAAGAAGGGCGCCAACGTGGGGCTGGTCTTCGTATCACCCCTCAGGGTCCGCATGAGGTACATGGTTCATCTCCATTTCCCCTCATCCAATAATGTGGACGAGTATGAAGCGCTCGTCAACAACCTACGCATCGCCATCGAGTTGGGCATCCGATGTCTCGACATCCAGGGTGAATCCTAGCTAGTCGTCAACCAAGTCTTGAAGGAGTCGAGCTGCCACAACACCAAGATGGCTGCGTACTGCCAAGAAGTCCGACGGCTAGAGGACAAGTTCGACGGCCTCGAACTCAATCACATCCCAAGGCGCCTCAATGAGGAGGCCGACGCGCTTGCAAAAGCGGCGTCCGGTCGAGAACCAGTGCCAACAGGTGTCTTCGCTAGCGACCAACACAAGCCCTCGGTGCGCTACGAAGGGTCGGAATGGCCCGACGATGGTCCGTCCAATCTAGCCTCGGGGGCTAACCAACCGATGGCTCCATCTGGCCCCGAGGTCATGGAGATTGAAGACGATCCAGCGACAGAGCCTGACCCTCTGGACAACTAGAGAACACTGTACCTCGACTACCTCCTCCGTGACATGCTATCGATGGACAAGACGGAAGCTCGATGGCTCACACGTCGCGCCAAGTCCTTCGTTCTTGTAGAGGGCAAACTCTACAAACAAAGCCACACCGAGATCCTATAGCTCTGTATCCTCGTCGAACAGGGGAAGCTTTTGCTGAGCGATATCCATGGTGGAGTCTATGGTTACCACACGGCACCTAGAACCTTAGTTGGGAACGCATTCCGACAGGGCTTCTACTGGCCCACTGCAGTAGCCAACGCCGAGCAGATCATACGCACCTGCGAAGGGTGCTAGTACTACGCTCGACAAGCTCACCTTCTGGCCCAGGCACTCTAGATGATCCCCATCACATGGCCCTTCGTGGTCTGGGGTCTCGATCTAGTTGGGCCTCTCAAGAAGGCCCCTGGGGGCTACACCCACTTGCTTGTCACTATAGACAAGTTCACAAAATGCATCGAAGCTCAACCGATCTCCGTGATCAAGTCCGAGCAAGCTATGTTGTTCTTCCTCAACATCATCCATCGCTTTGGAGTACCAAAGTTCATCATCATGGACAACAGCACACAGTTCACCGTCAAGAAATTCCTTTGATTCTGCGATGTACAACACATCCGGGTCGATTGGGCCATCGCCGCGCACCCCTGAATGAACGGGCAGGTCTAGCGCACAAACGGCATGCTCCTACAGGGCCTCAAGCCTAGGATCTTCAACCGGCTAAACAAGTTCAGCGCACGCTGGGTCACCAAGCTCCCTGCGATGCTCTGGAGCCTAAGGACGACTCCCAGCCGGGCCACTGGCTACACGCCTTTCTTCAAGGTCTACGGTTCCGAGGCCATCCTCCCAACTGACCTTGACTATGGAGCGCAAAGAATCAGAGCATACGACGAATAGTGAGCCGAGGCATCCCACGAAGACGCCATGGACCAGCTAGACGAAGCCCGTGACATCACCATCCTCCGTTCGACCAAGTACCAGCAGGCACTATGATGGTACCACAACTGATGGGTGTGGGACCAAGCCTTCAGTGTCAGGGACCTGGTTCTCTGCCTCGTGCAGAGCAACAAGGACCGCCACAAGCTCTCCCCACCCTAGGAGGGGTCGTACGTCATCGTAGAAGGACTCTGGCCAAGTGTTTACAAGTTGAAAGCCATGGACGGCGAGGTCTTCACCAACACCTAGAACATTGAGCAGCTACATTGTTTTTACCCTTAAATAAACACATACTTTCTCTTATTAGTTCTATCATCAAAATCCCCGATCTTTTGTGACATCCGACCCCTGCAAGTGCGAGGGGTCGGACCTAACTCGGGGGCTGGTATGAGCACGTTTACTTTGCAAAAAAAATATTCTCTGTGTTATCTTGCAAACATTCTCTATGTTTTCCCTCTTTTTCCCATGGCAAGTCCTAAGGGCTAGGATTTCGAGGACCAAATCTAAGTATAACTGGTAGGACTGCGGGAAACCCACACCCTAGTGGCTATGGTCTCTTTGCTCACCAGCGTGATCAGAATTGACCCTCCCGCACTCTGAGTCTTTTGCGACCATAACTATGGGAAGGGTCGGAAGGCATTAAACCTCTTTTGCTAAAAAGAGGGAGAAGAGCTGAAAAGTTGTTTGCCATAACAAAATTTGAGAACATGTTCATTTTTGCACAAATTCATTGCTTACAAAGTGATTTCATCATGAAAAGGGACTCATGTATTCATGAATACATAAAACAGTTCACACGGGGGCTCCCCCACAAATTAAATGATTACATCCACTGACCATTTCAACCCTAAGTACTACTATGGTCGTCGTGCCATGCTCTCCATCGGCAACGTCCTACCGCTCTGAGGGATCCCTGAGGGTGCCATCGTCTGCAACATCGAGCACCACGTCAGCGACCGTGGCACCTCCCCCAGGGCGTCCAGGGACTATGCCATCATGATCAGCTGCAATCCTAACAACGACGTTTGGACGAGGGGCGCTTCCCGCCAAAGAAAGGCCACCATGGCTGATGGATGTCTCTGACATCTCATCAATCTTCATGAACTGGATGATCTGAGCAGCTGCAAGGGCAAAGCCCCCCATCGATGCAGTCCTAGGTGGCTTCCCCACCAACAAGACTCGCCCAGAGAAGATCCACTGGAAGAGATTCCCACACGACTCCATCCTAAAGAAGGCCTCACGGACAATGGCAAAACCGACGACACTCAACACCCTCCAGTATGCCTCCTCCTCCAGTGGAAGCGGCCCCTTCTCAACGAAGGCAGCCGACACCATCTCATCTACGTTGGATGACCTCCAGCTCGACATCATGCTCTAGATTCACGAACAGATCTATGAGTTCTCTCCCTCGTATTACCCTCTCTCACTTTGGAACCGCCGTGACATGCAAACGCACTCGGTGAAAAGCAAGAAGGAGGAGAAGCGACAGCTCATGAATAGGCGAAGGAATGGGACAAGAACTCCTCCCCCCTATTTAAGGATGAGACGCAGCGGTGGGAGAAAGGTGAAAGGTTGGGTTGAAAAACCCTGTCCCTTCCCCTATTCAATGCAGATGAGAATTCAATACTGATGGGGAATTCGAGGGGACGTGCCTAGACTGACAGGATGTGATCTGATCGATGAGACATCGCCTGGTCAAACAAGATGTTGCCTGGGCATGGCCCACCACTACCGCACACTGAGCACGAGAATTAGGGCGCACCCTCATGCAGGCGACTCTCTGCTTCCCCAAGCAGGACCTAGAAGGACCCAATGACAAAACCCCCTTCAACGGGGGCCCAACGGGACTCCTAGGTCGATCGGACAGCCTAGGTTAATGAGAGCTCTAGTTTGGTTTTGGTGAATTGATGAAACCCTAAGTGCTAACCTAGTTTATCAAGTGATCATGAGATAGGTAGCACACTTCAAGTGGAGAAGCTAATAAAGATCATAACATGACAATGGTGATGGAATGGCGTTGATCAAGGGCTTAAACTTGAAAAGAAGAAAGAGAAAAACAAAAAGCTCAAGGCAAAGGTGTAATGTGTAGGAGCTATTTTGTTTTGGTGATCAAAACACTTAGAGAGTGTGATCACATTTAGGTTTGATAGCCATACTATTAAGAGGGGTGAAACTCGTATCAGAATACGGTTATCAAAGTGCCACTAGATGCTCTAACTCATTGCATGTGCATTTAGGATCTAGTGGAGTGCTAACACCCTTGAAAATGTTTGTGAAAATATGCTAACACATGTGCACAAGGTGATACACTTGGTGGTTAGCACACTTGAGCAAGGGTGAAGAAGAATGGAGGAGATGCCAGCGTCGGTCAAGTGACCAGACGCTGAATCCAAAAGCACCGGACGCTGACTGCCTGCGTCCGGTCGCGCTGACTGGCGGTACAGTGGCTAGGGTTTACCACCGTACGCTGGGCTATGTCCGGTCGAGGTGGACCAGACTCATCCGATCGAGGAAAACCGGTTTCTGACCCTTACTATACTCGATCGGACGCTGAGGCTCCAGCGTCTGGTCAGTTTTGCCGAAGGGTCCGGTCAGCTTCATAGCCGTTGAAATCTGACGAACAGCATTTGAAGCTGGTGACACATGGCGTCCATTAGTGGACCGGACGCTGAGTCCAGGGTCCGGTCAGTTTGACCAGAGCGTCCGGTCAGAGCGCAGTATGCCCAGTGAAGGGGTACAACGGCTCTGTTTCGTGGGGGCTTCTATTTAAGCCCCATGG
This sequence comes from Miscanthus floridulus, assembly GCF_019320115.1. NCBI lineage: Eukaryota > Viridiplantae > Streptophyta > Magnoliopsida > Poales > Poaceae > Miscanthus > Miscanthus floridulus. The sequence goes on along the minus strand of NC_089593.1, from coordinate 27,194,009 downwards.
CCGGCTGCGGCTCACATCTTTGGCCATTTTCATTAACATAGCAACCTTGTGAGCCTTGCCAAAGTTCTCCCACTCATCTCCATCATTGATTCATCATCATAGTGAGATTGGGAGTGAATCCTAGTGCATTGCTTGAGTGTTTGCATCTAGAGGCACTTGGTGTTCGTGTTTCACTGTGGATTTCCCTTGTTACTCTTGGTGGTTGCCGCCACCTAGATGGCTTGGAGCAGTAAGGATCGTTGAGCGGAGGGTGGTGATTGTCTTCGGCTCTGATCGTGGTGATTGTGAGGGGTTCTTGACCTTTCCCCGGTGGAGCGCCAAAAGGTACTCTAGTGGATTGCTCATGGCTTGTGTGATCCTCATCTTGTGTTGGTTGTGCGGAACCCTATTGAGGGTTTGGCGCGTGAAGCCAATTAGCACGTGAACCTCCAAGTGAGTGAATCGCCACAACGAGGAGTAGCTTGCCAGCAAGCAAGTGAACCTTGGTAAAAATCATTGTGTTTATCCTTTGATTCCGAGGTGATTGGTCTTCATTGTTATTCATCCTTGTGATTGATTGGTTCACTCCTCAACATGGTGGTATAACTATCTTGATCACTCTCTTTACTTTACCGCAAACTAGTTGACAAACTCTTTAGTGTAGCTAGTTGTGAGAGCTTGCTTGGTTGGTTGGTGTGGCTCTTTAGTTAGCCTTTGAGAGCACACTAACATAGGGTAGTGTCATACCTCTTGTGTGAATCGATACTATCTAAACTAGAATTGTGGTAGGTGGCTTGCATTTTGAGTAGGCTAGCGCAACACTTGCTTCACCTCATAATTGTCTAACCTTTTGTTAAGTGTTGTTGTAGAAATTTTTATTAGGCTATTCACCCCCCCTCTAGCCATTAGGACCTTTCAAGTGGTATTGGAGCCGTGGTCACCGTTATTTGAGGCTTAACAACCTTCGGTATTAAAATGGCTCAAATCAATAACACCAAGAAGTCACCCCAATTTGATGGCACAAATTATCCTTATTGGAAGTCAAAGATGACAACACACATCAAGTCAATCAATAGAAAGGTGTGGAAGGTGGTAGAAACCAAAATTGAGATTAATGATCCAGAGAATCCCACCGCCACCGAAGAAGTGCTTCTCCAAAACAATGACATTGCTCTAAGTGCCATTCATGATGCAATTGATGAAAGAACATCTGAGCAAATCAAAAATATTGAGATGGCACATGAAGCTTGGAAGAAGTTGGAAGAATCATTTAAGGGCACTCAAGCCATGAAGGGTGCAAAGGCATATATCCTCAAAGAAAAGTTTGCAAGCTTCAAGATGAAGGAGGATGAGAGTGTGCCGGAGATGTTTCATAGGCTTCAAGTGCTTATCAATGATCTCAAAGCACTTGGAGAAGAAGTGAAGGATAAGGACTTCTCCCACAAGTTCTTGAGATGCTTACCCTCAAGATTTGGTACATTGGTCACTATTCTAGTGAGGAGTGGTTTGGACACCATGACACCAAACCAAGTGTTGGGAGATATAATGACCGATGATACCTATAGAGATGATGATGAGAAGGAAGAAAAGAAGGAGAAGAAAGATGAGAAGAAGGATGACAAGAAGAAGAGCATGGCATTCAAAGCCACATCATCCAAGGGCAAAGCAAAGCAAGAAACATCAAGTGAAGAAGATGAATCATGGGATCATGATGATGATGAGAAGATGGCTCTATTTGTCAAGAGATTTGGCAAGTTCATGGTGAAGAAGGGCTACCATGCTAGAAGAAAGAAGTCTTCATCCAAGAACAAAGAAGAGTCAAGAAGGTGCTTCAAGTGTGGAAGCAAAGATCATCTTGTTGCTCAATGCCCATACAATAGTGACAATGATGATGACAACAAGAAGAACAAGAAGAAGGACAAGAAGGAAAAGAAAGAGAAGAAGGACAAGATGGCCTTCAAGAAGAAGAAGGGTGGTTCATATGTAGTCACTTGGGATAGTGATGACTCCTCAAGTGATGATGATGATGATAGTGATGATCACAAGACCACCAAGAAGAAGGTTCTTGCAAGCATTGCCATCAATGAGAAGCCTTTTCTCTTTGAATCTTCATCATGCTTCATGGCTAAGGCCACTAAGGTACAATCTTGTGATGATGAAAGTGATGAAGAACATGTTGATGATAATGAACATGAAAATAAAAATGATAGTGATAGTGATGATGATGAACCTACTAAGGACGAATTATTTGACATTCTAGAAGATGCTAGAGAACACTTTGATATCAAGAGAAGGGAATGCAAAAGCTTGCGTAAGTAACTAAAAGCCCTTAAGCAAGCCTTTGATGAGCTCAATGCATCTCATAAGAGGCTAGAGGAAGCCAATGAGAAGCTTGGAAAAGCTCACAAAAAGCTTGAAAAGGCTCATTCCTCTTTACTTGATGAGCAAAATAAAAAGAGGCATGTTGAAACTTGCAATGTAGGTTTAACTTGTGATATAATTGATGAATCACTATCTATGCCTATCATTGTTGCTCCTACTAACCCTTCTTGTAGCACTTCCACTTCTACCTCATCTAGTAGTGATGGTCTCACTTGTGATGCCTCACTAATGGTTGAGAATGAGAACCTCAAGAAGGAGGTCACTAAGCTCACTCACACCTTAACTAAGGCTTATGGTGGTGAGGACCGCTTGCTTATGTGCTTGGGTAGCCAAAGAGCTTCTCTCTACAAAGAGGGATTGGGCTATACCCCCAAGAAAGGCAAAGCGACCTTTGCTCCTCACAAGACTAGTTTTGTGAAGAACAATGGTCGGTTTTGCACTTGTTGCAAGCAAGTGGGTCACAAAGAGCAAGAATGCAAAAATAAGAGCAAAAATGCTAATGTATCCTTCATAAAGCTTGATTCATGCTATATGCTCACTAAGGGTACAAATGGTGTGAAGGCTAAGTTTATTGGTAAACCATGGATGGGCTCAAAGAAGAAAGCCATTTGGGTACCAAAGAGCCTAGTGACTAACCTTCAAGGACCCAAGCAAGTTTGGGTACCTAAAAAGAATTGATCTTCTTTTGTAGGTAAATTACAAAGCCGAAGGAAGACATTGGGTTCTTGATAGTGGGCGCACTCAACACATGATCGGTGATGCAAGAATGTTCAACTCAATCAACACCAACGGCAATGATGGTTATGATAGTATCACATTTGGTGACAATGGCAAAGGCAAGGTCAAAGGGCTTGGTAAGATTGCAATATCCAATGACTTGAGCATATCCAATGTGTTTCTAGTAGAGAGCTTGAACTTCAATTTGCTATCCGTGGCTCAATTGTGTGATCTTGGATTCAAATGCATATTTGGGGTAGATGATGTAGAAATCATAAGTGTAGATGGCTCTAATTTGATCTTCAAAGGTTTTAGATATGAGAATCTATACTTAGTTGATTTTAATGCTAGTGAAGCTAGATTGTCCACATGCTTGTTCACTAAGTCTAGCATGGGTTGGTTATGGCATAGAAGGCTTGGTCATGTTGGAATGAAACAATTGAATAGATTGATTAAGCATGACTTAGTTAAAGGCTTGAAAGATGTTGTGTTTCAAAAGGATAAGCTTTGTAGCTCTTGTCAAGCCGGCAAACAAATTGGAAACACCCATCCTAAGAAAAGCATGATGAGCACTAGTAAAGCATTTGAGTTATTGCACATGGATTTGTTTGGGCCAACACAATACACTAGTATCGGTGGAAACAAATATGGATTTGTGATAGTAGATGACTACACTAGATACACATGGGTATTCTTTCTAGTGGACAAAAGTGATGTGTTTGCAACATTCAAATCATTTGTCAAAGGCATTCACAATGAGTTTGAAACAACCATCAAGAGAGTTAGAAGTGACAATGGTAGTGAGTTCAAGAACACTAGAATTGATGAGTTATGTGATGAATTTGGAATTAGACATCAATTCTCGGCCAAATACATTCCTCAATCAAATGGCCTTGTTGAGAAGAAGAATAGAACACTCATTGATATGGCAAGGTCTATGCTTAGTGAGTACAATGTGAGTCAATCTTTTTGGGCCGAAGCTATCAACACAGCTTGCTATTGTAGCAACCGCCTCTATTGTCACCTATTGAAAGAGAAGACACCCTATGAGCTCTTGAATGGTAGAAAGCCCAATATTGCATATTTTCGGGTCTTTGGTTGCAAATGCTATATCTTGAAGAAAGGCACTAGATTGGGCCAGTTTGATAAGAAATGTGATGAAGGATTCCTACTTGGTTATTCCACTACAAGCAAAGCATATAGAGTTTGGAATTTGGATAGTGGTACTCTTGAGGAAGTTCATGATGTTGAATTTGATGAAACCAAGGGTTCACAAGTAGAGAATGAGAACTTAGAAGATGTTAGAGGCATTCAAGTTTCAAATGCCATGAAGAACATGGATATTGGTGAATTAAGGCCTAGGCAAGTGATTGATGATAAAGATGATCAAGTGCAAGTGCTCTCCAACTCAAATGTGCAAGATGATACAAATCAAGCTAGTGCAAGTGACTCTCATGATATTGATTAAGATCAAGTGGCTAGTACATCATCTCAACCCAATGATCAAGCAAGTGCAAGCAATCAAGTTCCGTTGCTCCAACCAACAAGTATTGCAAGAGATCATCCTTTGGATACAATCATTGGTGATATTTCAAGAGGTGTGCAAACAAGATCAAGATTGGCATCATTTTGTGAACACTTCTCATTTGTGTCATCCATTGAACCAAAGAAGATAGATGAAGCTTTGAAGGATGTTGATTGGGTGAATGCTATGCATGAAGAATTGAACAACTTCACAAGAAATCAAGTATGGGAATTAGTAGAGAGACCAAAGGGAAACAATGTGATTGGAACCAAATGGGTCTTTAGAAACAAGCAAGATCAAGATGGGATAGTAGTAAGGAACAAAGCAAGATTGGTAGCACAAGGCTATACACAAGTTGAAGGTCTTTACTTTGGAGAAACATATACCCTGGTTGCTAGATTGAAAGCAATTAGAATCTTGCTAGCCTATGCTTGTGCCCACAACATTAAGCTCTATCAAATGGATGTTAGGAGTGCATTTCTCAATGGTTATATCAATGAAGAAGTATATGTTGAGCAACCTCCCGGTTTTGAAGATGATAAGAAGCCCAACCATGTGTACAAGTTGAAGAAGGCATTGTATGGCTTGAAGCAAGCACCTAGAGCATGGTATGAGAGATTGAGGGACTTCCTCCTCTCTAAAGGGTTCACAATGGGCAAGGTCGACACCACTATTTTCATCAAGAAGATTGGAAAAGATCTATTTGTATTGCAAATCTATGTTGATGATATCATATTTGGATCAACCAATCAAGAATTTTGTGATGAGTTTGGAAAGATGATGGCTAATGAGTTTGAAATGTCCATGATTGGAGAATTGAGTTACTTCCTTGGTCTTCAAATCAAGCAATTGAAGAATGGTACTTTTGTGAGTCAAGGCAAGTACATCAAGGACATGATCAAGAAGTTTGGCATGATTGATAGCAAAGTCATTAGCACACCAATGGGCCAATGGCAACTTGGATAGTGATGCAAGTGGAAACATGGTGGATCAAAAGTTGTATCAGTCTATGATTGGAAGCCTACTCTATGTGACCGCATCAAGGCCGGATGTCATGTTTAGTGTATGCATGTGTGCAAGATTTCAAGCCTCACCAAGAGAAAGTCATTTGAATGCTACAAAGAGAATATTGAGGTACTTAAAGCATACACCAAATGTTGGTTTGTGGTATCCCAAAGGAGCAAAGTTTGAGTTAGTTGGTTACTCCGACTCGGATTATGCGGGATGCAAGGTTGAAAGGAAGAGCACATCGGGCACATGTCAATTGTTGGGAAGATCATTTGTTTCATGGTCATCAAAGAAGCAAAATAGTGTTGCATTATCAACCGCCGAAGCCGAATACATATCCGCCGGTAGTTGTTGTGCACAAGTACTTTGGATGAAGGCCACCTTGAGTGACTTTGGAATCAAGTTCAAGAAAGTGCCATTGCTATGTGACAATGAGAGTGCAATCAAGCTAACCAACAATCCGGTTCAACATGCAAGAACAAAGCACATTGATGTCCGCCATCATTTCATAAGAGATCACCAACAAAAAGGGGACATTTGCATTGAGAGTGTAGGCACCGAAGATCAACTTGCCGACATATTCACCAAGCCATTGGATGAGAAAAGGTTTTGCAAGCTGAGGAATGAGTTGAACATATTGGATTTCTCAAATATGTGTTGATGCACCCCCACTCATATGACATGCCTCTCCTTCGAGCAATCCAAGGTAAAAGTTGATTGGCATGACACACATCCTTGCTAAGGACATGTTTAGTGCATCTAGTCATATTTTTAATCTACTTAGGACCTTTCAAATGGTTCTATTTTATTAAGCTCATTCATGAAAATCAAATGAATTTGATGTTTATATGGTATCACTATTGCTTCTATGCTTGATTTGATCTAGTGATAGCATATGACATGTTTATGGGCTTGTAAACCTAGTGTTTGATCTAGAAAATGAGCTCTAAGTGTTTAACTCAACATGGTACAAGATAACCCTTATTTGGAGGTGTGAAGAAGCTTGTCCTTGGATCAAACCGAGTTAAATATCTTTGGTAAATGATCTAGACTAGACCAAATTTGGGAAAATGATTCTCACTCCATTGATTGACATTGATAATCTCAACCCTACAAGTATACTATCTATATTTAGAACCTTTGTGGTCATTGATGACAAAGGGGGAGAGAAACAAAGATACTAGGGGGAGAGAAACAAAGACACTAGTACATGGGGAGAAAAACGAAGATATTAGTGTACTAAGATAGTGAAAAGACAACAAGGGGGAACTTGACATAGGGGGAGAGATATGACAAAGGAAAGGGATCAATTAAAATTTTGAGCACACAAGTAGGGGGAGCAAGCTCATGAACTTGTATGGTGCATTTGTATGTGCATTTCATATGCTTGCTTGCATGGCACAAGCATTAAATTTAAACATCCATGCTTGTGTGATGAATGTTAGTTATAAAGATTAAATGATGAAATGAAATCACTAGATAACTTTCATTTCCAAGTAAGCTTTTACAAGTGGTTTCTTTCCAAAGTATGTTTCCAAGTGATATTGAGTTAACCATGGTGCTAAGGATGGTATATTGGTGCACTCCGATTGGTATCACGCTTCAAAGGTCCATCTCTTATACCTTAGCATCATTTGGTAGACATTGACTCCTATATTTCCTATCTAAGCATATGTGCAAGCTAATCCAAACTCTTAGCACATATGAAGGGGGAGCAATTGCTACTATTTAGGGTTCATGAAACTTGTCCATATCCTTTTACAATTGGTAAATATGCTTGGGCAAGCAACATGGATTCAATTGAATTTTAATTCATATCTTTGTATAAGGGTTGTCATCAATTACCAAAAAGGGGGAGATTGAAAGCTCTAGTTTGGTTTTGGTGAATTGATGAAACCCTAAGTGCTAACCTAGTTTATCAAGTGATCATGAGATAGGTAGCACACTTCAAGTGGAGAAGCTAATGAAGATCATAACATGACAATGGTGATGGCATGGCGTTGATCAAGGGCTTAAACTTGAAAAGAAGAAAGAGAAAAATAAAAAGCTCAAGGCAAAGGTATAATGTGTAGGAGCTATTTTGTTTTGGTGATCAAGACACTTAGAGAGTGTGATCGCATTTAGGTTTGATAGCCGTACTATTAAGAGGGGTGAAACTCGTATCGGAATATGGTTATCAAACTGCCACTAGATGCTCTAACTCATTGCATATGCATTTAGGATCTAGTGGAGTGCTAACACCCTTGAAAATGTTTGTGAAAATATGCTAATACATGTGCACAAGGTGATACACTTGGTGGTTAGCACACTTGAGCAAGGGTGAAGAAGAATGGAGGAGATGCTAGTGTCGGTCAAGTGACCGGACGCTGGATCCAAAAGCACCGGACGCTGACTGCCTGCGTCCGGTCGCGCTGACTGGCGGTACAGTGGCTAGGGTTTACCACCGGACACTGGGCCGTGTCCGGTTGAGGTGGACCGGACGCGTCCGGTCGAGGAAAACCAGTTTTTGACCCTTACTGTACTCGATCAGACGCTGAGGCTCTAGGTCCGGTCAGTTTTACCGGAGGGTCCGGTCAGCTTCATAGCCGTTGAAATCTGACAAACAGCGTTTGAAGCTAGTGACACATGGCGTCCATCAGTGGACCAAACGCTGAGTCTAGGGTCCGGTCAGTTTGACCAGAGCATCCGGTCAGAGCGCAGTATGCCCAGTGAAGGGGTACAATGGCTCTATTTCATAGGGGCTTCTACTTAAGCCCCATGGCCGGCTGTGGCTCACATCTTTGGCCATTTTCATTGACATAGCAACCTTGTGAGCCTAGTCAAAGTCCTCCCACTCATCTCCATCATTGATTCATCATCATAGTGAGATTGGGAGTGAATCCAAGTGCATTGCTTGAGTGTTTGCATCTAGAGGCACTTGGTGTTCGTGTTTCGCTGCGGATTTCCCTTGTTACTCTTGGTGGTTGCCGCCACCTAGACAGCTTGAAGTAGCAAGGATCGTTGAGCGGAGGGTGGTGATTGTTTTCGGCTCCGATCGTGGTGATTGTGAGGGGTTCTTGACCTTTCCCCGGTGGAGCGCCAAAAGGTACTCTAGTGGATTGCTCATGGCTTGTGTGATCCTCATCTTGTGTTGGTTGTGCGGCACCCTATTGAGGGTTTGGCGTGTGAAGCCAATTAGCACGTGAACCTCCAAGTGAGTGAATCGCCACAACGAGGAGTAGCTTGCCAGCAAGCAAGTGAACCTCGGTAAAAATCATTGTGTTCATCCTTTGATTCCAAGGTGATTGGTCTTCATTGTTATTCATCCTTGTGATTGATTGGTTCACTCCTCGACACGCCGGTATAACTATCTTGATCACTCTCTTTACTTTACCACAAACTAGTTGACAAACTCTTTAGTGTAGCTAGTTGTGAGAGCTTGCTTGCTTGGTTGGTGTGGCTCTTTAGTTAGCCTTTGAGAGCACACTAACATAGGGTTGTGTCATACCTCTTGTGTGAATCGATACTATCTAAACTAGAATTGTGGTAGGTGGCTTGCATTTTGAGTAGGCTAGCGCAACACTTGCTTTGCCTCATAATTGTCTAACCTTTTGTTAAGTGTTGTTGTAGAAATTTTTATTAGGCTATTCACCCCCCTCTAGCCATTAGGACCTTTTAGTTAAATGACGAACGGATGGCTGCCGAAAGATAAGCACCTATGTTTACTTACTTTGCGTGTTAATTTCATTACCGAGCCTCCGACCCCAGCAACGGTAGGGCCACAGACATCGCTCAGGGGCTACCGAGAGTGTCTACTTGTTTAGACATCCTCTTCGCCCCGACCCCTCCTTACATTGAAAACCGGAGACACAGGGTGCGGGTGTAAAACTTTGAGTAAAACTAGACGAACCGCTAGACCCTATGCCCCGGCGGCTATGGTGTTTTTGTTCACCAGCGTAATCGAATTCACAGTTCCCCACACCTCAAGCTTTAGCATCCGCCTTCTCAAGAAGGGTTTGGAGGGGTCCACCTATAGAATCTCCCTCAAGGAGAAGTTGTCACGTCACCTAAGTCGGCTCGGATCGCCGCCGAGAGACAGAAACAAAAAATTGTGATGCTCGTGCATGTTACAACCGGCCCCGTGATTGACGTCGGACTCAAACCCCGCACGGACATGTCTGGTAAGAGCTTCTCATTGCTCATGCCGCCAAGGTAACATTACCGACCCCCGCTTTCGTTGCAATCATACATTAATCCTATACATCCAAACATTGCATATGCAATCGCTGCATCTCAACGCTTCGTGTCACATCATGAAATGGCACCTGCCTCATTTGATATGAGTGGTAACTGACCAAGGTTTGAAGGCTGGCCCACGAAGGGCTCGAGGCCGCCTCGCGTCAAACAGAGCCAGGGGAGAAAAACTGAAGATGAGCCCCAGCGGCCTTGCCCAACCCCGCTCAGAAGCGGACAGGGACATCTCGACCTTTCTCGTTCGATTCTAACCTCAAGCTAAAGCCACAAAATCTCCATCGAGGAGAGGCCAATGGGCCACCTGAGCCTATCGAACGGCTCGGGCATCTGCCAGGAGATGGGTTAAGAAGTAGTGGAATGCCACATGAGGGCTCTGCCGACCCCATCAGCGAATGATGGACCCAGATTCCACATGAACATGCCTGTTAGCGAGCTCATTGAGCGTGACACTTGAGCCATCGAGGCAAGTGTCGTCAGCTCAGCCCCTCCAGTTGTGGAAACCGAGGACAGGGTGACACGTGAAACATGGCCGACCCCTATTAGACCCCAAGGGCCTGGGGGCTCGAGCCGCTCGATCTGAGATCGAGAGACCAAGGTTCAAAGGCTGGCCCGTGAAGGGTCCAAGGCCGCCTCATGTCAAACAAGAGCTAGGGGAGAAAACAAAGATGAGCCTCAGCGGCCTTTGCCCAACCCGCATTGAGGCGGATAGGGTCATCTCAACCTTCTAGTTCAATCTGGCCTTTAGCCGAGCCCATATAATCCCCATTGAGGGGGAATCTATTGGAAGGTAGGTCAAGGAGCAACAGAACGCCACCCGGGGGCTTTGCTGACCCTATCGCAAAGCAACGGGGTCAGATTCTGTTCGAACATCCCTGTTAGCGAGCTCATCAAGCACATCACTTGAGCCATCGAGGCAAGTGATGTCGCCTCAACCCCTCTAGTTGTGGAAGTCGCGGATGGCGCGACAGTCACAAAATGAACCGACCCTTGACCGAATCCCCACCATGGGCAGGGGCTCGGGGAAGGCCGGGCCAGCAATGATACCAAACGCACGGTCACAGAATGATCGTTAAAATCCTAAGTAAGGGGTACATGCGAATACAAGAGTAAGTTTGCTACCCTTGCTTCGGTCTCTAGTAACATCCGGCCCTAGTGACCGCAAGGGGTCGGATCTCACTCGGGGGCTGATAAAGGTATAAATACCTCCTTTTTTGAAACAATTGTTACATCAGACCTCTTCCTTGCGTTAAGGTTGGCGGCAAGGTTTGTGGGAACAGATAAACGAGCATGCCTGGTAAGACTGCAAAAAACCCATGCCCCGACGGCTATGGTAACTTTGCTCACTAGCACAATCAAAATTTCCCCATTATACACCTCGGGCCCTACAGTCTTAACAAATGGAAGGATTGGATCGCATAAACCTTTTTCTCGAATGCAAAAGGGAAGAAAACAAGTTTAGACAAACGAAACAAAATTACGAGACAAAATTGCAAAATCTATTTTTAGACACAAAAGTACCAAGTTCGAAGCATTTCTCTGGCCCGTCTGGGACTAGGAGTTCGAGGGCTAGCCCAATAGTTTCAATGGCCATACCAACGAGGGGTGGGCCCACGAGCGGCGAAAACTTAGGCGCACGAGCCTCAAGGGAGCCTTGATCCGCAATCGAGTCCCAACCGGGCTGACCCTGGATGAGTCCCCGTGAACGGGATACCAGGGTTCCCTTTAAGCTATCCAGTTGTCAAAACACCAAATCTCATTGTCATACCCATGAAGTGTTCAAAATACCCCCTGGGTGATTCTATCTGAATCACCCGGGGGCTCGAAGGCTACACCCAACAGGTGCACTCGCACACACCCTCTGGTGAATCGAAATAACCCCCAGGCAATTCTATCCAAATCACTCAAGGGCTCGGGGGCTACTATCGAGGACCTAATACCAGGGTACCCAATGAGGTGGAGCTAATAACCATCGAACGTTAATGCTTTCGATCAGACAAGAATGCTACTACACTTCTTACCTGAATGATAGAAGATTGGTTCCGCCTCGCCCGACCCCCAAGGGCTAGACTCCACCTCGCCCAACAGCTAAGGGCTGGCTCCGCCTCGCCCAACATCTAAGGGCTGGCTCCATCTCATCTAACGTTCGAGGGTAGGCTCCACCTCGCCTAATGGCTGAGGCCTGGCTTCGCCTCGCTCGACAGCTGAGGGCTAACTCCGCCTCGCCTGACATCTAAGGGCAGGCTCCCCCTCGCCCAATGGCTGAGGGCTAGCTCTGCCTCACCCAACGACTAAGGCTTGGCTCCGCCTAGCCCGATGGCTGAAGGCAGGCTTTGCCTCACCTGACGGCCAAGGGCTGGCTCCACCTTGCCCAACTGCTGCGCCCTGCTCCTTCATGATGACGAGCACGAGGTAAGACAGGACATTCGAGTCAACCATAGTACCGAGGACCATACCCTGCATGCCTATGGAAAAGTACTGTTAAGATACGATGGGACAGGCGTGTCAAGCCCTTCCAGGCATTGCAGAGCCCAAATAGTGCTGTAGGCACCGACTTTGGTCTTATAGTGTTGTGGGCACCACCATCAGCCCTCGGGCGCAGATCCTAACATGAGCATATGACAACCACTATAATCCAACAAGGAACTCGCATCATCAATAGTAACAGGTGTATAGTCACTTCCCCGTCTACTCCCCATAGAGTCATGGCTCGGCACCCTGACACACCGCACCATTCGCCGAGGGAGGATGGGACATGACCACTCGCTAAAACAAATGCACTCCACCCATCTATAAAACATGCTATCCCTGGCGTGGTCTGCCATGTCAGCAGGGCTGGCTCAAGGGAAAAGAAAGACCCAACACCTTCGAAGGACCTTCTCTACCTTTGGTTTTTTCCTCTTTCTCCCATCTGTAACCCCTACTCCCCCTTGGTATATAAAAGGGAGGGCAGGACGCCCCACTAAAGGGATGGATCGATTCCACACACAACACACAGCCAAGCAGCAACCGAGCTCTTGGCATCCTTTCGACCCTTCCATCTGAGACTTGGGACATGTCCTTCTCTCGACCATTTGTACCCCCTACTATGAACCTTTTTCGGTACTAATAACACGAGCAACAACAAACTAGATGTAGGGACATTCTGCCTGAACCAGTATAAATCTTGTGTCCTTTAGTACACCATCCGAGCCTAACGCGCAACAAATATAAATTTACTAGTTGGTGTTTGTTCAAAACACCGACATGCTTCATCCTACAAAGGCACTCCACCCCGGGATCTCCTCACCTCAAATGCACTCGCCATAGGTACCTCTCATAGGGGATGCCCAGGTCACACCCCCCTGGCAAGACTCGTCTAATGACTCATCGTAAGATCCTGTCCAATCGACTTAACCCTCACCACACACCCAAAACACACGCCAAGATCTCCCTAGTTGTTACCATAATATCGGTACCAAGTGCCTTAACCACTCACAAACAATCCTCCACCGAGCATCACATCACATATATAATGCATAGTAGAAGCTGTAGCAAGTAAGTAAGCGAGTGTCTAACCTAACAGTAGGTGTGTAGGGGTATAGGTTGCGACAAGGTAATGGCTCACAAGCAATTCTACCATGCAACCTATCACAAATCATTTGCATAAAAGTAAAGAACTAGCATATAAATGGTAGCATGTCTAATAGGATTCTACAAGGTTAGGTGGGACGTGGCACCTGGCAGGTCATCTCCAAGCTTCTCAGTGTAGTCGGGGTCATGCTCCTCAATTTGTGGGTCCTCTGGGTCTGTCAAACGACACATATAGCCACGATAAGCGGCTCCTATAGATGATCACCAAGAAGCAGTAGAAATCTAAAAGATCCAAATGCACTCAAACACAAGCCTACGATGTAGAGCTCATTTTTAGAAAAATTTAGGCACTAGATTCATATTTTTGTGTGGTCGTATGAATTTTCTATGAATTTTCTAGGTTTGAATTCTTTTCTAAAAAAGAAAATTAAGAATTTTGAACAATGAAGGACACATGTCAGCATGTGATTGGAGGCGAAAAATACTATCACTGATAGGTGGGACCTACGGTCAACAGTGACTGACAGGTGGGATCAGGTCAATGGTCAACATTGACTGGGCTTGACTGGGACCAATGGGCCGGGCTAGGCCCAAACACGTGTCACGCTGATAGGCAGCCATGTGGCATAGATGGGCCATTACTAGGTTCGGGTCTATGGACCGTAGGCACAGTCCACAGAGGATCGCATCCATCTCTCTCTCCCTCTCTGGTTCACAGTGCGCTAGGTGCAGGTTGGTCCAGGCGAAGGGGCGCAGTGGCTCTTCCTCCTCCCGCAGTGGTGCTCCTTGCCAGCGGCAAGCTCACATGTTCTCGCGCTAGGGTGGCTCGGTAGGGCTGCTAGGGGGCTCTATGGCTTTGTGGGCTCACGGCGAGTTCACCGGTGGGCCAAAGGTGGCGCCTTGGTGGCTCTAGCGCATGGCATTGGCGCTGTGGCGGACGGCGGCAACGCGGATCACTGGCGAGGGCACCAGAGTCATTGGCATAGCCCAAGCGGGGCTTCTATAGCTTTCAGATGTTCTAGCGAACATGACGAAGGCATCAAGGCGAGGTGAAAGGGCTCAGACAGGGCCAGCCATGGCGATATGGCAGGCACGGTGGCACGGCAGTGATGGCAATGCATATCTAAGCAACCAACAAGGCATGGTAAGGCTCCTATAGTTTCCTAGAGCTGTAGTGGACGTAGCTAGGTCAAAAGGGTGTGGCTATGGGATTCAGGCGAGGCCAGCCATGGTGATGGCGGCGCGGCGGCGACGGCGGGTCATGACGAAGCTGCTGCGTGTGTCTCCACAGAGCCAAAGTTGGCTCTTTCCCTTCAATTAGAGACATGAACAAGCCAAAGAACCGGTCAGCGGCGACCAAGGGGCACGACGGAGTCCATACCATGGCAAGGCATGCGGTGGAGCTCCGGTGAGCGGCTGGCGATGGTGGCTCAAGGGGCGAGGGCTCACTTGGGGATCAACCAGTTAGGTGGCTAGGTGCGTAGGGTCACGATGGACATCATTGGACCCTCCTCGATGAGCTAGGAGGCCAACATCGATGGGAACGGTCGTGACACTGTGATGGCAAGGAGACGCTATAGCACGGTGAGGTAGGCATGGCCAATAGTCCCTGGGGTCCTCTACCTTCAACCATCTAGCATAGGGTACGTCACTCGGTGGAGTGAAGCTCATCGAGGTGGTCACGCTACCTCTACCAGTGGGTGAGGCCAGAATGGCTCTTGCCATGGTCGTGCTCTAGCCATGGTGAGCGTGTGCGGGTGTGTGGTGAGGACACTAGTATTCCTGAGCTCCAAGAGTTCAGCAAGGCCATGCCTTGGCACATGTGTGTACACGTGGGTGCGTGTGTGCATGCGATGGTCCCAAGGTGCTGCCTTGAGCTCCTCAGGTGGAAGCTCATGGCTCGGTGGCCATGGCGTGGTGACGACAGCGAGCAGAGGAGTTCGATAGGGGCTCACTATGGTGGTGGTGCAGTGGCGAGGTGAAGCCATGACGAGGTGGTGCAGTGTTGTGCTAAGCAGCTACACCGACATAGCTGATCGGGCAGTGTCTCTAGCTCCGGCAGCGTCTCCGCGGTGATGATCTGCTCCAGCGGGTGGGGCTGCTCCCCCCTTCCTCCTTCTCCCTTCTCTGACGGCGTGGCTGGTGAAACCGCTAGTGGCAGCGGGGTTGATGGAAGAGGGGCTAGGGCACTGGAGAGGGGGGTTTATACCCCGAGCTCACCCATGGCCAATGTTCGCCTAAACAGCCTAAACGGCCGTTTAAACGGCCAGTAAACGGTAAACAGTCAAAAACGGAAAAAACGATCTAAATGGCCTAAACGGAACAGAGATAAACAACATTAAACGGGCTAAATAGTTGTTTAAATGGTTGTTTAGGCGAACACGAGGTAAATCTAGTTCAGTTTTGTATAGATAAATTTATATACTTAAGTTTATTATATTTATAAATGTGCACACTTGATATGTTACATGCATAAATATCTATATTTGGTTCTTTTCACATGCATAAATATATATACATACCAAAATAATTGATTTCTACTTGGATAAATATGTATAAATGCTGAAATACTTGATTTTTTACATGCACATATATAATTATATGTATTTTTTTTAAAAAGTACAAAACCGTTTAGACCGTTTAACTTCGTTTAAACATCATGTAAACAGCCTAAACGCTAAACGAAGGGCGACCGTGTAAAGACCATTTACCGTTTAGGAAAACATTGCTCGTGGCAGGCGGCAGACAGCGGGAAGGCAGATGAGACACGTGTAGGGTGATCGGGAGCTCCTGGCTAGGGTTCTGGGGTTCGACGGAAGTGCGAGAGTGGTTGGCGCCTCCAATCTAGAGCGGCGACCGGTCAAGGGTGCAGTTATGGTGCTGGCAGGGTGCAACAGAGGTGCGGGCCATGGTGACGACATCACCTCGTCCTGGCACGAGCTAGGGCAGGCGGTGTGGCGTGGATTGGCGACGTGGCGTGCATCCGTGCACGTATGGGCGAGGGGCAGGGGCAAGGACAGCTGGTGTGGCGAGCTGTGGGCGTAGTGCTCTGCTCTGATCTGCTAAGCCTAATGAAGAGAGGGGAGCGAGGATATTGGATGATAGGCGGGGTCCACCTAGCGGCGGCAACGGGTGAAGACGGGCGCGGCTTGTCGCGACGTGAGTGGGTGCGATGTGGGTGCTGGCTGGGCCAGCTCAGCCTTGGACGGGCACGTGCGCGGGCGCGGACGCGGTGCTAGGATGTGCGGGTAAAGCAGGCCAATAGGTGCGTGCGGGGGTGAGGGGCAAGCGCACGAAGCTGAGTCGGCGGCGGGGCATGGGTGAGCACGTGGGAGCGGGACCGTGCGGGCGGCGTGGGCCGGCAGTGTTGGGCTATCTTCTATAGCTAGACTTATTTCCCCTTTTCTATTTTCTTCCTTTTTACAATTCCTTTTCTATTTCTATTTATGTTTCCACACTACACCTATGCATGTATATATGTGTTGCCAACATATATACATCCTAGTGCGGTCCCCCAGAGGCTATCTAGGGTCCTCGGGTCCAAGCCAAGGGTTGGCAACTCACACACACAATTTATTTATAAAGGTTGGATTGATTTTATTACATCACATAAAATCATGAAGAAGCAACTCACAAGTTGAATTAAATGCAAAATGCTCAACCATGCTAACTTGGTTTTACTTGTGCAACTATATGGGTGGTTTTCTAGTATGCACACTCACCATGCATGGGTTTTGGTAGAAAAAATTTTAAGTTCAGATTTTTGGGTTATTACAAAACATGGGTTGTTAAAGTCCTCCCCCCTCACAGGAATCTCATCCCGAGATTTAAGGTGAGACATACCTTTCAAAGAGGTAGAGGTAAAGCATCCAAAGTTCTAACCCCTTCTCCCAAGTGGCTTGTCGTTCAATGTGGTTGCTCCACTCAACCTTGCACATAGGTTTGATCGTGCTTCTAGTTTCCTTCTTGGCTCTATCAAGTATCCGTGTCGGGTGCTCCTTGTACTCTAGAGTGTCCTATATATCAAGTGCCCCTGTAGGTACTTGCTCATCTGGTATCTTCAAGCACTTGCGTAGTTGGGATACATGGAATACTAGGTGCACTCTAGTCAATTCCTCAGGCAGTTCCAACTTGTAGGCTAGCTTGCCAACTCTTTGACAAATCCAGTAAGGTCCTACATACCTTGGTGCCTCGTAGTGGGGAGACTTTGAGATAAACATAGTCCCCAACTTCGAACTCAAGGTCACTTCATCTTTTATCTGCGTAACTCTTCTGTCGGCTTTGAGCAATTCTCAAATTCTCTCGCACTTGGGCGACTCCTTCCTCAGCATCCTTGATCTTTGCTAGACCAAAGAACGATCTCTCCCTGACTTCTGACCACATCAGAGGGGTCCTACACTTCCTCCCATACAAGGCCTCAAATGGTGACATCTTGAGACTAGCCTAGTAGTTGTTGTATGAAAACTCTACGTATGACAAACTTTTCTCCCAATCAGACCCATATTTTAGAACATAAGCTTGGAGCATATCCTCCAAGATCTGGTTCACTCTCTCTATCTAGCCATCCATCTAAGGGTGGCAAGCGGTGCTGTAATCCAGTCGAGTCCCAATTGCCTTGTGGAGACTCTTCTAGAACTTGGACACATATTGCGTCCCTCGATCAAACACTATGCTCATAGGGGCTCATAAAGCCTGAGAACATTATCCACATAGAGATCTGTGAGCTTCTCGGTTCTATAGTCATTCCTCACAACTATGAAGTGAGCTACATTGGTCAATCTATCAACAATTACCTAGATCGAGTCATGGCCTTCCGTGGTTCGAGGTAAACCCACTATAAAGTCCATGGATATGCTTTCCCACTTCCACATCAGAACATCTAAGGGCTTCAACAGTCCTATCGGTCTTTGGTGTTTGGCCTTGATCCTATTGTAGATGTTGCAACACATGACATGCCCTGCAATATCAGCTTTCATATTCTTCCACCACAAAAACTTCTTCAAGTCAGCATACATCTTGGTACTTCCCTAGGTGGATAAAATACTTAGAGTCATGACCCTCAGCTAGGATCTCCTCTTACAAGGCTGCATCAGAGGGTACACAAATTCTATCCTTGTACTAGTACACTCCCTGTTCATCTTCTCTGAACTCAGGATACTTGCCTAGCTCCATGAGCTCTCGGATTTCCCAAATTTTGGGGCATTCTTGCTGGGCTTTGCGGATTAGATCTTCAATATTATACTGCACCCAAAGCTCATTCAACAGTCCCTTCGGTAGGATTTCAAGTCGAAGGTCCTCCATCTCTTGACTCAGCTCTGGTAGTATGGCTTCTATCATCAGACTATGGCAATAGCCACTACGGCTTAGGGCATCTGCGACTACATTAGCTTTCCCTAGGTGATAGTGTATCTCTAGGTTGTAGTCCTTAATCAGCTCTAGCCATCAGCGTTGTCTCTTGTTTACATCCTCCTGAGTGAAAAAGTACTTCAGACTTGTTCCATTAATCAGCTCTAGCCATTGGTGTAGATGTCACATTTGTTCCTAATTAGATAGTGTCTCTAGATCTTCAGGGCATGCACAACAGCTGCAAACTCAAGATCATGGGTAGGGTAGCGTTGCTCGTAGTCCTTCAGTTGGTGGGAAGCATAAGCTATAACTCTCCCATTTTGCAGCAGAACACAGCCAAGTCCCTGTCTCGATGCATCACAATAGACTTCAAAGTCTTGCTGAATGTCAGGCAATGCTAACATAGGAGTGGTGGTAAGCTTCTGTTTCAAGGTCTAGAAGCTTTGCTCGCACTTGGGCGTCAACTCAAACTCATTGGTCTTCTTTAGAAGGTTGGTGATCGGCTTGGCTATCTTGGAAAAGTTCTCAATTAAGCGGCGCTAATATCCTGCCGACCCAAGAAAACTCTGGATATCAGTCATGTTGCGGGGTTGTTCCCATTCTTTTACAACTTCTATCTTGGTGGGATCAATAGCTACTCCCTCAGCAGTCAGAATGTGACCTAAGAAGGCGACTTCTTCAAGCCAAAATTCGCACTTATTGAACTTGGCGTACAATTGATTCTGTCTCAGCTTCTCCTGCACTACTCTTTGATGCTTCTCATGTTCTTTTGCTATGGCCGAATAGACAAGAATGTCATTGATGAATACCACCACAAACTTATCCAGCTCTTCCATGAACACCTTGTTCATCATATTCATGAAGTACGCGGGGCATTGGTGAGTCCAAAGACACAACGGTGAACTCATACTACCCATATCTAGTGACAAAGGTTGTCTTGGGAATGTCCTCAGTCCTAATTTTCATCTGATGGTACCCAGATCAAAGATCAATCTTGGAAAAGAACTTGGCATTCCTCAGCTAGACTAGCAGATCATCTATTCTCGGTAGTGGGTACTTGTTCTTGACAGTAACAGCATTCAAGTTATGGTAGTCAATGCACATCCTCAAGGAACCATTCTTCTTCTTCACAAACAAGATAGGGGAACCATAGAGTGAAGCACTGGGCCTAATATATCCCTTGTCAGACAACTCCTTGAGCTGTTTCTTAAGTTCCTCTAGCTCGTCAACCAACATGTGGTAGGGCCTCTTAGCAATAGGTCCTTGTCGACGAAATATGACTAGCAGTCTACTGAGGGGTATGCCCATGGTAGTAGATGAATCGGTGGAGGTGCGCAAGATACGAACTAGATGGTAATACAAGCACTGAGATACAAGATTTAGATAGGTTTGGTCGTCAGTATGACGTAATACCTACATCTTGTGTTTTGATGTATTGTATTGAGATATATGGAGATGCCCACTAGGGACCCCTGCCTCTCCTTATATACTCTGGAGGGATAGGGTTACAAGAAAAATATCCAATTTGATATTATACAATAAATCACATGTTCTTGTAGCCTTATGGTGCATGCCTTCATCTTGTGGGCTGGGCCACCTTTGGGGCATGGCCCATGTCTTGTCTTGTGGGTACCAGGAGTATATCCCCCACAGCTAGTCCCTGAGCGGCTTGTATCCTTTGAACAACGCCATCTTGAGCTTGTCCGATCAGTCCAACCTGCTGCTGATCACTAGAGACAGGCTTCCGACCAGTTTAACAAGGAGCTGAGCTGTTAAAACAAGCATCCAAGCTATTAACCAGGCGTCCGAGTAGTTCAACTAGGAGATAGGCTCGAACTTACTTGAGTAAAGTTTGCCAGAAGGATGTAAGGGGCTTAACATAAAAATTGAAAATTCTCCACCTTAGGCGAAGTGTAGCCACTTAGACTCCTTTGTCAATAAGGAGGGTAAATCAGAAAAAAGTACTACATTCACCATTAGGTGAAGTGTAGCCATTTAGTCCCCGAGCCTGCTATAAGATGAAGAAATAAATCTTATAGCAGGGTCAAAGAAAATAAATCTGAAAGCTTCCCAACATCATCTGTCATGTACTTATCAAGACCCCAGAAGTGCTGCCTAAGATCAGCACCCTGATCCGAACAACATGGAGCAACTTGAAAGCACAGCGATGAGACATAGCAAAATCCAAATGCAAGGGAGTGCCCAGCTTAGCTAGCGACTCTTGTACGAAGAATCCAAGGGCCAAGAAGTCCCTAGCATAGCTGGCAAGTCCTCAGCGTAGCTGTTGATGAAGCCAAAGCGACAAGCAATCTGATCTGCGGGAAGTGAATGCCTGAGCGGAAGTGAGCGTTGAACAGTCCGACCAACTGGTTGGCAATAAAATCCATGAGCCGAACGGTCTGACTAGTTGGTCGGTGGTAAAGTCCGAGTGCCAGGTGGCGCGACCACCCGACGATGATCCTCTAGTCCCTCTTGACGGATCCAGTCCCCGAGCATAAGCTTGTTGAGTGAACCAGGCCCCTAAAATAAAAAATATGTAGAAAGGGTAGTTCATGATGTAAAAATAAAATGTATGAAACCCAAAGGAAAATCAGTAGTGATGAAATTACGTATGAAGCTCGGTGATCAGTTGTAGATGAACATTATGTTCATTTTTGGACAAAATGTTTATATTTAATATAAACCATCTGAATCGTTAGTTTGTAGCTAAGTCTCCAACCCTGGCTAGCCCATTAACCAAAACACTAAGCGCGGAGCCCGTGTGCATATAGGAAGAACAAAGCAGCGTCAAGGAGTTGTTGCCGACCACCTATAATGCAGAGGGCAGACGCTCATGCACGTGTAGGGACAAGCCGGAGATAGGGCCGTCTCTGGGGATATCCGAGCGTCAACATGACTGTTCAGGGATTTATTGAGTCAAAAGCATGTGTCATCTTTAAGATGGTATACGCAGAGAAAAAAGTCATTTGGAGAATGATTATGGAGAAAATAGCATGGAGAGACATCGAAGACATATGAAGATTAGATAATATTTAGAAGAATATTAAAGCGTGACTTAGCTTGATTGACGCTGAGTGGAGTAGAGGAGTCGGTGAGTCATGATGTCCGAGTAGATGGGTGTGATTTGGATGGCTCGCTTGACAGCTCAGATGGCTCGCTTGACAACTCGGACGGTTCGCTTGGCGGCTTGGATGGCTCGCTTGATAGCTCGGATGGCTTGCTTGATAGCTCAGACGGTTTACTTGGTAGCTCAGACAGCTCGTTTGATAGCTTAGACGGCTCGCTTGATAGCTTGGACAGCTCGCTTGACAGCATAGATGGGTACACAGAGTCATAGGTGAATGGGTGTAATCGGAGCCTAATGGAGTCAATCCATGTGGGGAGGCGAAGCCCTTGAGTGTGTCCGACCGAGGCAATGGTGCAGTCCAAGATCTTCCTTGCATACCTAAGATACGTGAGGTTGCTTGCATGGTGGTGTACATCCAGATGCATATGTACTTGTATATCTCTTCAACTACTCCAATTAGCTTGTATGGCCGATCAACATCTTTGGTGGAAACACTGCTCCACATCGTGTTATCACCGGCCGCCTTTCCTAATTGTTGGTTGTCATGATCCGCAGAAATGATCTTGCATATCTGATTAGAAATCACGAGCAACAATAAGATGCAATTAGGTTTCTCCCAACCGAAATCATGCAGACATACAGATATATCTAGAAGTATAATAACAATATTTAATTAGGAAGCGACTTGACTTAGTTTTGTTAGATTGCTTGACTCTGATCTTGTTGTTGTGTGTTACGTCTATTGGAGCTGTATAGCAAGGCATCAGACTCCTACACGTGCGGCCGTTCACCGAGGAACACAATCCACTGTGTGCCAGTGTTGAGATGCCACCGAATGTTGAGTTACCGATGACGTTAGTTGAAGAAAAGATTCCCATCTGATTAGCCATAGAATTAGCACGCATACCCCCTACCTAGCGTGCCACTGTCAACAAAATATGATCGGCAATCTATTGAGGGTTATGCCCATGGTAGTAGATGAATCGGTGGAGGTGCGCGAGATAGGAACTAGATGGTAATACAAGCACCGAGACACAAGATTTAGACAGGTTCGGTCGTCACTATGACGTAATACCTACATCCTATGTTTCGATGTATTGCATTGAGATATGTGGAGATGCCCACTAGGGGACCCCTGTCTCACCTTATATACTCTAGAGGGGTAGGGTTACAAGGAAAATATCCTATTTGGTATTATATAATAAATCACATCTTCTTGTAGCCTTGCGGTGCACGCCTTGATCTTGTGGGCTAGGCCACCTTTGGGACGCAGCCTATGTCGTCTTGTGGGTACCAGGGGTATATCCCCCATAGTCCTATGCCTGAGAGAAGGTCAAACACAAAGTCCACATCCTGATCAGGTGGCATACCGGGCAACTCTTTGGGAACACATCAGGTTAGTCACATACTATGGGCACCTCCCCGACTGACTTGGCTTCCAAAGCACACAACATGAAAACTATCCTATCAAGGTTGGGCTCACATCAGATTACAAGACCACTCAGGTGTGTTATCTCCACATACCATGGTGAGCAAGATATTACTCCCTTCTGTTGAGTCAGCCAATCCATCTCCAGTATGACTCCAGTCCATCAGAGGGAAGCAAGGTAAGATCGGCTAGAAAAGGGTGACCCTCAAAGGTGATGTGGACTCCCTGACATCTCTTGGTGCACCTAATGTTGCCCAAAGGTGAACTAGTGTCTATGGGCACTCTTCATGGAGTTATGGGTAGGTCATGCTCTCGTGCAAACTTGGTAGACACATATGAACATGTAGCACCAGAATCAAATAGCACTATAGCCTTAGACCCATGCACTAAAAACATTCCGTACACCACGTTGGGGTGTTCTGGGCGTCCTCCGCGGTCAGGTGGGTGAGACAACCACGGGTTGGTCCCACGGCGGGCTTGTGTGACACACTCTAAATAGCAGCCTGCCTCGCTAGGGTCGGAGCAAGTGGTGTAGCATTCTTTACAGGGCAGTCAGCGACCTTATGGCCTGGCTGACCACAACCAAAGCAAGTGAAGGGCATGCTGCCTATGGTGGTGGGCATAGTAGTCTTCCATGTGCTAGGACTCTAAGCAGGGCGGCTCTAAGCAGGACGGTGGTAGTTGGCGATGTGGGTACCACCTCCATGGCTCGAAGCAGGTGCGGCTCCCTAGACGGCATGAGGGCGAGGCTGTGAGGACGTGTGAGCATGTAGCCTCTGAGATGTTGGGGCATGAGAGGTGCTCCTGGACCAACACTTCTTGTCCTTGTAGCGGGCGTCAGCCTCTAGACAATCCCTCTCCACCACTAGGACCTTGCTAATCATCTCTAGGAGGGTGTAGTAGGTATGACTCAAAAAGGCCACCTTGAGGCATGTGTTTAGACCCTTCTTGAAGAAGTACATCTTCTTCTCGGAGTCTGTCTCACCGGGAATGTACCTCATCATGCGAGTAAAATGGTTGGCGTACTCCTGGATCTTCTGGGATCCCTAGGAAATGTTGTGGAACTCTTCCACTTTGGCATCCATCACACCCTCAGGCATGTGGTGCTCGCAGAAGGCTTCAGCGAACTCCTCCCAAGATATGTGCGTGGGGTCAGCGTGGGTGTCACAGTAGATGTCCCACCACGCACGTGCGGCACCAGCGAACTAGTGGGCTGCAACTCCAACACACTCCTCATCAGAGTAAGTGGTTAGGTCCAGCTTGTTCTCCATCTCATGCAGCCAATCCTCGGCGGCGATGGGGTCATCGTCTGAGCTATAGAAAGTAGGGGGCCTCAGCTTGAGGAAACCCTCCAACTTCCTCTGGAAGTCATTGGGCGGTCCCCATTGCGGCACAACAACCCCTTAGCTAGTGTCTCCATGAGATGTGTCTGGCAGTCCATCACCTCAGACAGGAGTGGTGATGGTGGTGGAGCATCATTGCCCCTAGGTGGAGCGTCCTCGCCCCTGGGCTAGGCTGAGCCTGGCTCCTCTAGGATGGGCTCCTCCATGTGCTGCTCTCCGATAGACAGTACCTCCTCCTCAAGGTTGAGGGCAGCACGAGCGGCAGTGCGTCCTCTCCCACGCCCACAGCCATGACCATGAGTATGACCATGGCCAGCGGGCATGGGGGAAAGAGAGCGACGGTTCAGACATTCTGAGCGGTGACACGACATCTTTGCTACAAACGTTAGGTTACAAGTTGTTATTAAGTTGTTAGATGATTTATTAGCAATTTAATTAATAATTTAATTCTAGCCATACACTCAAACAAAGAAGCGGGAAGAACCATAAGAAGCACTAAGATCCAAGCATTTATTACATGAGTTTATTACATGGCGATGTCTCCTGTAGCTACACTAGAAACTCACGGGGAATCACACTACACGTAGGTAGGCTCCAAAAGAGGGACATTCTACTCTATTCCTAAAAGTGAGTCATGTCTCATAGCCATGCAGGGCTCATTATCAACACTATGACTACTACATTATTAGAGCATCACTAGGAAGCTAACTCTAACTAGGTGGTGATGAAGTGCTAACATCCATCGCATGGAGCTATGCATCGGTGCGGTGCATCCTTGAGATGTACTCCAAGGCCTCCTCCAACTGCTCGGTCTTTGGGGCCTCGGGGTAGTCCTCGAAAGGTCATGCCTTCAGATTGAGCTTAGTGGGCTCAACTCGGAAGGACTCCTTGCGTGGCCTCTTGCGTGACTTAGTGTGTAGGAACTTCTGCATCTCCTTAAACTCCTTGACTCGCCTGATGTCGGTGTCAACCCATGTCTGGCTTATCCTGTCTCCCCTATCCTTCTAGAACTCTGTGTACTTCATCTACTCAATAAGGTGGCGCTAGTTGTGAGCAGTATTAACGCTCAACTAAACCACCTCCCTCTCCAACATGTTGCAACGGCTCTCTAGCATCATCTTCATGGAACAATACCTCTTCTCCATCTCAATGTGATCCCTTAGGCACCTCTTCTTATGCACAAGGGCATCCTCAAGCTCAAGCACCTTGCAGTCTAAGTAGTCATTGCGGAGCCCAAAGTCTCCAGCCTTGTCTCTCAAATCTACAATCTCCTCCTTTAGCTTGCCCTAACGTGCCTTGTAGTAGGCCTCCATGTGGTCGTAGCCCTCACGCTCCACATGGATGGTCTCCTTGAGTACTTCCTTCATCTTCTCTTCCTCCAAGAAGGCCTTGTTAGCCTGGAACAGCATGTCCCGGTACCGACAGTTCTGTGACTCAACCTCCATAATGTACCTATCCTAGCAGAGGATGTACTGTCTAGACACTTGAAGGCAAGGTCCCTCCTCGGTGTAGACAGTCTGCTCAGCGGCCAAGACCTGCCTCCTGGCACTCTGGGTAAGGTCTAGGGCTTGGGGAAGCAAGTGGTATAGTCCCCTCCTGAGGTACTTGTGGGCGTCACGCATCACACGGCGAAGGGTCAAACACAAAATAGACTAAACATAAGCTACAATGGAGGTCTCCACCTATAGCTCCTGGAAGGCGTGCAACTCTAGCAGGGTCTCACTTGCAGGAACCCTGAGGTGGATGACGATGTGGCCCTGCAGTCCATCGGGTCTAGGTTCGCCATGACAAACATACTCGGTCTGCTTGGTAGGGACACCAAGCTCCTCAAGGACATCGTAGAGCATCTTAGCAAAACACTAGTAGCTTAGACCGTCGACGGGAAGCTCAACTGCTGGTGCCATCTACAAATCAGTCCATAAAAAAGGAATCGGTAGACTAGAAAAAGATAAGCCATGCATAAAAAGATGCAAGGTCAGTACATATAACCAAAAAAGACAAATTCCACTCCTGTTTCTATCGTCCAATCCTAAGGGTCCGTCCTAGGGTCAAGTATGGCTCTGATACCAACTAAAATGGTCCTGATTTCCTCAAAGGGAAATCCACAGATTTGAAGTACAACATGATAGTCCCAGGTGATCATCCCATCACATTATCAAATAACAGTCGATATCACAGTCATACATCAAATGCATGTCTTAAAGAGAGTACAAATAATAAGGTTTACTCATTATTACATCGCCACTTGGTGGAATCTCTCAGAGCATACATCATCAAGTAGAAAGGCAGTGAGCGTCGACTCCATCTTCTCAACCAAACTTGAGTGCACGAACAAGACCTCTAGTCCTCCCAACCATCTCCCTAATAGTCGTACTAAGGCTCAGAACCTATCAAACAATTATCAATACGATTTGTACTAGCCACTGGCTCCCACCCTATGTTTTGCATTTGTTTTATGGTAGTGGAATGCAAGGGTAGAGCAAAAAGACCTATTTGTGGTTGTGGTTTCCTATGCGAGTATGCCAAGTTTTAATAATAATTCATCAAGTTTTAACCCATCTCATCCACATGTTCTCCCATCCCATCACACACATCTCACCACTCTCACACTCTCTAGGCGACAAGGACGACTCCCGCTTGTACCTTGCCTCATCAGCCAAAACCAAAAACCAAAACAAGAACCCAGGGGGAGAGAAGAAAGGACTCCACTCACTAATCAAGGAAAGTGTAGGTCATAGGAATGTCCCTATTCGAGGATGCGGCTATACGTATAGATCGATCAACTCTGCAGAGCGTGTACACACAGAACCATAAGATCACCATCATTGGCAGTGCCCCACCTAGGCTAATACCGGGCTACCTTCCAACCGGTGCGATGCCACCCTACCACTTAGCCCTAGGCCACCCCGGAGTCCACCGAAACGCTGAGACTGTGAGACATAGTACCAGGCCCCAGAGGTCACTATGTTGTCTTAGGAGAGTGTGGGCCAAATGCCCGTACCTCCCTACACTATCCACTTCCAACCTAGTAGTAGTGGCATCGTCCGAGCTAGTCAGCATTCGTCCCCAGCCATTCAGGGATGAGTGGCGTGCACGTAGGGTCCTATGATCTGGTTCTCTCAACATACCAGTCCTTAGGGGGACCTGTGCCTCGACGGCACCTCCATCCTAGGGCTTCATCCCACAAAAACACTCCACCCTAGGATCTCCTCATCTCACATGCACCCGCCATAGGTACCTCTCATAGGGGATGCCTAGGTCACACCCCCTGGTAAGACTCATCCAATGACTCATCATAAGATCCTGCTCGATCGACTCAACCCTCACCACACACCCAAAACGCAC
The DNA here is from genome assembly GCF_019320115.1 of Miscanthus floridulus. Taxonomy (NCBI): domain Eukaryota; kingdom Viridiplantae; phylum Streptophyta; class Magnoliopsida; order Poales; family Poaceae; genus Miscanthus; species Miscanthus floridulus. Next base: position 27,166,065 of record NC_089593.1, on the reverse strand, counting down.
GCCAAGATCTCCCCGATTATTACCACAACATCGGCACCAAGTGCCTTAACCACTCACAAACAATCCTCCACCAAGCATCACATCACAGATATAATGCATAGTAGAAGCTATAGCAAGTAAGTAAGCGAGCGTCTAACCTAATAGTGGGTGTGTAGGGGTATAGGTTGCGACAAGGTAATGGATCACAAGCAATTCTACCATGCAACCTATCACAAATGATTTGCATGAAAGTAAAGCACTAGCATCTAATTGGTAGCATGTCTAGTAGGATTCTGTGAGGTTGGGTGGGACGTGGCACCTAGCAAGTCATCTCCAACCTCCTCAGTGTAGTCAGGGTTGTGCTCCTTAGTCTATGGGTCCTCCGGGTCCATCAAACAAGACATATAGCCGCAATAAGCGGCTCCTATAGGTGATCACCAAGAAGCAGCAGAAATCCAAAAGATCCAAATGCACTCAAACACAAGCCTACGAAGTAGAGCTCATTTTTAGAAAAATTTGGGCACTTGTTTCATATTTTTCTGAGGTCGTATGATTTTCCTATGAATTTTCCAAGTTTAAATTATTTTATAGAAAAAAAAAAGAATTTTGAACAGTGAAGGACACGTGTCAGCACATGATTGGACGTGAGAAATATGGTCACTGACAGGTGGGACCCAGGGTCAACAGTGACTCACAGGTGGGGTCAGGTCAACGGTCAGCGTTGACCGGTCATCGGTCAATGTTTACTAGGCTTGACAGGCCCAATGGGCCCGATATGGGCTGGTCTAGGCCGGGCCAGGCCTGGACACGTGTCACGCTGATAGGCGGCCACATGGTGCAGATGGGCCATTACTGGGCTCGGGTCCACAAGGCTGGTCCACGGTGGATAGCGCCGTGTGAGTCTATGGACCGCAGGCATGGTCTGCCGTGGATTGCGTCCATCTCTCTCTCCTCCCTCTCAAGTTCACGGTGCACCGGGAGCAGGCAGGTCCAGGCGAAGGGGCGCAGTGGCTATTCCTCCTCCCATGGGGACGCTCCTTGCCGACGGCGAGCTCATGTGTTCTTGAGCTAGGGTGGCTCGGCGGGGCTGCTAGGAGGCTCTACGGCTTCGTGGGCTCACAACGAGTTCACCTGTGGGCTTAAGGTAGCACCTCGGTGGCTCTGGCGCCCAGCGTTGGCGCGGCGGCGGACGACAGCGACGCGGATCAGCGGCCAGGGCACTAGAGTTGTTGGCACAACCCAAGCAAACATAGCGAAGGCATCAAGATGAGGCGAAAGGGCTCAAGCAGGGCTAGCCATGGCAATGCGGCGGGCGCGGCGGCACGGCGGCGATGGCAACATGTGGCTAAGCGCCCAACAAGGCTTGGCAAGGCTCCTACGGCTTCCTAGAGCTCCGGTGGACGCAGCTAGGCCAAAAGGGTGCGGCTGTGGGGTTTAGGCTAGGCCGGCCATGATGATGCAGCATGGCGGCGATGGTGGGTCACGGCGGAGATGTTGTGCGTCCCTACAGAGCCAAAGGTGGCCCTTTCCCTTCAATTAGAGACACGAACAGGCCAAAGAACCGATCGGCAGCGACCAAGGGGCATGACGGAGTCCATACCGTGGCAAGGCGTGTGGTGGAGCTCCGGCAAGTGGCAGGTGACGGTGGCTCAGGGGGCTAGGGCTCGCTAGGGGTTCAACCAGTTAGGTGGCTAGGTGCGCGGGGTCACGGCAGACATCGTCGACGGGAACCGCCATGGCACGATGGCGACAAGGGGCTGTGGTAGCACGGTAAGGCGAGCATGGCCAGCAGTCCCTAGGGTCCTCTACCTTCAACCATCTAGCACAGGGTACGTCTCTCAATAGCGCGAAGCTCACCGAGGTGGTCACGCTACCTCTACAGGTGGGGTGAGTCTAGAACGGCTCATGCCATGGCCGTGCTCCGGCCATGGTGAGCGTGTGCGGGTGCGCGGTGAGGACACTGGTGTTCCCAAGCTCCAATTGTTTGGAAAGGCCATGCCTTGGCACGTGCGTGTACCCGTGGGTGCGTGTGTGCGTGCAATGGTCCCAAGGCGCTGCCTTTAGCTCCTTAGGTGGAAGCTTGTGGCTCGGCGGCCACGGCGTGGCGACGACAGCGAGCAGAGGGGTTCGATGGGGGCTCACCATGGTGGTGGTGTAGTTAGGGTGGCGGTGCAGTGGCGAGGCAAAGCTATGACGAGGAGGTGCAGTGCCGTGACGAGTAGCTACGACGACATAGTCGATCGGGTGACGTCTCCGGCTCCAGCAGCGTCTCCGCGATGGCGATCCGCTCCGGCGGGCAGCGCTGCTCCCCTCCTTCCTCCTTCTCCCTTCTCTAGCTCAGAGTGGCTGGTGAAACCGCTAGTGGCGACGGGGTGGATGGAAGAGGGGCCTATGGCACCAAAGATTGGGTTTTATACCCCGAGCTCACCCGTGGCGGGCGGCGGACGATGGGGAAGGTAGAGGGAACACGTGTAAGGGTGATTGGGAGCTCTCGGCTAGGGTTCTGGGGTTCGGTAGGAGTGCGTGGGAGGTTGACGCCTCGAATCTGGAGCGGTGTCTTGTCAAGGGCGCGGGTACGGTGGTGGTAGGGCATGGCAGAGGTGCGGGCCATGGCAATGACATCACCTCATCACGGCACGAGCTGGGGCAGGGGTGTGGCATGGATTGGTGATGTGGCGTGCATCCGCGCGTGTATGGGCGAGGGGCAGGGGCACGGATGGCGGGCGCGCCGAGCGGCGGGCGCAGTGCTCTGCTCTGCTCTGCTTTGCCTAAAGCAGAGAGGGGAGCGGGGATAGGGGATGACAGGCGGATCCATCTGGCGACGGTAGCGGGCAAAAGTGGGCGCGATGTGGGCTACTGGTTGGGGCACGGAGCTAGGCCGGCGGGGCTGGGCTGGCTTCTGCATCTGGACTTCTTTCCCCTTTTCAATTTTCTTTCTTTTTCCAATTCCTTTTCTATTTCTATTTCTATTTCCACACTGCAACTATGCATGTATATATGTGTTGCCAACATATATACGTCCTAGTGGGGTCCATCAGAGGCCATCTAGGGTCCTGGGTTCCAAGCCAAGGGTTGGCAACTCACACACACACAATTTATTTATAAAGGTTAGATTGATTTTATTACATCACATAAAATCATGAAGAAGCAACTCACAAGTTGAATTAAATGCAAAATGCTCAACCATGTTAACTTTGTTCTACTTGTGCAACTACATGGGTGGTATCCTAGTATGCACACTCACCATGCATGGGTTTTGTTAGAAAAAAATTTAAGTTCAGATTTTTTTGGTTATTGGAAAACTTGGGTTGTTACACCATGCCGTCGCCATTGCGCCGCCGTGTCGGGAAGCTCGCCCGCACTGCACTGCACCGAGGGAGAGAGAGATAGTAGCGCTGGAGGCACACGAGAGAGAAAGTAGAGGCAGAGAGGCACGAGAGGGAGGAGCAGTGGTGATATTTTCCAGGGCGCAAACGCACCCGTGAACAATAACGCATGCTAACCATACCGTCCTCGTCCTATCATTTTCGTTCAATTATACGGGATTATGCGTTGGAGCATTGACTTTGCATACCCTAGTTTGAAATTGTTCGTCAGCCACTGTGCTTAAATTCTTGAACTATGCAGCCTGGAAATTTTGGGTAAACAGAGCCTATAAAATAGACGTCAGCTGGTGGGGGCTCTAGCAATATTTTATGTTGTGTGGATTTTTTATGCGCTTGGCCATCTGACAATGGCAGTTCTGACTTGTAGGATCAGCATGGGCTCATCTCATCATTGCAATCAAGAGGACTCCTAGTACGTACAGTAATCTTCAGCTTCAGGGTCAGACTCAGCTGCACAGAACAAATTATTAAACGGTGAGACACAGCGACCGGAGTGGCACCAGTGACCTAACACCGGCGACTCACGCATCGGCTACCTGCCGGAGTCGCGCCGCCGCACGCGCGACGACTATAACGTGACACTGCGTTGACCCCAGCCAGACACGCATGCTACAGAGAAAAAAAAGACTCATTCCCTCAGTCAAAAAAAAACGTAATTTTGTATTTCAAATCTTGTCGTAAAAAGAATGTAATTATATTATTAAATATTATCTTTTTTAAGGGACTCACCTATTAAAAATATCTAAAAACTACCGTACTTTATCTATTCATGAGAAGAATACTCTAGAAACTAATTATTTCTGGAATGATAGAGGAGAGGCAAATACGTAATTTTACATCTACACTAATTTTACCTTGAAAACGAGATTTACATTGTCCTGACAGAGGTAGTATGTTTGGTTTAAAAAGAAAAAGAAAAGACGCGTTCCCTTCATTCACTCCAGCGGCAGGTAGCAGAGGCGCACGGGCGTTGGCCCACATGATGTTGGGCCTGGGCCCCACACGTGTCGTCGCGGAAGTCGTCTTTGATGAGGTGAGGTGCAGAAATCATCACTGAAACGAACCCTACACAATCAGAGAGGTTAGGCTGTGCCGTCCTGTCCTGCAATACCAGCTTATTGGTTTTTTGCTTTTTCATGTGTGTGTCGCACATACATGATAAGTTTGGCAATTGTGAGATAGGGATGAGCAAATGATATGCTTGATAGGAGCTACGGATTTTGCGCCGAACTGATATGATGCATGTGGTTCGGTTCTACGATTTTACTTTTCCGTGTTCAAATTATATGCACATGGTGTGTGTTGCGATCTGTGAGAGATATAGACATATACACGAGTTTTTAAATACCAAATACCACCCTCTGGTCCAAATTATCGGTTGTTTTGGCTTTTATAGATACGTAATTGTTATGTATGTAGATATAGGATATGATAAATAATAAAATTTATGTATCTAGAGACGGAAGGACTAGCGCTATGATGTTAGGCCGCAGGCCACGTCCGGACGCAGCTCGCGTTCAAGCGACCCCCCACGCCCCATCATCCCATCCCCGCGTAACAAAAAACGCACCGGCTGCGCCACGCGTCCTAGGCACGCCGGGACACGATCGTGCTGTAAACAGAATCAAGAGCGCGCCTGCGACCGTGTCACGCCATGGCCCACCATGTCCTTTCCCCGCCACGCCTCCATCTCCCGCCATGCCTTGTCCTCCGCCACGCTCGCGCCCGCGTCACGCCATGGCCCCGCCACACCCCTTACCTCGCCACGCCACCATCCCCCGTTGTGCCCTATCCTCTGCCGTGCTCCGCTCTCGTCTTATCTCATCTCCTCTGCAACATGGGGCCTACCGTTGCAACATATGTAGTATATATTTGAAACATAGTTGTATAGTCATTGCAACATTCAGATCTAATTTTGCAACATCCAGATCAAACACTTGCAGCATTTGGTTGAAACAGTTGCAACATACATCTGAAACATTTAGAAGACATACACTTACAACATACGTCTGAAAACAGCTAAAAACATTTGGAACATCCAATTACAACATACGTGTATAGCCATTGCAACATACCCAACATCCCTGGTCTACTTTTGCAACATCGATATAAAACATTTGCAACATACCCCTAAAACACATGAAACCCTTGAAACATACGAAGCAACATGCATTTTCAGCATAATATCTACTTGTTGCTTCGACCAATGGAAGCTCATCAGCACGCAGAGCTTGATGCCGGCACGGAGCTCGATCGACGCTGGCACGGAGTGCCGGCGGGTGCAGCGGGTGGGCAAGTGAAAGTGCCCGCGGCGAGCAACGCCGCATGGGAGAAGGCTGCAACGGGCGGGTGCGTGCCATGTCCGCGGCATGACCGCCGTGCGCTGGAGAAAGGTGGCGGCGGACGGGGTGCAGTGCCCGCAGCATGGCATCCTTGTACTGGAGAAAGGCCTCGACGGACGGGCTGCGGTGCCTGCGCGGGAGCGAGCGTGGTGGAATCGGCCGCAACGAGCGAATAGGAAAGAGAAGCATCCAGATTTTTTTTTAAATGGAGAAGCCGTGAGGAGAGTTAAGTCGGTTAGACCTGGTCCGCAGATCCAGCGAAGGCACATGTTTGGCTGGTCAGACGCTCGTTAAAGAGCATTACCGATCTAGAAAAACAAAAACGGCCTATAAATTGGAACACACGGAGTACGTCGCTACTCACATCATTTTGTAGACTAGCGAATTCTGAAAATTAGTACGGTATCCTTGTATTGTATCATTGACCAATACTTTCCCGAGATTAGTATACGCTAACTAACCATGATATTATTATCATTTAATTATTTATTTGACATAGGTATGCTTTGTAGCGTTTTTCCATTCCAAGAATGCTCACTTCACCAAAAACCAAAAGAGGACTTTCACTCTGTTCACTTGAACTGCTTATCAGTTATGATACAGTATTTTTCTCTCACAACAAAATAACATCACTTGACTTATCAGCCGTAGAAACCATCGGCAGCTCCACTTTTTTTTTTGGTTACGAAAGTACGCAAGTAATTATACCTTCAAGCGAGTCCCCGACAAACGACCATTTTTTCTTTGACGACTCATTTGCTGTTGGGCAAAGACTGACAGACTTGTTGGTTTGGCCAGCTGCGAGTGGCAAGGCGACACTGTCCAGAGGCGAAAAAAACATATAGTTCGGAGGTGCCAATGTTTTCTAGATCAGCTTGTCCAACTCGGTGTTTACTGCACGAAGGAGAATTACGCCACGTAGCGAAGTACTCCCTCTGTCTCAAAATGCCGGGGAGTTCAAACGTTCTTTTTTTTCCTGAATTACACAGTACAGACAGAGACGCTCACAATATACGCACACTCACCTCTATGAACGAACGCACGTAAACCCTACCCTCCTATGAGCACCTTCGAAAGACTGCGCCGGCAGATCTCGAGATTGACGAAATCACCACAGGTGCCTCGTTAAATATTAATATTTGTAGTATATAATTATTATCATTAAATAGATTGTTGAATCTATTTTTATAATAAACTTATTCGAAAATATAAATATTCCTTATATTTTTATAATCCTAGTCAAATTTAACAAAGTTTGAGCAACACGAAAACTATGGCGACACATATTTTGGGACAGGGAGTGAGGCAATTAATAGCCTGTTCGTTTCGGCTGAATTGGCTTATAAGCCATGGCTGAAAGTACTGCTTGTTGGTTTGGTGTGAGAGAAAAATACTGTTCAAGCTGTGGATTATAAGCCAGATACGAGCGAATAAGCAAAAACGAACAGGCTATAAGTTGAGGATTCTCTAGACACAAGTGAGCTTCCAAGTGATCTGATCTTCAACATCCGGGTTTAGTTACAGTGTTCCACCACTTGTGATTTTTCCTAGAGTCGAGCAAACTTAGAGAAGTTCCGAGCTGAATTGGTCGCCAAAAGGTTGATGTCGTCCCACACCATGTGTTTCCTCTCAAAGCTTGTTGTGTAGTTTTGTTCTTCCTCTCGTACTAATTGAAAAAATTAGCGGCATCAATCATTTGGGCACACACCATCCATCCAGGCCGAATGGCAAAAATGATGACATCACTGAGAGTAATTTTTGCGGCTGCATTAAGGGGCTGTTTGGTTTGAACCCTGGACATACAACTTTCACCAGGCAGCAGATCTGACCCGGGCACTCAAAATCCATTGCCTAGGACACGTTTGCTTGGTACCAATCCAAACAGCCCCTAAAATCGGATTTGGTGCACCGGATGTCCATTTCTGACCAAGGTTTGTTATCTGAGATCCAAGTTATTATCAATTAAAAGTTATGTTTTAGCTTTTGGACAATAGATTTGGCTCATATCAACTTGAGATTGCGGTTGCATGTCTCCAAGCATTCTTTTTAATAGGGGACTTATTTCTTAATTAGCATGATTCACCTTCAACAAATCTGTCATAAAAATCTCAAGCTTTTAAGTGTTTTTGGGACAGAAGCAGTATGTTACTGTTTTTGCCTACTAACCCTTTTAGGCCATTCTTGCCAAAAAAGAAACGGAGGATCATTTCAGACATTGACGCAGTGGCTAACACGCCAATTACACCCACACATCACCAATCTAAAACATAACAAAATTTGTATTTTGCCAAACCATTCAAAGCAAATCTATCTATTTTAATTTTTAACAAAATAAAAAAAATATTCAAAAAGATTTTGACAATAATGAAGGCTCACACATATACTCCCTCCCTTCTGGTCATTCCAACCTTCTTAGAAAGTCAAAGTATATCAATTTTGACCAAAATTCTAGGAAAAATTATAAAAATTTATGAGACTAAATAGGTATACATTGAAAATATAATTAATGAAGAATCTAATTACACTTATTTAGTATCATAAATGTTATTATTCTATTATATAAATTTAGTCAAACTTGAAATGCTTTGACTCAAAAAAAATTAGAATGGCATAATTTGGGATGGGAGTACCTATGACAAGAGTATGTTTCATCAATGGCTGACACAAGCACTCAGCGCACACCGTGACCCATACCAGCAGAGTCCAAACACCGTTGACCAGGGAACGCCGGTGCCGCTGAGTGGCTGGACGACGACGGCCGCCCGCGCGGCACCGGCACATTCTGGACATGAAGGCCATCAGGAGAGCTGGGTGCTTCCACACCCACGGACATGCCGATCCCTGCAAGAGCTCCAGCACCCCGTACATGGTCCTCTTCGGCGTTGTGCAGATTCTCTTCTCCCAGATACCGGACTTTGATCAGATTTGGTGGCTGTCCATTGTCGCCGCCGTCATGTCTTTCACTTATTCTTCCATCGGGCTCTCAAACATCCTCATCGAGATTCAAGTAAGCAACAATCCCCTCTTCTGCTCCACTGTTTTGTTCCCCTATTTCTAACCAAGTCTACTCTGGTTCTTGTTCAGGACACGATCAAGGCGCCGCCACCGTCGGAGTCGAAGGTGGTGCAGAAGGCGACGCGTCTCAGTGTGGCCACGACAACCATCTTCTACATGCTGTGCGGGTGCATGGGGTACGCGGCGTTCGGTGATAAGGCGCCGGATAACCTCCTCACAGGCTTCGGCTTCTACGAGCCCTTCCGGCTTCTCGACATCGTCAACATCGCCATAGTCGTGCACCTCGTGGGCGCCTACCAGGTGTTCTGCCAGCCCATCTTCGCCTTCGTCGAACGCCGCGCTGCTACCGCCTGGCCGGACAGCGCCTTCATCTGTCGGGAGCTCCGCGTCGGTCCGTTCGCGCTCAGCGTGTTCCGGCTGACATGGCGATCAGCGTTCGTGTGCCTCACCACCTTCGTCGCCATGCTGCTGCCGTTCTTCGGTGACGTGGTGGGGCTCCTCGGCGCCGTCTCCTTCTGGCCGCTCACCGTCTACTTCCCCGTCGAGATGTACATCAAGCAGCGCCGCGTGCCTCGTGGCAGCACCAAGTGGATCTGTCTCCAGACGCTCAGCGTCAGCTGTCTCCTTATCTCCATCGCCGCCGCGGCAGGATCCATTGCCGATGTGATCGACGCCCTCAAGGTCTACAAGCCGTTCAGCGGTTAACTTCGCAGAACGTGTGGAGGGATCATATGCAGAACGACTAAAGACCGTGAGCAACTACACTAAATCACTGGACCATTTGCGAATACTAAGCGAGCGAGGTGACCTGGCGACTGTATTGCAATCTCGTTAAGATTGATTAGGCAGGATCTAGCTCTAAGCAATTAGGTCTATTCCTTACTTTTTAAGATTAATTAGGTACGTATATCCCTAACTTGATTGGTAGCGATAAGCTGCTATACTTTTTGCCACTATCCTGTTATGGTCATCTTCACTGCACGGGATGTGCGTGAAATCTTGTGGAATTGCTAGTGTACGTTGGTGAAGAACCATCCAAAACTATGTTAGAAACGTGAAGATGCTATATCGAGACTGATCAACAGCGTGTCTCTGATAACTAATTAGAGATGGGTCAACTTTACACGTCCCTGATACTGGATGCTAGGCTGGGTCTGAGGGCACCTCTCGAGACGGATCTACAATGTGACCGTCTCTGGTGAGAGATCAACTTAGGAGAGAAAGGTGTAGACAAGACATGTCTCTAATGTGACCTCCATTAGAGACAAGTCCCGTATATACAATCACTGACATGGGTCCCCATCCTAGACTGGCTTTATAATCTTTGTCACTGATATATATGGGTCCTCCTCACAGACTTGCTTTGTAATCTTTGTTTCTAGTGGGACACATATCATATGTTACTCAAGATTTTTTAACAAAGAGAAACAGATGTTGATAGCGTCATGCAAAAACTTTAACTACTAATTGGATGCTTTTGTTTTGCCCAAAGTTCAAAACAATGAACCATAAACGTAAGAAAAGTTAAATCATAGAAATTCCACATTAAAAAACATCCTGCCATCGATTTTTGTATACTATATATTCTAATTATCATTGATTATAATAACCATAACTAGATTTGTTTCCTCTAGGGAATTATCCAACTTTGCCACTATAAAATACTAGGTAGCGTGCCCGTGTGTTGCTACGGGATAACTAACAATTTATACTAAAAACACACGGATCGCATGATAAGATAATAATACTGTAAAAATTAAATACCAACATTAAGGTGACATTTAATCCAAAAAGCAAAGTTTATGAATTTAACACAGTCACGGAGTGCGCGGCGTCGCAGGCTCCAAACTCTACTTTATAGATCTTTCCGTAATGCGGCTAAGATAATGTTTTATATTTGCAGGAAGAAATCTCTGATATCCATTTCTTTCATTGTAATCCATTTATCTAGACAATGTTTGAGGTGAGGGCACGGTTACAGTTTTTAGTAGCTTTGCGATATTGTCCGAAGCTATATGATGATTGATGTCTTGCAATGATCCTTCCAGAGATTGGGTCAAATCCAACCTAGAGCCTCGGAACCCTACATATTTTCCTAGACGGGCTTCACTTCGGATGCGCCGGTAGCAATATCAACGATCTCCAATCGATGGACCAAGTCGTATGGATCCCCATACAACGGCTCAGATATGTAGATTTTGTTCTCCTTGTACTTGGATACACTTGATCCACTGAAGCTTTCATTGAAATGTTTAGACACGAACAGTGTCTGATCACCGATGTCCCTCACCCTGGACCACTCCGGCGTACACTACTACAGGAATCAATTTGCGCAGCATGGCCAAAATGCGCTCCGTGGCGGGCACCTCTTTTGCCCGCCACGGTTAACTGGTGGCCGGCCAGCGAGGCCGGCCACCAAGGCGCCCGCTGCGGGAAATTGGTTTACCGCGGCGGGCCACCTTACCTGCCCGCCGCAGGAAATAGTTATTTACCGCGGCGGGCGGTATGAATCGCCCGCCGCGGTTAATACGATTTACCATGGCGGGCTCTTTAAACTGCCCGCCGCGGTAAAGAGTTGATTTACCGAGGCGGGCGTTTTATCTTGCTCGCCACGGTAAAGCCTGTACAAATACATAGCACAAACCCTTCATCTTCTCCACGGGTCTTCCTCTCTCAAAACTCATGGGGGGAGGCTTTGCCCTAAAATTTGAGGAAACTTTTGATTTGAGTTGAAGGGCTTGGATTTGAGGGAGGAGGACATCATAAGAGGTTCATAAAGGCTCTCTCTCTCTCCTTCCATCCCCTCTCTCTATTTCCATCACCTAGAGTTCTCTCTAGATCTAGATCAATTTTAATGGAAAAAATGATGTCATGTATTTCTTTAACTTTAGATTCATCATAGATGCATGCTTCATCTTTCACATCGTCATTTCCTCTCTTTTTCATGATTTTGGACGTAAAAATCATCAATTTCTCCTAATTCTTCTTTATTTAATGTTGATTGTGACGGATAATGTCCGCAGACATGATGGATAGATCGGAATGGATGTACCGGATCGATAGAGTGAATGATCCGCGGTACCACTTTGAATTAAGGAAGTTTATTGCAGCTGGTAAAGCTCACCGTGAGAGACTGAAGCGGATGACAACCATATGTCCATGTTCTCGTTGCAAGAACCTGAAAGCCCACCGAGACAGCGAGGTGCAAACTCATTTGATCATGTATGGTTTCATCGAGGGCTACACAGTCTGGACATTTCACGGCGAAAGAGTTGGTGCGAGTGGCGGTGCATCTGGAGTGAGCTCTTCGACGCCGACGACGACAGCACCACCGGTGAATAAAGATCCTTCAGCAGCAGCTGCGCCAGCCGACAGTGACAACAGTTGTCGTGATTACATCACGGTGGATGATCTAATGCAAGACATGGCCGACGAAGCCGGCGACGGTGGTGATGGTCAGGATGCTGTGAGCCAACCCGAGGATGTGCAGCTTGTTGAAGATCTAGTCAAACACTTCGATGAAGACGACGTTGTGTTGGGTTGCCCAAAGTGGTTGGAGAATTTCATAGAGTTGAAGTAGGCGGCTGTTGATCCTCTCTATAAGGACGGCGGCGATTGTCCGAAGGAGTGCACGGCACTCCGTTTTAACCTCCATATGTTGATGTTTAAGGCTCATCATGGTTGGTCTAACATTAGCTTCAATGAGTTGTTAAGCTACCTTGCCACCACGTACCCAACGGCTAACAAGGTGCCCGCCAATACTTATCGGGCCAAGAAGCTGATCCGGCCAGTGGCGATGAAGCTTACAAAGTTTGATGCATGCCCTAACCACTGCATCCTGTATCGGGGCAATGAGTATGAGAATTTGACGAGTTGTCCACACTGTGGCTTTAGTCGGTACAAGAAAAATGTTGGTTGTCGCGTGGATGCAGAAGACGAGGGAGGCTTGCGGGGTGGTCGGAAGAAGAACAAGAAGGGGGCAAAGAAGAGCAGTGCGGCCAAACTGATCTCGGCTTAGCAGGACGATGAAGAAGAGGGTTACACGTATAGAAAAAGTCCAGCACTGTCGGTGTGGTACCTGCCCGTGACCGATCGTCTGCGTGCAATATTCGGGAACCCGGATGATGCCAAGCTAATGTCCTGGCATGCATCAGCTGACCGCCTGAAAGACGATGGCAAGCTACGGCACCCATCCGATGGCAAGTAGTGGAAGGATTTCGATGAGGCCTACCCAGAGTTTGGCAAGGAGCCCAAGCATGTTAGGTTCACGCTGAGTACCAACAGGATGAACCCGTTCGGTGAGCTTAGTAGCTCGCACAGCACTTGGCCCGTCATGCTCACCATGTACAACCTACCTCCCCATCTATGTCAGAAGCGTAGGTACCTTATGCTGACCATGCTTATCTCCAGACCGAAGCAGCCCGGCAACGATATAGATGTGTTCCTGGAGCCGTTCATGGAGGAAATGAAGATACTATTTGATGTTGGGGTCCAGATGGTGGATGCATCCTGCAAAGAGAAGTTCACACTAAAAGCAATCATCTTTGTCACCATCACCGATTACCCCGGTCTCTTCTCACTGTCGGGGCAGATCAAAGGGAAGACCGGCTGCATAATTTGCATCGACGAGACCTGCTACACTTACCTTAAGGGATCCAATAAGATGGTGTACATGAGGCACAGACGGTTCCTCGCCAAAAATCACAGGTATAGAAGAAGTATTATGAACAAATACTTTGACAATCAGGACGAGCCGCAGCGTGATCAAACGACGCAGACTAGTTGGGGGACAAAGGTGTATGAGATGGTCAAGGACATGGATCAGGTGGAGTTTGGAAAGAAGAAGAAGCCGCCTGAAGATGGGCCCAAGCAGACAAGGAAGCGAAAGCGGGACCAGACGGAGGAAGTCCCCGCCGCCATTCCTTTCAAGAAGAAGTCAATTTTCTTCAAGTACCTGTCGTATTGGAAAACACTGAATACACCCCATGCCATCGACTGCATGCACCTAGAGAAAAATGTCTTCGAAAGCACGATCGGTGTCCTGCTGGACATCAAGGGCAAGACAAAGGATGGTATCAAGTCACGGACGGATCTTGTCAATCTGGGCATCAGGCCGGACCTTCACCCGGGACCGCCTCAGAACGGTAAAGTCAATATCCCGGGTGCGGCCTGCAACCTAACGCAAGACAAGAGGACGGCTTTTCTTAAGTTACTTAGGGGTATCAAGATTCCAGATTGAAAAAGGGTAAAATAAGATTTCAGAAAAATATTAACCGTGACGGGCGTTCTAAGGAGCCCGCCGCGGTAAATATTAACCGCGACGGGCGTTATAAGGAGCCTGCCACGGTAAATATTAACCGTGACGGGCGTTATAAGGAGCCCGCCGTGGTAAATATTAACCGTGATGGGCATTATAAGGAGCCCGCCGCGGTAAATGATGGCTTATATATACTCCGCCACCTCCCCCAAATCGGTTCAAAAACCACCGCGCCGCTGCCAACGAATGGCTGCCCAAAAACCACCACGCCGCCGCGCCATTGCCGCCGCCGTGCACCTCCATCGTCGCCCCTGCCCTCCGCGCCGTGGTGCCCTCGTCCTCCTTCCGTGCACACGCACCTGCACCATGGTGCCTTTGGACGTCGACGGGAACGCGGGCCAGAACCCTAGGCCCATCCTCCGTCGTCCATCCCCGTCTCCCGTCCCTGTCTCCGTCCACGTCCCCGTGCCGGTGTACCTCCATCCGCGTCCCCGCGCCGGTGTGCTATCCTCCCCCGTCTCCCGTCCCCGTCTTCGTCCGCCTCTCCGTCTCCGTAGTCATCCGCGGCCCCACGCCGTCCTCTACGGCGGCCTAACCCTAGCGCCGCCAGCTCCGCAGCCGAGCCCCAAGGAGACCGCCCGGTAATGTGCCAATTGCTCCCCTAATCCCTCCTATGGAGCAATGCCAACTATGGATGTTCTTCTCCGATTTTAGTTTTCCTGAGCAATGCCAACTATTGCTGCCTATGATACAATTCTGTTTATTGAGCACTTGATGCCACTGCCTATGATGGTACATGTTGAGATGAATTTGGAAGAAAAAATACTAAATGCTGCCTAGGATGCGATTCTTGTTAACTGAGCACTAGATATATATGATGCCACTGCCTATATGTCCTTTGTTGGATCTGCTCCTTTTAATTTGTACTACTCTTGAGTGGGTGCTCAGTTTCAGACAGCAGGAAGGGAAGAGAAGGGGTTGGGTTTTTCCACTGTCTATGATTTGTACTACTGTTATCTCTGAATCTAGGAGGATACTTGCTATTGCTACTGCTGTACTACACTCTACTGCTGCTGTACTCCCATGTCCTATTTTGATTTTTTGTGGCACATATGCTTTGTTTGGTGTCTCCTATTGTGGGCTCTACTACTCTACTATCTGCTACTACTACTATTTTCTATACTGCTAGCTGCTACTACTAGCTGCTACTATACTCTACTACTACACCCTACTGCTACTACTATACTCTATCTGCTACTACACTCTACTATTTGATTTTGACTCCATCTATGTGGCATATATATGCAATGATGAACTTTTAAAACAAGAGCTGAGGCAGTGACTCTATCTTGATGGCCGAAGGACTTAGCGCTTTGGGGCCGAATTTTGAAACTATCTTGATGGCTTTTGTTTGGTATTTGCAATGATGATTCTTTTCACACTTCTAAGCTGAGGCAGTGGCATATGCAATGATGTGAACCCTTTTATGCTGAGGCAGCGGCGATGATGATCGAGTGCCCCCGCTAAACTAGGATGGCTTGTATACCAGATACAAACAACCAGTTTAAAAGCGATGTGATGACAATATGGCAAATCTGAGCCAACTACTACTACTTTACTACTCTAGTACTACTCTACTTTACTACTCTATAACTGTGTCTATACAACTGAAATATGTATTCATTGTAGCTTTCCAATGGCGGAGGAACCGATAAGCGAATGGCGCGACCCTACCCCTAGTGCATCATCATCAACTAGCCTCGAGAGCCACGTGTCCGTGACCCCGAGGCCAACAAAGAAACGTCGTACAGAGGACGAAGATGATCCGACCTACCAACCGAGGGACGACGAAGTTGAAAGTGCGCGGTCTCCAAACCCTGAACAGATGCCTTTGAAGATTGCCTTAGAGTGTAAGTAACTAAACTGTCTTCTCATATGCGTTCTAATGCCCTGCCTAATACTAGTAAATTTCGTATAGCGCTTATAAGGAGTACGTGAAGGATCCTGAATGCTATGATCGAAGAACAGAGAAATTTAAGGCTAAGCATAAGAACCGCATCAAAATCAGACGCAACTTTCCGGTAAGTATTTGAAAGGTTTAATTGTGCTTTCCGTTCATATGCTTTCTAATGCCTATGTTGTAATGCTTGCGTATCGATCATGCAGTGTGCCAAACAACCGCTAGGATCACAAACATATGGCTTCTACGCCTGTGAGTTCCTGAGGGTGTGCAAGCAGTATAGCAGCAGTTGGAGGGTGCTCAAGAATGGATTGAACTGGTCGAGAGACATGCAGAGCATCCAACACAGCTTCAAGCAGACAAAGGCGGACATATGTAAGTTTGTATTAGACAAATGCATGCTTGAAGGGGGCACGTTCTTCCATGAGAACAGCCCGCTAGCGATTTTATCAGAGTACGAGAGGCTGAGGAAATGGCCCACGATGATGCATCCGCAGGATTACACCTTAGCGCATGTATAACGACTTTAATATGTAAATGTAATGAATTAACGATGAAAAGAACGATGAAATGAATGTATATATATATATATGTATATTATCTCATGTATAATGCATGCATACTTTTTAAGTTTAATCTGTGAAATATGGATGTAATTTAGATTTGAATTTGAATTTATATGCATGCTGTATTTTATTTGAATTTATATGCCTGCTGTATTTTTTTTAATTCAGGAAATAATTTACCGAGGCGGGCAAATAATAAAGCCCGCCATGGCTAATACACATAACCGCGTCGGGCCACAAAATGTGTCCGCCGCGGTAAAATAATTTACCACGGCGGGCGGTGTAACGTGTCCGCCGTGGTAAAAGTATATTTACCGCAGCGGGCACGTTACGCCGCCCGCCGCGGTAAATCGGTTAACCGCGGCGGGCAAAGCCGCCCGCCGCGGTTAAGCCACGATTTACCGTGGCCTCTAGGCCACGGTGGATGGCTTTGCCCTCCGCGGGAAACCCAAATCGCCCGCCTCCAGTAAAGTTTGTGTAGTAGTGGTACGGTCGTGGAGGTAACACTTGTAGATCGCGCTGCTGTAGGTGAAGCTCTGTGTCTCATGGAACGTGATCACCATGGCACCCACAATGTGCAGCTCACCATTTGATTCTAGGTAGTTGCGGTGGCAGAGCCCCACAAGTGGCGACAGCGATGGCAGTAGCGTCGTGGTTGGAGTAGCAACGGCGGCGTTGCTGCTGCAGACGGAGATTTCTCTAGTGCAGTCGATCGCCAAGAACTTGTCTTGGTAGTGGACGATGGACCCCACTTAGAACTCCAGTTTGGTGTCAAGCAGCGTCCATGCGCTGTCGACTCCAACTCGGCAGAACGTGACCTCCGTGGAGCACCCAAGCATGGCCATGGACACGCACTCGTGGCCGAACACGTCAGGCGGCACCGAGAGCATGATCTCATGGAAGAACACGTCCCTCATGTCTTCTAGCTTGATGGCTCTGCCTAGGCATCCACGTCCCCGTAGTCGTTGGTGGGATGGAGGACCCACCGATCATGGACCCTAGACACACGTTCCGATGAGGACGCCGCCGTGACGTGTTCGCCTGCTGGCGGGAGCTCAACGCATGGGCATGGGCACCGGCGAATGGATTCAGCAGCGTCACGGACGCTGCCTCATCCATGAGCGCCAGTCACCCACATGAGGAGCCACACGCCACCTTACCGCGCACGTCGAGCAGCGTCTTGGACAAGACCTTCTCTGGGACGCGGTAGAAGCCGACACGGTTCGAGTCAGGGTCAAACGGGAGTAGCAGGAGCGGCCCGAAGGTCGCGAACGGGATGGCGGCGCGACATGGGGAGCAAGCGGATCGGAAGGACGCCGTGTCGTGGCCTGATGCAAGACGCTGCCCGATGGATTCAAGGAGATCCTCTGGCAGGCCGGATCTCCAGTCAGGGAGAGGTAGGGACCTTCTTTTGGGATTGGGAGGCTGAGCCATGGAAGACAGATGATATCAACTATGGTTCACGCAAGAAATGGTGTCTGGTGTCTACTGTCGCGATGGACCATGGATTGGGGAACGGGGATATGGGGAAAGGATTCAAAATGAACAGACCCAAGGGCAATTTCAGCAAGAAATAACAAGCGAGGGCGATGGAACACGTGAGCGTGA
The DNA here is from genome assembly GCF_019320115.1 of Miscanthus floridulus. Lineage (NCBI taxonomy): Eukaryota > Viridiplantae > Streptophyta > Magnoliopsida > Poales > Poaceae > Miscanthus > Miscanthus floridulus. The sequence continues at coordinate 27,147,952 of NC_089593.1, read as the reverse complement.
AACCAAATGAAAGGAGGAAAAAGCTGTCCCTTTTGCAAATGCAAAGAGGGGAAGTAATTAAATGTAGGCAGATTTGGCAAGGTTCTCAGAAATGCAAAGAGGTTCCTTTTGTCTTAATTCTCTTTCCTTCTGTGTTAATTCTGTTTCCTTTTGCTCGTTGTCATGTATGCTGGTGCATACAAACATGCAATGTGTATATGGATAGCACAATAATTTTCTACTTCCTATTTTGTCGTGATTCCTCTATTACATGGTAGACAATATTCAGTCAAGCAACATGTGGGAGATGTCGTGGGATCGCAGGCGTGGACAGACGGACGAACCAAAACAAATGTCGCACCAAAAAATATCGAAACTTTATTCTTTTTAGTTGTAGGAGACTATCCTAATAATTCGTAAAGTAGATTGGCAATGCCACGGAGTATGATTCCATTTGCTTTTTTCTATTCCATCATTGGACCTTGGGTGTCCGACTAATGTGAAACTCAATCTGCTAGTCCCATTGTTTTTGCAGGAATTCCTAGAATAGGTCACTATCGAATTGGGTTCCATGGTCTGAGGTGAGGACCCTTGGTGCTTTGAAATATATATCATACAATTTGCCGATAGAACTTTTTATCCCTATGGAAGTAAATTGCTGCTAGGGTTTGTACTTCGATCCACTTTTATCTACTATGCACCGTAAGTTTCCCTGCAGCCACAGGTAATGGTCCAACGAAATCTATTCCCCACCACTATAATGGTCAGGTTGGGCATATTAGATTGGTTGTTGCTCCTGAGTTGTTTGTATTCCTAGACATCATGAGGTGGTTTCACGAGTGACAAACACATTTGCAGTAGCACATGGAGCGGGAGGAGAGGCGGTGGAGGACATCGACAACGACATGGTCTGTGAGACTAGCCACTGCGTTCCTCTCGTTGGGGGCCTCCTCCATTCGAAGAGCCTGCGATCATCAGTGTGTAGTAGGATGAGAGTTTCCTTAGTAATGAGATCACTAAAGAGGAAAATAATCCAACAAAGATCCATCAGTGAAGTGTGAAAGCATTACCCTTGCCTTTGGATCTAGCAGCGGCGTGGCACAAGGCATGCAATGGTTCACACAAATTGCCATAGAGGAACAATGCCCCGGGCGTGCGGGAGGTGGTGGCAGTCGACTGGCCTTAGGGCTTCAATCCAAACGAAGGGTCCGGATTCAATACGCACTAATGGACGGCACATATTTCGAATGACAAAAAATGGACACCATACCATACGAAAAGGAAAAAGTGCCTGTAACCATACTTTATACTGATGCACAGAGATAAGTAGACGAGCATCAACCATCACCGGATGATAAGGCGACGGGTGTTGTAACACCACCGTAACATACTGTGCACACCATAGAAATAAATCAATCTAAACCACAGTTCACACCGTAAGAACGAACCGGCGATGAAACTTCAGATCACTGAGGACGATGTGGGGTCACGAACCGTGACCATTTCCACTGCCGGATCATAAGGTAAACCGACGGTGATAACTTAATGTTTCCACCGCCAGATCTAACGGCGGCACATCCATCCATCTTGGCACCGGCGGTGAAAACTTATTATCTCTAGTGGCTTCTTCGCACATCAGGCATCAGATGAGTAGCCAGTGGTAAAAACTGTTCTACCAACGGTTTGGCATATGATATTGTAGATCATACGCCGAGCCGGCGGTGAAAACATTAATATCACCGCCGGTTGCAATGGCTGATTAACACAAATGATCCCAGAGGCAGTCAAGTTACGCTGCCCGCCTCTGGAAATGTGAAACCACTGCCTGCAGCTGTGATGACTACGACATAAGGTGCTACCTTATTTGTTCTCACTTGTTGATCACTTCGTAGTTCATACAATATATATTTGCCCCTTTTGTAAGCTCTATATTTTTAGGACTCATATATGATGATTGATTTATGCTATCTATTTGACGATAGATGCATGGATGCCAACGCAAGTTGCCATGACCTTTTTGACCATTTGATCTTGTTGCATCATCTATTATTCTTCCTGAAAAGCAATTATACACTACTACGTTTCAACAGCAAAGTTCTAAACCATTTCTTTGCAATCTTGTCCGCACCTTCCCACACCTAATCCATGACTTTAGCTACGGCAGTTTTCTTAGACCATGACGAACTATCAGATCATATATTGAGAAGAATAGACTGATGGCATGCAGCATGTTGTCTCTTTGTATACAATATCCCATTTGGATGTATCAATAGAGCGATAGCAAGCTGTGTACGTGGGTAGGGAAAAATAGAAGTGTAGTGTCGATCTGTCTAGATAGCTAGATATATTTCTTAAGGAGCGCATTCATATTGCATAAGCTTCCGTACTTTGAACAAACAGATCGATGAAAAGGTGGTACAAGTTGATGGATATTGAGATCTCCGGTTATATATATTAGTACCATGTTCACATTGGACTTGCCCATGCACGCCCAAGTTAAGCACATCTGTCTTCACCAAACAGGTTTGGAACAACACTTTAGAAGGGTTGAACCATGCCCTGGTGAACGTTTTGCATTTTGTAGGAATAGAAGGATTGTTTTCTTCATCTGTCAATCGATCTACTCACTAGTTTTCTTGGTAATATACCTCCATTCACTAGTGGTCCTTTCACAACGACCTCTTGACAAGTCAAAAAGCGTTTTGCTTTGAGTTCATCCTGCAATCATATGAGCTATCTCGTAATTACTTTTTTGTAAAGTTGCTCGGATCGAACATTGGTTGGTGTCGACACTCGACAGCGATGTCTTTGGCCATTGAACTATTGGAACAATGCGTGCACTACTATAGAGATAGAGTAGTACATGTCCTGATCAATTATTGGATGCACTTTCTTGTTCATATGGTCAATGACATGTCACACGGCGTGTAGCGGGATCACACTTGAAAGCCAGAGCATATTTTGGTTTTAAACGGCTATTCAAATGTTTATTAGAGAAGTGGTTAATCACGTAACCCGTCGAGGTCAATCAAAACACGGTTCACTGTTTTGACTATATATGTGTTTGGATTTTCGCCCACAAGTTTCTTTTTCCCCAACACGCTGCTACAACACCGTCTAGATGTCCCCTCAAAGGTGAGAACTCAAAGGTAGAAAGATAATTTACTTACAGGATAAAAGATATAATAGACAATCAGGTAGATTGACTGACGGCACTGAAGTTGTCAAGTAGGAGTAAGCCTCTCAGAGCTCATCACATAGATAGCTCTTTAGCACATCCATGGGCCTGTTTGGATCCCTTAGTATAAAAATTAGCAGCTAAAATTAGTACTAGCTGATCCAAACAGACCTACTAATTATTATCTGTAGGGCTACTAACTATTAATTCCATCATCGGGTTTGGAGTTGCTAATAAATGCTAATAGTTTATTTGCACCTTGAAGGGGACCGTAACGCCTAAGAGGAGGGTGAATTGGGCAACTTAAAACTCTAACTCTAAACTATGGCCTCTTTTTCTATTCTTAGCAAAACCTATACAAAAGATAAACTATCTAAATGTACAACTACGGTTTTGTTACTGTGTTGCTATCTCTACCGCAAAAGGAGTTATGCAAACGATGTAAATGCGGAAGCTAAAGAGTAAGGTAGAGATATGCAAACTCCCGTCAACGACTCCGGTTTTTTTACCAAGGTATCGAGAAGCGCGCAAGCTTCCCCCTAGTCCTCGTTGGAGCCCCTCGCAAGGGCCAAGCTCCTGGTCGGGTAACTCCGTGGATAGCCCCGGGCCTTCCCCACGTGCAAGTGGGTCTCCGGTGTGCCTCTTCCGGACCGCTCCCTGCCGTCTTCACTATCAAGCTTTCGGCCAAAATGTTGCGAGCCTTATTCCCTCCGGTACACGGTGGCGGACACACCACAAATATGGTTGGTGTGATCTCGTAAGACTACAAGTCCCTCCAATGTACAACAATGGTGCGCACAAGCACCAGAAGGTAAGAGGTATGCAAACCTCACTAAACACTAGGCATAAACATAGAGCAAGCACATAAGCGGTGGTCTAATCAACCTAAGCACTTCGCAAAGCATCTACACTAATCACCTAATAAATCACTAAGCACTATGCAAGTGGAGATCACTAATATGGTGTATCAACACCCTTGGTATGTTTTCTCAGCTCCACACCTCAAATGGCCGGTTGGGGGTCTATTTATAAGCCCCACCAAGAAAGTAGCCGTTGGGGACGAAATCCCGCTTTTCTGCTACTGACCAAACGCTGATTTCGTCCTAACTGGACGGGTCCAGTCGTCCCGACCGTTAGAGCGCACGATCAACTGATCGGACGCTGATAGCGTCCGGTCACTTGCCACCGGACGCGTCCGATCGCAATTTCGCCGCTCTGGAATCTCTCTGGAGTCGATCGGACGCTGCAGTTCCTGCATCCGGTCGATTTGCCAGTAGCGTCCGATCAATGCTGAATGTGTTGCCGGGATGATGAATAGTGTCATTGGTGCGTCCGGTCACTTTTAGTTTTTAGCGTTCGGTCGCTGCTGCTGACGCCTGCTATTGCCGAGCAACTGATCGGACAGGTCCGGTCCCTTTCAGGGCTGCGTCCGATCACTGCATTCGGTCACTCTGCCGAGCATGTTTCTTCCCGATCTTGTGTTCAGCTTGGTTCCTATCTTCGTGCTTGGACTATGCTTGATATCTTGGGTCTTCTCTTGTGCTTCTAGGGTCTTGCTTATGGTGTTGATCATCGAATCATCACGTCGCCTTCGTTCAAGTCACGTTTTGCGCCCTATTGTACTACAAAACAATCACTTGCAAATTCATTAGTCTAATTTGGTTGTGTTGGTCATTAAACACCAAAATGTAAAGTAAATGTGCCTAGGGTCTATTTTCCTTACAATCTCCCCCTTTTTGGTGATTGATGACAACACGACCAAAACAAGCAAATAATAAAAATTTTAGAATTTAAAAACTATTTACTTGCTAGGATGCAATACAAAGGACAAGGTTATATAATGCTAAAATATACCAATTGTAAGACTAAAAGATACCAATTAAAGATACCAATTGTAAAGCTAAAAGGTACCACATGTAAACATCTTTGGAAACTTATCTTGCCCTTGCAAATGCTTCCATGTGGCATTATGGATTTAAGCCTTGCTTTTTGGTTCTACAAATTCTCCCCATTACATAGACTCATCCATAATCCACTATCCTCCCTTTCTCGGACCATTACTACTTGTAAGTTATTATGATCGGGCTTGCTTTTGGTCCTACAAATTCTCCCCCTTTGAAATCAAACACCGAAAAGGGAGACATTAGTAGCACAAGGGAGGGTCAAACTTTGTGATCCTTTGTATGTGGAGTGGAATAGGTCACAAAGTTTGACTCTCACATTACATAGACTAAGCTCTCCCTAAACATATGCATACATATGATGGAGAATGTAGTTTATGCATCATTGGCAAATTAATACTTCAAGGGAGTTTAATCTATATAATGCATGGAGAAAGCATATAAATACCAAAATGAAATCAACATGATGATATCGGTTTAGAAATACCATATGTGGAAACCAATTTTATTTCTACCACTTGCAATAGGTGGTGGATATTTGAAGTATGATGCTTAACTCTGGGTACTCCATTTTCCTTGCAATGAGACTACTACACACATGATAAGCTTGAAAAGGTGTTAGTCTCAAAGCATCCAACTTGTAGAGTAACCTTCCCCTAAATTTTTGCATACAAGTATGGAATACTTGTAGGAGACATGCACATTGATTTTAGAATAAAAATACCACTTGAAAGATGACATCTCATGAATGTGAGAATCATTTTCGAAGGTGATATTCAGGAGAAATTATCTACAATTTGGACTTTGGCACATATTAGATGAACAATTGTAAAACAAGCTATGTGTCGTGCTCCTAAACAATTTAAACCATGTAGGTTTGCTCCAAGGGTCAAGAGTGAAACCGAGCAAGCCTACCATAAGATATACCTAGTGTATGCAATGCAAAAGATATAAGCATGCAAATGCAAACCTAGACATGAAAAGGAACTAGATGCTAATTACAAGAATTTGAATCTTGATACCAATTGTAAGAAATACCAATTGAAAGAAATTACATCTAGTTACCTAACATGGGAAGGGGAATTTGGGTCCATCGAATTCAGTAACCCACTTGGCAATAACTTTGTCCATAATGATGCACCCCATGAAATACACCCATACTTTGCCAAGTCTCTAAATTCCCCGAAGTCCATCGGACTTCTCACTTTCCTTTCGGGATCCAAACCTTCTTTGTGCTCTTCATGTTGGAAATGATCTCCTTTGGCACCCAAATGCATTTGGCCCCATTGTTGGCTTGCTTGTTCACCTTGATGGCCACCACCTTGTCATTTTTCTTCTTCTTCAAGAGATAAGGTGTGGAGGCCTTTTTGTCCACCTTGCTAGTGTAGGTGTTAGAGAACTTGCTTGTTTGCCTTTTCTCTTTCTTCTTTGCTCCTCCCCCATTCTTCACCTTGCACTCATAGGACTTGTGGCCTTTCTTGTGGCACACGTAGCAAACCACGGCTTGTCCTTCATCAAGCTTCTTCACTCCCTTGATGGTGTTATCTTGATGAAGTTGGGCTTGCTTCGTCTTGCCTTTCACTTGAGTCAAGTCCTTGGTGAGGTGAGCCACTTCTTGTTTGAGTTGCTCATTCTCCATTGCAACCTCTTGTGTGCATGTATCTACAACAACTTTCTTAACACAAACTTGGTTGCACAAGGGTGAGTCTAAATATAAAATCATTACAAGAAGTAGAAGCATCCATTTTAGGTACGTCAAAGATAGAACTTTTCTTTCTAGGTGCCTCCATGGGGGTAGAACCAACGGCTTCAAGATTAGCAACTTTATTAGTTAGCTCATCACAATGTTTGCACATAGTTTCCATTTTAGCAAGCAAACTTTTATAAGCATCTTGTGAGTTAGCTAACATTTTCTTTATTTTTTATTTTTCTTTACAAGTTGCTCATCATTGATTGTGCAATTATTTGTTGTTGTACTAGACTCAAGTTGCTCAATTTTAGTAGATAGCTCCATATTAAGATCGGTAAAAGTTTCATATTGTTCAAGCAAAGTAGCATAAGCTTGTTGTGAGCTATCTAGTTTTTCTTTTAATTTTTCAAGATTCTTTTGTTGACTAGTGCAAACTTTAGCAAAGTTAAGATTTTCTTGCACAATTTCATCATAAGAAGGTAGCTCATCATCACTATCACTATTATTGTCACTATCACTAGGGATAGGCTTTTTGTTACCTCGTGCCATAAAGCACACACGTGAGGTGGTTGATAATGAGTGCTTGTGCCCTCGCCTCTTGTGATGGTCTTTTTCTTCACTTGAAGAATCAACCCATGACCTTATTGATGTGAGGGCTTTGTCCTTGCACGCCTTCTTCTTTGTCTTGGGTGTGGGCTTGTTTGGACAAACTTTCCAGAAAGTGCCCCAACTCACCGCATCCATAGCATCCTTTCTTTCTTTGCTCATTTCTTTGATTGGTGAAGATGAAATCTTGAATTTGCATGGGCACACCCTTGACATTGAGCACTTGGATCATCTTCTCCACCTTGTTGTTGAGTTTGATTCTTCATCAAGGTCGGAGGTGGAGGAAGATTGATCATCATCACTTGAATCTTCATCATCATCATCATCATCCTCATCTTCTTCTTCATCTTCACTTAAGGAGCTTGAGCTTGAGCTTGTCTCAACTTGCTTGCCTTCATCTTTTTTTTCTCACTACATGTGAGAGCTTTGCCTTTGCTTGATGAAGAGGCTTCTTCTTGACCCATCTTACGTGACATTTCAAATGCCACTATCTTGCCGATGACTATGGCCGGGGTCATGATGGTCAAGTCCTCCATGTTGTAAAGGATGGTGATGATGCTTGCATATTTCTTTTATGGTAGCATGGAGATTATCTTCCTCACGATGTACGCATCATCTAGCTTTGTTCATCCTATTGAATGGAGCTCATTGATAATTAGATTCAAACGAGAATACATATCACGAACAAGCTCATCATCATTTATTTTAAAGGAATCATAATTTTGTTTAGCTAGACAATGCTTTTGCTCACGGACATTAGTTGTGCCATCATAGAGCTTTTGGAGTTTTAACCAAATTTCATGTGCCGTATTTAAAGTGAACACTTGGTTAAACACATACATGCTAAAAGATTCAAACAAGCAATTTTTAGCTCTAGCATTGAAATGAATTTCTTTTTCTTCACTCTTTGTGGGTTTATCGGGATTCTTAATGGGTTTCATTCCATCACGAGTGACTCTCCAAACCCCCAAATCTACCGCCTCAAGGTGACAAACCATTCTAGCTTTATAGTAAGGGAAGTTGGTGCTGTCAAAGTGCGGAGGTCTAGAGATATCCATCCTAACCACTCTAAATAGCGTCAGCTCAACGGCGGTGAAGCCAAAGGTCCAAATTGAGCCAACTGGCTCGGATACCACTTGAAGGGGACCGTGATGCCTAAGAGGGGAGGGTGAATTAGGAAACTTAAAACTCTAACTCTAAACTATGGCCTCTTTTTCTATTCTTAGCAAAACCTATGCAAAAGATAAACTATCTAAATGTGCAACTACAGTTTTGCTAGTGTGTTGCTATCTCTACCACAAAAGGAGTTATGCAAACGATGTAAATGCGGAAGCTAAAGAGTAAGGTAGAGATATGCAAACTCCCATCGATGACTAAGGAGGATGTTTCTTCACGATCTTACGTCTGGCTTGGTTTCTATCTTTGTGCTTAGACTATGCTTGATATCTTGGGTCTTCTCTTGTGCTTCTAGGGTCTTGCTTATGGTGTTGATCATCGGATCATCACGTCGCCTTCGACCAAGTCACATTTTGCGTCCTATTGAACTACAAAACAATCACTTGCAAATTTATTAGTCCAATTTGGTTGTGTTGGTCATCAAACACCAAAATCCAAAGTAAATGGGCCTAGGGTCCATTTTCCTTACACACCTTTAGCTCACTATCCAACCACCTATTAGTTGGTGGATCAAAACAGCCTCCGCTAAAAATTAGCAACTATTAGCCAGCTAATTTTTAGTGCTAATAATGGATCCAAACATGCTCTATATCTATATAATACTCCCTCCACCAAAAAATGTTTTAGATTTTTATCATTAGGATAGAGTAGTGTTCAATAAAAATTACCCATGTACCCCTATTTATTAATGGTGAACCATGCTAACTAAGGAGGAATAAGCCCCTCGTTAAAAAATGCATGGAGGCATATGAAAAGTACAATAATCTCAAGCTGAGATATTAGCCCAATCTATATAGTCCAAGAGCTAAAACATCAAGTTTTATTGGAGCCTTTTTTTAATCCTAGAATGTTGAGTATTATGGGATGCAAGGTGTCAGTGCAGAAAGTGACCAACACATAAATATTTGTAGTTTTGTTGTACGTTATGATTGGAGGTGGCCTAGCACTCAATGACACAGGGTTTATACTAGTTCAGGCAACATGCCCTATGTCTAGTTTGAGTCGGTCGATGATTGTATTCCTGAGCCCAGGTGCTCGAAGTTTGCTGTGGGGTTACAAATAGAAGGGAGAAAGATGGGGGCGCAAGAGGTCCGGTCGGACTCTAGTCTGAAGGGCCGAGAGTGATGGGAGCTCCGCTATGTGCTAAGTGTTTGAGCATGTGCTCGAGGTTTGAACCTAGGGGTTCTCCTATTGTGTGTGTTGTTCGAGTTGTTGTGTACTGATCGATCTATCTGTTGGAGAGAGCACATCCCCTTTTATAGATGAAGGGGATGGCCTTACAAGCGAGAGGGAGAGAGTGTACGTATGCTAAGTCTTGTTTCCCACGCCGTTGGGTACAAGATGATTGTAGGCGCCCATAACATTGTTAATGATAGATGCATGTGGGAGGTTGCGTTGTCTTCTTCTAGTATGGCAGACGTCGGTGCCTGCCATACTGTTGATGCCTAGAGGCATGCAAGGGGTTTTACCGTGCTCGTCTGATATGGTAGTTGTTGCGGGCGCCCACAACACTATAGGGCAAATGTCGGCGCCCACAACACTATTTTGACATGCCCAGAAATTTGCAGGGTACTCTTCTAACATGTCCTGTCGGTACTGTCCTATAGGTGTACAGGGTATGATCCTCGGTCTTGCGGTTGACTTGAGTGCCCTACCTTACTTGCTTCGTACATTTCCTGGTCCTCACCAAGCGGGCGTCCCCGGTTAGTTGGTCCCAGTTGGCTCCGACTACACCGGTCGGAGAAGAGCTATAAGCAGGGGTTCGATGTGTCCCTAGTTGGAGATGCGGTTCAGAGTTTGGAAGCGATGTTTGGTCAGGCCTTATAGTCGGAGAGGCAGGCCAGAGTCGGAAGCGAGCGTTGTTCCTCTTTGGCCAGGCCTTCTGGTCGGAGAGGCGGGCCAGAGTTGGAAGCAAGCGTTGTTCCTCCTTTGTGGGGCCTTCCAGTCGGAGATTTGATTGCCCTTCTGGTCTGTCATTTTTAGGTGTTTGGGACAGCCCATGAGTTGCGTGTCGTTTGCAATGTTTGTCTGCTGGGCCGAGCCTTTGTTTGGGAAGCCGGTCCATGAGGAACCCTGGGTTTATGAACCCAACAGGAGCCCTCAAGCCCCCAGGCGATTCGGTTAGAATCGTCTGGGGGATTTTTGTCTTGACGGTGGGTGCGCGCCCCATGGGTGTAGGCCCCAGCCCCCGGGCGATTCGGGTAGAATCATCTGGGGTTTTTTTGTGTTGCCTGCCGGGGAAGTTTCGTTTTGTTAGTGGGTGTGAGCGAGCGCACCCACGGGTGTAGCCCCCGAGTCACCGGGCGATTCAATCAGAATCGCCTGGGGGTTTTGTTAGTGGCCAGTTTAGGGATCAGGCGAGACGGAGTTCATGGATCCTGGCGTCGGGCACAGCCGATACAATTTTAGGGATCGAACGAGATGGAGTTTCGTAGATCCTGGCGTCAGGCGCAGCTGAGGCAGTTTTAGGGATCGGGTGAGATGGAGTTTCATGGATCATGGCATCGTGCACAGCCGAGGTAGTTTTTAGGGATCGGGCGAGACGGAGTCGTGGATCCTGGCGTCGGACGTGCCGAGGCAATTTTAGGGATCGGGCGAGATGGAGTTTCACGGATCCTGGCATCAGGCGCAACCGAGGTAGTTTTAGGGATTAGGCGAGACCAAGTTTCACTATTCCTAGCATCGGGCACAGCCGATGTAGTTTTTAGGGATCGGGCGAGATAGAGTCGCAGATCCTGGCATCAGACGTGGTGAGGCAGTTTAGGGATCAGGCGAGACAGAGTTTCATGGATCCTAGCATCGGGCACAGCCAAGGTAGTTTTAGGGATCGGGCAAGATGGAGTTTCATGGATCCTGGCATCGGGCGCAGCGGAGGCAGTTTTAGGGATCTAGCGAGACGGAGTTTCGTGGATCCTTGCGTCGGGCGCACCTGAGGCAGTTTTTAGGGATCGGGAGAGATGGAGTCACGGATCCTGGCGTCGGACAAGCCGAGGCAGTTTAGGGATCAGGCGAGATGGAGTTTCGCGGATCCTGGCATCGGGCGCAGCCGAGGCAGTTTTAGGGATCAGGCGAGATGGAGTCGCAGATCCTAGCGTCGGACGTGCCAAGGCAGTTTAGGGATCGGGCGAGACTAGGGATGAAAATGGTATGGATATTTTCTGACCATATTTGAAACTGAATCCGTTTAGAGGGGTTGAGATCTGTCCGTATCCAAGTTTGGATATCCAACATCCGATACCGTATCCATATCCGAATACTCAAATCGCATATTTATGATGTCGATATCCAATCGTATATTATCCGACATAGTTGACACTATCCATATTCGAATCCAAATCCGGACAGAAATATGAAAACAAATGTAATATCGGTGATATCCGTTCGTATCTGATCCATTTTCATCCCTAGGCGAGATAGAGTTTCACAGATCCTAATGTTGGATGCAGCTGAGGTAGTTTTTAGGTGTCTTGAGCCCCTAAGCCCTGTTTGGTTTGGTAGGGGTCGGTTGAGTTTTGTGCATTACCCCGTCTGTGGTTTCTCGCAACCGGAGGGGCTGAGCTAATGTTGCTTGCCTCGATGGCTCGAGTGACGCGCTCGGTGAGCTCACTAACGGGTATGATCGAGTGAAATCTGGGTCCGTCGTTCGTGATGGGGTCGGCATAGCCCTCATGTGACATTCCACTGCTCCTTAACCTGCAACCCGACAGATACCTGGGTCGTTCCGGAGATCGACCCAGGTGGACCGCTGGCCTCCCCTCGATGGATATTTTGTGGGTTTGGCAGAGGTTAGGATCGAATGAGAAGGTTGAGATGACCCTGCCTACTTTGGGGCAAACTGGGCGAGGGTCGCTCGGGTCTCATCTGCATTTTCTCCCCTAGCTCTGTTTGACGCGAGGCGGCCTTTAGCCCTTCGTGGGCCGACCTTCGAACCCCAATCGGTCATTGCTCATGTTGAATGAGGCAATTGCCGGTTCGTGACACAACACGGAGCGTTGTGATGCATTTAACTGCATATGTGATGCCTTGAATGTATGCAATGAATGAATGCGTGTATAGATGAATGAATGATTTATATAAAGAAATAGTGGGGGTTGGTAATGTTACCTTAATGACTCAAGTGACGGGGTTTGAAGAGCTTCAATCAAAAATGTCTGACCGGTATCCGCACTTGTCATTCGTGATGGAGTCGGCGTGGCCCACATGGGGCATCCCTTTGCTCCTTACCGGTCTCTCGGCATTTTCCTGAGCCATCCGATTGACTTAGGAAGCCCGATGGTCGCTCCTGGGTGGAGATCCCATAGTTGGGCCTTTCTAAGTCCCGTCTGGGAAGGCAGAGGGCCACCTACACGTGGTGGCACTTTGTTTCTTGCGCTTGGTCATGCAGAAGTGGTGGGCCATACCTAGGCCACGTCCCGTCTGACTAGGCGCCATTCTGTCGGGCAGGGTGCGCCCCATCGGTCAGGGTGCGTTCCATCAGTCAGGGCACGTCCTGTCATTTTCCATCCGCATTGAATGGGGTAAGGGAGAGAGTTTTTCACCCCAATCCTTTGCCCTTCTTCAACTATTGCCTCTCCTCCTTAAATAGGGGAAGGGAGAGGGAAAGGAGAACTCACAGACCCATTCGTGATTTCGGAGCGCAATGTCGAGCTGGAGGTTATCCAGCATAGATGAGGTGGTGCTGGCCGCCTTCACCAAGAAGGGGTTGCTTTCGTCGAAGGAGGTGGAGCACTGGAGGGTACTACATGTCGTCGGCTTCGTCATCGTCTGCGAGGCTTTTGTCGAGATGGAGCCGCACGTGGACTCCTTTCAGCGAGTCTTTTCTGGGCGAGCCTTGTCAGAGAGGAAGACGCTCAGGACAGTGCTGGTGGGAGGTTTCACCCTTGCAGCTGCTTAGGTTGGCCAGTTCATAAAGTTTGATGAGACATCTTCCAGCTATGGCATCCATACCTCGGCGAGCAGCGTCCCTGTCTAGGAGTTGCCTCGACTTCAAGAGAAGGTCAGGAGCTCCATGCTCTTCTGCTAAGCATCTATGGGTGCAATGCCCTTGAGGTACCTATTACGCTCGCCGAAGTCGAGGGAGCGGAACCGGGCAGGGCCCTTGTGGTGGTGGTTATGTCCGACGGCATGTGCCATGGCCTCTCCTTCGGCATCAGTCGATGCCGCCGAGCAGCCACAATAGTATTTGGAGTATAAGAAGTCAGCAAATGTAATAGTTAAGTTTGTGGTGGAGCCCCCATGTGAACAATTTTTTGTATCAATGAATACATCAGTTCTGTTGTGTGATAGAATCACTATCCGTTCCTTGTTTTTTATCCTAGCATAGCTTTGTTTTTATCCTTTCTTTTTCACACCTGCCCATTCGTTCCGTAGGCTTCAACTTTTTAAGAACCTAGGCATGGCCCGCGAGGCTCGGCTGCTCGTAACCGTAGGTCGTGGCGGGGTGCGCTCGGTCGGGAGTAAAAAACAAAGTCACATAGAGTAATCAAAGGAATGGAAAGCGCTTTTGTTCGGGCAAAAAGTTTTTACCATGTGATAGTAAAAAGGAGAGGTAGTATTTAGTATTGTACCCTCATGGAGCCCCCGAGCGACCCAGGCTGAAAGTGTTTAGGCTGGGGTGCTTTACAGGAGCAAGTGTTGAATAAAAGTGGTAAGACCAAATTTAGGGGGGAAATGACGTAGATGTTCAATGTTCCAAGTGTTGGTGAGAACGTTGCTGTTGTCGTCCTTCAGTCGGATCACCTCGGTCACCGTATAGGGTCCTTTCCATGGTGGAGAGAGTTTGTGTTTCTCCTTGTTGATTGGGTCCTCCGGAGTACAAGATCACCGACCTCGAGGATCCTCCTCCTGATCTTCCTTTTGTGGTACCTACGGAGAGTTTGCTGGTAGAGAGCGGAGTGGATGATGGTCGTCTCGCGGGCCTCCTCGAGTAGGTTGACTACGTCTTGCTGAGCCGCCACAGCTCGATCGCGGTTGAAAGCCTTCACTCTTGGGGTGCCATGGTCATGGTCGAAGGGCAGCACTGCTTCAGCTCCGTAGGCCAGGAAGAAGGGTGTGAACCCTATGGATCGGTTTGGGGTCATTCTCAGGCCCTAGAGGATCGTTGGGACCTCTACAACCCATTGCCCGGCGTACTTGTCAAGTCGATCAAAGATGCGTGGCTTAAGTCCTTGGAGGACCATGCCATTGGCATGCTTGACCTGACCGTTAGTACATGGATGTCCGACCGAGGCCCAGTCGATTCTGATGCCGTATCCATCACTGAAGTCCAAGAACTTCTTCCTAGTGAAGTTAGACCCGTGGTTAGTGATGATGCAGTTAGGAATGCCAAACTGGTAGATGACATTGAGGAAGAATTTGACCGCCTCTTCCTAGCGGATGTTGGTGATGGGCTTGGCCTCTATCCATTTGGTGAATTTATCGACCGCTACGAGTAGGTGAGTGAAGCCGCCCAGGCCCTTTTTGAGGGTCCTACCATGTTGAGGCCCCAGACCATGAATGGATAGGTGATGGGGATGGTTTAAAGCTCCTGTGTCGGCAGATGAGTTTGTCGAGCATAGAATTGGCAACCCTCACACCTGCGGACGACCTCCTCTGCATCTCGTAGTGCGGTGGGCCAGTAAAAACCTTAGCGAATGGCTTTTTCGACCAGCGACCTTAGGGCCATGTGATGTCTGCAGATCCTGGCATGGACCTCGAGGAGGAGCTACTTCCCCTGGTTGGTAGGGATGCACTTCATGAGCATCCCCGTTGGACTTCATTTGTAGAGTTTGTCACCAAGCGCGATGAAGGTCTTGGCGCGTCGAGTGATCCATCGAGCTTTAGTACTTTCGGGTGGGAGAACTCCTTGAGGAGGTAGGCAAGTAGCGGCGCTCGCCAGTCAGTTTGATCGAGTGACAACATGGCGATGTCAGCGGGTGATGTCGTCACGAAGGCACTAGGGTTGGAGCCCCCGAGGGCCGGCTTGGCGTCGGGGTTAGAGGCCCTGGGCGCCGGCTTGGCATCAGGGTGTGTCTGGATCAGACCTTATAGGGTGTGGGTGGATGGCTCGTGGAGATCGTTGATGAAGATCCCGCTCAGAGATGGATCCCGCCTGGTGGCCAATTTTACGAGAAAATCAGCGGCATCGTTGTCCTTTCAGGGGACGTGATGCAGCTAGATCCCCTAGAATTTGTCCTCGAGCTTGCACACCTCCTAGAAGTATGCTACCATGAAGGGGTTTTTGCAGGAGGACTCCTTCATGACTTGGTCAATGACCAACTCCGAGTCACCGTGGACGTAGATGGCGATGCGTAGCCCATTGATGAGGGCCTCATATTCTGCGGCATTGTTGGAGGCCGAGAAAAGGAGGTGGATGGTGTAGCGGAGCCTACTCCTATCTGGGGAGATCAGAACCGCTCTAGCCCTTGAGCCGGGCGCCATTACGGACCCGTCGAAGTACATTGTCCAATACTCGTGGGTGACGTTCGGGGTCGGTAGCTGCACCTCCGTTCATTCAACGATAAAATCCATGAGAGCCTAAGATTTAATAGCGGTACGGGGCATATACCTGATGTCGTGGCCCATGAGTTCGAGTGTCCACTTGGAGATCCATCCCGCGGCATCGCGGTTCCGGACGATGTCCCCAAGCGGGTATGAAGTGATGACTGTGACTTCATGGTCGGTGAAGTAGTGCAGGAGCTTCCCGGTTGCCATCAGCATGGCGTATAGGAGTTTCTGCACCTAGGGGTATCGGACCTTAGGGTCGGTGAGTACCTCCCCGATGAAGTATACGGGCCGCTAGACCTTAAGGTGGTGTCTCGGCTCCTCCCTTTCGATGACCAGGGCGATGCTCACCACATGGTTGCTTGCCACGATGTAGAGGAGGAGGGGTTCTCCCCGTTTAGGAGCGACAAGGATTGGGGCCAACGTCCATGACGCTTTGAGGCTCTCTAGAGCCTGTTGAGCTTCCTTAGTCCAGACAAAGGCATCCATCTTTTTGAGGAGCTTGTAGAGTGGCATCCCCCATTCACTGAGCTGGGAGATGAATCAGCTCAGGGCAGCTAGATAGCCGGTGAGCCTTTGTA
The DNA here is from genome assembly GCF_019320115.1 of Miscanthus floridulus. Taxonomy (NCBI): domain Eukaryota; kingdom Viridiplantae; phylum Streptophyta; class Magnoliopsida; order Poales; family Poaceae; genus Miscanthus; species Miscanthus floridulus. Next base: position 27,131,359 of record NC_089593.1, on the reverse strand, counting down.
TGCCCTTGACATTGCGTATAGGGCCCATGTTGGATATGGCTGTGATCTTTTTGGGGTTGGCCTCGATGCCACACTCGGACATAATGTATCCAAGTAGCTTTCCTTTCGGAACCCCGAAAACACATTTCTTGGGATTCAATCTGATGTTGAACCTTCGGAGGTTCGTGAACGTTGTGGCCAAGTTTGCGATCAGGTCGCAAGCTTGAGCCATTTTGACCACTATGTCATCAACATAGACAACGATTGTTGGTTTTAGCCGCTTGGCTTGATCAGGCTGATCGAGCGGGTCGATTTGGTCGGCGAAGCATTGCTGCATGCACCTTTGGTAGGTGGCGCTAGCATTCTTCAGGCCAAAAGGCATGGTTACATAGCAGTACGAACCATATGGGGTGATGAACGAGGTTGCGAGATGATCCGACTCTTTCATCGTGATCTGGTGATAGCCAGAGTAGGCATCTAGAAAGGAGAGGATCTCACAGCCCGAGGTGGAGTCGACTATCTGGTCTATGCGCGGCAAAGGAAAGTGATCCTTTGGACATGCTTTGTTGAGGCCAGTATAATCAACACACATTCTCCATTTTTCGGTCTTCTTTTTAACAAGAACGGGATTGGCAAGTCAGTTGGAGTGGAATACCTCTCTGATGAATCTGGCTGCCAAGAGTTTAGTGATCTCTTCGCTTATGGCCCTACGCCTCTCGTCATTGAAGCGATGCAGGCATTGCTTAGCGGGCTTTGAGCCTAGGATGAGGCGCAGTGCGTGATCAGTGATGTCCCACGGTATGCCTGGTATGTCAGATGGCTTCCATGCGAGACATTGCGATTGGCGCGCTAGAAGTCAACGAGCTTGCATTCCTATTTGGCCAAGAGCTAGGTCCTGATCCGTACCGTCTTGGTTGGGTCAATGGGGTTGATCCGCATCGCCTTTGTTTCCATGAGTGGGCGGCCTTTGAGGAGGTTGATTTGTTGTAGTCCGGGACTGCTAGGGTCGATGACTCCCCGAGCTGTGGGAGCTCTGACAAGTTGATGACCACAGTGGCAAGCTCGAAATGCTAGTGGTCTCACGTGAAGGCATGCGAGAAGGCACTGCCCATGGTGATGATGACGTTCGGTCCTGGCATCTTCAGCTTGAGGTAGGTGTAGTTGGGGATCGCCATGAATTTGGCATAGCATGGCCGCCCTAAGATGGCGTGGTAGGACCCTGGGTAGTCCACCACTTCGAAGGTGAGGACCTTCGAGCGGAAGTTGGCTCGGTTGCAAACGTGACGGGCAGGTCGATCAGCCCAAGCAGGTACGCCTGTGCTCCCGGGATCACGCCATGGAAGGGAGAGCCCGTTGGGTGGAGTTTCGACCAAGGGATGCGCATGGCGTTGAGGGTGTCGACGTAGAGGATGTTGAGGCCGCTGCCTCCGTCGATTAGCACCTTGGTGAGGCGCTTCTTGTGGATGATGGGGTCGACAATGAGAGTGTAGCATCCCGGTCTAGCGATGTGGGAGGGATGGTCCCTCTGATCGAAGGTGATCGGAGATTCTGACCAGCTAAGGAAGGAGGGGATGGTTGTCTCGATGGCACATGCCTCTCTGTAGCGTACCTTGTGCTGGCGCTTGGAGTAGATGGCGTTGGATCCCTCAAAGATCATTATGCATTCCTTGGGGTCAGGGAAGCTGTCCCCGTCCTTGCCTACCGCACCTCCTTTCTTAGTTGTCGCATCTTTGTCGTCTCCTTCTTTTGGCACACCGGCCTATCGTAGGAAACATTTGAGGAGCTCACAGTCCTTGTAGAGGTGTTTGATGGGGTAGGCATGGTTGGTGCACGGGCTATCCATGAGCTTGTTGAAGTGGTCAGGCAAGCCCTACTGGGGCTGCTTGCCCACACTATCAGCGATGGTGACCAATGTGGTGTTGTACGGTTAGCGCCGATCCTTTTTGTTCTTCTTGCCCCTCTGTGTGGAGGGGCCCTCGCTTAGTCTCCGCACTTGGCCTTGCCTTTGTACCGACCTCTATTGAAGACCGCTCCGACCACCTCCTCACCTAAGGCGTTGTTTGTGGCGACGTCGAGCATGTCGCAAGTGGTATGGGGCTTTAGGCAGCCAATATTGTGGATCAGGGACTCGTTGGTTGTCCTAGAGAGGAATGCACTGATAACGTCCGCGTCAACGACATCAGGGAGGGAGTTGCATCGTTGGGAGAACCTACGGATGTAATCCCGCAGGGACATGCTGGGCTCCTACTGGCAGCTCTTGAGGTCCTAGGAGTTACCAGGGTGGACATACGTCCCCTGGAAATTTTTGGCAAAGGCCCTCTTGAGGTCTGCCTAGTCGCGGATGCTGTCGTGCGGGAGGAATTCAAGCCACGCCCGAACATGTTCCCCCACGCAGATGGGGAGATATTGAATCATGAAAAGGTCATCATCCACCACTCGGGCTCGGCAGGCGAGCCAAAAATCTTTGAGCCAAATACCAGGGTTTGTCACCCCGGTGTACTTGGCGATGTTGGTGGGCGGTCGGAAGCGCTATGGGAATGGTGCTCTCCGGATATGCCGGCCAAAGGCCCATGGTCCCAGGCCATCCGGCCTGGGACTCTAGTCGTCTGGCTAGCGACCATGCCTAGGGCGCGTTTCACCACTCTCCTCGATGGTTTGGCCAGGGCTCGTGTTGCTTGCCCTCATCGCCGCCCGGTGGATGTCATCATCACGCCGGGCCTGATGCCGGTTGTTGATGACGTTGTGAGCGTCTTGTTGCGGACCAAGCCATTCGCGTACCGACGGTCGGTGTGAAGCAGGCGCCAGGTCGAACCGTGGCGCAGCCACAACCTCCCGTGCCACGCTTGGCGACTGTAGTGGTGAATGGATGGAGTGATTCGTCTGGTGCATCCCCACTCCCCTAGTGGGGAGAGAGGCCACAAGTTAGAGTCATGATGCGAAGCTTTCCGCCTGTTGAACAGCGATGGCTTCCACCAGCGTCCGGAGGTTCCGGTAGACCGCCCGCTCCTAGGGGTTGACGGGCTCAGGAACGCTGCACAGAAGCATTGCCATAGCGGCGATGTTCTGGCTAGCCCGAGCGAACTATGGGGGGTCATTCCCCTCGTTCATGATGTCGCGCTGGACCTAGCGGGCCTAACCCCAGGCGCCGCCCGCTAGGTCACGCGCATGGGGCGCAACGTGCTGCACCGAGCGCACCGACGCAGGTGGAGGCTGGTTCTATCACCGTTGTCGTAGCTCCTCGGCGTGCTCTTGTGCGAGCATGAGGGCCCCCGCACGTGGGACTGGAGGGGTGTGAGTCTACAAAGACTCTGCTACCACCGACAGCTGTCTCGGAGCGTCCGCCATAGCGCACTCCTGGAACAGACGGTGGCTAGGTGCCATGTCGCCGATGCTAGAGCCGTCACTCTCAACCTCGTCATCCAGGAGTTCGTGGAAAGTGGTGGGAGCATAGCTCGCTAGCCCATGAATTCGGATGTGAGAGGGGGCGGCGCCAGTGTCCTTTGGAGCCCTTGAGCGTACGCGTCCACAGGGGACACGAGGCCGTAGGGGAACCGATCGTACGATGTTTGCGGTGCGGACGATACGGTCCCTCCGGATAATCGGCTTGAGATAGTAAATAGCGAGTAAATGATAGTATGTGTACATTACTCATAGTGGGGTTTGAGCAGAGAGTTTGCTCAGAATGAAGCACAGGCGCCTCATCATTGGAGTCATCGTGTGTCCCGGGGCCGATGGAGGGCGCCCCTCCGATAGGTGCTGGAACAAGTGCCTCCTCACGAAGGTGTAGTACGCCGAGTCGGTCGGCGACGAAGTCCAGGCTTCCAAAGAGGAAGGCCTAGGACAGCTCGAAGATGGGTGGAACCCACATCCCAATAGGTGGGAGTGCGGGAAACTCCAGTGAGCCGAAGCGAGTTGTGTCGCTTGAGCCCGCCATGGCGAAGGTGGTGGAAAAGTGGGTCATCCGATGACCAAAAAGTGTAAACGTACAACGTCTTCCCCACGGACGGCGCCAACTGTCGGTGCAGAAAGTGACCAACATGTAAATATTTGTAGTTTTGCTGTACGTTGTGATCGGAGGTGGCCTAGCACTCAATGACACTGGGTTTATACTACTTCAGGCAACGTGCCCTACGTCCAGTTTGAGTCGGTCGGTGACTTTATTCCTGAGCCTAGGTGCTCGAAGTTTGCTGTGGAGTTACAAATGGAAGGGAGAAAGATGGGGGTGCAAGAGGTCCGGTCGGACTCTGGTCTGAAGGGCTAAGAGTGACGGGAGCTCCGCTATGTGCTAAGTGTTTGAGCATGTGCTCGAGATTTGAACCTAGTGGTTCTCCTGTTGTGTGTGTTGTTCGAGTTATTGTGTACTGATCGATCTATCTATGGGGAGAGAGCACATCCCCTTTTATAGATGAAGGGGATAGCTTTACAAGCGAGAGAGAGTGTGTACGTAAGCTAAGTCTTGTTGCCCACACCGTCGGGTACAAGATAATTGTAGGCGCCCATAACACTGTTAATGACAGATGCATGTGAGAGGTTGCGTCGTCTTCTTCTTGTATGGCAGATGTTGGTGCCTGCCATACTGTTGATGCCTAAAGACATGCAAGGGGTTTTACCGTGCTCGTCCAGTATGGCAGTTGTTGCGGGCGCCCACAACACTGTAGGGTAAATATCGGCGTCCACAACACTGTTCTGGCATGCCCGGAAGTTTGCAGGGCACTCTTCTAACATGTCCTGTCAGTACTGTCTTGTAGATGTATAGGGTATGGTCCTCGGCAGTGTTCGCCTAAACGGATTAAATAGCCGTTTAAACAGCCAGTAAACGGTAAATGGTGGTAAACTGTTTTGTTTAAGGGGTAAACGGAAATTAAACGGTTGACCGTTTAAACGGTCAAAAAATAGGAAAACGTCCTAAATGGTCTAAACGGAACGGAGACAAAACATCATTAAACGGGCTAAACAGCTGTTTAAACGGTCGTTTAGGCGAACACGAGGTAAATCTAGTTCAGTTTTGTATGGATAAATTTACATACTTAAGTTTATTATATTTATAAATGTGTACACTTGATATGTTACATGCATAAATATCTATATTTGGTTCTTTTCACATGCATAAATATATATACATACCAAAATAATTGATTTTTACATGGATAAATATGTATAAATGCTAGAATACTTGATTTTTTACATACATATATATAATTATATGTATTTTTTTTAAAAGGTACAAAACTGTTTAGACCGTTTAACTTCGTTTAAACACCGTGTAAATAGCCTAAACGTTAAACGAAGGACGGCCGTGTAAAGACCGTTTACCGTTTAGGAAAACATTGGTCTTCGGTCTTGCGGTTGACTTGAGTGCCCTGCCTTACTTGCTTCGTACGTTTCCTGGTCCTCACCGAGCGGACGTCCCCGGTCGGTTGGTCCTAGTTGGCTCCGACTGCGCTGGTCGAAGAAGAGCTATAAGTAGGGGTTCGGTGCGTCCCCGGTTGGAGATGCAGTTCGGAGTTTGGAAGCGGTGTTTGGTCAGGCCTTCCGGTCGGAGAGGCAGACCAGAGTCGGAAGCGAGCGTTGTTCGTCTTTGGCAGGGCCTTCCGGTCGGAGAGGTGGGCCGGAGTTGGAAGCGAGCGTTGTTCCTCCTTTCCGGGACCTTCCGGTCAGAGATTGGATTGCCCTTCTGGTCTGTCATTTTTAGGTGTTTGGGTCGGTCCATGAGTTGCACGTCGTTCGCAACGTTTGTCTACTGGGCCAAGCCTTTGTTTCGAAAGCTGGTCTATGAGGGACCTCGGATTTATGAACCCGACACAATGAGTATATTAAAGAGCCATTCATCATATACTCCTGTCATCATCGCTCCAAGCGTGTGAGTTTCGTGATAGAGATCCCAACAAATTTGATTATCATGAGTCTGTTTGGTTTCCCATGACTAAAATTTAGTTACTAAAACCATTGATTAAACTTTAATCACCTCTATTTGGTTCTAATGACTAAAAGTGGCTAAAGACAATTAAAGCAGTTCAACAAATATCAAACTAGCTCTAATGAATGCTCAAATCAGGGTGAGGGACCCGCAATAATGAGAGGCAACACTTGTTCACTAGACACTTTAATCCACTTTTAGCTACTCTTGGGTAATTAATATGACTAATCTACTCTAATCTATTTTTAGTCAGTTTGTTTCACACTCTAGCAGCTAAAGCGACCATAGTTTAGTATCTAAACTTTACTAGGGGACCAAACAGATCCTACGAATGATGATGGCCTCTGGTCCTGAGGGGAGACTCCACTGGTCCGCTTGACTGCCTGTGCCTACGCGTGCGCCCGGGGAAATGGTAGGTCTCGCTGTCGGCTGTCGTCGGCATTGGTGGTGTCGCCACTGCAATAGCAGTACTGACAAAACAGACGTGCTTAAGTACTAGGATCGAATAATCACACAGAGGTCAGAGGCCTCCGTGTTTGTCTGGCTGTGAACGTATGGCCCTGGTAGAATCTTGGCTAAAACTAGCTGAAAAATACTGTTCTAGCTGAATTATTGTGAGAGAAAAACATTGTTCCGGCTAAAAAAATAAGTCGACAAGTCGAATATGGGGTAAGCCGAACGGGGCATAGTAGGTAGTATTTGTCCAGTTCGGCTTACCCCATATTTAATTTATTTGGTTTCTTTTTTTAGTCGAAACAGTATTTTTCTCTCACAACGATTCAACCAAAACAGTATTTTTCAGTCAGTTTCAGTCAAGACCGGCCAACGGGCCATTATATATACAGCAAGTCTGCAACATTAGTACGTTTATGATACAACAACTACTTTTATCCGTACGGCTGTGCTATCTGCTATCTTCTGATCCATGCGTTAAGGTAGGGGTCCCACGCAGGCAGTTTGACCAGCCTTTGCCTCAGCAGTGTACTGGCCGTTGACTGACCCCGACGACCGATCTGTACGCGTCCACGCAAGGGCAGTTGGGCGTGATCTCGTGATGAGGTCATGACGTAGTACTACTTTTTTTCATATGGAGGCGTCCCGAGCCACGTACTAAACAGACAGAATTACACCACTATTTTTAGCAATTTATTTAAATCAAACTTAAAGGTGTGGTGTCCAACTTATATAACTCTCAATTCTTACAATATTTATTTGTCCATCCAAAAGAAGGAAAGAACCGCATATAAGTTGTTTATAGCACACAACAAACTTCAAATATACACTCCTTTAATTTATTTTCAAGATGTTCACTACAGGAAATTGATTTAATTTTTTTTTACAATTGTCTCCCATTTTTTTCAGGGGCATTTCACGTAGCAAGCCGCGTCCAGCTAGGCTGGGAGCATTGCAGCAACATGGTGCATTCAAAATTCATTTTTGGAGATGATTATATTGCGCAAACCAGCAACACTAGAAATGTATTCGCTTTTTTACCCTGAAAATCATATTTTCAACTCCAGTTCACTTACGACGACCATCCCAATAAATACGAGATTTCTAGGAGCAGCTGGCTGGACTGAATCGCCTTACCAAATACCCTCTAAAAAGCCTTTCTTCCTCCTTGGTTTGATCACGCCCAACCTGAGCCCATCCTTTCTTAAGCTCACATTGAGGTCAAAAAATTGCAAAAAACAAAGGGGTGTTTGTCCTAAGACCCTTTGAAGGGATTGGCCTTAAAAGGTAAGATTATACCATACATGCTATGTTTTTGAACTTTCCTCACAAACTGCTTGCTTCATTAGAGTATCCATCTAGAGAGAGGCATGATGGTTTTTCCATTTTGATATAAGTTTAGGTTGTTTTTTTTTTGCCCAACCTAGAGCAACTCGAGGAGCTTTGTAAAATTCACTTACTAAACCAACAACTTTAATAAGTTAACAAAATAAGTAGCAGCCTCAATTTATCCCTCTCTCTCCAAATGTTTCTTATATAGCTTCCTAAAAAACAAAAAAGATGGCCCACAACTTTTTCTACGTCAATCCATCTGTTTGTGCGCCGCTGCTATCCCTAGAGTATTCGCCGCCACATCCCCATCACTCGCCCCTGTAGGCATGACCACACCCAAGCCACCCAATACCAGCCTTCAAGTGGCAAAAAAACAGGTCACTGTTGGCCACCACTGAAGGGAATGGAGGCACCCAATCTTCCATCAGATCGAGATAACTGTCGATTTGGTGTAACACACACACGATCCAGATTCCGGACAGAAAGACCCAAACCTCCGCAACCGTAGCACCACGTCTCCTTTGGTTTTCAACCGTGCGATGTTTGGTTGACCATGACAGAAGGCTAATCCTGGCCTATGAATCAAAGAACACAAGTAAGAAACAAGATAGAGCACAACAATCTAGTACTGCAAATATGATGAAGCCACAAGTTGGGGTTCTGTAAACCAATCTATGGCGATATTGTCCAATGATCGTCCTTAGGTGTCGTCCCTCCAAATTAGCCAGGCCTATTCGTTCCTAGTGGCAGTGTTTGCACTCCATTTACAGTCGTGCACCAACTTACGAGACTCACCCCAACAACCCTGCCGTGCGTCGCACTGGCAGTCCCACTCCACCCACCCCGGTTTCGTTCGCTACCCCTCTTCAACCATCCTTGATCCGCCCCGACCTCGTCGACCGCTAGCTCGCACTCCACATGGCTTTATTCATGCCATGCGGATAATCGGTGCATATAACTGAGAGTGTAATTGGCATTATGTTGTACCCCTTTGTATTTTGCCCAAAGTTTTAAATAGCCGGCTATAGCTGAAGCTATAGCCGGAGATAGCTACTGGACAAGGTAGAAGCTAAGATATGCAATTTTTAGCGCTATGAAACCAAATCAGCTAATAGTCGGAGATATCCAGAGATAGCCGCTATAGCTGGTCACATTTTAGCGGCAGCCCAGCAGCTTCTACCGCGCGAGAGCCCAAGATTTTCGCCGGCCCAGCAGTAGCCCCCACCCCCACCGTAAGGACCCAGCAAGCAGCAAGCAGCAACCAACAACCCTAGCTCCAAGTCCCATCCCTCTCGGTCTCTCTACCGCACAAAAGGAGGCGGCGGCGGCTGCTTCTTTTGGGCTTCAGCGGTGGAGGCGGCGAGGGTTCCCTAAGCGGCGCAGCGGCAGGAGTCTCGTGTGACCGTCTCCGCTCAGACTCGAAGCCATCTCTTCTCCTCGCGGCTTGGTAAGTCGTTCATCCACCAGGCCTACATCAATCGACTCCAGTAGGAAACGGTGATTCAGACTTTCAGAGAGCCATCTATTCCTCCAGATCCAAGCGACTGAAAGCTCTAGTTTGGTTTTGGTGAATTGATGAAACCCTAAGTGCTAACCTAGTTTATCAAGTGATCATGAGATAGGTAGCACATTCTAAGTGGTGAAGCAAATGAAGATCATAACATGATGATGGTGATGCCATGGTGATGATCAAGTGCTTGAACTTAAAAAGAAGAAAGAGAAAAACAAAAGGCTCAAGGCAAAGGTATAAGTGGTAGGAGCCATTTTGTTTCGGTGATCAAGACACTTAGCGAGTGTGATCATATTTAGGTTTGATAGCCGTACTATCAAGAGGGGTGAAACTCGTATCGAAATGCGGTTATCAAAGTGCCACTAGATGCTCTAACTCATTGCATATGCATTTAGGATCTAGTGGAGTGCTAACACCCTTGAAAATGTTTTGTGAAAATATGCTAACACACATGCACAAAGGTGATACACATTGTGTTTAGCACTTATGAGCAAGGGTAAGAAACTTCACCAGCGGAGTGTCCGCCCATAGAGTGCGGATAGTTCAACGGTGCCACCAGCGCCCTGTACAGTAAAGACAGTGTTTCACAGAGTGCACCGGATGCTGGTCTCAACTGGACCGGAGCGTCTGGTCAGTGGAAGCAGTGAAGACGCTGGTGTCGGTCTTCAACCGGACGCTGGCGGGGTGTGTCCAGTCCTACTGATGTGGCAGCGTACAAAGGAAACAGTGAGTGACCAGACGCTGGGTGAGTCTGGTCGGGCATGACCGGACGCGTCCGGTCACGAGTGGAGGCTTACTGGAAGGGACCGGACGCTGGGGTACTGCGTCCGGTCGTGATCCAACTGACACATTCGGTCACGACTGGAACCTTACTGGAAGTGATCGGACGCTGGGGTCCTATGTCCGGTCGTGGAACTGTGTTGCGTCCGATCATCACTTGACCATTGGAATCGGGCGCTCAGTATTTGTCTATTTGAAGAGAGAGATGACGTGGCAGCCATCCGTTGATCGGACGCTGGCAGGATGCGTTCGGTCGATCTGACCGGAGCGTCCGGTCACCACGAGCAGTGCCCAGTGAAGGGGTACAATGACTCTATTTCATGGGGGGCTTCTATTTAAGCCCCATGGCCGGCTCTAGCTCACTCACTTGGCCATTTGCATTGACATAGCAATCTTGTGAGCTTAGACAAATCCCTCCCACTCATCTTCATCATTGATTCATCATCTTTGTGAGATTGGGAGTGAATCCAAGTGCATTGCTTGAGTGTTTGCATCTAGAGGCACTTGGTGTTCGTGTTTCGCTGCGGGATTCGCTTGTTATTCTTGGTGGTTGCCACCACCTAGATGGCTTGGAGCAGCGAGGATCATCGAGCGGAGGTTGGTGATTGTCTCCGGCTCCGATCGTGGTGATTGTGAGGGGTTCTTGACCTTTCCCGGCGGAGAGCCAAAAGATACTCTAGTGAATTGCTCGTGGCTTGTGTGATCCTCATCTTGTGTTGGTTGTGCGGCACCCTATTGAGGGTTTGGCGTGTGATGCCAATTAGCGCGTGAACCTCCAAGTGAGTGAATCGCCACAACGAGGACTAGCTTGCCGGCAAGCAAGTGAACCTCGGTAAAAAATCATTGTGTCATCATTTGATTCCGAGGTGATTGGTCTTCATTGATATTGATTCTTGTGATTGATTGGTTCATTCCTCGACATGGCGGTATAACCATCTTACTCTCTCTCTCTCTCTTTACATTACCGCAAACTAGTTATCAAGCTCTTTAGTGTAGCTAGTTGTGAGAGCTTGTTAGTTTGTTTAGTGTGGCTCTTTAGTTAGTCTTTGAGAGCATACTAACTTAGTGCAGTGACATAGCCATTGTGTGAAAAGAAACTATAGAAACTAGAATTATGGTAGGTGGCTTGTATTTTTAGTAGGCTAGCGCAATACTTGCTTCGTCTCATAATTGTCTAACATGTTTGTTAAGTATTGTTGTAGAAATTTCTTTTTATAGGCTATTCACCCTCCTCTCTAGCCATTAGGACCTTTTAGCAGCGGCGGCGGTGGCTTCGGCACTTCTACGACGACGACAGCGAGGGGGGCCCAAGCGGCAACGGCTTCATCTTTGGCTTCACCATGGTAGATCAACAAAGTAAGTGTTGGACTCTCTGAATTTAGTTCCTAACAAATCCATTTAGAGCAGTCTTGTATGAGCAATGTGTTGTAGCGGCTATTATCATTGTCATCAATCCATTTAGTGCTAGAATCATAGTTCAATGCGTTGCTGCTCATAAATCTAACAAAGCAAGTGCTCATCATAGTTCAATCTTGCATAGTTTGCCATATTAACTCAAGTTTTGTACTGAACTCAAGCAACTATATTAATTTTGTTGCCTTTTGTGTCTGCTATTTGCATAGGTCATCCATCTAGTACCGCCTCTGCCCCAGTAGTAGGTGCACAACATGCTATTAACTCAGATGACCCTGCATGGTCTCATTGTTACTGCCCAGACATAACCAAGAAGCAAAATTTGAAGTGCAAATATTGTGACAAGCTCTATAGTGGTGGAATTACCAGGATAAAGTACCAGCTTGTTGGGATTAAAGGATTCAAAACTACTAAGTCCTTGAAAGTTCCACCTCAAGTGTAGCAAGAGATGTTTGCTTTGATTACGAAGAAGACTAGTGAAAAGGAAGAGAAAGCCAAAGAAAAGGAAAGGGAAAGAGTTGAAGTTGACATAGATCACTCAGACTGTGGAAGTGGTAGTGAAGATTCTAAACATGGCAATGTTGTTCTTGTGGTGAAGCCAAAGGAAACAAAAGGATCTAGTAGCTCTAGATCTGTAGTACAAGTGGTTCTATTCACAAGTACTACAAGCCACCTACTATAGAGGAGTCTGCTAAGACCAAGCTAAGCAACAAGGTTCAAACAACATTGACAACCTAGAAAAGAGAAGAGAGGAGGGATCGAACCTGTGATTACATATGTCAGTGGTTCTATGAAGCTAGCATTCCACACAACACAGTCAGCCTTCCTAGCTTTGCTAATATGTTAGAGGCCATTGAACAATTTGGTAGAGGTCTAAGAGGGCCCAGTCCCTATGAGATGAGTGGACCATTCTTGCAGAAAAGGAAGGAAAAGGTGTTGGACGGATTCAAGGAGCATAAGGAGGCATGGGAGCTCATAGGTTGTTCAATCATGACAGATGCATGGATAGATAGGAAGGGTAGGGGAGTGATGAATTTAGTTGTGCATAGTGCTCATGGGGTACTCTTCTTAGACTCAGTGGACTGCTCAGGTGATAGGAAAGATGACAAATATATCTTTGACCTTGTGGACAGATACATAGAAGAGATAGGGGAACAACATGTTGTCCAAGTGGTGACTGATAATGCCAGTGTCAATACAACTACAACAAGGCTATTGACAGGAAAAAGACCTTCAATATTTTGGAATGGATGTACTGCTCATTGCTTGGATCTCATGCTGGAGGATATTGGGAAGCTTAGAACAGTTGAGGAAACAATTGCTAGTGCAAGACAAGTGATTGTGTTCTTGTATGCTCATACTAGGGTGTTGGATTTGATGAGAAATTTTCTTAAGAAAGATTTGGTTTGCTCTGGGGTTACACGATTTGCCACTGCTTATTTGAATCTCAAAAGCTTGCTGGACGGCCAAAAAGAGTTGATGCAGCTGTTTAAATCAGATGAGATAGAAGAATTGGGTTACTTGAAGCAGGCCAAGGGGAACAAAGCCAACAAAGTGGTCAGGTCTCAAACCTTTTGGAAAAATGTTGACACTGTAGTTAATTTATTTGAGCCATTGGCTAATGTGTCGAGAAGAATGGACAACGATGTACCATCAATGGGATTCTTCCATGGATTAATGCTTGGGGCAAAGAAGGAAATTTCTGGGAGGTTTGACAATGATAACAGCTGCTTCAAAGAGGTTTGGGAAATCATTGATAAAAGATGGGACAACAAGCTCAAAACTCCACTACACCTAGCTGGTTACTATTTGAACCCCCACTGCTATTACCCAAATAAGTTAGAGATCGAGAAAGATGTATCATTTAGAGCAGGTGTGATTTCCTGTATTTCAAAGATGGTTGATGATGAAGAAACCTAAGACAAGATATTTGAAGAACTCAACATGTATCAAATTCAGCAAGATAATTTTGGATCTGAAATTGCCACAAGGCAGCGAAAGAACAAGAATTTCAATCCAGGTGAACAACTGAACATGTGAACTTAATTTTATTGCTGAATATCATATTTTTGTTGTAACTTGTTTAATGTTTATGCAGCAAAATGGTGGCTGAACCATGGCACAAGCACACCAAATCTTAGAAAATTGGCAGCAAGAATTCTGAGTCTGACCTGCAGTTCCTCAGCTTGTGAGAGGAACTAGTCAGTATTTGAACAGGTAAAAAGAAATTTGTGACATGCAGCCTTGTGTGCATGCTATCTTTTTTTAATTATAATGTTTCTTCATGGAATTTAAATCTGACCTGCAGCCTTGTGTTCACTACTTGACTCATAGGTTCATACAAAAAAGCGCAATAGGCTACTTCATGAAAGGATGAGAGATCTTGTGTTTGTTAAATTTAACTCTAAGTTAAGGAATAAGAGACATAAGAAAGATAGAGATCCCTTGGAGAAGGAAGTAGATGATGTTGTGGCAGATGGTGATAATGAATTCATTACTAGTATTATGCCTTTGCCAAGTGAAATGGAACAACAATGTGCACAAGAATCACAGCAACACACACCACAACAAGCGGAAGCAGAAGCACAAACACAAGCTAAAAGGAAAAGACCTGTGCGCCCTAAGAAGAGGAAAGTCAGGAGCCTGCAGTCTTTGATGAGAAATGGTCCAGTGCAGCCGAAGCTTCATCATCCGACTCAGAAGATTGTGATAATGGTATTCCAATGCAGACTACTGACTCTGATAAGTCTCCCTCTCCCTCACCCTATGTCTCTGAGTCTGATGAGTGACGACTAGAAGAAATGAAGATTGCAATATTGCCTCATAGTCATATTAGTAATTTAGTATCCACTATCCAGAAGACCAGAACTCTTGTTGTCTTTATTCTACAATGTTGTACTTTTGTGAAACTGATGTTTCAATATTCTGTTCCACTTAGTTTGTGATGTAATGTACTCCTATGAACCTGTAATGTACTCCTTTGAACTGGTTATGTATCAATTGGTAATAGTTATGAAGTTATGCCAAGGTCATGTCTTTTTCCTTTCTTTTTTTTTACAAAAACAGCTAAATAACATAGCTGCAGCTATCTCCTACTATAGCTGTGTTTAGCTGTTCAGAAGCCCAGCAGCCAAGAGGCATAGCCGGTGATTTAAAACATTGATTTTGCCGCATGGCTTTACTGATGCCCAACCACGCGTCCCTCAACATTCTGTGTATGTATATTTATTATGCGAAATATTCGAAATGAAGCATCAGTTTAATTATTCCCGTGTGTTAATTCGTAGACAAATTCCTTATGAGCAATTTCTGGACGTACGCACGCATGCGCGAAAGTCATAGAACAAAGGAAATTAAACCACGAATTCTCCTCCTCAGGTCTGCGACAGAGACGGTGGTGTTTTCTGATTTGCCGCTAGCTGATGATATTAACTGAAAGGCGACAAGACGCGGACGACCTTACAAATACTCCAACATTGCACGTCCCTGTACACATTATATATATATATATATATATATATATATATATATATATATATATATATATATATATATAACTATATATAACTACCATGTAGTTGACTATAAAATAACTTATTCTATAGTCACTTTGAGTTACGATAATTACTATGATAATTTACGAGATTATAGTAACTACTTACTAAGTGGTTTACTATAACGTTATGATAAATATCCCTATTTATCATAGTAACCCAACTATCGTAAATATGTATTAATATTATCGTAAATCAGTATATAAAATTATCGTAAATAGAGGTGGCTATAAAATAACTTATTTTATAGCTGGCTACTGAATATACTATACCTATATACTCTTTTTCCCCTACTATATATACAAGCAAGATGGCTGGGGAACAGCACACGTGTTTTCTTTGTCCTCTTGCTTGCTACAATCTGTGGCGGCCGGATAAGAGCATGCAGCGCTGGCTGGCTGAAATAGGAGCTGCAGGTCGGCACACCGCGCCGGACGGGAGAAACGACGACGACGAATCACGCCTACTGTTCATTTGCTTCCGAATCCGCCATACATAATTCTTTCCCTAAAACTTAGTCGCTATCCTATCGTGTGTTTGATATATGCATAGAGTATTAAATATAGACTAAAAAATAACTAATTACACAGATTACGATTACTTTGCGAGACGAATTTTTAAGCCTAATTAGTCCATGATCGGACAATGTGGTGATGCAGTAAATATGTGCTAATGATGGATTAATTAAGTTTAATAAATTTGTCTCGCGGATTACTGAGGACTTGTGTAATTTATTTCATTAGTATTGTCCGAACACTCTTATATGATACCCCATATAATACCTAACGTGACACCTCTAAACTTTGGGGATTTAAACACCATCATATTTACGGTGCGTGCAACTGCAACGATGATGTGCGTAGTATATGATTCCATTCCATACCTTGCCAAAACGCCATCGCAAAGAAAGATAATAAGAGTATCAAAACTTGTGGAAAACATTGAAGTGAATCAGTGAGCGCATCACGCCACCGGTGCATGCGGTGGACGCCGACCGCCGTGGCGACCGGCCGCTGCCAGAATCTCGCGGGTCCAGACCCGTTTTATATACTTCAACGTGGACACGCACCCATTTCACTCAACTGTAGGAGTAGTGTTCTTGTTACATAGAAGCATAAAAAAAACAGAATGCTGAGACGTACGTGGGTCCCGTGCCCGCGTGCTTCAACCGAAGGTGACATGATCGATTCCAAGCGGACAAAGACGTCCACCGGCTTGCATGCAATCTGGGCATGCGCCTATCTATCTCCAATATAATGCGTGGCTCTTTCTGCTGGTCAAGTAGTTCAAGTGCTCATAAAAACATATATAATGCGCGCTTTTCAACTCATGAGACTCTGCATTATCCAGGGTGTGATATATACCGAACTATCGCCAAAATAAACGTGAGGCACGAGCATGTAATTAGGGAAAATGGAGCGGCATCCGTGTGTCCTATGGATCACACACTCATATCTGGCCCTTAATAATAAGCTACAACTCCTAGTGATGTACTCTATATCATCACACTACCATAGATCTTCACATCACTGTCAGTTCAAAAATCCCTTTCACTGCTGGATTTTGAACCAACTGTAACATACCGGTAGTGATGGGGTTAACATCACTGTCGGTTCTTATAAACCGACACTGATGTGAACTGGCAGTGATTTGGAAAGCCAAAAAAATACACTGGAAAATTAAAAAAATATTTTAATATCGGGAGAGGTCTCACTGGACAGCCACACGGTCGTAAGTCACAAGTCACAAGATTTTTCGCACGAAAAACGCACGCTTCGCGGCCACTGGTGCTCGAACCCTTGACGTCCTGCTTCGCATCTTCGGTGCCTAACCACTCCACCTGCAAACTGGTTGGGTCCAAATCAGATTTTCGTTCAAGCCATTTTATGTTCATCTGATTTTAAAATGAGTATTTAGGACCCTAAACAAATTCAAATAAAAAAGTTGTCAACTATAAAGTTTTATAACTTTTCGAGATCTACAACTTTCATTTTGATAGTTTCTCCATCCGAGGTCATTTACAAAATTTGAATTTCAAATTTGAGAAATTCAAACGTAGTTTTCTATGATAAGCTGATTTCAAATAAAAAAATTATCAACTACAAAATTTCATAACTTGTTGAGATCTACAATTTTTGTTTTTGATGTTTGTCCATCCGAGATCGTTTAAAAAATTTAAATTTCATTTTTTTGGAAATTCAAACGTAGTTTTCCTTGACAAGACGATTTCAAATCAAAAAGTTGTCAACTACAAAGTTTCATAACTTTTCGAAATCTACAACATTAGTTTTGGTAGTTTCTCTATCCAAGGTCGTTTATAAAATTAGAATTTTAAATTTTATAAATTCAAACGTAGTTTTACTTGACAAGATGATTTCAAATAAAAAAATTGTCAACTATAGAGTTCCATAACTTTCCGAGATCTACAATTTTTATTTTGGTCATTTGATCATTTATTTATCCGACATAGTGGTAGTAATATTGTTCACAAATGTTACGTATCCCTCTTAAGAGGGATACGTAACATTTGTGAACAATGTTACTACCACTTTATCGAATGAAGAAATGACCAAAATAAAAGTTGTAGATCTTGATAAGTTCTACAACTTCTATGTTCATAACTTTTTCAGCTGAAATCATTTAGTGTTCTAAAATAACGTTTGAAGTTGCCATTTTTTGAAATCTCAAAATTCAAATAGATAAAACACAATCACATGAAAAGATGGATAAAATAATAGCCGTAAGAACACAATAAATTGATAGGGCATGGTTTTAGAAATTTTTAGAAAAAAACCTTAAATTTAAAGTTCGTACGAGGGAGAAAGACCAGTTACAAGTTTTAGCCAGAGATTAAAAAGAGATATCAAAGTTTTTCGACAATTTCAAAATTTTATTTCAAATAGCATTTTGAAGTAGTAAATGATTTCAAATACTAGTAGTGATGGGCTATCACTGTCGGTTTAGTGATGAGGCCGGCAATGATATCTAATTCTGTAGTAATGTCACTGTTGGTTCATAATGATATCTAATTCTGTAGTAATGTCACTGCTGGTTCATAATTAATACCAAACGAAGTGACAATTTTCAAACCAACAATGAAATAAATGGGTTTTACAAGCAGTGCAAATGACCCCGGTTTAGTGCTACTAATGCCTATATGCCAGTACGTTATTTCTAGTTTCTTCAATGTTCAATCTATCTACGAAAGAAACGTGCGAATTATAAATCTGCGGAGACACTAGCTAACGATCGAGGATCAAGTTTAGTGTGCTTTGTCTATTTTAACTGCTTCCACTCACGACTCCCGCTCGTGGTGCTAGCTAGTATAGGTGCTTACATTATTTATATCATATATGTAAGCATGAGGTGCAGGAAATAACAACATCAATTCAATCCACCATGCATGAGAGCGCCCAGAGAAGGGCCGGAAGAAGTGGGCGCAAGAAAAGTGCCAGTGCGCGTGCACTCCGGACGGCACGTGCGGCTAGTGCACATTATCTGAGACCCGGAGTGAGACAGCGGTGAAACTGAGACTCACTACGGCGACCTCATACATCCACCTCCACTTGAATGTCCAGCATGTACCAGTTCCATCCGTCAAACATCGACCTCAAAGGCAACCTCAAAGGCATGTTTGGTAGGCCTCCGACTAAACGTTTTAGAGATGGAGTTGTTTTTCAGTAAAGAAAATACAGGAGTCAGAAAGGTGGCTTGGCTCATTCGGAGAAGCCTCTCATGAAAAGCCCTGTTCAAAGTGTATACGCTGCATATGCTATGTGTGAAAGTGTAAAGTAAAAATTTTTAAGTTATCTTCGGAAGGTAAACGTGTAAAAAACATTCACCGCAATATTGGTTCTGTTCGCTTCTCTTATAATCCGTCTTTTTCAGCTTGTTTTTTTAGTCAGAACAGTATTTTTCTCTCACAGTAAATCAGCCGGAACAGTGTTTCGGTTTCTTTTTTCAGCGAAGCCAACGGGACCATTAAACTACTCCAAAGAAAAAGACTGCAAACCATTATCGCATTGCCCATGATGGGAGACATGCTGAAGATCAGATTCCGGCAGCAACCAGTAGCGAATATAACAATTAATTAAGACGGGCTTGTAATTTGTGCGGTGCTTTTACTATAGTCGCATATTATATCGTACGATCCACTGGTTCAATTTCTTTATCTTATTAATTGCTAGTATATTTTTATTAGAATGATGCTAAGTCCAAACTCTTACGCTACTTATTGTATCATTTATTCAGAACATAATCATTTGTATTTTTTCACACTAGTACATAAATATTTTTTTACCGATGCTGTTATTTCTTTCGAGGACGCTTTACTTAGCAAACCGTTTGTAACAATCCAAGGAAGCATCGTAGCTTATAAACCACCTCTATAAATAATCTATTTCTAATGAAGGAAACTGTCACTAAAAATATATCTATTTTTAAGGACATTTTGTTTAAGAGAACCGTTTCTGGAAAATACGATTTTTAAGGATGGTTGTTTATGCCAATTGTCTCGAAAAATAGGTGATTTACAGGGACAGTTGACGTAAGTCAACTGCCCCTAGAAATGTATTTCCAAAGGCGGATGACTAATTAAGCCATCCGCCCTTAAAAATAGCTAGAGCATAAATAAATTCATAACTTTTTATAAATAAAGTCGGATGAAGACAAAATTTATATCAAAATTATAGAGCTTATGAGATCTAGAACTTCATACTTGATGACATTTTTATTCGAGATCATAAGGGCCCAGATATATATACTTAGATTTCAATTTTCAAATGACCTTGAGAAATATCCTATATCAAAGTTGCCGTGCTCGACGAGATCTAAAACTTTGTAGTTGAAAATTTTTCTCATTTAAGATTATTTATGAGTTAAAATATTGAATCTCACCTCATCCACCTCGCCCGTGGCGGAAGGGGAGGCAGCACTTCACTACCCCAGATCTGGACATCACTGTCGGTTCAAAAACCCCCTTCACTGTCGGATTTTGAACCGACAGTGGCATACCGGCAGTGATGAGGGGTTGACATCACTGTCGGTTCTTAAAAACTGACACTGATCTGCAGGAAACAGTGTCGGTTTCTGGCTCCACCCGACAGTGTCTAGTTGAACAACACTGCCGGTTTGTAGTCGTAACCGATAGTGATGGTTGCTTCAAGAGTGTCGGTTCTTGGCTCAAGCCAACAGTGTTGAGCAAGCCTACACTGTCGGTTCATGGCTCAAGCCGGCAGTGTTGATCTAGACAACACTGTCGGTTCATGGCTCAAGCCGGCAGTGTTTTACAAGACAACACTGTTGGTTTGTTGATAACCAGTAGTGTTTTGCAAGACAGCACTGTCGGTTCGTGGCTAACCGGCAGTGATGGCCCATTCGCATTTTATTGTTTTATAATTAATTTTAATTTCTATTTTTTCTTGGAATCGGGTTTCACTTTATATACGCTACGTAGACGACATGTCCATCAATATTAAACATTACAAATGTTACGGTTACAGTTCAAATGTTCTTATCCAGATCTCGATCCCTAAAAAAATTGTTCTCGGACTTCATAGATTGTGCAATGCTTCTCGGACTTCTTACAATAATCTGACGAGCCGCCCTGGGCCATACTGGTACTTGTACCTCACGGATTGTGCAATGGAAAATACTCCATCTTTTTCCAATACCTCGGCTAAGATGAATTTTGCGACCTCCGATTGCAGTGCGACGATCTCCATGTCTAACAGCCTTTGGTGGTTATATTTCTTGCGCTGTCGTTCAAAAAAGATGATATCCAAAGAGGAATATTAAATCATTTTATTGAATTATTAACAGATATAAATGAAATAGGGATTATACACACCAACTTATCGGCTTCTTTTGATTTCCTGCCGATGTAGCGAAGCATTGCCCACATTATATAAAACCCGCATTCATTGTTTCCCATCGGCTGTGACAGGTACTTCCCCTCTATTTCGACAACCTTGAATGGGACTGGCATCCCACCGATATGTCTTCTTCGGACACTGAGCAACATTAAAGGGAGAAACATTAGAAAGCGGTATGTGTGATTAGAAAATAATATGTTATTAGGATCGCTTACTAATTCAGCACTGCCACCAGTGCATCCAGATGATGAAATAGTTTTTTCTTCGAGTCCAACACCTCGATCAGATTTTTGGCAAGATTGACACAAATGAAGATGAAATGGTTGCTACAATCACAGAATCCTAATTATCGAATAATCTTAACAAAAAAAGAAGCATAAAATTAAAAGCCGAGAATACATACTCGCAGTTCTAGGCTAGAAGTATGTGGGTTTTCTTCTTCATCGTGAATTCGTAGAAATCAACAATCAATCTCTATTTTAGGTCTTCCACGTCACATCCATAGAGGCCTAGACATGTCCTCTCATTGACTCGCAAGGGGTCCAAGAAGCCTATGTAATCCCATTTGCTTTTTAGAATGCAAAATTTTGCTATACACCTACATAAAATCATAAGAAGTGCTCAAAAGTTAACAATTTGTCTCGAGAGAGTAGTTAATTATAATATCGTGCGTGTAGGGTACTTACATAGTCCACAGCATCAACATTTGAACATCGAGAGAGCATTTCTGGTATAGCTGAAACAAGCACTCCCACTCGACATCGAACTTCTCTTCTTCATGATAATGGAAAACATGTGGCGAACGGATAATAACCTCAAAACCAAAGTCGTCTGTCTCTATTGCTTGAGCCATGTAATATTCATGCAACTGGCACATATATGTTGCCTGATTTTTATACTCCTCATTGCCGGTGTTGTCGTCCCTTGTACATCAAAATAGATGGTCGCGGCCTCTTCCATAGTTAATCCTGGGTTGTCTTCGACGTACTTCTGTATATTTCTTAAATCTTTATTATGTATTTCTTTGTCTCTTGTTGTTGCATATTTATTCTGTGTTTGCCTTTCGAATTCAGACTTCAACAAATACGAAGGCAGTGAGGCACAAAGATTGAAGAAACTAACATAATCTTCCTTCGAGATGTGTGCTATAAATTTTTCTTTCATCAAGGTGGTAACGCTGCCACTGAACGGCCTTTTTCTTTTCTATTTGTCCACTTTGGGAGCATTAGCGACCAAATCCAAGGAACTTTTCTGCGACTGCGAGGATGTCCTTGATCTTGTTTTGGGCTGAGGTGGAGGAGGAGGACGAGGACGAGGAGGAGGACGAGAATTCTATTTTTCCGGCGCTGATGAAGATGGAGGAGGAGGGGGAGGAGGAGGAGGAGGAGTCTCTTTTCTCAGGGCTGATGAAGATGGAGTCGGACGAGGAGGAATAGAAGGAGACCTCTGTCTTCTCAAGGGTGATGGCTCCGGATGAGGAGGGGAGTGATCTCTGTTGGGAGATGGTGAGTGATCATCGCGGGTGGACGAAGACTCGCAATCATCCTCATCATCAAAGGACAATTGATGGTCAAGCTTAATGAAGCGCTTGCGCCAGGCCACTTGAGAGCCCTTGTTTTGACCAAGTTTCGGCCTGTCTTCTGCTACGGAGTACTCAATGGGTATCTTGTTAAACTTCTTACCAAGTATTCTATCAATGGTGACGCGAGCGTACCCCCAGTGGAATTAGGCGGCCATTAATTGTCCCGTCTCCCGCAGGCCAGGCCTGGCCGTGCACCACCTTGTCCTTTGTCCATTCTTGATGGATGTACAACCTGACATTGACGGGTTCAGTGATGTCATCCACCGGATGAGGCACATTCGCCTCTTCTTCGTCGAGCGGGGTCGATCCGCAGCTGCTGTGACCCCTAAACTGTGGGCTAAAGGCAGTATGAGTAGGGTTTTGTGGTACTACTGACCCCTTGGACAGCAAAATTTGCTCGACCCGTGCTTCAATGGTCGCCTCAATCTGTGCTTCCATTCTGTCTTCCATCTCTTTTAGTCTCTTCAAATACTCTGCCTCCTGTTCTGCTCTACCCCTTGAGCGGCTTCGGTAAGTGTTAGATTCTTGGAGGAATGCTAGTTTCCAAGGAACAACACCGGTTCCTCTAGTGCGACCAGGGTGCTCCTTGGTTTCGAGTGCTTTGGTGAGCACGTCTTTCTCCCTATTAGAAGTGCGAGTCCCTTGCGTCACCTCCTCAGTTACCTGGGAGATCCTCTGGATGAGTTCACTCATGGGTTGATTTGAGGAGCTAAAGCTCCCGTCCTCGGCGTGCCATACATTTCTCCCCATACAGTATAATACCGATCTTGGCTCCCAATCGGCGGTCTCAACCTCAACGCCTTCCTCAGCAAGGCGATCCATCTTTTGAAGTTCTGCTTCAAATTCTGGCATCTTTTTGGCGTAGCCACGAGAGCCGAGATGATAAGGATTTGTCGCTTTCTGCGAATTCTCCTTATTCTTCCTACTCAGTTCTAAGTACTCCTCGGATAACCTGTATTCCTTGAAATTCGGCCAAAAGTCCTTCTGCTTGCTAAACTGTCCACCATCGAGATCTGGTTCTTTATTTTGGAGAACAAAATTCTTGTACAATATCCCTTGAAATTCTTGAAGCATGTCCCCATGATTTCTTTTGCTTTTTTCTTGACTAACTCCCTATCATACTTGGCTAGGAAAGTGAAATACTCTGGGATCTTGACATCCCATATGTAATCCTTCTCGCTTTCGGGAACCCTCCACCGGTCATCATCTTTCCCAATCCACTTCCTATACTTAATTGGGATGAAGTCCCTAACAAGTAACCCGAGGATAGTCTTGTATTTGGTCAAAGCTATAGGCGGTGAGAGTGGATCCCTGAATTCATCGAACTCAGTAATGTGCGAGTGTGCATTCCTACCAACAGGAATCTTTGACACGCCTCGCTTGGATCTGGCCTTCCTGCTACCCGAACCCTCTGGCTCCTCAGCCGGCGAAGGCTCCTTCTAGAGACACTAAGTAAGCTATGACCCTCTCAATTTATTAGCGTGTGTGGCTACATAGTCACATGATACCAAAGTTACCTGGCCATCTTGGTCATTTTGACCCAGATCGAGCAGGCTAGACGGGGTCCATGGCTGCTTGTTCTCACCGACCTGATTGACACCGTCACCATTTGTTGGATCATGCGGCTCTCCCGTCCCAGCGATATCAGCCGCTTCTTATTGCCGATCTGTTCTTCAGCGACGGGATAACAAGCGACGAAGAGTCATGGCTGTAACACGATCATGGTTAGTTTTGGCCGCGGACAACTACTAATAGCATATGTTCATATATATATATATATATATATATATAATATGTTTAATGCAAAGTCTAATAATAAGTCTACATACAACAAAGTCAAATAATAACATATGTTCACCTAGAACAAATTCATTGTTTGATTGACCACATACAACAATGTCCACCTATTGTTCTACGAAACTAAGCCTACATCAACTTTAAAATAAGAAAAGCGATGACCATAGCCATAAATAAAAACATGACATCTTTCCAAGACCAAGGAGTAATTCTCCTAATCTTCACATCTCTGACGGGTGGCTTCTCTTCGATCTCCAATGCTAGCGGATGGCCATGGTTTGCATTCATTGGACCATAGTAGGCCAGTTGCCCATGGTTTGCAAGGTAGGCCGGATGACTATAGTAGGCCCTCAAAGCTTCAACTTCTGTGTTGTATTTTTTATGCAAATTATCAGGGTAGCGATTGACTTGAGCATAGCAATCTTCCCAGGTTCGATAAATCCCAAGCATGTGACCAACATGCACTACATACCATGCCATGGTTGCCTATACATTTAAGTAAATTAGGCATGTGGTAAGTGGTAATGGTAACTCACTAAACAAGAGTTATTATTCAAGTTATATGGCCAAACTAAATCTATTTAATGTTCTTTATCCTTGACATGATAAAAATTACCTCAATAATTGGACTGTTTATTATTCGAAGATCAATGTGGTTTAGTAATCATACTTGCTGCTGCTGCCGAGCCAATTTTAAAAGTTGTTTTTAACTTTTTTTTCTGGAACAAACATCTATAGATACCTTTTTTAAGCATGCTATGCATTCCATCAAAATCAATTAACACTCTACCTATAGCGATTATATATGTACGCATTTGACAAGAATCCATCATTGCTTAAGCAAGAGCAGAAATTCTTATCTAACTCTTACACAAACAGAACACTCCCTACCGTCACAAATAAGACATCCACAGTCATTAACGTGTACCTTTAACTACTAGTTTCCATTGCTTGCAATAATTACAAAGTACAGAGATATCATAACATTATGCAACTACTATTTAAGACAGATATGCTCATATCATTGTCACATATTCAATCTAACTATGTCAAGAGGTGTTGATGATCAATGTTTAAATACTTAGACTGCACACAGCGCAAAAGGTCACTTAGATGTGACTCGAAGGAATAACTTGTTGCGACAACATGCAAATAACACCAATGGTTCTTAAACAGTTTAGGGCCATGATTACTAGGTCCTCAACAAATCAGTAGGTAGCATAATCTCTTCAGGGAAAAACTAACTGTTTTATGTAACAACATGTACATACAAGGATTGCTAAACCAAGGAGTAACAGCATGTAACTCAATCGAATAGGAATCGACTGCTATTGGGAAGACAACAACCGTGGGGCATTTCATCAAACACTTAGCTGGCAGTGAGCCATGCACTCACCGTGGGGGTGGGAAAGCATCTATCCGCACGCTCCTGAAGGCCTTGGCAGTGCTCCGACGTGGGGCGGTGGACGGCGTGGGGAGTGCTCCGGCGTGGGGCGGTGCACGGGCGTCGGCGTCGAAGAAGAGCAGCGCGGGGCTGGGAACGGCGGTGTGAGGGGCGGTGGACGGGTGCTCCGGCATGGGGCGGTGCATGGGCGTTGGCATCGAAGAAGAGGAGCGTGGGGCTAGGAACGGCGGCGCGGGGGGCGGTGGATGGGTGCTCCGGCATGGGGCGGTGCACGGGCGTCGGTGTCGAAGAAGAGGAGCGTGGGGCTGGGAACGGTTGGTGCGAGGTTGAAATTTGGATAATTTCAACCCGCGCCGGACTTTTATACCAGACCTCATCACTGCCGGTTCTAATTATAAACCGACAGTGATGGGGGTACATCACTGTCGATTGTAAGTCTAAATCGATAGTGATGTAGAAATATCATTGCCGGGCCATTCTTTAAACCGGCAGTGATTGCCGTGTAGCGGTTCCAGCATAAGTAAGTTATCTTTTCCACTTCTTTCGAATACCTCCTACTGGCTCAAAGGTTAAGACCCCGCAACTTAGCCCTAGATACCCGTGTTCGAATCTCGGGCAGCCCAATTTTTTGGTTTCATTTTATAATTTATTAAGCGGTCTAAATGTCAAAAAGAATAAATAAATAAACCTTGGCACACATCCTATACTAGCGCAGCGGTTAAGTCTCTAAACTCTACAGCCTGAGACCTGAGCTCAAGCCCGAGGGATGGCACAATTTTTTTAATTTTTTGTATATCACTGCCAGTTTTCAAAATAAACCGACAGTGATAACCAGCATCACTGTCGGTTTCTTCTCATCACTGCCAGTTTTTTAAAACCGACAGTGATGTTTATATATATTAAAAAAAATCTTTTATATACTGAATAAATAGAAGCATATATATTCCTATGTCGAAATGGTTTGAAATTTTTTTGGCAAGCTTGTACACCTAAATTAAGATCTCACAAAGGATCTTAGGTTTTTCTAATCATTTTTTTATTTATTATATTTTTCTGTGTGCCGAATGAGACAAAAGAGGGTGAATTTCATCTTGGACCCTATAGATTTTTTTCATCCACCTCCACAAAATTCTTATCCCTAGGGCACATTAGAGCCTATGTAAAAGTTTGGCATCATTCTGGATCTTTTCGTGGGTAGACTCAGTTCAACCTATAATTAATCGGTGTCGTCGCGTGGAAATTCAATTAAACCTCAGAAAGTAGCAAACCATCTCCGAAAAATCCCAAACTAGGTGTTTCCTTCGCAATGGCACATGCAAGCCTAAGAAAAAGTTTGAGACCAATACGACACCGAAATACGTATGAACCACAGAAACCTTGATAACCTATGTGTATAGTCATGGTTCGATAAAAGGGCACATGCACCTCTATGAAGCATGTATACTCCGCCTATTTTGAAATGGCTTGAATTTTTTTGACAAGCATGTACACCCAAATTAAGACCCCACATAGGATCTGAGTTTTTTCTAATCATTTTTTTATTTATTATATTTTTTTCTATGTCGAATGAGACAAAAGAGGGTGAATTTCATCTTGGACCCAATACATTTTTTCATCCAGCTCCACAAAATTCTTATCCCTAGGGCACGTTAGAGCCTGTGTAAAAGTTTGGCACCATTCCGGATCTTTTCATGGGTAGACTCAGTTCAACCTATAATTAAACGGTGTCGTCGCGCGGAAATTCAATTAAACCTCAGAAAGTAGCAAACCATCTCCGAAAAATCCAAAACTTGGTGTTTCCTTCACGCGTGGCACGTGCAAGCCTGAGAATAATTTTGAGACCAATATGATACTGGAATGCCAATGAACCACAGAAAACCTTGATAACCTATATGTATAGTCATGGTTCGATGAAAAGGCAAATGTACCTCTGTGAAGCATGTATACTCCGCCTATGTCAAAATGGCTTGAAATTTTTTTGACAAGCATGTACACCCAAATTAAGACCCCACACGGGATCTTAGGTTTTTCTGATCATTTTTTATTTTTTATATTTTTCTCTATGCTAAATGACATAAAAGAGGGTAAATTTCATCTTGGACCCAATAGATTTTTTTCATCCACCTCCACAAAATTCTTATCCCTAGGGCACATTAGAGCCTGTGTAAAAGTTTAGCACCATTCTGGATCTTTTCGTGGGTAGACTCAGTTCAACCTATAATTAATAGGTGTCATCACGAGGAAATTCAATTAAACCTCAGAAAGTAGCAAACCATCTCTGGAAAATCCCAAACTTGGTGTTTCCTTCACACGTGGCACATGCACGCCTGAGAATAATTTTGAGACCAATACGACACCAGAATGTATATTTCTAGTTGCCCAACAAATGTTACACGAATTACATGCATGATAATAATTAAACACACAAAGCCGTACATATTAAAATTAGAACCCAATTAAACTACGACCTTGAAAACCTAGCTAAATAAACATTAATTACTATCGAAATCACTGCCGGGATGGATCGGGCCATGCACACAAACATGCCTCTATAGCCATATATGGTAATTGATGTCACGGATTATGTATCTGCTTGTATCGATGAAGTCCAATGCCCGTATGAGTGCACTCTCTCGTGTCTCACAATACCGAAAGAATGATCGGCCATAGATGTAACCTACTGAACGATCACTACCCCAGTTAGTAATCCTTATGCAGTCCTGGCATCCTTCTATAGTGAGCTGGCCGAGGTTTCCATTGCAGAAGTCCCAATCGTACCTGAGTTGCTCCGTAGCTTGGTCTAGAACGGTCCACAAGCCACATGCAGCATAGGTAAGGTCTTGTAGCACAATCTGCATGCGGAATAAAAGAAAAAAAATTAGAGAATATTATTACAATAATAAACAATAAATAACCATGACTCAGGTATAAGTGACCATTTTACCACATCCGCATGGTTGTAGCTCGCAAACCATTCGCTTGCTTACGGGACGGGGATATCACCAGCATTCAAAGCAAGTGCCTTGAAGTGCGAGAAATCAAGCACATCATAGCAAATATGTCGAAGTGCCTCTAAACAGATGCGCATGACACTTAATTGGGCGCTTATCACGTCCGGTCTCTGTATTCATGTCCCGTGGATATGGTTCCGATGATTTGAACCCCTCACATGGATGAAAAAACTGAGTTCACATGTCCATAGCCGACCACTTGCATTAGATGCCGTGTTCTCGACGATGTCCGAGATAAAGAACCAGCTAAGTGATGTTCGTAGCCAATCTATTGGGGGTATAGTCTGCGACATATATGCATGCAACAATGATATTAAACTAATTACCCTTATTTATTAACATAAAAAAAACAAAAGATGTTGGAAAATATTTCATACAATAGCTAAAACAGGGAACCGTGGAATGGCCACATTAGGAGTGAATGGCTCATCGTCAGGGTGGAAACCTGGTTCTTGTGGTGGGGGAGGTCCATTGTTGTCACACCCAATTTTAAGGATAAAATTGAATGCACAAAACTAGTGTGTGCCCAGGGATCAGTCACACACACAAGTTGACAAATTATAAAAAGTATCCTCACAGTGTATCTTACATCACGATTAATAACAACACATAGTCTTACACAACACAGCGGAAGATAAAATGATAACTCTCTCGTGGAACTCCATCATAGGGAAGGTCAACTGGTTGACCACAAGCCTAATAATCCTCAGAAAACTCCTCCTACACATTGTCATCTGTTACCCATCTGGAATTTTTATCCAAATATAGAAAGTAAACAAGCGTAAGTACTTCCCATACTTAACAAGATAACATGGGGTTATGAAGCTCAAAAAGGGATGACACTGGTTTACTATAGTTAGCACTTTTAGTAAGTCAAGATTTTATTATCAAGTTATGCTTAAGCTCCCATTTAAACCCACATAATCAGATATCAGAATCATTTACATCATATTATCATCGTATACCATCATAAATGAACCACAATGAGTAACCATTTATTCTATGAGTTTTCCGAGCCACTCGTGACCGTGAGCACGGCTGTTATAACAGTTTGTAACCCTCTGCAGAGGTGGTGCACATTCACCGCAAGTCATGATTCCCATATGCCCGGGTTAATTACTCCCATGTCACTGCCAAGGTGAGCGGGCAGGGTACACTATGAAGCCATTTCATAGGTTTCTCTAACAAGTTAGGACTGCTAGGTTTCCTCGGTAGGCAGATGTAGGAACCCCCCTTTCCTATGGCACATATCCATCGCGGCTATACACATAGGAACAGAGGCAGCCCGATACCCAATGTGGCAAGCCCCTTTTGCGCCATAAAGGTAACCTATAACAAGCTAGAAAAGGTCCTATTACTGAGCTAAAGTCAGAGCCATATGACTCTCATGGTTGCACTGTCAGTCCCAGCTTTTGCCGACAGATAAGTCCTTATGGAGGGCCGAGAGCAACATGATCAAAAGTCATTTGCACCTTTGCCCTATAGATCAGTTGTTATAAAGCATGTTTTACTTTTAGTTCCATAGAACCATTTACCATTGTATAGATCATGTTTAGTTAGAGCGCTAGCAATCTACCCATATACAATTAACCCAACGGAGTCAAGGGAACATGTCATCAAATAACTAGGATGTCCTTATGGTTATCAAATTTAGACACATGCACATGAGTGAATGATTAAAGTGAATAGGACATCAAGATGGGCCCATGCTATACTTGCCTTGGTTAGCCAACTCCTGCTGATCCTGCTGGTCGTCAAAGTACTCCTGGTCACCAACGTTCTCCTCACCGTCTGAACACGACCAACACAGCAACATACAACATTCTAGGAGCATTCATGCAAAGCAAACAATACTACATTTAGAACAATACACCAGCAGTATAGAAAACAAATTAAAATGTTTATGAAAAGAATCTACGTCTCGCTACGATCACGGCAACGCGAAGTTCACGAAAAACGGAGCTAATACGCGAAAGTTATGATTTAAACGGGATTTCCTATAGCAATTTATTAAGTAAACCTAACCATGAAATTTAACAGTTGCAAACATGATTAACAGCGGTACTAACACGTAGATTATGAAATTACGAAACTAACGCAATTTGAACGGGTCAATTCGGAGCTAAAACGAAGTTTTTATGAGCAAAACAAATTAGTGGCATTTCTGTAAATACTGAAAATGTATTTTGGACTAAAACAATATACTTTACGTTTTCAAAATGAGAAAGCGTACTCTAGAAATTGTGCTAGGGACGGCGAGTTCAATAAAACAAATCCTGGGGGTCTCTTTAGCAAATTTACACGCGAACGGGTATTGGCTATTGTGAGCCGTTGTTCAAATGATGGAGGGCCCGGATTAGTGAGGGGAAGAGAGAGAAAGGGAGGCGCCGGCTGGAACAGTAACTCCGATGCGGCTGAGCCATGGACGGCAGCGAAAGCTCGCCGGCGTGCGGGAAACAAGGCCTACGGGCCACGATTCGAAGAACCGAAGGCACCGGGAGAAAAAGGGGGAGCAGGGGATCTCGGCCAGGCCGATACGGCGGCCGGAGGACGCGGCCGAGGCGGCGGTCACCATGGCCGGCGGCATGAAGCTATCGGGCGCATGCAAAACGGGCTCTAGAAGCCATGAAACAAGAAATAAACTGCACAGGGAGAGAGAGAGGGGAGAACGGCGAAGCTCACAGCGAAGAAAACCGATGTCGACGGCGGCTCAGAGACGGCGAACCACGTGGAGGCGGATGGCGGATCCCGGCGTGGTAGTTTCGGCTTCCTCGGGCTCGGGTGAACAGGAAAATGGAGCGGGGACGAACAGCAGGGAGGGCGGCGGGGTTTGGCACCCTTTTGTTGAGGCGCATGAGGAGCGGGCGTGCGGCGGTTGTGGCTTGACCGGCTTAACCGGCTCTACGGTTGCGGGAGGTGGGGGGAGGCTCTGACGTGTGGGCCTGGGTCATCAGCGGCTACGGAGAGGGAAGGGCACGGCGGCAGTTGCCTGGCCGAGCTGGGCCGGCCCAAGAATGGTAGGAGGGGGAAGAGGAAAGGAGCGAACGGGCCGGCGGGGAGAAAAGACCAACCGGGCCGAAAGTGAGGAAGAGAAAGGGAGGGAAAATATTTCCTTCATCTTTTTCCAAATAAATTTTCCAAATGATTTTCAAATTGAATTTGAATTCAATTCAAACTTTAGTCAAAGCTAATCATTACAAAAACAAATGTGCAGCAGCATGAATGCATCAACATGTTTCTATCCTTATATTTATTTTAATTTCATAAAAATATTATTTCCTAAATTTTGAAAATGCACATATAATTGCATTATTAAATCAATTTTTTCTTATTTCAAAAGACTGAAATTTTTGGGTGTT
Source organism: Miscanthus floridulus (assembly GCF_019320115.1). Lineage (NCBI taxonomy): Eukaryota > Viridiplantae > Streptophyta > Magnoliopsida > Poales > Poaceae > Miscanthus > Miscanthus floridulus. The sequence goes on along the minus strand of NC_089593.1, from coordinate 27,099,394 downwards.
ACAATTCTACCCCTCTTAAGATGAATCTCGTCCTCGAGATTTGGGTGATTGCTTACCCAAACAGTTGGGGATAAGACTTTCTCAGATCCTCTTCTCTTTCCCATGTAGCCTCATCCTCTGTATACCGATTCCACTACACCTTGCACATCTTTATAGTTCGGCTTCTTGTAACTCTTTTTGCAGTTTCCAAGATCTTTATCAGATACTCTTCATATGTAAGATCTTCCTTAACAGTAAGCTCTTCCAAAGGAATCTACTCTTTTGGTACTCTCAAACACTTTTTCAATTGAGAAACATGGAACATATCATGCACACCTGACAAACTTTCAGGCAGTTCCAATTGATAGGCCACTTCTCCATGTCTCTCTATAATCCGGAAAGGTCTAATATACCTCGGTGCTAGCTTACCCTTCATATTGAATCTTCTCACACTTCTCATTGGTGACACCTTCAGGTACACATAATCACCAACTTCAAAAGTCAGCTCTCTTCTGCGAGTATCAGCGTAACTCTTCTGTCAGGACTGAGCCACTCTCAAGTTGTCTCTAATCATTCTCACTTGTTCTTCCATGTCTCTAAGGACATCGGGTCCAAACACTTGAGTTTCACCAGTCTGATTCCAGAACAGGGGCGTTCTACATTTATGTCCATACAGCGCCTCAAAAGGTGCCATCTTGAGACTCTTCTGGTAACTATTGTTGTACGAGAACTCTGCGTACGACAGACTCTTATGCCAACTATTACCATACTATAGTGCACAAGCTCTCAACATATCTTCCAAAATCTAGTTGATCCTTTCAGTCTGTCCATCAGTTTGCGGGTGGTAAGCAGAACTGAAATTCAACTTTGTCTCCAAAGATCTATGTACTTTCTGCCAGAATTGCGATGTAAACTGAGTGCCTCTATCCGACACAATTTTCTTGGGAACACCATGTAAGCACACTATTCTTTCCATGTACAACTCTGCTAACCTTGCACCTGTATAGGTAGTCTTAACTGGTAGAAAGTGAGCAACCTTGGTGAGTCGATCCACTATTACCCATATTGAATCATAACCTCCTTGGGTGCGGGGCAAGCCTACGATAAAATCCATTCCAACTTCTTCCCATTTCCATTCAGGAATCTTCATTGGTTGTAACAACCCTGCAGGTCTTTGATGCTTAGCTTTCACTCTTTGACAAGTGTCACACAAAGCCACATACTCAGCCACATCCCTCTTCAAACCATACCACCAATACTTCTCCTTGAGATCCAAATACATCTTGGTACTTCCGGGATGTATGGAATAGGCAGACTCATGTGCCTCTTGCAGAATTGCATCATGGATAGCCTTCACTTCAGGTACACATATCCTTTTCCCGAACCAAAGAGTACCATTCTCATCCATCCTGAATCCTGGTGCCTTTCCAAGCACTACATTCTCCGCTATCTCTTTTAGTTTTTCATCCTCCAATTGACCTTTGCGTATCTCTTGCTCCAATGTAGACTCTATCACCAATTCCATTGCATTAGTGACAAAACTCAAGTTGAGATGCTCCATTTCCGCACACAACTCTGCTGACAAAAATGTCATCCCAAGTCCATTAGCATAACTCTTCCTGCTAAGCGCATCAGCTACGACATTTGCTTTTCCCAGATGATAATGCACTTCCAAATCATAGTCTTTGATCAATTCTAACCAACGACGTTGTCTCAGATTCAGATCTGATTGGGTAAAGATATACTTCAAACTCTTATGGTCTGTATAGATGTCACTCTTATGCCCAATTAGATAATGTCTCTAGATTTTCAAAGCATGAACCACAGCTGCCAATTCCAAGTCATGAGTAGGGTAATTCAACTCATGCTTCCTCAATTGTCTAGATGCATATGCCACCACTCTTCCTTCTTGCATAAGCACACATCCAAGACCCAAACGGGATGCATCACAATATATAGAGAAGTTCTTGCTTAAGTCGGGCAAAATCAATACTGGAGCTATTGTCAATCTCTTCTTTAGCTCATCAAAGTTTGTCTGGCATTTATCCGACCATACATATTTAGCATTCTTTTCCAACAGAGCTGTCATAGGCTTAGCAAGCTTGGAAAAACCTTCAATGAACCTCCTATAGTATCCAGCCAATCCCAAAAAGCTACGAATCTCACTTACATTGGTTGGTGGTTTCCAATTCAACACGTCTTGCACTTTGCCTGGATCCACTGCTATTCCACCATTGGAGACAACATGACCCAAAAAAGAGACTTCCTTCAACCAAAACTCACACTTGCTCCGCTTAGCGTACAACTTATGTTCTCTAAGCTTTTGCAAGACCAACCTTATATGTTTAGCATGTTCTTCTTCAGTCTTGGAGAATATCAGTATGTCATCAATGAATACCACCACAAAATTATCAAGAAACTCCATGAACACCTTATTCATCAGATACATAAAGTATGCAGGTGCATTGGTCAATCCAAAAGACATAACGGTATACTCATACAAGCCATACCGTGTAGTGAATGTTGTCTTGGGTATGTCCGAGTTTCAAATCTTAAGCTGATGGTATCCTGAGCGGAGATCAATCTTGGAGAACACATAGGCTCCTCTCAACTGATCAAACAAATCATCAATCCTAGGCAAAGGGTATTTATTCTTGATTGTAACCTCATTAAGTGAACGGTAATCCACACACATTCGTTGACTACCATCCTTCTTATCCACAAAGATCATAGGTGCCCCCCACGGGGAAGAACTAGGGTGTATGAAACCTTTTTCTTGCAACTCTTTTAGTTGTTTCTTAATCTCTTCTAATTCATTAACCCCCATTCTATATGGATGTTTAGCTATTGGTGCAGTTCCAGGTAATAATTCAATAATGAATTCAATGTCACGGTCAGGTGGCATACCTGGCAAGTCATCGGGGAAGACATCCGGGAACTCCTCCACAACACGATCTTGTTCATTGGCATCACCATCCAACTGATTCACAGTGGCTGTTGGCTGAGCTTGCACTACCACTTCAACACAGATTCTATCTCCATTGGGTGATGTCACAACAACGGATTTCTCCTGACACTAAATCACTGCCCAGTGTTGTTTCATCCAATCCATTCCCAGAATAAGATCAATTCCCGCTGTTCTCAACACAATAGGTTTCACTTTGAAGTCTACCCCGCTTAAGGAAATGCTAGTTGAGGGACTCTAATAAGAAGCGGGCATACTACCTCCCGGTAAATTTACTAGTATGGGGTTTTTCATGGCACACAAAGGTATGCTATGCATTCTAACAAAAGCTTGGGAAATAAAAGAATGCGAAGCACCAGAATCAAAAAGTATTGTAGCAGAGATAGAGTTGACACTGAACGTACCCAACATGACCTCAGGCGTCTCCTAAGCTACATCAGATGACACATAGTTCACCTTTGCAGTGTGAGGTGGACGGGCGTTGAATTTCTGATTGCTAGTCTAGTTCTGAGGAGCTTGCTGGTTCTACTTCTTTGGACACTGATGAGCATAGTGACCTACTTCACCATAGCGGTAGCATGCATTGGGGTTATTGGGTGCACCACTCTTCATAGGAGCATTGTTGGGCATTCCCTGACGTGTTGCTGGATTGCCGATCTGTTGCGGGGGATGCTGATTACCATACTGTTGCTGGTACTGAGGGCGTTGCTAGAACTAGTTACACTAAGGATACTGACCACGGTTTCCCTAGGTAGATAGTCCTTGATTCCTCTGCTGAAAACCCTGCTGGGGATAGGCACGTGGGCGGGTGTTGCTTCCAGAAGCTTGCCCTTGAAGCCTCCTCTTCTTGGCTTCCATCTCTTTGTGCTTATCGTCAATCACAATAGCGCGGTTCACCAAGGACTAAAAGTTAGGGTAGGTGTTGGACATCAGCTGGAGCTGCAGGCCATCATAAAGTCCCTTGAGGAAATGGCATTGCTTCTCCTTATCCTCAGCTACATCATTTGGAGCATAACGTGACAGTTGAGCAAACTTGTCACGATACTCCGCCACAGTCATGGATCCTTGCTTAAGGGATCTGAATTCCTCTTGCTTCAATTCCACCAGTCCATCGAGGATATGATATGACCGGAAGTTGTCCTTGAATTCCTGCCAGGTGATAGCAGGAGCATTATTGGGGTGTCCATACTGAAAAGAATCCTACCAATCCTGAGCTGCTCCCTGGAGTTGACCAGAAGCATACAACACCTTCTCATGATCGTTGCATTGTGCTATGTTAAGTTGCTTCTCCACAGCATGCAACTAATCATCTGCCTCCATAGGGTCTGAGGCATGGGTGAACACCGGTGGGCGACCCTTCATAAACTCTCCATGCTTATCTCTGACCTGAACATGCGGTAGTCCTCTTGCAGGTTCATTATCCAAGCGCTGCATCATAGCTTGCATCAACTGCGCTTGCATTCCCATCAATTGTTCCATAGTCACTGGTGGCGGTGGTGGTGGATTTATGAGAGCATCACGTCCACGACTACGGCCTCTGCCTCTTCCTCCTCTTACGTCCATCTGTTTTCCAACAAATGCGCAAAATTTTTAGAGATTTCCAAATTATAGAGAGCTTACAAAAGATAAGAAACAATGCTGAGAATTTTCTGGACAAGATTCCAAAAACAGTAGTTCAGTAAATCTATCATAACTTGAGTTTCAGAGATCCACAGAGGTGTACCAAAAATAGTTGGAAAGCTTAGGAGATCAGCTACCACTTTTATTTAGATCACTTTTACAGATTCTGAAATACACATGGTCAAAAATAGCGCTAAACCGAAACTGTTCTGGGTTCTAGTCTGCGTAGAAAGCTAGATCTCACAAACCTGAACAGCTATTGACGTGATTCTAGAGACATTCGAAAGATATAGAAGTCTAGATATCTCCACAAAAATTTCAGAATTTTTGGCAGCCCAGATTTTGAGATACCAGATAAAGAACTAAGGTTGCTCCAGAAAACAGCACAGCAGAGATAAGATAAAGCAAACCCATCTACATTAAGAACATCATCTAAACTTAAGGTTCAAACCTAAGGAAGTTGTGGACATGCCCACAAACCTCCAGCAATCAAACAAACTCCAAATCATCCAGGTTCACAATTAAAAACATCTAATCATTAAAGTTCACAAGACCAACAAGTCTAAACATGACTCACGAACTAACAACGTTGTAACATTAAACAAGGCACCTAACACCTATGGGGCGGTGTCAATCATGGTGAACGACTGGCGCTTCTTCTTGTAGATCGGTGGCTGCCCCAGTAGAGCACGTAGTTCATCAACTTGCTTCTAGAGACGTCTCTCGGCCCTCTGTGATGCACGTAGCTCTCCCTTGACTTCTTCATCTACCCTCTGCATGGCATAGACATGTTGCACTGTTGCTTCCAGAGTTGGGTCACTCTCTGGTGGAGCCAGGACCTACCAGTTACCCTCATGATCATTGCGAGGAAGGTTCCTAAAATAATCCTCCTTCATGGCCTCAAAACGACGGCCATGGTAGTAGATGTAGGCGTCCTGCGCTGCATCTTCCATGCCATCCAATGCATGGGCCCTTCTGGCAGTGGCACGGTGGACAGTCTCCACCTCATGTCCATTCTTTATATCATTCCATGCGGTGACAACCAGCTCTACCTTCCAAAAGGTTGCCTCCAAAGGATGCTAGTACTCTGCACAATGATAGCTGATGGAGGCGTGCAGATCGGGGTAGTAGTCATCCAGCACATGGGTGATGAGGGTGTGGTAGTAGGCCATCTCTGGGGCTGGTTTGAAGTAGTACTTGCACTTCCAGCCTATCTCCTCATCCACCACAGGGACAGCTAGGGATGGCACAGGTGTAGGTGAAGTAGCTAATGACTCCTCGGGTGTAGCTACAGCGGGATAGACAGGTGCAACAGCTGAGTAGGAGCAGGTGCAGGTGTCGGGGTAGCCATCTCCTCATCATCGGAGATGATCACAATCTCTTTCTCCGCCTGTGGAGCACGGGGGGTGAACAAGGCACGGTAGCCTGCAGTGCTGAGGCGGGCAGTCTTCGGGTTATGAGGTATCTATAGATTTAAAGTGAGATAGAATTAGAATCAACAATTTTATATAATAGATTAAGGTATGAAAAGCATAAATGTTTTAAAAAAATAACAAGAATAAGACAGTAAGCATGAAACCAGAGGAGCAAAGATGCTAATACGACCATTTCTAACTAGGCTTGCGTCCTACAGTCAACACGGCTCTGATACCAATTTGTCACACCCAATTTTAAGGATAAAATTGAATGCACAAAACTCGTGTGTGCCCAGGGATCAGTCACACACACAAGTTGACAAATTATAAAAAGTATCCTCACAGTGTATCTTACATCACGATTAATAACAACACATAGTCTTACACAACACAGCGGAAGATAAAATGATAACTCTCTCGTGGAACTCCATCACAGGGAAGGTCAACTGGTTGACCACAAGCCTAATAATCCTCAGGAAACTCCTCATACACGTTGTCATCTATTACCCATCCGGGATTTTTATCCAAATATAGAAAGTAAACAAGCGTAAGTACTTCCCGTACTTAACAAAATAACATGGGGTTATGAAGCTCAAAAAGGGATGACACTGGTTTACTGCAGTTAGCACTTTTAGTAAGTCAAGATTTTATTATCAAGTATTATCAAGTTATGCTTAAGCTCCCATTTAAACCCACATAATCAGATATCCGAATCATTTGCATCATATTATCATCGTATACCATCATAAATGAACCACAATGAGTAACCATTTATTCTGTGAGTTTTCTGGGCCGCTCGTGACCGTGAGCACGGCTGTTATAACAGTTTGTAACCCTCTACAGAGGTGGTGCACATTCACCGCGAGTCGTGATTCTCATATGCCCGGGTTAATTACTCCCATGTCACTGCTAAGGTGAGCGGGCAGGGTACACTATGAAGCCATTTCATAGGTTTCTCTAACAAGTTAGGACCGCTAGGTTTCCCCGGCAGGCAGATGTAGGAACCCCTCTTTCCTATGGCACATATCCATCATGGCTATACACATAGGAACAGAGGCAGCCCGATACCCAATGTGGCAAGCCCCTTTTGCGCCATAAAGGTAACCTCTAACAAGCTAGAAAAGGTCATATTACTGAGCTAAAGTCAGAGCCATATGACTCTCATGGTTGCACTGTCAGTCCCAGCTTTTGCCGATAGATAAGTCCTTATGGAGGGTCGGGAGCAACATGATCAAAAGTCATTTGCACCTTCGCCCTATAGATCAGTTGTTATAAAGCATGTTTTACTTTTAGTTCCATAGAACCATTTACCATTGTATAGATCATGTTCAGTTAGAGCGCTAGCAATCTACCCATATGCAATTAACCCAAAGGAGTCAAGGGAACATGTCATCAAATAACTAGGATGTCCTTATGGTTATCAAATTTAGACACATGCACATGAATGAATGATTAAAGTGAATAGGACATCAAGGTAGGCCCATGCTATACTTGCCTTGGTTAGCCAACTCCTGCTGATCCTGCACATGAGTGAATGATTAAAGTGAATAGGACATCAAGGTAGGCCCATGCTATACTTTCCTTGGTTAGCCAACTCCTATTGATCCTGCTGGTCATCAAAGTACTCCTGGTCACCAACGTTCTCCTCACCGTCTGAACACGACCAACACAGCAACATACAACATTCTAGGAGCATTCATGCAAAGCAAACAATACTACAGTTAGAATAGTACACTAGCAGTATAGAAAACAAATTAAAATGTTTATGAAAAGAATCTACGTCTCGCTACAATCACGGCAACACGAAGTTCACGAAAAACAGAGCTAATACGCGAAAGTTATGATTTAAACGGGATTTCCTATAGCAATTTATTAAGTCAACCTAACCATGAAATTTAATAGTTGCAAACATGATTAACAGCAGTACTAACACGTAGATTATGAAATTACGAAACTAGCGCAATTTGAACGGGTCAATTCGGAGCTAAAACAAAGTTTTTATGAGCAAAACAAATCTAGTGGCATTTCTGTAAATACTGAAAACGTATTTTGGACTAAAACAGTATACTTTACGTTTTCAAAATGAGAAAGCGTACTCTGGAAATTGTGCTAGGGACGGTGGGTTCAATAAAATGAATCCTGGGGGTCTCTTTAGCAAATTTACACGCGAAAGGGTATTAACTTCTATGAGCCGTTGATCAAACGATGGAGGGCTCGGATTAGTGAGGGGAAGAGAGAGAAAGGGAGGCGCCGGCCAAAACAGTAACTCCGGTGAGGCTGAGCCATGGACGGCAGCGAAAGCTCGCTGGCATGCAGGAAACAAGGCCTACGGGACACGGTTCGAAGAACCGAAGGCACCGGGAGAAAGAAGGGGGGCAGGGGATCTCGGCCAGGCCGATACGGCGGCCGGAGGACACGGCCGAGGCGGCGGTCGCCATGGCCGGTGACATGAAGCTATCGGGCGCATGCAAAACGGGCTCTAGAAGCCATGAAACAAGAAATAAACTGCATGGGGAGAGAGAGGGGAGAACGGTGAAGCTCACAGCGGGGAAAACCGATGTCGACGGCGGCTCGGAGACGGCGGACCACGCGGAGGCGGACGGCGGATCCTGGCACGGTAGTTTCGGCTTCCTCGGGCTCGGGTGAATGGGAAAATGGAGCGGGGACGAACAGCAGGGAGGGCGGCGGGGTTCGGCACCCTTTTGTAGAGGCCAGGCATGGGGAGACGTGCCCACGTCGCGAGGAGCGGGCGCAGGGCGGTTGCGGCTTGACCAGCGCTGCGGTTGCGGGAGGTGGGGGGAGGCTCTGACATGCGGGCCTGGGTCGTCAGCGGCTGCGGAGAGGGAAGGGCATGGCGGCAGTTGCCTGGCCGAGCTAGGCCGGCCCAAGAACGGGAGGAGGGGGAAGAGGAAAGGAGCGAACGGGCCGGCGGGGAGAAAAGGCCAATCGGGCCAAAAGTGAGGAAGAGAAAGGGAGGGAAAATATTTCTTTTATCTTTTTCCAAATAAATTTTCTAAATGATTTTCAAATTGAATTTGAATTCAATTCAAACTTTAGTCAAAGCTAATCATTACAAAAACAAATGTGCAGCATCATGAATGCATCAACATGTTTCTATCCTTATATTTATTTTAATTTCATAAAAATATTATTTCCTAAATTTTGAAAATGCACATATAATTACATTATTAAATCATTTTTTTCTTATTTCAAAAGACTAAAATTTTTGGGTGTTACAGTTGTTCATACCACCTGATCGATAAAATACAAAAAAAATGAACATAAAATATATGCACAAAAAAATTCTTCCAAGTAAAATGTGGCAACATAATTAAATATAGATCGAATGCAAGGAATAAGAATATATATAAATGTAGAATGCAAAGAAATATGAATATAAATATAGATCAAATGAATATAGATAGAATATTGGAGAAGACAACATATCAATACCATTGAAAACTGCAGGAGCCATGACCAAATCACGTAGAGAGAGAGTGGATGTCTTGAGAAGTGAGAGTGAAACATGAGAAATGAGACTAAGAGAGTTCGTGGGTGGGTGGGATCGATGTATGTGACTGGCAGTTTGTTTTATATAGGGGGGTATGGACATCACTGTCGGTTTTTAAATAGAACCGACAGTGAAGGTGGCTATCACTATCGGTTTCTAAATAGAATCGACAATGAAGGTGCATATATGTAAATGATATATTTGTTTAGATACTACAGTGGGAAAGTTTTAACAAGAACGATATATTTATTTAGATAGTAATGAAATACATCAAAAAATTACAAAAAAAATTGAAATAAGTTACTGTGGTTTGTTGTGAGAGAAAAACATTGTATCATGGCTGATAAGGCCTGGCTGAAACCAACATACATGGAGAGGCTAGCTCCTGGCCAAGGGCCATTTTATAGGGGCTAGCAGTCGTGGTATATTTTTATTTCTGAACTAAAGTTGTCGGGTAGGTGGGAGCAGTGTTCCAACTGTTGTGGTCATGGGAGCACTGTTGGTATGTGAGGAGCATCTACACATCACTGTCGGTTTTAGTTTAAAAACCGATAGTGAATTGGGCCTTCTGTGTTGGTTTGAGCAACCGACTGTGATAGAAGCTATCACTGCCAGTTTTAAAACCAAAACCGGCAGTGAAGGGCCCTGCTGCCAACTTTTAGTAAAAAAATATTAAAAAACACTATCGGTTTGGAGCCTGCCATCGCAACCTTTTTGTAAAAAATATTAAAAAGTTTGGCCTACCTGAGATTCGAGCGCGAGTCACGGAGTCGAGAGTGCGCGGCCTTAACCGTTGAGTTAGGATAGGGAGTTCGGTTAGAATTGTTTTATTTTTCTTTTATTCCATCGTAATAAACTACTAAATAATAAATGCAAAATCAAAAAAGTTTGGCCCGCCTGGGATTCGAGTGCGGGTCTCAGAGTACAGAGTGCGCGGCCTTAACCGCTAAGCTAGGGTAGGGAATTCGCTTAGTTTGCTTTTCTTTATTTATTTATTAATAGAAATAATGCAGTTAGTTTATATTCTAAAATAACACAAAAAATTGTGTCTTGATTATTTAATTCTATGATAATTAATTAATGGTCTATAATTATCAAATAATAGTGTTTGTAAACATCATCTTAATATTTGATTACATAGTCAATAATTAAATTATAGAGATGCGCACAAAATATAAATTAAATATTCAGTGTGAATTGCTAAAACAACGTCTGCATAATGATTACATAGTTAACAATAATCTAACTATCTTTAGGTGCATCAACAATGAGGGCCTCATTGTGATGAATTCGTACATAAGTAGGTTCGTCACCCTCTTGAAGGATAGGTAGGGGTACGTTCGCTCCGAATGGAGGCATTTCCTGATAGCCCCAGTAGTCTTCTTTGTCCGTCACTCCATCGACACCGACAATCTTCCTTTTCCCATCTAGGACTACTTTTAGCCTTCCTTTTATCTTGTTGTCCCTTGCATAGAAGACTTGCATAACATCTCTTGCAAGGACGAAGGGGTCGTCTCTATATGCGGTCTTAGTGAGATCAACGGTAGTGAACCCTTCGCTGTCAGTGTTGATTTCCTCGAGCCAGACCCACTAGCAGCGAAAAAGAGCTGCCTTCAACGAAACGTAGGCTAGCTCCCATATCTCCTCTATGAAACCATAGTACGTCGCCTACACGTTGCCGTTTTCGTCATGAGCATCAAAACGAACACAAAAATTTTGGTATGTGCTCTTTCCATCTTGTTTTTTTTGTGTAAAATGTGAATCCATTGATCTCATACCCTTGGTACTTAAGATATGTACTCGACGGTCCCTTGGCTAAGGCATCCAGTTGATTACCTAACTTTATTCCAAGCAAGCGACGTTGCAACCAGCTGACAAATTCCTCCTTATGTTTTTTATCCAACCAAGCCTGTGACATGCTCGGATACAGAGTTTGCAACGATTGCCTGTGCTCGTCAATGTATGGCATCACACCCTCGGCTTACTAGAGAACAACAAACTGTGCCTGTCTGAAAGAAACAGGATCGTCTACTGTAACAGATTTCTCCCCGATCGTTCCTTTGCCACATAGTCTTCCCTCGTGATGAGATTCTAGAACTCCGACCCTTTTGATGTCTAGATAATATGTGCAGAACTCAATGGCCTCCTCCGTTGATCATCTTTCAACCATGCCCCCTTCTGGCCTGAATCTGTTCCTAACATACCTCCTAAAAACTTTCATCAATCTTTCGAAAGGGAACATCTTATGCAGGTACATTGGGCCAAGGGCTCTAATTTGGCAACAAGATGAATGAGCAGATGCAATGAGATATCAAAGTAAGTCGGCGGGAAATGCATCTTGAGCCTAACAAGAGTTTTGGCTATGTCCCACTGCAGCTGCTCTAGCGTGGACACATCAATGACCTTTTTTGAGATCGTGTTGAAGAATGAGCAAAGCTTTATGATTAGGGCGCAGACCTTTGGAGGGAGGATACCACACAGGGCAACAGGGAGCAGTTGAGTTATAATGACATGACAGTCATGGGCCTTCATAGGGCCATAGTCTTGAGTTCTCTCATGTTCACTGGCCTCTTCGGGTTCGCACAGTAGAACGTCGGGACTTTGAGTTCATTGAAGAAAGAAATAAGCGCACGCTTTTCTTCCTTCTTTAATGTCCATGACGCAACCCAAAGTTTGAACTGGCCATTCTCTAACTCCACGGGATGCGGCTCCTTCCTGATTCCCAAGTGTTGCATGTCCAAGCGTGTGGCTAGTGAATCCTTCGATGTCCCCCCAGTGTCCATCAAGGTGTTAAGAGTGTTAGCGCACACATTTTTAGTGATGTGCATGGGATCAAGACAGTGGCGTACACTCAGAAATGGCTAGTAAGGTAGTTTCTAGAAAAACCATTTTTTTCTTTCAAACGCTCCCATCAGGCGCTGCTACTGCATTGTCCCCCTTCCCAAGGACAACCTCCAGTTTGTTGAGTTCTCGAAGTATCGCAGGCCCGTCTCGATATTTTGGGGCTAAGCGTTTCTCAATAGTACCGCTGAAATCTTTTCTATTCCTATGGTAAGGGTGATCCTTAGGTAGGAACCAATGGTGTTCCATATAAACTATCTTTGAGTTATTTGGTAGATTTACCGCATCGGTGTCGTCCAAGCACTCGACACATCCAGTATAGCCTTTTGTCTTCTCTCCGGACAACGAACCTCGACCTGGCAGGTCGGTGATTGTAGCGATAAGTACTCCCTTGATCATGACATGTTCCTTTTTGTACTCGTCCCAAACATCTGGCACACCCTTTTCAAACATCTCCACTAGTTCATCGATCACTGGTTCTAGAAACACATCGATGTCATTCCCAGGTTGTCTTGGCCCTTGGATCAGTAGTGGCATCTGGATGTACGACCGCTTCATACAGACCCAACGTGGAAGGTTGTATATACAGAGCGTCACTGGCCAGGTGCTATGATTGCTTCTAACCAGGTCGAAAGGATTCATCCCATTTGTGCTCAAAGCAAACCAAAGGCGCCTTACCTCTCCACCGATGTCCTTATAGAACATAGTATTGACAGTCCTCCAGTCTTGCCCATCGGCGGGGTGCCTCATCATTGTATTTTTCTTACGCTCTTCGCCATGCCAGCGCAACAGCTTGGCTGACTTTGCACATGCAAATAGCCTATGCACCCGGAGAGCTATAGGAAAATACCAAACGACCTTTATGGGACCTCCTCTGGTTTTGGTACCCTCATCTGACGGTCCTTCCTTGTACCATGGAGCTTTACACTTGGGGCACTTATCCAAGTCTTTGTATTTTTCTCTACGGTACAATATGCAATCATTGGAACATGCGTGGATTTTTTCAACCTCGAGGCCGATGGGGCAGATCATTTGCTTGGCCAAGTATGTCTTTTCTGGCTACTCATTTTTTCTGGGAGCATTTTCCTTATTATACCTAACAACTGATTGAAACCTTTATCGCTCAATCCGTTTGTCGATTTGAACTCTAACAGCATGATGTCGGTTTCCAGTTTGCTCATTGGACAATTCCTATACAATGATATTTTGCCATCTTGTCTCATTTTCTCTAGCTTTCTCAGCTGTCTTTCACTAAGACATCCGGTCTCTGCATTACGTAGCAGCTGAGAAATGCCATCGTTATCCTCGGTGTCATCAGCTAGCGTGTTCCTAAACACATTATTAACTGTGGCCATAGGTTCCGTGTTGACACCGGGTTCCTCGTCAGCATTGTGGATGGCTACATCAAGCATGTCCACATCATCATCGTTTCCCTGCAGAACATTCACACCAACCTCGCTATGCATAGTCCATATCGTATAGTTTGGCATGAACCCCCTGGTAATCAAGTGCAATCGTATAGACTCAATTTGACGAAAGTTCCTATGATTCTTGCAATCTTTGCATGGGCAGAAGACTAGGTTCCTATTCTCAGCATGGGCTTTTGGCATCGGTGATAAACTGGCTGACGCCATGCATGTACCGCTTGTCCGTTCGGGACAGATGCATCCGCTCTTGATCCATCTCTGCACAAAAAAATACTAAGACAGTAATTACAAAGAATTAATAAAAAATCGAGCTTCATGAACAACAATTGTAGCTCGAAAGTACCATTTTTAGAAAATATTATTGTACACTAATTATTGAAAAATTGAAATTGGTAGCCCCGGCCCTGTAAATTGAAAATCATAGTAAAAAACAATTATTGTACAATATTGAAGAACAACTATTCTACTCTACTTCTAAGACTAATTATAGCATCACATACTAACAATGATGATCTTGACCACCATGGAATAATTAGCTAGGAATTTAAATGTGTTCATAGACACCAACCTTTTGGATGATGGATTCACCATAATTTGAGCCTTGCGCAAATATCCAATTGAAAAAGTGCTCTCTAGAATGGAGAATGAACTAGAATGAGAATCAAACAATGTAGCCATCAAAACGAAGCTAATTAAGTAACAAAATCAAAGGAGTGGATGTTTGTTACTAACCTTAAAGCAAAAAGATCAAGCCATTCTTCAAAATCCAAGCACTAGCTTCATGGTGAAGAGCAGCCGCAACAATGGAGGGAAGGGTCCAAACGCGCGCCCATGTTCTGGGGATGAAAGAGAGGAGGAAGGAGAGGACGGCTGCAGCCTTTTTGTGTTATAGGCTTATCACCGTCGGTTCCTGGCTAGAACCGACAGTGATAGTGCCCAATCACTGTCGGCTCTTGGTTTAAACCGGCAGTGATGAGTGCCCGCCAAAACACTGCCGGTTCAAGCCAAAAACCGACAGTGATGTGGTCCTTCACTGCCGGTTTTAGCCCAGCACCAATCATTTTTTTTATTTTCGAGCTCATAACCGGCAGTGAAGGTATATCACTGCCGGTTCTCATAAATCCGACAGTGATGAGGCCGGCAGTGATGTGCAAATCTTGCGTAGTGCCTGCACCCTATCCATCTCGTACTGTCGGCAAGGAGGCGAGCCAAGGTGCACATGTGGCCACCATTTCTTCTCCTCCCTTCGTTTCTCACACTGGTGCAGCTTGATGTGTGGAACTAGGGCGACAGTGATGGCGGATTTGAGAGGAGTTGGATTGATGACGATACGACAATGACATGGAGGCCTCCGGCGTATTGACGAGGTGGACCTGAACGCCCTTCGGTAGCAGATCCATGCCGAGAGAACCTGTTATATATGGTGGATTGAGGAGCAGAGGTGACGGCGGATCCATGACTGGCACGACGGGTTCGCTATGGGCTTAGAGCCGGGCAGTGTTGGCATTTTTGTATTTATTCTCATTTACAGAGGCGGGCACTATAGCTATATGCAATGACCTTTTTGTTAATGTGGACACACTGCCTGCCTCTGTTAGTTGATTTTGACAGTCTGCGAAGTTGATTACTGCAGTAGTGTATATCACTTGGACCGCACCTCTTTCAATATAATACACACACCCATGCCTACAAGTAGACTCATTATTAATTGGTTATTATGCATGCACAATTAAGAATTAACTGAGTCAACTACTTATTATGTGAGAACCAATTTTTACATGTGAGTTGTGGTCTAACAAATATATAGAGGTATTACAGTCATTATGGCATGCACAACCCACGTATAGGGTTTTGTAGGAATGTAGGAACTCACATAAAGACAGCTAAACACAGGGTGAGGGTGTGCTGTATGCAGACTTGCATTGGGAACAACTCGCACAGATACAACTAAACACAGGGTGCTTATACAACGGGTACTCATTTGACTATATATGTAGAAACATTTTATTGCATCTATGTAACCATGATCAAACATGAACAAGATTTTTATATACCATTTTGTTGCTTCGTGTGCAGAGAGGCAACGGCCGGTAGGGTCGTCTTACCGCATCCTCTGGGTGTGCATTTCGTCAAACAAAGAAGTTACCTTCAAAGAGGCAATGGCCAGGATGAAAACTTTGGAATAGGAAATCTGCAACGCAGAAGATACAAGAACAGGGAGACACGGGAGGTATTCCCAACGAATGAAAGGTTGACACATCCAAAAAAAAAATGCGAAGAAGAAGAAGAAGAAGAAGAAGGAGAAGAAGAGCGGACAGGAAAATTCTTGCATCAATTAGAAAATGGTAGAGAGAAAAGAAGAACAGCTCAAGAGAAGGAAGGGGCTCGTCAGATTTTTGTGTGACGATTTGCTGCCATGCATCCTTATTGCATCACTCGATGTTGCACTGATGACGCTCGCTTGAACAGCAGTGGTGGAAGTCGTCGTTGCCTACTCCTTAGTGGATGCCCCCGGCATACCCTGCAATTCTGGCTAGCGAGCATGTACATATACGTATATTTCTTAAAAAAAACAATACCTGCGATACCTGAGAGCCGAACGTGGAGAGGCAGCCCGCGAACCAGCGTCAGAGAAAGGCCCACGCGGCCCATGTAGCCAGCGACGGGGTCACGAGAGACGGTACAGCGCCTCGGCTTCTATTGACTAGTGCACCGCGCCGCAAGTACGAGTACCGCTCCATCGAAGCATCGCCGTATCGCCGTATAGGTACGTTCGACGGTTCATCTTCAGATCTTCACCACTCGACATCATACGCATACCAGATCGGAAATCGCCAATACGGAGCACGAGCATCCAGTCGTCATCGTCCCTAGTTCCTACAACCACAACGCTCCCAGATCCTCAGACTGACCACACCGGCAGCGGCGGCGCGTGGAGGCTTACGCGCGCAATTTGTGATCAGAATTGAGGTAAGATTCAATATCTCTGCTCATCGGCTTTCCTTAAAAAAATTGATGTCTACTTTAATTGCTATTTGCTAAGCGCTAACATCATAAAATCATCTATCACACAGCGAGGTCAAGGGTTTGTCCCAGAGTCTATCATTAGTGAAAACAAAGTTACGAAATAAGATGGGAGATAATCTTTCGGATGATTGCTCATTTTTATTGAGTGAGATATTTTCTTTAAAGTCGATTGAGATATATAATCAATATATTTATGTCTCTTCGAAAGCGTTGAATAAAATAGTCGTAAGTCTCCAGTACTCTTTTATGTCCATATTTCAATTATCGGTATGGCTTTTGAACTATTTATATTGTACTTAATCTATGAATTTAAGCCTTATCATGTTACTTAGTGCATATATACTGAATCACCTATCAATTTTACAGTTATTATCGAAATGCTAAAATAAATTTACTGAATTGTATATAAAATTTTTTTGGTGGTATACCCTAGCCTAAAATCCTAGACTCGCCACGGCTGCTCCTAGTCTACGAACATGAATCAGACCCGTACGTCCTCAAATAGGCGTTCTCTCTCCTTGTTGTAGCATGGTAACAAACTGTGGTTAAATTAACTCAAAATAGACGGCGAATTAAAACGACTGCTTTGACCATATGTACTCTTAGAATTCCACATTAATATGTCTGTAATTTGTAGATGGTAAGTTTTCTAGGAGCGGATAAGCTTTTTTTTATCCTACTACTTCCTACCATCGAACCTCGATCCACTCTGGTGTTTGTGTGGCTCACCAATCACCATGCTACCTATGTCGCGGTGGACAATAACTAATTCCGTCACTCCGTGTGAGTATTTTTACCAGCACCTAACCGTAGAACGCTAGTATATGAAAGTATTTTATTTTATTTTTAGGAGCACCTAATCGTGGAACGCGGTATATATATATGAACCCAAACCGTCTTGTGTGCTGCTACATTTTTTTTATCATATATATACGCATCCAATTTTGATGACTGTCGTCACGTACACCTCACACCCTCACGAGCGTTTGTCCTTCTCCGGGGAATCTTTAATCTCTTTCTCTAGCAGTCCGCAGACCGTAGTAGAATGACGTCTCCAAATAAACAAGAAATTTTTATCTAATTTGGCTGCTGCTCGAATCAAAACAAAGCTAACCCGAAAAAAAGGAGATACCTATAGGCTATAGCTAGCCCCCCCGCGCCGCGCGTTGACCAGCCTGCGGGTTGCGCTGCGGCCATGACGACCGACTCCTCCACCGCCCGCCCGTCCACCGATGCTCTCCGTCTCCGGCCGCTATATATAAGGACACACCACCGCTCACCAACAACAGAGCAGCCCACCCCATCCATCCCCCTCTGCACTTCTGACAACGAGAGCTCCATCAGAGATAGCACTGCTGACACACCCATGGCGTCGCACAACGGCGGCACCACCAAGCACCTAGCGCCGATGGAGGTCTCTGTGGAGGCCGGCAACGCCGGCGCCGCCGAGTATCTCGACGACGACGGGCGCCCGCGCCGCACCGGCACGTTCTGGACGGCGAGCGCGCACATAATCACCGCCGTCATCGGCTCCGGCGTCCTCTCCCTCGCCTGGGCCATCGCGCAGCTGGGCTGGGTCGCCGGCCCGGCGGCCATGTTGCTGTTCGCCTTCGCCACCTACTACACGGCCACGCTGCTCGCCGAGTGCTACCGGACGGGGGACCCGGACACGGGGAAGCGCAACTACACGTACATGGACGCCGTGCGCTCCAACCTCGGCGGAGCCAGGGTCGCCTTCTGCGGCGTCATCCAGTACGCCAACCTCGTCGGCGTCGCCATCGGATACACCATCGCGTCGTCCATCAGCATGCAGGCCATCAGTAGGGCTGGGTGCTTCCATAAGAGGGGGCATGCCGTGCCCTGCAAGAGCTCGAGCAACCCGTACATGATCCTGTTTGGAGCCGTGCAGATTTTGTTCTCGCAGATACCCGACTTCGATCAGATTTGGTGGTTATCCATTGTTGCCGCTGTTATGTCTTTCACCTACTCCAGCATCGGACTCTCCCTGGGCATCGCACAGACCATCTGTAAGCTCTTGGTTCGATCAGCTTGGTTCAACCATCTGTGATTTAATTTGTTTGGATGCTGAGTTGCTGACCGGCTGTTTCAATTGCTGCAGCTAATGGTGGGTTCAAGGGCAGCCTCACCGGCATCAGCATCGGCCCCGGCGTCACCTCCACGCAGAAGGTCTGGCACAGCCTGCAGGCCTTCGGCGACATCGCCTTCGCCTACTCCTTCTCCAACATCCTCATCGAGATCCAAGTGAGCAACAATCCCCTCTGTTGTGTTCTCTGCAACTGGATTCCATTCCCCTGTTTCTAACCAAGTCTGCTCCGGTTCTTCCCCACAGGACACGATCAAGGCGCCGCCACCGTCGGAGTCGAAGGTGATGCAGAAGGCGACGCGTCTGAGCGTAGCAACCACCACCATCTTCTACATGCTGTGCGGGTGCATGGGGTACGCGGCGTTCGGCGACAAGGCCCCCGACAACCTCCTCACCGGGTTCGGCTTCTTCGAGCCGTTCTGGCTCATCGACATCGCCAACATCGCCATCGTGGTGCACCTCGTCGGCGCGTACCAGGTCTTCTGCCAGCCCATCTTCGCCTTCGTGGAGCGCCGCGCTGCCGGTGCCTGGCCGGACAGCGTCTTCATCGCCCGGGAGCTCCGTGTCGGTCCGTTTGCCCTGAGCCTTTTCCGCCTGACATGGCGGTCGGCGTTCGTGTGCGTCACCACCGTCGTCGCCATGCTCCTGCCCTTCTTCGGCAACGTGGTGGGGTTCCTCGGCGCCGTCTCCTTCTGGCCGCTCACCGTCTACTTCCCCGTCGAGATGTACATCAAGCAGCGACGCGTGCCGCGCGGCAGCACCAAGTGGATCTGCCTCCAGACGCTCAGCGTCGGGTGTCTGTTCGTGTCAATCGCCGCCGCGGCGGGCTCCATCGCCGACGTCATCGCCGCGCTCAAGGTGTACCACCCGTTCAGCAGTTAATTGCTGTAGCTGGAGTGGGTGGACGTATGTACTGCATGCAGCATTCATTGCGTTCGACGACTTTGGTCAATGGTACTACTTGCAAGGGTCAAGGGAGGGAGAAAAAAATGCAAGTGTGAGATGTTTGCATGGAGGCCCTTGTAGAACAGTGACGCTTATAATTAAGTAAAGGTGTAGGCGCCCTTGTGCACATGCTGGTCGCATTCCTTGGAAGACAAAGACAAGGGGTGGGTGCTTGTGATGAGGAGTCAGTCTGCTGTAGGTGTATGGAGCAAAAAAGAAATGTTCCTTTCGAACTCTCTTTTTTTTTTTTACAATTTTCTTTGTATGTTTTCGCCTAAAGTTCTGTTTCTGTAGTTTTATCGTGCAGCCCGTTGTACCGGGAAAAGAATATGAAGAGAACAGAAAATTTCATATGATCCGTGCCACTCTTTTTTTAGGTTCGTAACAACGACACCCCGGCCACTGCCCACCAACCACAAAAATAAAAAGAGAGGTTTTGTTTTAGGAGAAGCAAAAAAATCTCAAAAACTGAGGGAGGAATAATGGAATATCATGGCTTGTATTGTATGCATTCATTTCAAAGAGAAATAAACAATTAATATCCTGCAGGTAGATGCATATAAATTATTTCCGAAGAGAAATAAACAATATCCTGGATGGTACATGCATATATTTTATCCAATCCTATAAACTGAGGGTGCGTTCCATGTGCATTTCTATTTGGAAGAAAATAATATCCTTCAACATATAGTTTATGTAAAATTGAACGATGATATACGAACTGATCATAAATCAGTTGTTTGAGTTTCTTGTGGTGGAACCTGCCGTTCCATGTGCATTTTTCTAGATTTATTTATTTTAGGGCTAGGGTTTGCGGTGAGTGTGCGTGCGTGTTGTGGGCATCTACGTTGTACTGTGTATTTCTCAAAAAAAAGGACGATGATAAGTGCATGACCATACAAATATTTCGGTCTATCACTTATGGAAGATCCGAAAACAAAACAATATTTGTGTTTCCGTGTATCACTTATGGAAGGTCCAAAAACAAAACATGGGCATCATCGAGGAGTGCTCCTCAATTACTCTTTCTTGAGGAATAATTATTCCTTTTCATAAAAAAAGAAAACGGACTTCAATAACTAATATACGATGAGAAACTAGCTTTTCTTGGTAGGTTCCTATTTTGGTTCCCGCTTTTATCAACCGTACGTTCCTCAAGCAACTTGTCCAAGGTACAAATCCCTCGCATCAAAACATGCCTTTACCAGTACAAAACCTCTCCTTTTTTCTCAACAAAGACATAACCTTTTTTCCATTTCAAAACAAATTATAGGATGCTATATACATAATTTAGAAAAACGATGTATCTAGAAAAGTCAAAACATCTTATAATTTAGAATGGAGGGAGTACGACTTTGCTACAATTGCGATGAGGTAATACTAATTTTCATTCTCCTCACTGAAGTCACTGCGACTGCAACAATGGCCGTCAATCATGCATAGCTAGCGAGCAGTCTAGCACGGTACCATCTATATCAAAAACTTGTGCGTGCTTGTACACGCATGGATCCTCCGATCCTTGCCCCTGATGTCAACTCGATCGGCAAGAAGAAAGCTAGCTAGCTAGCTAAGGTAGGCAGGCAGCCAAGAGCCCAAGAGGTGTGGAAGAAATCATGCATGCATTCTCGGAGCATGCATGCCTGTCGATGGATGTGAAGGAAAGTGGAGAATCTTAGGTGGACAGACGGATAGATCATGATAAGCTCCAAAAAGGGGAAACGGATGGCCAGACAAGCCGGACGGAAGTGCAGCCACTCACTCTTCACTTGCATCGCATCGCAGTGTCACTGGATGGCCAGACAAGCCCCCGGACGGAAGTGCAGCCACTCACTCTTCACTTGCATCGCATCGCACTGTCACTGTATGAACAGCTAGCTAGCTTAGCTTAGCTAGTCAGGGACGGAACGGATGGAACCAATGATCGCGCAATCTGTCTTCTGGACCATTTGTGTTGCTTTCGTTTCGGTCCATCGATCACCTTTAGTTCTGGCACCAGAGAAAGATTATGTTCCTTTTTTTTTCTTCTTCTTCCTTCTCTCCGGCTAAAAAAGGCCTGGAGGAGGAGAATGAACGAACGAGCGGCTCAGAAGGGATTGGAATCCGGCCGGCCGTGGACGACGACGTACCGATGACCGGCCGGCGTGGCCGCGCGCGTCTCAGATCTTCCGGCGGCCATGCATCATGCATGTGCCGTCGCTGTCGATCTGTTTGTCTACTTGTCCTTGTGCAGCTCTTTGGCTTTGGATGTTGCATTGGAACTAACTTGACTGGAGATCGATGCTTGTAGGGGTTGTTTTGTTTGGGAGTGTACAGCTCTAGCATTTACCGTACTAGCTAATGCAAACTTTTTTGAGAGAAACCAGCCACTGCAACCTTGGTGGGTCACTGATAATAGTATTCCATTTCGATTTGACTTGGCAATAAGGTGAATGAATTGCCTCTGGCGGTCCCGTTTGTTTCAGCCTCGTCATACATTCTAACTTCCAGTATCAGTCATCACTAGCTGACGGTACCAGAATCTACGACACTCTCTAATGCCACTAACACTATGACGAAGGCTTGGCCCGATAGATTTGATAGATGAAGAACTCGGCGTTTACGATCCAGGCTTCTAATCAAGTATGATCTGGACACGATTGATCTCTCCAAGAAGGCTTTTCCTGCATGTGAATGGAAGAGCGCACAAGTAAGAACGTAAAGAACGAAGGAGTAGTCGACACACTCTCTAATAAGTACAAGAACGAGGCCCCCGATTCACAACAGTGAAACTCGGCGTTACAAGTGCTACGAAGAATGTAGTATGTTTCACGATGAAACTATAATCAAACAAAACCCAAAACCTAATAACATGGTGGCCTCAAATCGATAGGTCTTAGGGTGCAAATGAACCATGGACGCACCTCTTAATGGGCTACGACAAGATACACAGACCTATGGCCCCAAATATGGCGACACAACATCTTAACAGATTAAGGATGCCCATTTGTTTCCTTGATTCCCATTGACACAGAAAGAGTATTGACGTGAGATCACTGGCATTGGAAATGTTCTCTCCTTAGGTTTCTGTACATATGTAGAACATCGAAAACGGAGTTCATATGCGTTTGGGTGGCGTTTTTAGCCAGTATTGCTCCGTGAGTCCAAAGGCAGACTCTAACTTTAGTTTGATTGGGCCTCCATTGGGACTTGGACTCCCAGGTTGGTCCTCTTCTCCTCCAAGTTTCTGCATCTGAAGGAGTGATGTCCTCATTACACAAAAGCCTAGAAACATCTAACATACACTCGAGGACAAACTTTCCTGATGGTAGACACTCGACAAACAACACTTGACAACTTCAGGTCTAGAAATTTTCCATTTCCCTAGCGTTTCTGGTACATTCCCGCTTGCCCAAATTCTACTATCAACAATCGACCAAACCTAGTCTTGATCGTGTTGTGGCCAACATATTTACCCACAAGTGTTCATACATGCAAATGAGAGAGGAAAGTGGCTAGCATACTATTACAAATTGGAGACTCCAACACGTTAACCCTTGCATGACACTCTAGATAAGAAGATAAATTATAGAAATTCTCACAAAAACCAGAAAGATTAGCACACTAATTCAGTACTCTAATCACAACTGATGATAATACCCATCAGATCTATGTTGTTCTATAAAAGATTGCCCTCCTCTACCATTATTAGGAGAACAAAAAATAATAATCCTCTCATCTAATGTGGCCATTTATGCCATTATATATAATAAAAAAAAATCCAAAGTAGCCCATAAATTTGTGTTAAGATTATTGGCTCTACCATTACGATAGATAATCCAAATAACACCTTAAATTAGCATGTAGATAAATGACCATCAAAATAAACCCCTTAAGCTTAAGGTACCACGCGTGGAGAAAAGAAAAATATTGGAGAATGCATAAAAACATATAGAATGATTGGTAGGTTTATCGCAACCAAATATAGGAATAGTATTTATGTACATATTGTGTTAACGAAATGGCACACGGCACGCACGCACGCGCGTGCAAGTGCGTGTGATTCCTATTCTAGCTAACTGGTGGACGAGTGGAACAAACAGAGAGTCGATAGAAGGAAAAAAGGAGCTGATGCCGATCGGCTGACAGTGATTATTCCCTTCTGGCTAGCTAGATTGAATTGTTGAACGATGGCAACTCCCACACCCTTTACATTTCCACACCTTTCCCGTTGGCTAGCTAGCGAGGTTAACGCTCGCCCTCTCGTTGTCGATCACCTAGAGTCGTCCCTATAGATAGCTAGCTCGCTGGTCGATCGGTAGGGTTCCAGGCAGACCGTAGTGGGAGGACCGTAGCATGTGCCGGCGCACAGTGGATCGCTAGCTCGAGTGGCTGATCACTGGCTGGCAAAAAGAGTTCACTACTGAACGTACGGTCGCCAGCTGCTTGCGTGGACAGTGGACACTTTATAGCTAGCGCACTCCTTTTGGACAATGCGATATTTAATTTGCTGTTGGGACCTGTGGAAGTCAACTCCCTTTCAGCCAGCCATCGTCAACGCAACTTGAGCATGTAAGTCCATCGGAGGTCAACGGCAAACCTCGCTTACCGTCCACTCCTAGCGCGCGCTTGACGGCTGTAGCGACGACGGCCGATCGATGAATAATGCTATGCCTTCAAATCTGATTGTTGATGTCGATTGATTATACGAGACTGCACACGGACTAGATACGCAGCGGAGGAAGGCGCTAACTCCCAAATCCCAATGATGAGGCCGATTGGCATGTCAACGAGGTTGACGAGATGCTCATTCTTTGTCCGAAAAAATCAGGAACGCCTTCCAGAAAGACTCATCGGGGAGATGCACAGTGAGCTTGCCCTATGATTAACAAGGCCACCTAGCAAATCTCATCGAGAGACGTGTTGGACAACAATAGGTTGGAAGAGCTTGAGGTAAAAATAAAATAAAAAGTAAAGGTAGATTTGTTTTGATGCTTCGCAAAAAAAGATATGTTTTGATGATTGAATAGATGAATCTCTCAATGAGTCATGATCTCATATAAACAGAGGGGGATGGTCTCATTACAATAGAAAGCCTACGTAAATTTGCTAGTTTTCCACGAGATTGGAGGAGTTTCTAATCGGAAAATCACGATTTGACTTGGGACTGCAAAAATCGTCTTAGCCTATTTCTAAAACCTGCTTAGCATGTTTTCACGGTGAGAAAACTTCGTGGCGGCGTTATTTCTCCATTCGAACTCCAAATAGGACGATCTATATATGCGTTCCAATTGTCTCGACGAGAGGAACGTGATGAACTCCATTATTCAATTTAGAGAAGCTTAAAATCTGGCTAAGCCAAATTTCTACGATAATTTCTAAAATCGTCAAGGTTAGGGTTAGGGTTCGAGGGCTTACTTGAATCTGAAGAGCTTAGAGGGCTTGCTGGGAGAGAAGGTCAGCCTGGCGGTGAGGGCAGACGCAAGTGTGAGCCAGCATGGCACCACCAGTCGAGCAATAGGGAAGGTGTTTGGTGGGGGTAAGGGCAGGGCATGATGGCGATAACCCACCAACCTCTACTAGGTTCATGTGGCGCGTAGTCACAGGCAGTGGGGTGACACCGGGGCCTATCCAGAGGTGGGGGAGCTCGGTTAAAGATGAAGAAGACGGTGAGTATGAAGCAACTTCAATGAATTTTAGGGCCATGCCGTGGTGGATGTGGCGGCGGATCAAGCGGCGGGGGAGTCATCCGAGCCGAGTGCAGAGGCGGTAGTGGCGAGTCGAGCAATGTATCCGTGCGGGCGGAGGAAGAAGAAGAAGAAGGAAAGAATATAAGGTGAAGAAAAATATTTGATCTGAGCTCTCCATTTTGTATGTAAGGGCTAAAAAAGGTCTGAGTGATGGTAACCGTTGTATCAGTAGATTGTTGCCGAGACAAACCGAAAGCAAAACAAGTCGAGTTTCGATCCACTTGGTGACAACTAAAATTGAGGTGTGAGAGAGTAGATTTTCACACTAATTTTTGTCACACCAAATCTACGTATTAATTACACCAAATACATGCTATTTTAGAAACAAGAAAGAGGAAGAAAAGAACAAAATAGTGGTGGAAGAGAAGATTTTCAACACAATACGGATTAGGCAATTCCTCAACACTAGAAACGCGGGCGCGGCTTTGCCGCGCCTTCCCTTTCTATTAGGCCTGTGGCAATAAGAATATAGGTGTAATGATGAGAAACTCAGCAATTTTTTTTATTTTATGATTTTTATGTATTTTCGAGACTTTATCATCATGAAGGTATAATTTTGTTTACACGTAATAAAAACATTACTAACGCGTAGAGTTTGTTTATGTGATTCCGTAAGCGCAAGAACCACCTAAATCAGAGCTATTGATAAAAAGTATATTGGTTTTTAAAGTTTAAGTTTTATTAAAATAAATGTTATTGTTTTAATAATTATTAAACTAAAAAATATATTGGTTTTTAAAGTTTAAGTTTTATTAAAATAGATGTTATTGTTTTAATAATTATTAAAGTACTTTGGAAAATGTTGTATTAAAAAACTTGGTTATAAGCCTAAATATAGAAAACTTCAATTTTTGGTGGGGATTTTAATTCTAGGAAGGCTTGGACGTGGTTATGCGTAGACCGAAAAGGTCAGCAAGAAAGATTGGCATGACTCAGTAAACAGTACACCATCTGGGAGGAGAGAGTAGTCCACTGTGGTCCATGTTCACCAGTGAACCATAGATCTGGTGATGGTCGGTCGAGGTTTCTTGCTATTATATGTGTATTTCTAATGTATTACTGGATTTATTTTCGTAAAGGAAACGGGCATATTACGTGGGCATCAGGTGACGTCATCAAGCTAATAAGGAAACAAGGCAGAGCTCGCTCCCCGCCGGTGCTTGCTCCGCGCCGTGCTTGCACGGCTGCGTGCCTGGCGGGCTTCGCGGCGAGCCGATTCTGCCGGTCGAGCCCCAGCTAGCCCTTGGCGATGACACCTTGTCCAAGAGCTTCTGCTGGTACTGGTCGAGCGCAAGCAGGTCGAGGTCGAAGTCCAGCTCCCAGCCGGCGAGCGCGGCGCTGAGCCTGCTGCCCGGGGAGGAGGGCTAGGCCGGGATAAGGATGCCACGGAGCCCCGAGAAGGAGAGCGTGTTCGCGGACGCCCCCGTGGAGAGGAGGAGGTGCGCAGCCGTGACTGGACCCGAGGCTTTGCCGGCCGCCGTGAGGTGAAGCGGCGTGGCGCTGTCCGTGGGCGACACGCGCGCGGCCTCCGCCAGCATGGAGGACAGCACGTACGCCAGGACCGCTGTGGGCGCGTCGGCAGCCGGAGTGGACCCCACCCGCGCCGGGAATGCCGCGCCCCCGCCCGCGCCGAGAGGGAGGGAGGAAGTGCAGGAGTCGAGGGCGATGTAGACTGCGGGTTGATTTCGAAATAATCTGAGGTATGTTTTGCAAAATATACTGAGAGGGGTCTCTGGAGCACGGGTTGATTTTTGAAAAATATAAGGGGTTTTTAAAAAAATGACCGCGGCTCGCCCGATCTGAGCCGTCCGCGCGTCCGATTGAATGGCCTCGAAAAGCACGCGACGTGGCACATTGATTGGCCAGCTTTTGGAGGTATGATCCATATGTAAAAGATTGTTAGGTCTTGAAATCCCCTACTTTCCTCCTACCCAATGACACTGTTGCAGGTCAGTGGTGTTGGTGTTGATTCCGACCCGCGCGCGTTCCTCGTGTGAACTGATGGCGAGGCACGTGTGCGCTGATCATTGCAGGGACGACCGACGGCGCACCGAACGCCGGCTGGCCGGTGCCTAAACGAACTCCGGCTTCTCTCCCTGCTGTCTCGGCCGGCCGTCACCATCCGTGTGGAAGAAGCACGGACGACGGAGGACGAAGCAAGAAGGCCGCGTCTGAGCTGAGGCGCGCCGCTCCAGGCGTCCACGTCGCCGGCGGCGAGTCAAAAAGGTTGCCTTCTTTCTGCCGAGGTCAGTCAGAGGAGTCCACGTCGCCGCGTTCCGGTCGTCGAGCTGGGGCCCCCGGCCGCGCGTGGGCGGATCGTGTCGCCGGGCGCGCGGCGGCTGGGCGCCACGACACGTACGTCGCGCTCGGTCGGTCCCCGCAGTGTCGTGATGCGTCTATCTGCTTCTCGAGGACCCGTGAGGGAGGTCCTGTGATGCTGCTGGCGATCGCGGCGTGGCCTGAGGCCTCTAATCATGGGCGAGCCGCCACGAGCGCGTGCATTATTGCGTGCGGATTCGGCAGGAAATGGGGGGTATTATCATCTGATTCCGCGTTTGGCTCGTCCAGTCCTGCTTGCGTTGCGTTGCGTGCCGACCTGCAGCTCCGATCCCGACATGCATCTTTGTTACGCTAGCTATAGCTCCCTCTCTGTTGGTGGGACGCTAGCTAGGACAAGGACATTCTCCCTCCCTTCTAATCTAATTATTGTATACTAGTTACTCTGGCTTTCTTCTAAATCAAACTTCTCTAATTTTGATTAAATTATATAAAAAATAATGTATCAACATTTACGATGGCAAACTAGTATGATTCAATTTTGTGTGAAATATATTTTTACGGTGTGCATTTACTTAAACTTGCGCCATGATTTTGTATGGATTCCGGGCTCCGGCCAGCAACTTGTCTCCTTGTCCAGCTACCGTTTGCGCGGGGGCTAATTAATCCTCGTGCAGCGACCGCCGACCAGCTAGAAGTGCCGCGTGGACCCAACGCGCAGGTGGCCACGCACGCATGCACGGTCAGTCAGGCAGCAGCAGTGCGTGATGATTTTTTTTTTTGAGCAGAAGCAGTGCGTGATGAAACGTGACCGAGATGGCCAATCACCCTTGGGCCCTGGTTGGCTGGCTGGCTATTGGATGATGATATGTGTGATGTGGGCCGGAGCGCATACCAAACGCGGCCAACCGGCTACCTTCCACCTCTACGCGATCGAGCAGAAAACGCCAGAAAGCACTCGCGCGTTTTGCCCTCTGGAATGTACTACTGCTAGTCCAATATGCGCGCTTTATTTAACGGCTGGACAATATGCAATCATTTTAACTATTGCCGCTTCTTTTTTTTTTGAAACGGTACTATTGCCGCTTTATGCCGACAGGTAGAACAGACACGATTAGCCCCGCCTCTTATATCGAAATGGAAACCTTTTTTCCTTAAAAAAACACGATTAATTGGCCGGCCAGGGATTGATCAGGGACAGCGAGAGTACCACTGTGTGCTTATTCCATCTAATTCGGCATACACGTACTGCTATGGATCTCTGTATCAAATACTCGTTACCACACTCCCGAATTGCCTTGATTGCTCAAAACAGCTAAGGAAAGGTGTTAAACCGTCAAGGAAATGATCCTTGGCCACGAACCGTCAAACAGATTCACTCCAAGATAGAAGATAAGGGAAATTAATTTTCTTGGCGGTTTGGCACTCAAAGATGATTTCCTTGGAGGTTGGCCGCGAAGGAAACTAGGACCATACTTAATTTGCCAAAAGGCCAAGAAAATGTTACTACCACAAGTAAATTAATTTCCTTGAGGGCCAACAACCCCCCAAGGAAATTATCTAGACCGCCAAGGTAATAGTTGTTTCCTTGGATGCCCTTGACCTCTAAGGAAATTGTGATTCCTTGGCTGCCATTGACCTCCAAGGTAATTGTGATTTCCTTGGAGGCTGGCCCTCAAGTAAATGCCACTAATTAGGTTGTCTAGTTCATGTTAAAATTCTGTTGGGGTGCATAGGAATCATGTAGACCATAGTTATTATGATTTGTATTTTAGAATCATGTCAAGTACTTACAGCATAGTCAATCTTCAAGAAAATTCAATAACTCCCAAGGAAATGATAATTTACTTGACGGTTTAGAATAGCACCCAAGAAAATAGATATTTTCCATGGCGGTTAAGTACAACATTCAAGAAAATAGTAGTTTCCTTGACTGTTTACAATAACACTCAAGGAAATATGTCATTCCCTGAGGTGATTGAAAACCACCAAGGAAACACCTATATTCCTTGGCGGTTTACTTCAACCTCCAAGGAATATATGTTTCCTTGAGAGTTCAGTAGCACCGCCAAGGAAACTATATATTCTTTGACGGTTTGATTTTGTCTCTCAAGAAAATTCCTAGCACTCAAGGTACTTCCATTTTCTTGTAATGACTCTTGATCCGTCCCAAAATAAATCAATTCCTATAATCTGTGCAAGTCAAATTATCTTAAGTTTGACTAACTTTATATAAAATGGTAACATCTATGACATAAAATGAGCATATTATGAAAATATATAATGGTATATCTAGTGATACTAATTTGATGTCATAAATCTTGACGGGGTTTGTCAAACTTGAAAAAGTTTGACTTGAGACAACTCTAAGAACCTATTTATTCAGAGACGGATGGAGTACTATAAGATATTAATGTACGGAGTATGAAAGATTTCTTCATCGCACTAATAGAAGAGCTCCTCACATTTCACCAATCTCCTGATCCAACCGCTCCGCTTTAGCGTGGCTCTGGTAGAGTTAGCTATTTCTTTCGGACCATACTAAGGGCACCGCAATGGTTAGAGGCTTAGAGCTAGTTACTAGCTCTAAGCTAACTCCTCAAATAGTGCTAACTTTTAGTACATAGTTGAAACATCCTAATATGGCTAGAGGGGGGGGTGAATAGCCTATTTAAAATTCTACAACATCACTTGAGCAATTTGATTAGTATGACAAATAGCAAAATACAAACTTGCTCTAGCTCTATAAGGGTTGCAAGCCATCTATCCAACAATTCTAGTTGCTATAATCACTAGGCACACAAGAGGCTATGTTGCTACTCACTAAGAGCTCTCAAATTTGCTACACTAAAGAGCTCCACTAGATGAACTTAAGCTAGAAAGCAAGCTCTCAATTCTAGCTACACAAAAAAGCTTGCTACAACTAATTTACGGGAAAGTAAATGAGTGAGTAGGGTGATTATACCGCCGCGTAGCGTAGTGAACCAATCACAAGATGAATGCCAATTCAATCACCGGGAGAATACCAACGGGCAAGAGACAACCAATTTTTCTCTTGAGGTTCACGTGCTTGCCGGCACGCTAGTCCCCATTGTGTCGACCAACACTTGGTGGTTCAACGGATAATAGATGTTGCACGAACCTCGTCCACATAATTGGACACCGCAAGAACCTACCCACAAGTGAGATAACTCAATGACACGAGCAATTTACAAGAGTTTCCTTTGGCGCTCCGCCGGGGAAGGCACAAGACCCCTCACAAGCAACCGATCGAGGCCGGAGACAATCACCAACTCCGCTCAACGATCCTCTAATCACCGGGCCATCTAGGTATCGGCGAACACCAAGAGTAACAAGCTCAAAACCAGCCCAAATCACCCAACTAGTGCCACAAGATGATGCAACTCAATGCAATGCACTAGAGGCTCTCTAATCTCACTCAAGATGATGAAATCAAGTGAACAAGTGAGTGGAGTATGTTGCTCAGCTTCCAAAGGGTGTGCACAAGTGTATGAGGTGCCAAGAGAGTGACCAAGGCCGGCCACACCCTCTATCTATAGCCACACAAGCAAATAGAGTTGTTACCCCTTGGAGATGCTTTCTACGAGGGCACCAGACAGGGTGATGCGGTCATCGGACAGGGGTGACGGTGCCCCAACAGTCGAATTCCAATGGTTGACCAACGGATAGTTGGTCACCGAACAGGGGGCGACGGTGGCATCGGACATGGGGTGGCGGTCCCACCCTGGCCGAGCCCCAAAACACCCCTCTCTGGATAATTAGGACAGTGCACCACGACCCCATGGTGGTGACTAGGGCGGTGCCCTCTCGGCCCTAACTCCAGCAAGTCCCAGCCTCAGTTAAAAAGTGGTGGTGGCACCGGAAAACCACCGACGGTGCACCGTCACGCACATGGCGGTGGCACCGGACAACCACTGATGGTGCACCGTCACGCACATGGCGGTGCACACCACCATGTTCAGTGACCACCCAAAGTTGCTGCTCTTGGTCATGGCTAGCCGGTCAATGGACAGGCCAGGGTGGTGCACCGCCCCTACCATGGCGGTGACCACCCCGAGGCAAACACCTCTGTTAGATGCGATTTTGATTCTCGATTCGATCCACATGCAGTCTAACACTCCTTTGCAAGCGTTGCTAACTCTCAAAGTGTTTTTCGAAAACATGTTAGAGCCATGTTAGCATTTCTCAAAATATTTTTAGTAAATATTTTCGCTTGCTTTCTGATGTGCACTAGGCCTAAATGCAATGCATGAAGTCCAACACCTAGCGGCACTAGATGACCGAATTGTCTAGTTAAGAACCCCTCTTAATAGTACGACCATCTACTCTAAATGTGATCACACTCTCTATAGTGTCTTGATCACCGAAACAAAACCCCCTATTTATACCTTTGCCTTGATCTCCATAGGGTTTGTTGTTCTCTTTCTTCTTTTCCAAGTTGAGCACTTGATCATCATCACATGTGGCCATCTCATCATTTCATGTGATCAACATCACCATTTCAGTGCCACCATGCTCCTCACTTGGATTGCACCAACCTAGCTCATATCACAACTCATGACAAAGGTTAGTGCTAGATTTCATCAATTATCCAAAACCAAACTAGGGATTTCAATCTCTCCCTTTTTGGTAATTGATGATAATCTATTTATAAAGATATTCAATTAAATCTTTTTGAATTTACGTTGCTTGCCCAAGCATATTACCATGTGTAAAGATTATGGGCATGTTTCATCAACCCAAATTGGTAGTATTAGCTCCCCCTACATATGTGCTAAGAGTTTGGATTTGAAAGCTTGCACATATGCATGTGTAGAAAGTTTGGAAGAGTAATAGCTACCAAATGATGCTAAGGTGGAAGGAATGAACCTTCGAAGCATGATACCAATCGGAGTTGCCAATATACACCATCCTTGGCACCATGATTTGCTAGATATCACTTGAAAAACAAAGACAAACTAGATACCTCGTGAGATCAACATTAGAAGCAAGGTTCTAGTACCACTTGTAAAAGTTCAAGGAATATCTAGCTATCCTATGCATGCTAGTTTTTCATTTCATCAATCATTTTCCATGATCTAGCATACACCACACAAGCCTGGATAGTGAATTTAAGAACTTACGCCATGCAAGCAAGCATATATAATGCACATTCAAATGCAACATACAAATTTATGAGCTTGCTCCCCCTACTTGTGTGCTTCAAATTTTAATTGATCCCCTTACAATGTCATTTCTTTTGTTTGTTTGCTCCCCCTATCTCTTACTATCTTTGTGAATTTTTCTCCCCCTTTGTCAACAATTAGCACAAAAGGTGAGCTTAAATTTTAGATAGGTTGGGGTGAAACCATGTGAAGTGTGGATCATTTTCCCAATTTGGTTCAATCTAGATCATTTGCAAAAGATATTTTGACTCGGTTTGATCTAAGGGCAAGCTTCTTCACACCTCTAAATAAGGGTTATCATGCACCATGTTGAGTTAAACACTTATAGCTCATTTTCAAGATCAAACACTAGGTTCACAAGCCCACTAAACTTGTCATATGCTACCACTAGATCATTTCAAGCATACAAGCAATAGTGGTACCATACAAGCATCAAATTCATTTGATTTTTATAAATGGGCCTAAGACATGTGAGGAATGACTAAATGCACTAAACAAGTCCTTAACAAAGGATGAATGACATGTCAATCAACTTTACTTTGCTTTGCTCGAAGGAGAGGCATGTCATATAATGAGGGTGCATCAACACATATTTGAGAAGTCAAGTATGTTCAATTCATTCCTTAGCTTGCAAAACATCTTCTCATCAAGTGGCTTGGTGAATATATCTGCAAGTTGATCATCGGTGTACACACTCTCAATGCGTATGTCCCCTTTTTGTTGGTGATCTCTTATGAAGTAATGCCGGACATCTATGTGCTTTGTTCTTGAATGTTGAACCGAGTTGTTGGTGAGCTTCACGGCACTCTCATTGTCACAAAGCAATGGCACTTGTTTGAACTTGATTCCAAAGTCACTCAAAGTAGCCTCCATGCAAAGTAATTGAGCACAACAACTACCGACTGAAATGTACCTTGCTTCGGCGGTTGAAAGTGCTATACTATTTTGCTTCTTTGATGACCAAGACATAAGTGAGCTTCCCAATAGTTGACATGTGCCCGATGTGCTCTTTCTCTCAACTTTGCATCCCGCATAATTGGAGTCCGAATATCCAATCAACTCGAATCTAGCTCCTTTGGGATACCACAATCCAACATTTTGTGTATGATTTAAGTACCTCAATATTCTCTTTGTTGCCTTCAAGTTACTCTCTCTTGGCGAGGCTTAAAATCTAGCACACATGCATACACTAAACATCACATCCGACCTTAATGCGGTCACATAGAGTAGGCTTCTAATCATAGACCGATACATCTTTTGATCCACCATGTTGCCACTAGCATCACTATCCAAGCTTCCATTTGTCCCCATTGATGTACTAATAGCTTTGCTTTCATCCATGCCAAACTTCTTGAGCATGTCTTTGATGTACTTGCCTTGACTCACAAATGTGCCATTCTTCATTTGCTTGATTTGAAGACCAAGGAAGTAACTAAGCTCTCCAATCAAGGACATCTCAAACTCACTTGCCATCATCTTTCCAAACTCCTCACAAAAATCTTGATTGGTTGATCCAAATATGATATCATCAACATAGATTTGCAACACAACAAGTCATTGCCTAGCTTCTTGGTGAAGAGAGTGGTGTCAACCTTACCCATCTTGAACCCTTTATAGATCAAGAAATCTCTCAATCTCTCATACCATACTCTATGTGCTTGCTTTAAACCATACAATGCTTTTCTTAGCTTGTAAACATGGTTGGGCTTCTTCTCATCTTCAAAACTGGGAGGTTGCTCAACATACATAAGCTCATTGATGTATCCATTGAGAAGTGCACTCTTCACATCCATTTGGTACAACTTGATGTTGTGGGCACAAGCATAGGCTAACAAGATCCTAATTGCTTCCAATCTTGCAACCTGGAGCATATGTCTCTCTAAAATCAAGACCTTCAACTTGAGTGTAACCTTGAGCCACTAATCTTGCTTTGTTCCTTACAACTATCCCATCTTGATCTTGTTTGTTGCGAAAGACCCATTTGGTTCCTATCACATTATGATCCTTAGGCCTCTCAACTAACTCCCATACTTGATTTCTTGTGAAGTTGTTTAGCTCTTCATGGATAGCATTCACCCAATCAACATCCAACAAAGCTTCATCTATCTTCTTAGGTTCAATGGAAGACATAAATGAGAAGTGTTCACAAAATGATGCCAATCTTGATCTTATTTGTACACCTCTTCAGATATCACCAATGATAGAATCCAATAGATGATCTCTTGCAACATTGGTTGGTTGGAGCACTTGCACTTGATTGCTTGCATTTGATTGATCACTTGGTTGAGATGATGAACTAGCCACTTGTTGATTTTATACTTGAGATGATGAACTAGCTTGACTGTGTACCAACTTGCACATTTGAGTTAGAGAGCACTTGATCTTTGTCATCATTCAACTTCAATCACCTCTCTAGGCCTTATATCACCAATATCCATATTCTTCATTGCATTGACCAATTGAGTGCCTCTCACATCATCTAGATTCTCATCTTCCTCTTGGGAATCATTGGTTTCATCAAATTCCACATCATGAACCTCTTCAAGAGTACCACTAGCCAAATTCCAAACTCTACAAGCCTTGCTAGTAGTTGAGTAACCAAGTAAGAAACCTGTCAGGTGTGAAAAATGACCAACAAGTAAATATTTGTAGTTTTGTCGTGCGTTGTGATCGGATGTGGCCTAGCACTCAATGACACAGGATTTATACTGGTTCAGGCAACATGCCCTACGTCCAGTTTTAGTCGGTCAATGACTTTATTCCTGAGCCTAGGTGCTCGATGTTTGTTGTGGGGTTACAAATGAGTAAGAATAAGAAGGGGGAGTGTTAAAGGCCTGGTCGGACTCTGAGCCGAAGGGCCAAGAGTGACGGGGGCTCTAACGTGCGCTAAGTATTGGAGCGTGTGCTCTATGTAGCTTTAGAGTTCTAAAGCTATTGAGCTACTCGAGTTCTCCGGTCCTCGAGTGCTTGAATCGTCTAGCTTCTCTTTTTTTAAGAGAGCCAGATTTAGAATAGCTAGCCTCTTTTTAGGAGAGAGCTCATCCCCTTTTATAGTCGAAGGGGATGGACTCTTAGAAGTCAGAGAAAGAGAGAATGTATACGTGTGCTACCTAGTCTTGTTGCCCACGCTGTCGGGTATGAGACGGTCGTCGGCACCCACAATAATGTTGATGTGCAGATGCATGTGGCAGGCTCTACCATGTTCGCCTGGTATGGCAAATGTCGGCGCCTACAATACTATTTGGGTTCTGACATGCCTAGAATGTTGCATAGTGACTATCTAGCATGGCCTGGTGGCACCTGTCCTGCAGGTGCACAGGGTATGGCAGGGTATGGTCCTCGATATTGTAGTTTGACTTGAGCGCCTTATCTTATCTGCTCCACCTGATCCCTGGGCCCTCACTGAGCAGGCATCCCCAGTCAGTCGTTCCCAGTTGGCTCCGACCGTGTTGGTCGGGGAAGAGCTACGAGCAAAGGTCCAGCGTATCCCCAGTCAAAAAAGGAGGCCAGAGTCAGACTTTGTCCCCACCTTGGCCAGGCCTTTTGGACAGGGACTGGATCGTTCTCCTGGCCTATTATTAGGTATCTGGGCCAACTCAGGAGGCGCACGTTGTCTCTACACCGTCTGTTGGGCCAAGTTTTTGCTAGGAAGCGGGCCCATTGGGGACCTCGGGTTTATGAACCCGACAGGAGCCCCTGAACCCTTTTGGGACTTCTATGAAGTCATGAAGGGGTTGTTTACACATGTTTCGTGAGTGCACCCGGTGGGTGTATGATTGTGGGTCGCCACTAGATGAGACGGAGCGCAAACCTAAAGTGTCGGGCATGGTCGAGGGGTCCAGCGAGACAGAGCGTGGACCCAAGTGTCGGGCGCCAACCCTAAGTGTTGGGCGTGGCCGAGGGGTCGGGCGAGACAGAGCGTCAACCCAAGTGTCAGGCACGGCCAAGGGGTCGGGCAAGACAGAGCGCCAACCCAAGTGTCGAGCGTGGTCAAGGGGTCGGGTGAGACAGAGCGTCAACCCAAGTGTCGAGCGTGGCTGAGGGGTCGGGCGAGATGGAGTGGCAACCCAAGTGTTGGGCATGGCC
The DNA here is from genome assembly GCF_019320115.1 of Miscanthus floridulus. Lineage (NCBI taxonomy): Eukaryota > Viridiplantae > Streptophyta > Magnoliopsida > Poales > Poaceae > Miscanthus > Miscanthus floridulus. Next base: position 27,062,285 of record NC_089593.1, on the reverse strand, counting down.
GAGGGGTTGGGCAAGACGGAGCATCAACCCAAGTGTTAGGTGCGGCCAAGGGGTCGGGCGAGACGGAGCGCCAACCCAAGTGTCGGGCGCGGCCGAGGGGTCGGGCGAGACAGAGCGCCAACCCACGTGTCGGGCATGTCCGAGGGGTCGGGCAAGATAGGGTGCCAATCGAAGTGTCAGGCGTGGCCAAGGGGTTGATCTAGTTTCGTGCATTACCCCATTTGTGGTTTCTGTAATCGGAGGGGTTGAGCTAATATCGCTTGCCTCGATGGCTCGAGTGATGCGCTCGGTGAGCTTAATAATAGGTACGTCTGAGTGGAATCCGGGTCCGTCGTTTGTAATGGGGTCGGCATAGCCCTCATGTGGCATTCCACTGCTCCTTAACTCACCTCCCAATAGATGCCTAAGCCATTCTGGAGACCGACTCAGGTGGCCCACTGGCCTTCCCTCGATGGAGATTTTGTCGGCATGGCTCGAGGTCAGGATCGAACGAGAAGATCGAGATGACCCTATCAACTTCTGAGCGGATCAGGCGAGGGCCGCTAGGGCTCATCTATGTTTTCTCCCCTAGCTCTGTTTGACATGAGGCGACCTCGAGCCCTTTGTGAGTTAGTCTTCGAACCTTGGTCGATCGTCGCTCATATCGAATGAGTCGACTACCAGTTTGTGACACAACATGAAGCATTGTGATGCAACAACTACATATGCAATGCTTGGATGTATGGGATGAATGTATGAATGCATGCATGAGAATGGATGAATGAATGATTATGCACTAGAAAACAAAAAGGGGGTTTGGTAAGGTTACCTTGATGGCTCAAGTGATGGGTCTGGAGAGTCTGAATGGATAGTCCGAATGGGATCTATGTCCGTCATTCATGACGGGGTAGGGATAACCCGTATGAGGTATCCCACTGCTCCTTACCTATCTCTCGGCAGTCGCCCGAGCCATCCAATTGGCTTGGGTGACCCATTGGCCTCTCCTTGATGGAGATTCCATTGGTGGGCCCTTCCAAATCTTGCCTAGGAAGGCGGAGGATCATTTGCGTGCAGTTGTGTGTTATTTCCCGTACCCAGGTCATGGTAGTGGTGGGCCCTGCCTAGGCCACGTCTTGCTAACCAGGCGATGTTTCATCGGGCAGGGTGCATCCCATCAGCTAGGGGCACATCCTGCCGCACGCTTTTCTGCATTAAATAGGGGGAAGGGAGAGGATTTTCCTCCTGTTCCTTCGCCTTCCTTCAACCGCTACCGTTCCTCCTTCCTCTCTTTCGCCAAGTCTGTTCATGTGCCGTGACAGTTTCTAGGATAGAGGAGAGTAGAGCGAGGGAGAGGAGAACTCATAGATTCGTTCGTAAATCCGAGGCATGATGTCGAACTGGAGGCCTTCCAACGTGGATGAGGAGGTGTTGGCCACCTTTGCCGAGAAGGGGTTGCTCCTATCGAATGAGGTGGCACATGGGAAGTTGTTCCACAACCCTAGGCCGACGAGGTCATCTCCTTCCTCGCCTTCCACAAGCGTGGTCTTGGGTATCCCACGCACTGGTTCTTGCATGGGCTCCTCAACGAGTGGGGCTTGGAGCTACAGCACCTCAACCCGACTAGGGTATTGCACATCGCTGGCTTTATCACCATCTGCAAGGCATTCCTTAGGATGGAGCCACATGTGGACCTCTGTTGGTGGATCTTCAGTGGGCGAGCCCTGTTCGAGAGGAAGCCACCTAGAATCACGCTGGTTGGGGGATTCGCCTTGCAGAAGAAGCCAAAGCAGTCGTTCCCCTACCCTGCGTACTCCCCCTGTGACTCCAACCGGGGGTGGCACGGTGAGTGGTTCTACATCAGGAACCCGACGGAAGCACCATTCCCAATGTTCACTAGAAAAAAGGTCAGAGAGGAGGGAAAGCTAGTCGTGGGGTCTCGCCGATCGGCAGATCAAGTTGGAGGTTATCGAGACGGAGCTTTAGAGGCTTGTGCAGCATGGCCTCAATGGGTTGTGGGTCTTTCATACCTTCTTCCGCCGTCGGGTCACCCCATTGGCAGAAAGAACGCGGTCAATGTGTGAATACTCCGGCCTAATGGATCTTGACCATGCGTTGCCAGGGGAGTTGCCAAAGGATGAAGTCTAGAGTTGTCTCAATCGGGTGCTGCAGTTAAGGGATAAAGACTCCCTCGAAGGGATGCTCGGTCCCTTTCACGCCACGAAGCTATCCAATTTGGTATGCCCCCTTTTTTGTGACCTTTTCCTTCTTGTTTTGATGTTTTGATTGAATCCAAGTTGCCCATTTTGAAGGGACTCACGGCCTATAAGTCCCGACCGCATCTTCCAAGAGGGCCAGAAGGCACGGCTCGACAAGCCGCCTAGAGGGAGATGGTGCTTGACAAGAAGAAGAGGAAAGCTGAAAAGGCCTGGATGAGGTTTGATAAGGAGAAGGAGATCAACCGGCAAGTCTGGGGGGGGGGGGGAAGAGCCAAAGTGACATTCAGGCAGAGCTCGAGTTGGAGGAGCCCATGGAGATGGGTGACGAAACAAGTGCCTTGGAGGACAAAGAAGTCAGGGGCGCTGTTGTGACCTCGGTGGAGCACTGTGTGCCCATGGCCACATCCGTCAGTGACGGGCCTGATGTGGAGACACGCGATGACATTCCTGAGTCGAGGAAGCGTGCTACAAGTTTAGACACCGCCCTCGAACGAGGGGCGAAGCGAGCGCGGTCGCTGCGCCCTTTGGAGGCATCGTTGGCTTCGCGCCCCTTGCTTCGAGTGTGGTGGAGCACGCCGGTCGGTCGGGGGGATGTGATCATTCCCCTACATCATTGGGGTCATTACATGTGCACGACCCACAATGGGGGATGCCCCACTAGTTGCTCTAGTGGTTTCGCGACGAGCTGGCGGTGACGGCATTTTGTGGACCGATCAGGGACCGGCTGGGTCGGCCCCTCCCTCGACCAATGCGAGGGGGCATGGGTTGTGACCCATGAGTGGTCCTCATCTAGTTGGAGCATTGTCAGCTGGTTAGGGCTTCTAGGCTCTGCCGCTTTTGCCTAGGTATCCATTCATGCTCCTTTTTGTTCTCATAGTTGAGTTTTTGAGTGTGACTAACCTACGCTTGTTTGACAGCGGCCAGGGGCTAGTGGGACTAGGAATCTCCCCGCCTCCTGTGCAAGAAGAGTGGAGACCTAGCCTACAGTGGGTCACGATGAGCGGCGGGGGAAGTAGGTTGGCGGTGGCGTGACCTTCCCCACTGGGGGTCACGAGAATGGTGACAATGGCTATGATGGCGGTGATCCTCATGGTGACAATGGAGGTCAGGTCGGAGGTGACCCTTGCGGTCCCTCCCCCAATAGTTATGGAGGAGGAGAGTGAAGTGACCGTGACGCCTAAGAGGGGGGGGGGTGAATTCAGCAACTTAAAAAATCTACTTCATAAACTATGGCCTCTTTTTCTAACTCTAGCAAAACCTATGCAATAGATGAACTATCTAAATGTGCAACTACGGCCTTGCTAGTGAGTTGCTATCTCTACCACAAACCAAGTAATGTAAACAATGTAAATGCGGAAGCTAAAGAGCAAGGTAGAGATATGCAAACTCCCGTCAACGACTCCGGTATTTTTACCGAGGTATCGAGAAGCGCGCAAGCTTCCCCCTAGTCCTCGTTGGAGCCCCTCACAAGGAATCCCTCGCAAGGGCCAAGCTCCCGGTCGGGTAACTCCGTGGATAGCCTTGGGCCTTCCCCACGCGCAAGTGGGTCTCCGATGTGCCTTTCGGCAAGCCTCTCCTGGATGCTCCCCGCCGTCTTCACTATCAAGCTTCCGGCCAAAATGCCACGGCCCTTGTTCCCTCCGGTACATGATGGCGGCCACACCACAAATGCGGTTGGTGTGATCTCGCAAGACTTCAAGCCCCTCCGATGTACAACAATGGTGCTCGCAAGCACCGAGTGGTAAGAGGTATGCAAACCTCACTAAACACTAGGCCTGAACCTAGAGCAAGCGCATGAGCGGTGGTCTAATCAACCTAAGCACTTCGCAAAGCACCTACGCTAATCACCTAATGAATCACTAAGCTCTATGCAAGTGGAGATCACTAAAATGGTGTATCAACACTCTTGGTATGTTTCCTCAGCTCCACACCTCTCAAATGGCCTATTGGGGGTTGTATTTATAAGCCCCACTGAGAAAGTAGCCGTTGGAGTCGAACTCCCGCAATTCTGCTACTGACCGGACGCTGAATCATCCTGACCGGATGCGTCCGGTCGTCCTGACCATTGAACCGCGAACCACTAATCGGATGCTGCCAGCATCCGGTCACCTGCCACCAGATGCGTCCGGTCGCAGTTTCGCCATTCTGGAACCTTTCTGTACTCGATCGGACGCTGCTTCCCTACGTCCGGTCGGTTTCACCACCCATGTCTGGTCGTCCCAACTGTAGAGCTACCGGTCCAGTGTCCGGTTGTCCCGACTGCAGAGCCACCGGTCCAGTGTCCGGTCGTCCCGACTGCCGAGCCACCGGCATCTGGTCAAGCGTCCGGTCGCCTCTATGAGCTTGTTTCTTCACGATCTTGCGTACGGCTTGGTTCCAATCTTCATGCTTGGACTTTGCTTGATCTCTTGGGTCTTTTCTTGTGCTCCTAAGGTCTTGCTTAAGGTGTTGATCATCAGATCATCACGTCGCCTTCGTCCAAGTCACGTCTTGCATCCCATTGAACTACAAAACAAACACTTGCAAATTCATTAGTCCAATTTGGTTGTGTTAGTCATCAAACACCAAAATCCAAAGTAAATGGGCCTAGGGTCCATTTTCCTTATAATCTCCCCCTTTTTGGTGATTGATGCCAACATGACCAAAGCAAGCAAATGATAAAAATTTTAAATTTAAAAACTATCGACTTGCTAGGATGCAATGCAAAGGGCAAGGTTATATGATGCTAGAATATCCTACTTAGATACCAATTGAAGACCATCTTGCCCTTGCAAATGTCCCCATGTGGCATTATGGATTTAAGCCTTGCTTCCTTCAAATTTTTCAATACATAGGCAATCCATAATCCACTATCCTCCCTTTTTCGGACCATTACACCTTATTTTAATGCTTGCCTTTGGTCCTCTAAATTCTCCCCCTTTGGAATCAAACACCGAAAAGGAAGACATTAGTAGCACAAGGGAGGGTCAAATTTCGTGATCCTTTGTGTATAGAGTGAAATGGATCACAAAATTTGACTCTGACATTATATAGACTAAGCTCCCCCTAAATGTATGCATACATATGGTAGAAAGCAAAGCATATGCATAATTAGCAATTTATTGCACAAGAGAGTTTAATCTATATAATGCATGGAGAAAGCATATAAATATGGAATGAAATCAACATGATGATGCCAATTGAAGAATGATGCTTAACTCCGGGGACTCCAATTTCCTTACAATGAGACTACTACACATGTGATAGGTTTGAAAAATTGATACCATTTGAAAAATTGTTAGTCTCAAAGCATCCAAGTTGTAGAATTACTCCCCCTAAATATGTGCACATAAATGTGGAATACTTTGTAGGAATCATGCACATTGATTTTAGAATCAAAATACCACTTGAAAGATGACATCTCATGAATGTGAGAATCATTTTCAAAAATGATATTCTGGAGAGGTTATCTACAATTTGGACTTTGGCACATATTAGATAAACAAAAGTAAGACAAGCTATGTGCCGTGCTTCTAAGCAATTTTAAACCATGTAGGTTTGCTACAAGGGTTAAAAATGAGACCGAGCAAGCCTACCATAAGATATACCTAGTGTATGCATGATAAAAGATATAAGCATGCAAATGCAAACCTAGGCATGAAGAGTAACTAGATGCTTAAAGATACCAATTGTAGGAAAAACTAATTGCAAGATGTACCAATTAAAAAGTAATAACATCTAGTTACCTAACATGGGAAGGGGAATTTGGGTCCATAGTATTCACTAGCCCATTTGGCAATGATTTTGTCCATCATGATGCACCCCATGAAATGCACCCATACTTTGCCAAGTCTCCAAATTCCCTGAAGTTCGACGGACTTCTCACTTTCCTTTCGGGATCCAAACCTTCTTGGTGCTCTTCATGTTTGAAATGATTTCCTTTGGCACCCAAAAGCGTTTGACCCCATTGTTGGCTTGCTTGTTCACCTTGATGGCCACCACCTTGTCATTTTTCTTCTTCTTCAAGAGATAAGGTGTGGAGGCCTTCTTGTCCACCTTGTTGGTATAGGTGTTGGAGAGCTTGCTTGTTTGCTTTTTCTCCTTCTTCTTTGCTCCTCCCCCATTCTTCACCTTGCACTCATAGGACTTGTGACCTTCCTTGTGGCACACGTAACAAACCACGGTTTGTCCTTCATCAAGCTTCTTCACTCCCTTGACGGTGTTATCTTGATGAAGTTGGGTTTGCTTCGCCTTGCCTTTTACTTGAGTCAAATCCTTGGTGAGGCGAGCTACTTCTTGCTTGAGTTGCTCATTCTCCTTTGCAACCTCTTGTGTGCATGTATCTACAATAACTTTCTCAACACAAACTTGGTTGCACAAAGGTGAGTCTAAACATAAATCATTACAAGAAGTAGAGGCATCTTTTTTAGACATGTTAAAGATAGAACTTTTCTTTTTAGATGCCTTGGTGGGGGTTGTGCTAACGGCTTCAAGATTAGCAACTTTATTAGTTAGCTCATCACAATGTTTGCACATGGTTTCCATTTTAGCAAGCAAACTATTATATGCTTCTTGTGAGCTAGCTAACTTTTCTTTTAATTTTTCATTTTTCTTTAAGTGTTGCTCATCATTGATTGTGCATGCATTTGTTGTTGCACTAGTTTCAAGTTTCTTAATTTTAGTAGATAGTTCAACATTGAGATTAGCAAAGTTCTCATATTATTCAAGCAAGGTTTTGTATGCTTTTTGTGAACTATCTAGCTTTTCTTTTAAACTTTTGAGCTTCTTTTGTTGACTAGTGCAAGCTTTAGCATAACTAAGATTTTCTTGCACAAGTTCATGATAAGAAGGCATATCATCATCACTATCACTCTCACTAGAGGAAGAGCTTTCGTTACCTCGTGGCATAAGGCACACACGAGAGGAGCTTGATGATGAGTGCTTGCGGCCACGCCTCTTGTGATGGGGTCTTCTTCACTTGAAGAATCATCCCATGATCTTATTGATGTGAGGGCTTGGTTCTTGCATGCCTTCTTCTTTGTCTTGGGTGTGGGCTTGTTTGGACAAACTTCCACAAAGTGCCCCAACTCGCCGTATCCATAGCATCCTCTCTTTCTTTGCTCATTTCTTTGATTTGTGAAAATGAAATCTTGAATTTGGATGGGCACACCCTTGACATTGAGCCTTTGGATCATCTTCTCCACCTTGTTGATTACTTTGATTGATTCTTCATCAAGATCGGAGGTGGAGGAGGAAGATTGATCATCACTTGAATCATCATCATCATCGTCCTCATCTTCTTCTTCATCTTCACTTGAGGAACTTGAGCTTGAGCTTGTCTCAACTTGCTTGCCCTTCATCTTCTTTTTCTCGCTACAAGCGAGAGCTTTGCCTTTGCTTGATGAAGAAGCTTCTTCTTGACCCATCTTACATGACATTTCAAATGCCACTAACTTGCCAATGGCTATGCCCGGGGTCATGTTGCTCAAGTCCTCCATGTTGTGAAGGATGGTGATGATGCTTGCATATTTCTTTTGTGGTAGCACGGAGATGATCTTCCTCATGATGTCCGCATCATCTAGCTTTAATAATCCTATAGAATGGAGCTCATTGATAATTAGATTCAAACGAGAATACATATCACAAACAAGCTCATCATCATTCATTGTGAAGGAATCATAGTTTTGTTTTGCTAGACAATGTTTTTGCTCATGAACATTGCTTGTGCCATCATGGAGCTCTTGGAGTTTTAACCAAATTTCATGTGCCGTATTTAAAGTGAATACTTGGTTAAAAACATCCATACTAAGTGATTCAAACATGCAATTTTTAGCTCTAGCATTGAAGTGCATTTCTTTTTCATCACTCTTTGTGGGTTTTTCGGGATTCTTGATGGGTTTCATCCCATCACGAGTGACTCTCCATACACCCAAATCAACCGCCTCAAGGTGGCAAGCCATTCTAGCTTTATAGTATGGGAAGTTAGTGCCATCAAAGTGCGGAGGCCTAGTGGTATCCATCCCAACCACTCTAAATAACGCCGGCTCAACGGCGGTTAAGCCAATGGTCCAAATTGAGCCAACCGGCTTTGATACCAATTGAAGTGACCGTGATGCCTAAGAGGGGGGGGGTGAATTAGGCAACTTAAAAAATCTACTTCACAAACTATGGCCTCTTTTTCTAACTCTAGCAAAACCTATGCAATAGATGAACTATCTAAATGTGCAACTATGGGTTTGCTAGTGAGTTGCTATCTCTACCGCAAAACAAGTAATGTAAACAATGTAAATGCGGAAGCTAAAGAGCAAGGTAGAGATATGCAAACTTCCATTGACGACTCCGGTATTTTTACCGAGGTATCGAGAAGCGCGCAAGCTTCCTCCTAGTCCTCGTTGGAGCCCCTCGCAAGGAATCCCTCGCAAGGGCCAAGCTCCCGGTCAGGTAACTCCATGGATAGCCTCGGGCCTTCCCCACGCGTAAGTGGGTCTCCGACGTGCCTTCCGGCAAGCCTCTCCCGGATGCTCCCCACCGTCTTCACTATTAAGCTTCTGGGCGAAACGCCGCAGGCCTTGTTCCCTCCGGTACATGGTGGCCGCCACACCACAAACGTAGTTGGTGTGATCTCGCAAGACTTCAAGCCCCTCCGATGTACAACAATGGTGCTCGCAAGCACCGAGAGGTAAGAGGTACGCAAACCTCACTAAACACTAGGCCTGAACCTAGAGCAAGCGCATGAGCGGTGGTCTAATCAACCTAAGCACTTCGCAAAGCACCTACGCTAATCACCTAATGAATCACTAAGCTCTATGCAAGTGGAGATCACTAAAATGGTGTATCAACACCCTTGGTATGTTTCCTCAGCTCCACACCTCTCAAATCGCTAGTTGGGGGTTGTATTTATAAGCCCCACTGAGAAAGTAGCCGTTGGGGTCGAACTCCCGCAATTCTGCTACTGACCGGACGCTGAATCGTCCTGACTGAACGCATCCGGTCGTCCCGATCGTTGGACCGCAAACCATTGATCGGACGCTGCCAGCATTCGGTCACCTGCCACCGGACGCGTCCGGTCGTAGTTTCACCGTTTTATAACCTCTCTGTACTCGATCGGATGCTGCTTCCCTGCGTCCGGTCGGTTTCGCTGCCCGCATCCGGTCATCCCGACTGTAGAGCCACCGGTCCAGCGTCTGGTTGTCCCAACTGCAGAGCCACCGGTCCAGCGTCCGGTTGTCCCGACTACCGAGCCACCGGTCCAGCGTCCGGCCGTGCCGACTGCTGAGCCACCAGCGTCCGGTCCAGCGTCGGGTCGCCTCTACGAGCTCGTTTCTTCACGATCTTGCGTATGGCTTGGTTCCAATCTTCATGCCTGGACTTTGCTTGATCTCTTGGGTCTTTTCTTGTGCTCCTAAGGTCTTGGTTAAGGTGTTGATCATCGGATCATCATGTCGCCTTCGTCCAAGTTATGTCTTGCATCCTATTGAACTATAAAACAAACACTTGCAAATTCATTAGTCCAATTTGGTTGTGTTAGTCATCAAACACCAAAATCCAAAGTAAATGGGCCTAGGGTCCATTTTCCTTACAGAGAGGAGGGAAACCGGGCTCCCAGCCTCGCCTTGTGGAGGAGAGCACGGTTCATCTGCCTGGTGAGAGCTAGAGGGTTCGGGAGGAACCGTGGCCAGGCCGGAGGTAGTATATCCACTAGAGAGCCATGGAGTCATGGCGGTGGACATCCCCTTCTCCAGTAAGGAAGATACTAGGGTAGAGCCACCAGCCATCCCACCGTCCTAGGAGCTAGTGATGATCTGGTCATCGCATGATACTACGATGGTTGGATCTTCTAGCGGGTCAGGGGTGACCCACAAGCTGGTGTGGCCTTGCATCGGCGAGCCGGGAAAGGCCTGGTTCATCCTTCATGACGAGGAGGAGGTGAAGCTCTAGCACCTACTCGGGGAGAGAGGACTATCGATGGAGTTCGATCTTGCCCTTACCAAGGCGAAGCTCAAGGAGGCCTTGGAGAGGGTTGAGCTTGCCCATCAGGCCATGATAGTCGACCTGCCACATATTGCAAAGGTAAGTTCTCTATGTTTTTGGTGTTGTCCTTGACTCCTTGGCCTTTCAATAGTTGTCTCAGCATGCCTGCTTCTTATCTCATAGGATTTGGAGATGATGTCGATCTGTAAGTGCTGATTTCTTCGGGAGGAGCACGGTCGGATGGAGCAGGAAGCGACGTCGTCACGGCGGGTTAATGAGCTCAGGCACTAGCTAGAGTCCGTCTGCCATGAGTCCTAAGACCGAGTGGCCGATGTGATGGGAGCACGAGCGGCGGAGCTGCGTGCGGTCAAGCGGGCGACTGCTGTTGAGCAGGAACTTGATGCGGTGAAGGTCCACTTGGCGGTGACCGAGGCAGCACTTTAGAAGTCCTTGGAGGCTCTAGAGGTAGAGCAGAAGGCCCGGTCAGACGTCGAATAAGAAGTGGTTGCGCTTCAGGGGCAGATGCTCGGGGTAGAGGAGTCGAACGCTTGACTGCTCGAGAGGGTGACCCAACAGGAGGAAGGGCTCTCCATTCTCAAGTGCACCCGCCTTGGTACATACTTGTTCCACCCTCGATTGATACCTTGATTTTTCCTTTCCTTTGCTTCTGAATTTGTTGTCTTTTTCTAGAGCTGAGTGGAAAGATTGGCTCTCTAGAGCAAGAGCTAGAGACAGTCAAAGCAACGGTCGGTCGGGGCACAGAGGTGCTAGCTCAGTACCTTGAGGAGCGATGTGCTCTCGAGGGGGAGCTCAACCAGATTTGCAACATCACGTAGGTGGTCATCTTCGAGGTGTTTGGGTCAGGACCGAGCACCAGTACGCCCATCGTCCAGCTGGCAGAGGTCCCAAATGAAGTTTGGGCGCTCATCTCCGATGACATGTTCTATGGAATGATGGGGGTGCTGACCTCGGTGGTGACCCATCAACCCGATCTGGACTTCATAACCATCTATAGAGGATATGCCGATGGGTGGAGCACAGATGAAATCCATGCGCTGGGGGAGAGTTTGGTGCCACATGCACAGATGGTTGCCGAGCAGGTCACCGCGTAGTGGGTGATGGAGGCTCGCCGTTCGTCTGTGGCTGAAGACATGCGTGCAAGAAGATGTCATCCAACTTGTGGTGGGAGTGGAGACTGGGTCAGAGGCGAGCGTCGTCCTACCCCCAATAGAGCCGAACGTCGTCCCGACCAGAAGCGAGCTGCCTTCATCCTTGTTGACCGTACCAACAGCCGATGCCGCCAAAAGGCCATAATAGAGTTTAGAGTAGAAATAGTTAGTTCATGTAAGAGATGAGTTCATGGGGGAGCCCTCGTGTGAACAACTTTACATTCATGAATATTCTAAGTTCATTTTGTGATAAAATCACTCGTGAAGGGAAGCTTGTCCCATCCGTCCTTGTTTTTACCCTAGTGTTCACTCGTGAGGGGAACAACTTTACTGTTCGATGTTCCATGTGTTGGTGAGAATGTTGCCGTTGTCATCCTTTAGCTGGCAGGCGCCTGGCTAGATCACCTCGGTCACCGTGTAGGGTCCTTCCCATGGTGGAGAGAGTTTATGTTTCTCTTTGGTTGACTGGGTCCTTCGGAGTATAAGGTCACCGATCTCGAGGATCCTCCCCTGTTTTTTCTTTCATGGTACCTGCAGAGAGTTTGTTGGTAATGAGCAGAGCAGATGATGGTCATTTGATGAGCCTCCTTGAGCAGGTTGACCGCATCCTGCTGAGCCTCCACGACTCGGTTTTGGTCAAAGGCCTTTACTCTTGGGGTGCCGTGATCGAGGTCGAAGGGCAACACTGATTTGGCTCCGTATGCGAGGAAGAAAGGGGTGAACCCTGTGGACCTATTTGGCATTGTTCTTAGGCTCTAGAGGATCACTAGAACTTCTGCAACCCATCACCCAGCATACTTCTTGAGTCGGTCGAAGATGCGGGGCTTGAGTCATTAGAGGACCATGCCATTGGCTCACTTGACCTGACCATTAGTATGCAGGTGCTCAACTGAGGCCCAATCGATCCTAATGCCGTATCCATCACAGAAGTCTAGGAACTTCTTTCTGGTGAAGTTTGTTCCATGGTTGGTGATGATACAGTTTGGAACACCAAACCGATAGATGATGTCAAGGAAGAACTTGACCGCCTCTTCCGAGCAGATATTGGTGATGGGCTTCGCCTCTATCCACTTGGTGAATTTGTTCACCGCTACGAGCAGGTGAGTGAAGCTGCCCAGGGCCTTTCTAAGGGGTCCGACCATGTCAAGGCCCCAGATCGCGAATGGCTAGGTGATGGGGATGGTCTAAAGCTCTTGTGCCAGCAGATGAGTTTGGCGAGCATAGAACTGGCATCCTTCACACCTGCGGACAACCTCCTCTACATCTCGTAGTGTAGTGGGCCAGTAAAACCCTTAGCAAAAGGCTTTCCTGACCAGCGACCTTGGGGCTGCGGGATGTCCATAGATTCTAGCATGGACCTCGAGGAGGAGCTGTTTTCCTTGGTCGATCGGGATGCACTTCATGAGTACTCCCGATGGACTACACTTGTAAAGTTCATCACTGATGGCGATGAATGTCTTGACGCGTTGAGTGATTCATTGCACTTTAGTCCTTTTCGGTGGGAGAACCACCTCGTGGAGGTAAGCGAGTAGTGGTGCTCTCCAGTCAGCCTGATCGAGTGCCACCATGGCGACGTCGGTGGGTGACATCGTCTTGGAGGCGTCAAGGTTAGAGCCCCTGAGCACTTGGTCAGGGTTGGGGCACATGGGGAGGTCAGAGCCCTTGAGTGCCAGATTGGTGTTGGAGTGTGTTTGGATCGAATACTCCAGAATGCGGGCAGACGGCTCATGGAGATCGTTGATGAAGACCCCATCTGGAGAAGGAACCCGCCTGACAGCCAATTTTGTGAGGAAATCGGTGGCATCATTGTCCTTTCGGGGGACATGATGCAGTTCAATCCCTCGGAAATTGTCCTCAAGCTTGCGCACCTCCTGGCAGTATGCTGCCATAAGAGGGCTCTTGTAGGAGGACTCCTTCATGACTTGGTTGATGACCAACTCTGAGTCACCGCGGACATACAGCCACATAGTGCTGATCTCGATGGTGATGCGTAGTCCGTTGATGAGGGCCTCGTACTCCATGGCATTGTTTGAGGCCGAAAAATGGAGATGGATCGCATAGCGGAGCCTATTCCCATCCAGAGAGATCAGAACCACTCCAGCCCCCAAGCCGGGCGCCATAACCGACCCATCGAAGTACATTGTCTAGTACTTGTGGGTGATGTCCGGGGTTAGGAGCTGGACTTCCATCCATTTGGCGATGAAGTCAGCGAGAGCCTGAGACTTAATAGCGGTGCGAGGGACATACCTGATGTCATGACCCATGAGCTCGAGAGCTCACTTAGAGATTCGTCCCACGACATCGCGGCTGTGGATGATGTCTCCTAGCAGGTATGAGGTGACGACCATGACCTCATGGTCGGTGAAGTAGTGCAGGAGCTTCTGGGTCGCCATCAGAATAGCATACAAAAGCTTCTACACATGGGGATATCAAGCCTTGGCGTCGGTGAGTACCTCATCGATGAAGTACACTAGTCATTGCACATTCAGGGGGTGTCCTGGCTCCTCCCTTTCGATGACGAGGGCGGCGCTCACAATGTGGTTGTTTGCCGCGATGTAGAGGAGTTCTCCCTATTTGGGAGCGACGAGGATAGGAGCTGATGTTAGTGTTGCTTTGAGGCTTTCCAAGGCTTGTTGTGCCTCTTCTGTCTAGGTGAATGCGTCTGTCTTCTTGAGAAGTTTATAGAGAGGCATCCCTTGTTTCCCTAGTTGGGAGATGAACTGGCTTAGGGTGGCCAAACAGCCGGTGAGCCTCTGTACACCCTTGACATTGCGTATAGGGCTCATGTTGGAGATGGCCGTTATTTTTTCAGGGTTGGCTTCAATGCTGCGCTCCGACACGATGTATCCAAGGAGCTTCCCCTTTGGAACTCTGAAAACACATTTTTCGGGATTCAATTTGATATTGAACCTTCGGAGGTTTGTGAACGTTGCAGCCAAATTTGCGATCAGGTTGCTAGCTTGAGCCATTTTCACCACTATGTCATCTACATAGATGGCGATTGTTGGTTTCGGCTGCTCGACTTGGTCAGGTTGGTCTGCCACCTTTGTCGTAACTCCTCGCCATGCTCCCATGCACGCGCGAGGGCCTTCACACGAGGGTCCAGAGGGGTGTGAGTCTGCAGAGATTCTGCTACCATCGGTGGCTGTCCCGCGACATCTGCCATAGCACACTCCCAGGACAAAGGGTGGCTAGATGCCATGATGTCGCCAATGCTAGAGCCGTTGCTTTCGACCTCATCATCTACGAGGTCATGAAATGAGGCGGGGGTGTAGCCCGCCATCCCCATGAATTTGGATGTGAGAGGGGGTGGCATCCACATCCTTTAGAGCCCCCACACGCACGCGTCCACGGGGGACGCGAAGCCATAGGGGAACCAGTTGTACGACGGTCATGGTGAGGACAATGGGGTCCCTCTGGAGAGTTGGCAGATGGTGTTAAATAGTGAATATAGAATAATATGTACGTTACTCACCGTGGATTTTGAGCCCAACATGGGCTTGAGGCGAAGCGCGGGTGTCTCGATGTTGAGGTCGTTGAGTGGCCCGGGGCCAGTGGAGGGCGCTCCTCCTCCAATGGGCGCCGGGACAAGTGCCTCCTCATAGAGGTGGAGTACGCTGAGCTGGTCGGTGATGAAGTCTAGACTTCCGAAGAGGAAGGTCTTGAGTGGCTTGAAGACGGGAGGAACCCACATCCCAATAGGTGGGAGCATGGGAAACTCTAGTGAGCCAAAGTGAATCGTATCGCTTGAGCCCGCCATGTCGAAGATGGTGGTAAGATGGGCCATCTGATGACCAAAAGCATGAACGCATGGTGTCCTCCCCACGGACGGCGCCAACTGTCGATGCAAAAAATAACCAACAAGTAAATATTTGTAGTTTTGCTGTGCATTATGATCGGATGTGGTCTAGCACTCAATGACACAGGATTTATTCTAGTTTAGGCAACATGCCCCACGTCCAGTTTTAGTCGGTCGATGACTTTATTCCTGAGCCCAGGTGCTCGAAGTTTGCTGTGGGGTTACAAACGAGTAGGAATAAGAAGGGGGTGTTAAAGGCCCGGTCGCACTCTGAACCGAAGGGCCAAGAGTGATGGGGGCTTTAATGTGCGCTAAGTATTGGAGCATGTGCTCTATGTAGCTTTAGAGTTCTAAAGCTATTGAGCTACTCGAGTTCTCTGGTCCTCGAGTGCTTGAATCGTCTAGCTTCTCTTTTTTGAGGAGAGCCAGAGAGCCAGATTCAGAATAGCCAACCTCTTTTTAGGAGATAGCTCATCCCCTTTTATAGTCGAAGGGGATGGGCTCTTACAAGTTAGAGAAAGAGAGAGAATGTATATGTGTGCTACCTAGTCTTGTTGCCCATGCTGTCGGGTATGAGATGGTCATCGGTGCCCATAATACTGTTGATGTCCAGATGCATGTGGCAGGCTCTACCGTGTTTGCCTGGTGTGGCAAATGTCAGTGCCTACAATATTGTTTGGGTTCTGACATGCCTAAAAGGTTGCATAGTGCCTATCTAGCATGACCTGGTGGCACCATTCTACATGTGCGCAGGGTATGGCAGGGTACGGTCCTCGGTATTGCGGTTTGACTTGAGCGCCTTAACTTATCTGCTCCGCCTGATCCCTAGGCCCTCACCGAGCAGGCATCCCTGGTCGGTCGTTCCTAGTTGGCCTTGATCATGTCGTTCAGGGAAGAGCTGCAAGCAGAGGTCCGACGTATCCTTGGTCGGAAAAGGAGGTCAGAGTCGGACTATGTCCCCACCTTGGCCAGGCCTTTTGGTCAGGGACCGAATCATTCTCCTAGTCTGTTATTAGGTATCTGGGTCGGCCCGGGAGGCGCGCGTTGTCGCTACGCCATCTGCTGGGTTGAGATTTTGCTGGGAAGCGGGCCCATTAGGGACCCCGGGTTTATGAACCCGACAAAACCTTCATCACATTTTTTCTCAAACTTACTCAATCTAGTGCCTTTCTTCAATATGTAGCATTTGCAAGCAAAAACCCAAAAGTATGCAATGTTGGGCTTTCTTTCATTCAAGAGCTCATATGGTGTCTTCTCCATCATGAGATGACAATAGAGTCGGTTGCTATAGTAGCAAGCCATGTTGATTGCTTTGGCCCAAAATGAATGACTCACATTGTACTCACTCAACATTGATCTTGCCATGTCAATGAGTGTTTTATTCTTCCTCTCAACAAGGTCATTTGATTGACGAGTGTACTTGGCCGAGAATTGATGCCTAATTCCAAACTCATCACAAAGCTTATCAATTCTTGTATTCTTGAACTCACTTCCATTGTCACTTCTCACTTTCTTGATGGTGGTTTGAAACTCATTGTGAATTCTCTTGATGAAAGTTTTGAAGGTTGCAAACACATCACTCTTGTCAACAAGAAATAACACCCATGTATATCTAGTGAAATCATCCATAATCACAAATCCATATTTGTTTCCACCAATGCTAGTGTAAGTGGTTGGTCCAAACAAATCCATGTGCAACAACTCAATTGCCTTAGATGTACTCATCATGCTCTTCTTAGGATGTGTGTTGCCAACTTATTTTCTAGCTTGACATGCACTACAAAGCTTATCCTTCTCAAATATGACATCATTCAAGCCTCTAACTAGATCATGCTTAATCAACTTGTTCAATTGTTTCATTCCAACATGACCAAGCCTTCCATGCCATAACTAACCCATGCTAGATTTAGTGAGCAAACATGTTGACAATTGAGCTTCACAAGCATTGAAATCAACCAAGTATAGATTCTCAAATCTAAAACCTTTGAATATCAAGTTAGAGCCATCTACACTTATGATCTCTACATCATCAATTCCAAATATTCACTTGAAACCAAGATCACATAATTGAGCTACCGACAATAGGTTGAAGTTCAAGCTCTCTACTAGTAGCACATTGGAAATGCTCAAGTCATTGGATATTACAATCTTACCATGCCCTTTGACCTTGCCTTTGCCATTGCCACCAAATGTGATACTATCAATCCCATTGCTATCATTTTCATTGATTGAATTAAACATTCTTGAATCACCAATCATGTGTTGTGTGCACCCACTATCAAGCACCCAATGCCTTCCTCCAGCTTTATAATTGACCTACAAAAGAAGATTAATTCTTTTTAGGTACCCAAACTTGCTTGGATCCTTGAAGGTTAGTTACTAAGGTCTTTGGTACCCAAATGACTTTCTTCTTTGAGCCCACAATAGGTGTACCAATGAACTTAGCCTTCACACCATTCACACCCTTGGTAAGCATGTAACAAGAATCAAAACAAATTTAAGATACATTAGGTTGCTTGTTCTTGTTAGTCTTGCAATATTGCTCTATATGCCCAACTTGCTGGCATCTATTGCAAAACCGACCATTTCCCTTCACAAAGCTAGCTTTGGGAGTGACAAAGGTCGTCTTGCCTTTCTTGAGGGTATAGCCCAATCCCTCTTTGTTGAGAGAAAATCTTTGGCTATCCAAGCACTTTAGCAAGCGAACAACTCCACCATAGGCATTGCCTAAAGCATGAGTGAGCTCATTCACCTCCTTCTTGAGGGTCTCATTTCCACCATTAGTGAGGCATCACAAGTGAAACCATCACTCAAAGATGAAGTAGTAGTGGTGGTGCTACAAGAGGGGTTAGTGGGAGCAACAACAATGGGTTCATAAAAAGATTCATTAAGAATATCACATGTTAGTCCCACATCACATGACACAATCACTTGCTCCTTCTTGGCTTCTTCCTCCTTGACTTGCTTGAGGATAGATGAGTGAGCCTTTTCAAGCTTAGGGTGAGCTTTGCCAAGCACTCATGGTCTTCTCTTAGACTCTCATGAGAGGCATTGAGGTCATCAAAGAATTGCTCAAGAGATTTGATCTTCTTGCGTAATTATTTATACCCATTTCTCTTCATCTCAAAGCAAGTGTGCATTTGCTCACACATGTCCATGAGCTCCTCTTTGGTGTACTCCTCATCATCATCACTCCTACAATCATCACTTTTACAATCATCATCACTCACATCATATTTTACCTTGGTAGGCTTTGCCGTGAGGCATGTCAATGGAGTGTCGAAGATGGATGGTTTGTTGTTGATGACGATGCTTGCTAGTGCTTTCTTTATAGATTTCTTGCCGTCATCACTAGAGTCATCACTATCTGAAGAGCCATCACTATCCTATGTCACCACATAGCCTCTATCTTTCTTCTTCTTTTGGAAGGTCATCTTCTTCTCCTTCTTTTCTTTCTTCTTCTTATGTTTCTTCTTCTTATCCTCATCATTGTCACTATTGTAGGGGCACTCTTCTACAACATGATCCAGGCTCTTACATTTGTAGCATCTCCTCACATAATCTTTGCTCTTGTTGTTGTCTCTTCTCTTTCTTGCACCATAGCCCTTCTTCTTCATGAATCTTCCAAACTTGTGCACAAAGAGAGCAATGGCTTCATCATCAATGTCACTAGCATCTTCATCATCACTTGATTCTTCTTTCTTGGACTTGCCCTCGTTCTTGGATGATGGGCTAGCCTTGAATGCTACACTTTTCTTCTTCTTGTCTTCATCTTCCTTCTTGTCATCCTTGTTAACCCCCTTCCTTTCCACACGATATGTCTCTTGTGTCATGACATCACCTAGTACTTGATTAGGAGTGAGTTGCTTCAATCCTCCTCTAATGATGATCAATCTCAATGTCTCAAATCTAGGAGGTAAGCACATCAAGAACTGATGAGAGACATCATCATCATTGATCTTTTCTCCCAAAGCCTCCAAATCATTGACAATTACTTGCAATCTATGGAACATCTCCGAAATGCTCTCACCATCCTTCATCTCGAAGCTTGTTAACTTGTCCTTGAGGATGTATAGCTTGGCACTGTTCACCACCGGTGTGCCCTCATAGGTCTCCTCCAATCTCTTCCACACTTCACTATTTTTTTCACAATCTTTGATTTTCTCAAACACCTTAGAATCAATGGCATTATAGATGGTGTTGAGAGCCATTGTATTGCATTGCTTGTTGGCCTTGTCAGTGTTGGTGGGATTGTCTGGATCAAGAATCACATAGTCGCTCTCGGTCACATCCCACGCTTGGTCATTGATTGAACCAAGATACATCTTTGTCTTTCTCTTCCAATAATCATAGCATGTCCCATCAAAGAATGGTGGTTTGCCCCCACATGGTTGAACACAACTTGAGCCATAAATTAACATCGAGGTTGTTTAGCCCTCAATCAAACGGTGACCATGGCCCTGATACCACTTGAACGGTCCTATTATGGCTAGAGGGGGTGAATAGCCTATTTAAAATTTTACAAGATCACTAAAGCAATTTGATTAGTATGACAAATAGCAAAATACAAACTTGCTCTAGCTCTACAAGGGTAGCAAGCCACCTATCCAATAATTCTAGTTGTTATAATCACTAGGCACACAAGAGGCTATGTTGCTACTCACTAAGAGCTCTCAAACTTGCTACACTAAAGAGCTCCACTAGATCAACTTAAGCTAGAAAGCAAGCTCTCAATTCTAGCTACACTAAAGAGCTTGCTACAACTAGTTTGCAGGAAAGTAAATGAGTGAGTAGGGTGATTATAACGCCGCATAGAGGAGTGAACCAATCACAAGATGAATGCCAATTCAATCACTGGGAGAATACCAACGGGCAAGAGACAACCAATTTTTCTCTCAAGGTTCACGTGCTTGCTGGCACGTTAGTCCCCGCTGTGTCGACCAACACTTGGTGGTTCGGCGGCTAATAGGTATTGCATGAACCTCGTCCATACAATTGGACACCGCAAGAACCTACCCACAAGTGATGTAGCTCAATGACACGAGGAATTTACTATAGTTGCCTTTGATGCTCCGCTGGGGAAGGCACAAGACCCCTCACAAGCAACCGATCGAAGTCGGAGATAATCACCAACTTCATTCAACGACCCTCCAATCACCGGGCCATCTAGGTGTCAGCAAACACCAAGAGTAACAAGCTCACAACCAGCCCAAATTACCCAACTAGTGCCACAAGATGATGCAACTCAATGCAATGCACTAGAGGCTCTCCAATCTCACTCAAGATGATGAAATCAAGTGAACAAGTGAGTGGAGTGTGTTGCTCAACTTCCAAAGGGTGTGCACAAGTATATGAGGTGCCAAGGCCAGCCACATCCTATATTTATAGCCACACAAGCAAATAAAGCTGTTACCCCTTGGAGCTGCTTTCTATGAGGGCACCGGATGGGATGGTGTGGTCACCGGACAGGGGGTGACGGTGCCCCAATAGTCGACCAATGGCTAGTTGGTCACCGGATAGCGACGATGGTGGCATCGGACAGGGTGTGGCGGTGCCACCTTAGCTGAGCCCCAAAAACACCCCTCTCTGGATAATTAAGGCGGTGCACCGCCATCCCATGGCGGTGACCAAGGCGGTGCCCTCTCGGCCCTAACTCTAGTAAGTCCCAGCCTCGGTTAAAAAGCGACGGTGGCACCGGACAGCCATCGATGGTACACCGTCACGCACATGACGGTGCACACCACCGTGTCCGGTGACCACCCCAAAGTTGCTGCTCTCGGCCATGGCTAGCCGGTCACCGGATAGGCCAGGGCGTTGCACCGCCCCTACCATGGCGGTGACCACCCCGAGGCAAACACCTCTGTTAGCTGCGATTCTCGATTCGATCCACATGCACTCTAACTCTCCTTTGCAAGCGTTGCTAACTCTCAAAGTGTTTTCCAAAACATGTTAGAGCCAAGTTAGCATTTCTCAAAATATTTTCCATAAATATTTTTGCTTGCTTTTCGATGTGCACCAGGCCTAAATGCAATGCATGAAGTCCAACACCTAGTGGCACTAGATGACCGAATTGTCTAGTTAAGAACTCCTCTTAATAGTACGGCCATCTACTCTAAATGTGACCACACTCTCTATAGTGCCTTGATCACCGAAATAAAACCCCTATTTATACCTTTGCCTTGATCTCCATAGGGTTTTGTTGTTCTCTTTCTTCTTTTCCAAGTTGAGCACTTGATCATCATCACATGTGGTCATCTCATCATTTCATGTGATCAACGTCACCATTTGAGTGCCACCATACTCCTCACTTGGATTGCACCAACCTAGCTCATATCACAACTCATGACAAATGTTAGTGCTAGGTTTCATCAATTATTCAAAACTAAACTAGGGCTTTCAATAGCTTTTAACATGGACAGCCCCACATGACACTCATATAATCTTGAAATATATGCAAGAGCTTAGCTGGTGATCAAGAGTTAGCTTTTCTCTCTCTTCTGTTAAAAATATGAGAAAAATGTTTAGAGCTAGCTTAAAAGTCGATTGTTGGAGCTGCCCTTAGGAGATCATACATCGAGTTTCTTTTCCTTTTTGTTTTTTTCCTTACATTTATATTTTATTCTCTTTCTCTTAATTTTTTATGCTTCATTGATGTGCACCATCAATTAGCTCAAGTAGCAAAACCACCGCACCCCACACCACATCATGGTGCGCTGGGTCCAAGCCTATACACTAGTAAAAAAAGGGCTTCTATTCCCGACTGCCAACCCCCTTTATTCCCGGTTACGCAGCCAGGAATAGGAGTTCGGAAATAAAGGGTTAGTAGCCGAGAATAGAAGTGGACCTTTAGTCCCGGTTGGTGATACCAACCGAGACTAAAAAGGTAGCCACGCCAGCGCCTGGCCTGGCCCCTTTATTCCCGGTTGGTATTACCAACCGGGACTAAAGGGTATTTTTTTCTTTTCCTGCTTATTTCAATTAATGATTCTTTTTTGTTTTAATTTGGTTTTCGAATACGCATTATTCGCTGCAAAGTAATATACGTATACGTGCGCGTACTGTAAAGTTTTCGCTCGATCAATGCACGCAAGCAACACAAGTAAAAGTAAACTAAAACATAATATTATATTTCATCGTCACATGTAAAGTTTGCATTAATTGTACATTTCATCATCACATGTTCTTTGGATCAATATGAAATTTGGCTTTCATCATCACATATTTGGGTCATAGTAAAACTCGCCGCCGGGAGTTAAGACCTGATCATTCAGAAATCCACCTATTGTCTCTTGGATTGCTTTGAGATGGTGTGTGTCCAGGGTTTTTTCCTTCAACCAACGAGTCTTCAATTTGAGATATGAGATAAAGAAAAAGTATATTAGTATATATATATATGTATCAAGAATAATGATAAATAAATTGTATCTATCACGAATATATATATATATATATATAAATATATGTATGAAGAATATATATATATATGTGTACACTTACCCTTTTTTGCTCTAGACTAGTTCTTTTTGAGCACACTCTCATGAACTTGCAAACATAGTATCCACAGAGATTGGTCCCCTGGGGCTGCAGCAGAACCCACTTTACGAGAAAAAGATTCATCATCATCCGAGCATAGAGAAATTGAACTAAGGTAGGTATATAGTACTTACTTTGTATAGCACTACTTTTAGTGGCACTTTGCGTTTCATATGGTGTTCCTGATAGACCTTTTCCCAACAACTACCAAATAACATAAAAAATATTTGGACCATTAATTTGCATGCAGAGAGACTGGAATAGTTTTGCTAGTGAGACTGCAATTACCTCTGGATAGTATCTATCATCTCTTGGAACTCTTTTTTGCTCTTTTCTCATCGAGTCCCAGATGCCTAGAAGACCTTTCTCCAGATCGAGTTCCATCAATATCCAGTGTTCACTGTCATGTCCATTAACACTCATTAATTAGCTAACAAGTACAGTGAACATATATATATGGATAACCTTTCGTGGGTGATGTCTTTATGATAATCATCTGTTTGGAGTGTGAAATGTGCTAGCACATCTTGCTAAATCAGCTCCTTGTCCTTATCAGAGACATAACTAATATGAGGAGCATTGTTATTTTTTTCCATTCACGGGCATTAATCGGGAGCTTGCCCCTTACAAGGTACCCACAGTGGTACATGAATTTCTGTGCATATTGTCCTAGTGGTTCGCCTATAGCCACGTTGAATTCTGAGATGATGTAGCGGCCTTCCAATGGCTTTTTGGCCCCTCGAACATTCTTTGTGTTCCCCGTCGTCATCGTCGATCCAGACGGCTATGTACGCATAGAAACACAAAAAGTATTATAAAACGAAGGTCGATCCAGTGGGCTACATGTATGCATAATAAATAAATGAGAGCTACATATTGAGAAATATATACCTCGCCGGAATTATCTTCATGAACAACTTCCTCAACAATATGATCGAGATTCAAGTATTGACTCCCGTCGTCTTCCTGCTGGTCATTATCAACATCGGCACAATGTTCAGTGCCGACGTTGATAATATCCATCATTTCTGCCTCCAGGTCATCGTCTCTCGGGTCGGCCATAGAGAGCCTAAACAATTATAAAACAATAATTATGCAATTAGGGTTTCATAGACATTTCATACACATTTCGGGGCAGTGGTGCCTGCGCGGGGCGGCCGGCCAGCGTCGGTGGCCGGGGAGGGTTTAGGGTGGTTTAGGGTTTAGGGTTTAGGGTGGTTTAGGGTTTAGGGTATAGGCCACATGGTATCAGAATATAACACAATTGATTTTTTTTCCTAAGGAAAAATTATACATGTATACATTAATTGATATATATATATATATACACACATTAATTTCATACATATATACATTAATTGATATATATATATATATACACATTTCATACATATATAATTTCATACATATATACATTAATACACATTACGTCAATATAATTCATAAATATAATAAATATAATATATATATATATATATATATATACCGGTGGTTTAGAATGGAGTTGGCGACGGTGGTGGTGGACAGCGGCCTGGATCGAGGCACGGGGGCTCCTGGCCGGGCGCGACGTCATCGGGGCTACTTCGGCGAGGTGTGGGTGGGCGTTGAGGTGCCCTCCTGTGAAGAAGGCGGCGTCGGGGGTGGCCGGGAAGGCGAGGCGGCGACGTGGCGTGCGCACGGCGTCGGGGGCTGCCGGGGGCTCCTCGGTGAGGGGCGCGGCGTCGTGGCTACTCCGGCGAGGTGGGCGAGCCTCGGGGTGCCCTCCGGTGAGGAAGGCGGTGTTGGGGGTGCCTGGGGAGGCGAATCGGCAGCGGCGGAGCTCTAGGGACGCGCTGAAGATGAAGACGATCGATGAGGAGGAAGAGAGAAGGGAGGCAGCGGTATATAGGAGAGGGACCTTTAGTCCCGGCTGGTGACAGGAGCCGGGACTAAAGGATTTTTTGGCGGGCCGCCAAATGCAGCCCACCTTTAGTCCCGGCTGGTGGCAGGAGCCGAGACTAAAGGTGGGCTACATTTTCATTTCCAGCCAACTTTTAAGCAGATCAGTTTATTTTATATATGTTTTGTATTTAAATGTTTAAGTCTTATTATTTGCGCAGTAAATTCAATACTAGGCATAAATTTTTTAGAAAAAGTAATAAACTTTATTTTCATTTACTGCACAAAAAAAAATGTGACCTAAACTATTGTGTTTTTATTATAAATGTTGAACATAATGCAACTAATACTCACTATTTTCGTTAATGCAAAAATGTAGACTTTAATTGAAATTATTAAATTTATTGGTTTTTGACAGGAAATTAGTTTTCACGTAATTGTAACGTAAATCTTTAGGTTCTTCATTAATCATTGTATAATTAATCGGTGAGTTCGGGCGGAAATTCAATTAAAGTTAAAAAAGTACCAAACCACCTCAGAAAAATCTCAAACTTGGTGGTGGCTACACATAAGGCATTTGAAGTCTTGAGAAAAAGTTTCAGCCCAATCCGGCACTAGAAAGCACATGGACCTCAGAATCCCAGAGAACCTAGGTGTATAGATAGGGTTCGACGAAATGTTCTATATACCTCTGTGAAGCACGTCGACTCCGCCTATGTCGAAATGGCTTAAAAATTTTTTGGCAGTCATTTACACCCAAAATATGGCCCCACACAAGATCTTAGGTTTTTCTGATAATTATTTTTATTATTACATTTTTCTTTGTGCCGCGTGAGACGAAATACGGCGAATTACATATTCAAAACAATATAATTTTGCATCAACCTCCACAAATATTTGTCTCCTAGGGCACAAGAGACCATTTGGCAAAGTTTGGCACCATTCTGAATCTTTTCGGGGTAGACTCAGTTCAACGTATAATTAATCGGTGAAGTCGCGTGGAAATTCAATTAAAGTGAAAAAATTACCAAACCAATTCAGAAAAATCTCGAACTTGGTGGTGGCTTCACACTGGGCATTTGAAACCCTGATAAAAATTATGAGATCAATCAGGCACTAGAAAGCACATGGACCAGAAAATTCAAAGTATAGTTAACAAAAGAATTTAATCAATTAAATGGTCTTTTCTCTTATTAAATAAATCTTTGGGTGTCTTCTTGTCGAGAAAGTGACTTAGTTCAGATGGCTAGCTAGTGCGCTGTGGTTTGAACCTTGGCTATGAGGTCGTGGGTTCAATGCATGGCTGTCCAATTTTTTTGTCCAGCGCGACTATATTATTTTATCAAGAAAGATTTTATCCCGGTTATATCCCAGAGCCGGGACTAAAGGTCATCCTTTAGTCCCGGTTGGAGCCTCAAGCCGGGAGTAAAGATTGAATCCCGGTTGGAGGGTTCAACCGGGACTAAAGGATAACCTTTAGTCTCGGCTCTAGACTATAACCGGAACTAATTGTTGCCTGCCGTCGCCACACACTTGGGGCAGGAACTTTGTATCCTTGTTTGAGGATACAACCGGGACTAATAGTCCCTTTAGTCCCGAACACAAAAATACCGGGACTAAAGGCAAAAATAGAGGCGGGATGAAAGATCTGTTTCTAGTAGTGCTATACGCATGACGACATGCCCGCACGTAGCTAGGTACGCGTGCGTGACTTTTCGGCTCTCTTAATTTTCAACAGCTGTACAAAATAATCACTTATTTAAGTTAAGTCAACGTCTAGTCAAAATCTTAAGTGGAACTGAAGGTTTATTTCACCGAGCATTTAATATGGACCTTAGCATTTGTGTTTTTTTTTTACCTTAGTTGGATAAAATTGGATGAAGCCCAATTTGAATCCAATAATAATCACTATATATTTTATGGTTTTCACGTTGTGCGAAGATATTGTACTTGTTGATAGGTCACCCTTTTTATATATCGTTCGTCTGGTCGCTATGCTCATCCAAATGGGATGCATAGACAAACTACACGTACGAATATGCAACTGCTACAACTTTTTCCATGCGTACTGCAATATAAATCGTTTCGAGGTCCAAGAAAACTGCCGTGGCGGGGATAGATAGTCTCGACTCTCGAGTGGTTAGTAGGTGACGCAGAGACATGCATGTTTGCAAAGATGATAAGGCTTAGAAGTCCGCTGTGTATGGTCGCATTTCATGAGGAAAAAGGTGACGCTGCAGGTCGATTTGTCAAAAAAGGTCACAGCAACTTGAATTGCAGCTATCGTTGAAGACATCACATAAGTCCACATATGTGCCCTACAAACTAAGAACAAAGCCATCACATAAAGTGTGACCAAGTGAAGAACAACACGCTAGCGCACAGCTTGAGCCATAAATAGTTATGAAACTATGGTATGGCCCAAGGTTGTGAAAGATACTGCGTGCCATTCTGCACTTGAAATTTCTTCAGATGACAATGCGTGTTCATCAGCACATATAATATATTATTACTACATTGGTTATATATGTTTCCTTGTTGAATTTTTGGGTGACAAACATTCAATAGTCCAACAAGTAGTTATAGTGTGACAACGAGGCTTTAACACCAGATCCTATATTATAATAATATTTGTGTCAAATAAGAAAATATATGCTAAAGTTTTATGGGGGGAAAGCTTTATAACGGAGGTGCCTCTCTTTTTAATATACCAGGTGATAGCCCGTGCATTGTGATAGGAGCACAAAGAATTGCATGTGATATTTCATTAGTACTGAAAAGGTTTTTAGGCACAATCGTTTTTGCATCTTTACATGCGGATTTGTGAACTGCGGTATGAAAGGCCAGTGAAAATGGTGGCGTTCCACTGGTTGAAGCTTGCATCCGCCATGGATTTACACTGGCGGTTGGTGTAACACTCACTGGTACAGAAAACGTTTTCACAGGCGGTGGTAGAGGCATTTATACAGGCGGCCAAGTCCACTGCCTGTACTAGGGGTCAGTACTAATCGGCTCACAGTACAGGCGGCTCACTTTGTCAGCCGCCTGTGTAAATAGTTATTTACACAGGCGGCTTACTTTGTCAGCCGCCTGTGAAAACCCATTTTTCACAGGCGGCTCACTCTTTCACAGGCGGCTCACTCTGTGTGCCGCCTGTGTAATTATTATTTTTATTTCAAATTTTAATATTTGCCTCCACACTGTACTATATTTGTCACACACACACACACACACACACATATATATATATATATATATATATATATATATATATATATATATATATAAGATATGCAAACATGAACCATAAAATTGCATCATACATACAACACATATAAATATTACAGATGTGTACACATGAAATCAAACATCAAGCATAAAATTACATATAATACACGTCATTTCATGTTATGAGTTCAACCATTTGGTGTTTACATGTCATTTCGTTTCAAGTTTAGACCTGCTAGGTCTGTCAGCGCTCTAAATCTTTCACTTGCTAAATCACCGGCTTCATAAAAATATGATCCGGTACTTGGAATTATTTCTCTCATAATAAAACCGCACAAGTCTGCTACTATATCTTCCATAGTTTTTGGAGTGAATGGCACGTCCTTTCCTTTGCTTCTCGGCTGGAAACAAAGTTTAAAAGCATCATTGACACATGTCCAATATTAATATTTCCAACTTTAATGAGAAAACTTCATACATAGATATTTTTTACCATATTTTTGTCCCTGACGTATCGTCCCTGCTGCCTTATGAACTCACACACATAGTATCCACAGTAGACCGATCCAGGTGGTTGCTTGTGGCACTATGTAATTAATGAGCAAAAGATTAAACTAAAATTGTCATGCCTTGTGTATTATTTATATGATGATATGTGTTCGGACAACTTACCGGATAATGGTGTTGTATCGTCAATGGCACACTAGGATCTGAGCGGGCGGCGTCGACCGGTCCTTTTTGCTTCTTATAAAACCGCCATGCCCTGTAGATATCGAATATAAAACACTATAGTTATTTAGAAACTCTAATTCATATAAGTACGGATGTGGTTGCATGTTGGCTCACCTTTCTAAATGAATCAGGAATGTTTAATACGACTGAGGAGGATAATGTAAGGAGTCTAGGACAAGCACCTTCCCTTCGAATGGATAAATATAAAAAACAATCCAATGGTCACTGCATGAATAAACGAGTGAGCGACACATGTACTTAGGGTTAACACGATAATTTGAAGTACGTATACGAGGTCACGCTTACCCAAAGTTGTAGGGTGCCAATATAAAATCCCTGTACTTATATCTCAGCATTGCTCTACCGAGATAGAGGGCATATTTGTCCTCGTATTTTCGTTGCAATTCCTTTACAGCTTCTGCAACTTGTTCTGGTGTTTTGTCCTTCTCTATCTTTGCTCTATCTTCATTTGTAAGTACAAATTTGTGCATATTTTCTTTTAACCTGATTGGACTCAGGTAACCGACCATCGATCCTGTAGTTAACGATCTCTGCTCGTGGTCTTGCAAACTACATACAACATCCACATATTAGAGTTTATCACATTCCAAATTTAATAATAACAATGTGTGGGCATGAGTGATACTTACAGGCACCAGATTGTAATGAGTTGGACGTCAAGTTTCCTATAGTTCAACAACAGGTGCATGTCCTCGAAGGTAACAAATGCCCCGCTTTTATCCTTGCCAGTAGCAAACACGTCTGCTGGTATGTCAACACTAACTGCATGCAGGCCAGCATTCACTGCTCTCATGTACTAGTCATGAAACCTTTTTATCGTCCATGGACCCTTTTCAAGCACCGTCCATTGCAGCATAGGCCTTCCGGGCACATAGTTACTGGGGACATTGACATAATCATCAACCGTTGGCTTTCTTATATCCTTAAGGGTCAATGGTGTATTTGATGGCGGTTCGACATGTACATCGCCACTTGGGGCTTCCTTTGTTGGTGGCACGGCTTTAGTTGCTTGGCCGGCGGCTTCCTTATTCTGTGACGGTTCGAGCTCAATGACTCGTGCCGTCCGCTGCTTTCCAAGCCCTTTTAGAAATAGAACTGTGCCTGCTGCTTTCCCCTTTTTTGGCTCATAGGGAGAAACCAATTTTGGAATTGGAAATTTCTTTGCCTTCTTGGAGGCCGGTGCTTGTGGGGGAGTTTGCTCTGCTTCCTTATGCTTTGGTGGTGGCGGGGGAGTTTGCTCATCTTCATTCTGCTTTGGTGGTGGCGGGGGAGTTTGCTCTACCTCCTTCTCTGGTGTTGTGTCCTTCTTGGCTGGCGGAGTCTGCTGCTCAAGCATGTTCTTGGCTGGCCCCTCGAGCTCATCCAGCGAGAATGACATATCATGTATTGGGGATGACGACGGTGGCTCATAAATATACAGGGATGCTGGGGCATGCATTGGCGATGCTGGCTGTTGACTTGTTTCGGCCTCTTGGGATGCTTGATGCACTGGTGGAGAGGGTGCCGTTGGTGGATCAATCAACCTTACGTACCGTCTCGGCCATTGTATGAAGTTCTTGATTGCTTGTCCAAGCTTCTCTATACCCTCAGAGGTCGGGATGTCGATGAAGTCGTCTTCATATTCACTCTCGACCGTCAACACTTCCACCCTGCAGTATGCATCTTGCATCTCGACACCATGGAACCTACGTCCAGGGATGGCATTGCCTGTGGCCACTTGCTTTGTATGCTGATTCCTAAGGCCATATCCAATTAACAATGAGCAAGGCCAAGGTTTATCAATATCGCCAACTGGATAATGGTCCTGATTTGATGTTGACGCTATACTGCTTGGAAAGGGCATAGATTGTGTGGCCATCTCCTGGCTACCCAAGGGTTGAGCTGGGACATGCTGCATATATGAAGGAGCTTGTGATGACATCTGTTGAGCAGACACTGCTCCCGCCAACCACTTCATCACTTCAGGATCAGGGTTTTTAACGAAGTCTTCCATCAAATCCCTAAATTTTTTGGCAGCCTGCTGCTCAAAAAAATCCTTCATGTGCTCCTTATGTCGTTCTCTTTTCTTATACATGCCTTTCCACTCTTCACCAAACCCTTCTTTCCAGGTGGTTCTGGATGAGACGCCCCGTACATGACCTGGATGCTCGGGGTTACCTACAACATGATATTTAATGTCAGTGTCGATTTCTATTTTACTCGAACAAAATGGAAAATATAATTTTGTTACCTAGAGCATGGGAAAGGCTGTCCCTCTCCCTCTGTGACTTGAAGGCACCTATCTTTTCTAGGTTTGTTGCTTCCAAAACCTTCTCGGCAACTGGCTTGATCTCATCGGGACAGGAGATCTCATCGCTCTTAGTGTTTGCCTTCCGAGCGCGAAGCCAATTCGCACTTCGTTCTGGCACTATATCTGTCAATGCCAACTTGCCCTCTCTCCTCTTTGCTTCGTCTTCTGCTCTCCATTTAGGAATCTTGGTCTTGTAACTGCCAGTGCCGAGGTGGTGGTGGTACTTGTTCTTCTTCGCAAGTCTTGAGGCGGCTTGGCTCTTAGCCTTGGAGTCGTCGGAGTTTTTTATGACACTAAAACGTGCCCACTGTTCTGCTGTGATAGGGTACCGCTTCGTTGGGTCCCGCCCCTTCTGCAGCCACTTTTTATTCATATCATGCCTATAGCCCCGGAATGATATTGCTAACTGCTTCATGACATGACCCTTGACCAAACCTTCTGTTCCCTCCGGGAAAATAAACTTAGTGCACAATCGAGTCCAACAATTCTTCCTCTTTCCTTCAGGCACCATACTCCAATCACTCCAGGTGATATCAAATTCTTCCTTTACTAACCATCCAATGGCGGCCCTAAATTTGGGTAGCACCTCTAGAGGTGCTAAGGGCTCTCCACTCGGGCTAATCTCTGTAATCCTATAAACTTCTTCTAGAAATCTATTCCTTCCTCTATCTCCTCGTGCCCGATCACTCTTTTTCTTTGTACTTCTTCGCTCGGAGGATGTCCCGGTCGTTTGAGGCGCCGTGTCCCTATGAACATCTTGTGACTCTACCTCCATTTTGGCAACAACTTGAGAGAACACCTCCTGTCAATTCAATTGTTAGGTACATACATACACATGCATTATTCTCTCGTATAGACAATCTACGAGCATATATACCTCATCATCATTTGGCTCATCTTCAGGCTCGTAATTAGGGTCACGTTCCAACTCAAGACGGGCCTTCTTAGCTCTAGGAGATTCACGTGGTGATACGCTCGGGCTCCTATAAGGTTCAGATCCAGAGGAGTCAGATCCCGGTGTACCTATTTGGGCATCGGCCTGCTCAGCATTTGATGGAGTACTCATCTGCATGAAATATAAGTATTAACATGGAAAAAACATAGCTAAATTATGGAAAAACCCCTAACAAAAAACATAGTACATACCATTAATTACTAACTAAACTAATTCACAAACCCTAAATAAAGGGAATAAATAACCGTTAATTACTTACTAAATTAACTAACAAACCTATTATTAATAAACACTAACTAAATTAACTAACTAAATTAACTAATTACTAAATAAACCCTAACAAAAAATATTACTAACTATTAATAAAAAACCATAACAAAAAACATTCCTAAATTTTGCAAACAAACCCTAACTAAATTAACTAATTACTAACTAACTAAATTACTAACTAACTAAAGTACTAACTAAATTAGCTAATTACTAACAAAATTACCTAACAAACACTAATAAAACATTACTAATTAATTAAAAAAAGGCAAGGCGGCCTGCTAGGCCCAGCAGGCCCAGCAAGGGCCTGCCAGGCCCAGCAGGCAACACCGCCGGCGCTCGGAGGGGCGCGCGCGGCGGCACACATGGCAGCCGCCGCCGCACCGATCGGAGCCACCTCAGAGCGGAGCTCGGCGGTGGCGGGTGTGCACGGCCTACCTCTCGGCGTTCCGGCGAGGTCGCGGCGGCGGCGCGTAGGTGGTGGATTCCCGGCGCGGCGCGGCAGCTGCTAGCGGTGGCGGCTCGCTGCGGCGGAGCGGAGGTCCCTCGGCGGCGGCGTGGAGGCGTGCCGGCGGAGTGGAGGTCCCTCGGCGGCGTGGCGGCGGCAGCTCACGACGGTGGCGGTCCGGCGAGCGGTGGAGGAGCGGCGGCGGATTTCGGCTGCCTAACGGCGTCCAATTTCTGAACTCGCGCCTCCGGGACTTAGAAATTTTCACGGGCCACGCGCGGGAACTTATATTGGAGCACATTAGTACAGGCGGCTGTTAATGAGGGCCGCCTGTACTAATACATTAGTACAGGCGGCCCTCATCAACAACCGTCTGTACTAATGTTTTTTTTCATTTTTCACAGGAATTCAGGTTATTTATTCCCTTTATTTAGGGCCAGCGTTGCCTGCTGGGCCCGCCTTGCCTGCTGGGCCTGCTGGGCCAGCGTTGCCTGCTGGGCCCATCTGTACTAATTTAGTTAGTTAGTAATTTAGTTAGTTAGTAATTAGTTAATTTAGTTAGTTAATTTAGTTAGTGTTTATTAATAATAGGTTTGTTAGTTAATTTAGTAAGTAATTAAAGGTTATTTATTCCCTTTATTTAGGGTTTGTGAATTAGTTTAGTTAGTAATTAATGGTATGTTAATTAGGGTTAGTTATTATTTCATGTACTTAATTAGGGTTTGTGGATTAATTTAGTTAGTAAATAATGGTTTGTTAATTAGGGTTATTTATTATTTCATGTACTTAGTGGATTAATTTAGTTAGTAATTAAAGGCTTGTTTAATAGGGTTAGTTATTATTTCATGTACCTAGGGTTCGTGAATTAATTAAGTTTTTAATTAAAGGTTTGTTAATTAGGGTTAGTTAATATTTCATGTACCTAGGGTTAGTAAATAATATAGAATCCAAAGGTATACAAGAAGGGGAAAGAGGTTTTAATTAAGATTTGTTTAATTAAGTTAGAAAATAATATCATAGTCCAAAGGTATACAACAAGGGGAAATGTAAACATCTTGCTTAATAAGAAAGAGTAGCATTAGGTACAAATGATAAGTGATACATTAGTTACATGATAAACAATCTAGCGTGCTACAGTCCTTCCTTGTCCATCATGGCGCACCTAGGGTAAAGAAGTTTGCGGGATACTTTTCTCCACATTTTTTATCTTTTCTTCAAAGTTTGTAAAAAGAGACATCTCGCTGAACTGGTTAACATCCTCTAAATCCATTACACCATCAACTCCTACAATTTGTTGCTTTCCAGGGATTGCTACGTGCTTTGGCTTTTGGGTACTTTTCTTTTCATTTGTAGATAGAATTTGTTCCACATAGAACACCTGTGCAGCACGGTTAGCAAGGATCCACGGATCATCTTTGTAACCTACTTTACTTAGATCAAGAACTCTTTGGCCATAGTTATCCACAGTGACATGTTTATCTTGAACCCATCGACATCGGAACACTGGAATCTGCAGGCGTGGACCATATTCAACCTCCCATATGTCATCAATGAATCCAAAGTACGTAGTTTCTTCACCAGTTGTATCATCTATAGCCTCACATCGAACGCCACTATTCTATGCCATGCGCTTGGTGTCCCTAAAACTGGTGGAAAATGTGAAGCCACTAATGTCATAGCTCTGCCATGATATGACCTGGCTTGATGGTCCAGATGCTAAAATCTTGATGGTTTCTGATTCATCTGTCATGTCCAAATTCTTTAGCCATGCGGTGAACCGACGCTTGTGTTCCTTGTGTACCCAATCATTTGTGCATCCTGGATTCTCCTCACGAAGCTCTTTCATGTGCTGCTTGGTGAATGGGTCCATTATTATGAGTTGTTGTAGTATGCTGTAATGTACCTCTAGGACTATGTTGTAATATGGCGGGATGAATGATTTCCGTCCCATCCTCCCTCGTCCACCAAGCCTTCCCTCATGTCGCAACGGAGGCAAACTAATTGATACCTGGTCTTTTAGGAGATTATTACATAATGGTCCTCCAGACTCAATGGCCTCTTCTGTAGTGTATGCCTCTATCATGGAACCCTTCGGATGAGCACGATTTGACATATAGCCATTCAATATTGACATGAAACGCTCATACGTCCACATTTCATGGAAATACATGGGGCCCAATGCCTCAATTTGAGGCACCAAATGAACAATAAGGTGTACCATGATATCAAAGAACGATGGGGGAAAGCACATCTCCAACTGGTTCAATGTCTCTGCAGCAAATTTCTGTAGGGACTCTAACTCATCACGGATAATTACCTTCTCAGATATCTTATTGAAGAAGTAGCACAACCGTGTGATTGCCATCTTTAAGAACACTGGATTTATAGCCCTGATGGCAATAGGAAGAAAAGTGGTCAGCATTACATGACAATCATGTGAGTTGTAGTTGGTGAGTGTAAGGTCTTTCATCGAAACAAGACTCCTTATGTTGGAGCAGAAACCAGATGGAACTTTTAAATTCTTCAACCACACACACATTGCATGTTTCTCCTCTCTGTTCAGGTTATAGCTTGCTGCCGGTAGATGGTACTTCCCATTCTCTAGGAGTACAGGGTGAAGTTCTTTTCTGATCTTTAAATGTTGCATGTCCAAACGTGAATTGAGACCTTCCTTTGTCTTGCTCTTTATGTCTAGCAAAGTTCCAACTACGCTGTCAAACACATTCTTCTGAACATGCATACCATCGATCGCATGTCGTACGTCTAAGTCTTTCCAGTACGATAAGTACTTAAAGAAAATAGACTTCTTCTTGAATGTGTCCCCCTCATTTGCCTTCACAACCTTTCTTGGTTTCCCATCTTTGGTCTTTTTTCCAAACACAAACTTGACATTCTCAACTATCTTATACACTCTGTGCCCTTTACTATAACCTGATGGAGCAGTAGATTTTGATTCATCCATATTGTGAAAGTACTTATTCATCTTTTGTAAGCAGTACTTATGGCCTGCCGGTAGCCACCTCCTATGCCTCATGTACACTATCTTGTTAGATGGAGGAAGAGACACGTGCCATGTTCCATCTATGCACTCTACACAACCAACCTTTCCCTTGAACTGGCCTGATAATGAGAAGAGAGCAGGATAATCATTAATTGTGACAATAATAATTGCTCTCAGTGTGAATGTCTCTTTGCGGAACGCATCGATCATTTTCACACCCACTTCCCATAGTATTTGCATCTCTTGCATTAAGGGCTCTAGAAATACATCCATATCAACTCCAGGTTGTGTAGGTCCAGAAATAAGAATGGTTAGCAAAAGATATTTTCTTTTTTGACACAACCATGAAGGAAGGTTGTATATTGTCATGATCACTGGCCATGTGCTGTGCGTGCTGCTCCTCTCGGCAAATGGATTCATTCCATCAGTACTCAGAGCAAACCTTACATTTCGTGGATCCTCGGCAAAGTCTGGATATTTCTTATCGAATTCTTGCCATTGCTTTGCATCGGCTGGATGTCGTAACTTTCCATCATCTTTCCTTTCATCAGAAGCATGCCAGGTCATAAGTTCCGCATCATTAGGGTTTGCAAACAAACACCTCAAACGATCAACCACAGGGAGATACCATATCACCAATGCAGGAATTCTTCTCAACGCATAATAGTCCACTTCGATATTGCTAGTGGGCTTTGAACGTTTGTCTTGTTGAGTCTTTGTTTGTGTCTTCTTTCGCTTCCTCCCTGAAGAAACAGAGGCTGCATTCTCTTCCTCTCGATAATCTTTATTCGTCTTGTACCTACTAGCACCACAGTTTGGACAACTGTCTAAGTCTTTATACTGATCACCCTGATATAGAATACAATGATTTCTACATGCGTGGATCTTCTCAACACCCATCGTAAGTGGACTGACTAGCTTCTTTGCATAGTACGTGTTAGCAGGCACTTTGTTCTCCTTAGGAAGAAGGTCTCCAAGTACACGCAATAAATCATTGAAACTAGCATCGGACCAACCATATCTAGCCTTAATCGTCAAAAACTGAAGAACAGCCCGTAGTGTCGACCACTCTTTGGTACAACCTTTCGACTCGTCGTACAAAGGCTCTTCTGCTGCCTTCTTCAAGGCTTCCATTCGCTTCATGAAGAATATTGATGGATCCGCACAACGGTTCATTATTGCCTCTAAGAAATCTGCATCTTCAATGGCATCAGTGTTAACATGCTGAGTTTCATTAACATCGGACGTAGAATTATGAGTTTGATTGACATCTGGCATAGCATGATGGGTTTCATTGATATCTGGCATAGCATCACATTCATTGAGATATGGCATTGGACCCTCCACATTGATGTTACTTGCAGTGTTGTCAGTTGTCCGCATATAAGGTGTAGAACTACCCTCACCATGTTTTGTCCAAATCAAGTAGTCCTCCACAAATCCTCTGCAAACCAGATGAGAAGTGATTGCTTCCACATTGTCAAATACCACAATATTTTTACAGTCTGCGCATGGACAACATATGTGCTTCGCCTTTGTTCTCTGAG
The DNA here is from genome assembly GCF_019320115.1 of Miscanthus floridulus. Taxonomy (NCBI): domain Eukaryota; kingdom Viridiplantae; phylum Streptophyta; class Magnoliopsida; order Poales; family Poaceae; genus Miscanthus; species Miscanthus floridulus. The sequence continues at coordinate 27,025,272 of NC_089593.1, read as the reverse complement.
CATGTATCTTCACGGCATCAATAAATTTTTGTACCTCCACTACATAAGATGGGTCTAATCTTGATAAGTTGTACATCCATAATGACCTCTCCATATTTATCTGTAATTAGTTAGGAAAATATTGTATGTCACTCTAAAAACAAAACGAAAATAACCCCTCATAACTAAGATTCTATCCTCCATCAATTAAATAGATATGAAAACCTACCTCTTACAGAATTTACAAAATAAAAAATTTAAATAATTATTTAAACTCATTTTTATAATTATAAGAATTAATTAAACGGAGATGGCATCTTGATTAACAAACCCTAAGTATAAGCAAAAATAACAAACCCTAATTAACAAACCCTAAGTACATGAAATACTAACTAACCCTAATTAATAAACCATTAATTACTAACTAAATTAATTAACTAACCCTAAGTACATGAAATATCTAACCCTAAATAATAAACCATCAATTACTAACAAAAATTATTGAAAAACCTAAGGTACATGAAATAATAACTAACCCTATTTAACAAACCCTAAGTATAGACAATAATAACTAACCCTAATTAACAAAACATTAACTACTAAATTAATTCATAAACCCTAAGTACGTAGATTAAAAAACTAAATTAATTCACAGTTTATAATTACAGGAAATAAGTATAACAATTGACAAGACTTTATAAAGTGTTAATCATTATTCTATTACATAGATCTACTCACAAGAATTCTAAAAAGTATTTATTTTCTATAATCCGAGCAAGATACAATTTACTATGAATTTACAAAAAAAAATAGCTAAAACTCTCTCTCTTGCCCTAGCTATGAACCCTAACCCTAACCCTAGATTTAGAGCACCTCCAATACAAGAATTGAACCAAAGAATCACTAAAAAAATGGCGGCAACGACACTAACTAACCTTTTGGAAGTTTCTCACCAAAGAAATGAAGTTCAAAACCTCCCCCCCTTGGAATCGCCACTTCTCTGTCCGCCACTATGCACACAGCACGCGAGTAACTATTCTTGTCTGGAGGTGGACGAAGGGAATTTATAGCAGTATTAACACAAGCGGTTGGTAAGGAGGACCGCCTGTGTAAAACAATTTACACAGGCGGCTCTCCTATCTCTACCGCCTGTGTAAATACCTGTATTTACACAGGCGGTTTATAATGTCAGCCGCCTGTGTAAATGGTATTTACACAGGCGGTTGTCATTGTAAACCGCCTGTGTAAATACACCTATTTACACAGGCGGTAGAGATAGGAGAGCCGCCTATGTAAATTGTTTTCACAGGCGGTTCTCTTGCTGGGCCCACCCTATTTTTTGTACTGGCGTCATGAAATTGTGAACCGCCTGTGAAAAAAAAACAACGTGCCAGCAAAAATGATTTCTGTAGTAGTGACTGCCACCTATGTAAAAATATTTACAAAGGCGATATCCTTAAGTCAACCGCGAGTACAAACATTTTATACTGGTGGTTTATGTAACGAAGCCCCTTTGTTAATTAACTTCTAGAGGTAGCTTAACAACATAAACAACTTTAAAGATATTTTTAAATTTCAAATGTTTGTGCCATGTTAATATTGAACCTAATCACATTAAAATTCAGATATCCATTCGCAACCAATTATAACATCATAACAAATACCCTCTCCGTCCCAAAATAAGTGTCAATATGGGATGCGTGCAAGTCAAACTTTCTTAAGTTTGACTAAATTTATAAAAAAAATATTAACAATATTTTTATCTTCAAATAAATTTATTATAAAAATATATTCGATGATTTATCTAATGATACTAATTATGCACTATAAACATTAATATTTTCTTATATATATTTGGTCAAAGTTAAAATTGTTTGACTTCTTGAAAAATCAGAATGACACTTATTTTGGAAAGTAGGAAGTTTTTTTTTGTGAATTTTGGAAAGTAGGAAGTATATATCGTACATGTATCCATAAACATAAGTATTTATTTCATTATACCATAGTCATCGATCAAGCAAGTATACATCAAGCAAAACATATATCTACATAAAAGTAGTGAATAATCTCGCGCATGATGAACCAACACATGTCAACACATATATTTCTGATCTCTTTATCTTCGAGAGATCTGTTAGTTGGGTTGCATAGCTTGCACGAATAGATATATGTGCCATAATTGCGTGCGCTAGTGGGACACGGATGTGGATGGCTTGCACATTGAGATTGACTTATAGTGGGGTTTAGGATTATAAGATATAGATATAGATATATAGAAACATAAAACATAGAATATATAGAATATAGATATAGATTCAAGATTCTAGCATGCATATCGCAGATGGTTCATTTATGTAGACATTTACTTCATTTTGACATATAAATACTTGACGTCTTATACAATGGCATGTTACTATTATTAATTAGATGTCCGAATGAAGACACCACATTAATTCTCACCAGAGACGCTAGAAAAAAAAGATAAATCCAAAAAATTCTCATAATAATTAGAAACGTCTCACTTTAATTTAGGAGACTCTAATCATCATCACTGATAATAGCCGTTGATCTATTGAAATTTATAAAAAAATTATTCACCTAAGCCATTATGAAAATATATAAAGTAACCCTAATTTTGTATCTAAATTACCCACCTCTGCCATTACAAAAGATAATTCAAAATTACCCCTAAATTTGTATTTAAATCACCAACACCTGCTATTATGAAAACGTTCCAAAATAAACGTCTAAATTTGCATCTAAATTACTCACCTTTGTCATTATGAAATATAATTCAAAATATCCAACTAGCATTGCATCTAAATTATCCACTTATGGTATTATGAAAGATAATTTCAAATACCCCTAATGATTTTATAAATTACCCACTTTTGTTATTATGAAATATAATGAAAAATAACCTCCTAAGATTGTATTCAGCCTACGGATATGTCATTATGAAAGATAATATAAAGTATTAAATTTATATCTGTATCTACCTAAGTCGTTATAAAAAAACAAAAATATCACTCAAATCTACATGTAGATACAAATATATGTTATTACAGAAAATAAATCAATATCCATAAAGTATGGTACATATATATATTTCTAAATTGCAGACTTCTACAACTGTAAAACTAAATATCCATAATGCTATGTTTGACTGTGTATATCAAGTAAACATATATCCATTACGATAAATATTTATTTTAGTAGCATATGAAGCATGGAAAAATGTTTAGTTAACAAACCTCATATCAATAACACTAACAATTCGCTTTAATTCATATTAATACTCCATGATAATAAATTTCATATGTTAATATTTTAAATAAGTTTATACATTTTGACTGAAACATTAAGTAATACAATATTGATAACAAATTTTTTAGTATTCTATGATATATAAAACAATACTACACACATATAATCTTGTGATATAACAAATTCAACATGTTTAATGTTGGGGTGGAAGCTGGTTTCAACATAACATGTGGAAAACAATACTACTAGGATTTAAACTCTTTTTAATAAAATAAATAAATTTTGCATAAGACATTAAAAAACCACTAGATTTTCTACTTTGTGGAAAAAAATGCAAAAACTCGATTAAAATTTGAAAGCTAAACTATAGATTCATGAACTCTCAAAAAGGAATGCAACAAAAGTTTATATATCTTAAGTAGGTTTGAACTAAATAAATTAATGCTATAAAATATAAATACTATAAATTCTAACTAGAGGTCCCTAATGGAGCCTCCATTTAATCCTCAGGCGACTTGATAGTAAAACAAAGAACATATCCTAGAAATTCTGGAAAAAATAAAAAAAACATCTCGCCATCAATTCAGTATGACCTAATTACCAATGATAATAATAGTTATTTGATCTTTTCTATTTTCTAACTAATTATCCACCTTTGCTATTATATAAAACAACATAAAGTAACCAGTAACCTTTAAATTACTCACTTGTGCTATTTAGAAACATGATCTAAAGTATATCTTAATTTGCATCTAATTAACCACGTCCTCCTACTATGATACACAATTTAAATAATCCAATTTTCATTTTATTATTAGAAAAATTATATATCTCTTCAAATCTCCATCTAAATTATCAATATATTCTATTACAAAATATGTTTAAATAACGATAGAACACATATATGTTTCTACATTATCCACTTGTAGCACTATTGATACATTAAGATTTGATTAAAGTATACATACGCATCGTTCCGGTATGCATGAGTGATAAATATATATATATATACATTATGTTTTACCACATAAAAAATATTTTCTAAACAACTCATATACTAATGATACTAATAAATTGTTTAAAACCATTTTAGTAACAATGACGTATAACTTAAATATGTTGTTACTTTAGATATATTTATATCCTTTAACTAAAATGTTTGACATGTCTATATTGATTGTATAACCATAATTGCATATATAATTCCTTGATAGGAAAATTTAATAGTCTTAAGTGTGGGAGACCACTAGTGGCTATCTTTTCCAATTCTTTAAGATTACTATAAAGTAAAAAGTCAATCACAATAAGGCTTGTGTCAAAATTATCTTGAGGTTAGCACTACTGCCTTATCTGAGATCTCACTTCAAACTCTGTTACTTATCTTAAGCGACATAACACAAGTTTCAAATGATTGCATATGGTATTGTAGTATTTAAGAATGTACTCTATGACCTAAAATGTTTTTTAAAAGGTGTAAAAGGTTTTTTAAAGGTGTAAAAAGAAGAGTTAATAAAAGATATAATAAGTACAAGAATTTTAACTTAGTTTGAGGATAAAAAATATGTAGCAATCAATAAGAATAAATTTTGAAAATTCAAAATTTAGATTCATGCCTTCATATTATATGTGATGCAACAAAAGCCATCATAGTTATGGCAAGGTTTCAAAAAAATTACATATTCAAAATTACAGAGGTGCCATGCAAACAAAAAAATATGTATATGGATGAAATATAGATTGGACCCTTGCAAAAAAGTAGTTAATACGTTTATGATAACTGGATATAGACTACAGAGTATCTGTTAAGTCTATCATGTTAGAAAATAAACAAAAAGAAAAAAACATACAATATAATATACATAATTCTTTATTAGTCAGATTAATTAAGCAATAACTAGTACTTATATCTTCTAAAATTCTAGCCAGCGAGAGAGCATGAGTTGATGGACTAGTGGTATGTAATATTTGCTTTTTAATCATTTTTCTGTTATCATACCTCGTTACAAAACAAAAAAATATAACATTTTGAAAGTCATTGATAGTCAAAGTTTTAAGATTTTCACTCGAATGTTGTAAAGAAGCACAAGGATCTGTGGATGAGCGAAGTAAAAATATACGAATAATTGAGGTCACCGAAATTTGGTACAAAAATGGTTCAATGTCTTGTTCTGAAGCTAAAATTAAAGTTACAAGAAACACAACACTAATGAAACTAGAAGCCAAGTTATGTATAGTTTTGGGTCTAGTTACCCTGCTTTCTTCTCTTTACGCACATCCTTCTAAGTTGAGCTCAAATCTTTGACAGGCCAAATCAGTCTAAAAAACACGCACACATGCCCACACGCCCGCTAAAAATAAAACCCCCCAGACGGTTTCGCCCAAACTGTCCGGGGGCTCAGGGGTTACACCCGCGGATGCGCTCGCGCGCACCCGGGGCTCGGGGGCTCCTGTCGGGTCCATAAACCCGGGGTCCCTCGGGGACCGGCTTCTGCGCCAAGGCTCAGCCCAAAAGTCTAAAACCAATAGGGCAAGGGGTCGGTCCAGCAACCAACCGGAAGGCTAGGCCCAAGAAGAGCAACGCCCGCTCATCGGCTACTTCGGCCCACCTATTCGATCGGATCGCTCGATTCGGGCTCCAGCCAGCCTCCGATCGGAAGGCCTGCCCCAAGCCCTACTTTCGACTCCGACCCCGCGACCGGGGCTCGTGGGAACCCTGCTCACCGGTCTTCTCCGACCAGCGCACTCAGAGCCGACTGGAGCCATCCGACCGGGGGCGCCCCGTTCGGTAGGAACCAGAAGACGTGCGGAGAAAGACAAGGCAAGGCTCACAAGTCAAAACCACGGTACCAGGGACCATACCCTGCACGAAACAGTACTCTACAGCCACCATGACACAAACAATATTGTAGGCGCCCACATCTCCCCCTACAGTATTGTAGGGGTCACTAAAACTCCCATACGGTAAGCGCCCCGCATGTCTCTGGACATCGATCGCGGTATGGGCACCAAGATTTGCTGTACCGGATGAACATAGCGCGACTCCTCACATGCCACTAGGCATCAAATAGTATTTGCAGGTACCGATGTCCATCCTTCCTGAAGAAGATAGCACGACCTCCCGTGCGCATCTGACATTCTACAGTGACATCAACAGTGTTGGGAGCGCCTACCATTATCCAATCCTCATCAGCGTACGCAGCAAGGCTTAAAGACATCCGTACCCTCTCCCTCTCACCTGTAGAGCCATCCCCTTCATCTATAAAAGGGGACGCACTCTCTCCAACAAGGGAAACCGATGGAAGGAGGCCAGAGTTCCTTAGATCGACATCGACACCTCACAACCGTAGAACCACCAAGTTCCGACCGCAAGCACACGCTCGAACACCTAGCTCGTAGCGAAGTTCCTGTCACTCTCGGCCCTTCCGGTCGGAGCCGACCGGACCTCTTCTACACCCCATCTTTCACCCTCTCGTTTGTAACCCCACTGCAAACTTCGAGCACCTGGGCTCAGGAATAAAGTCATCGACCGACCCCGACTGGACGTAGGGCACGTTGCCCGAACCAGTATAAATCTTGTGTCATTGAGTGCTAGGCCACCTCCGATCACAACGTACAACAAAACTACAAATATTCACTAGTTGGTCACTTTCTACACCGATAGTCATTGATAGTCCAAGTTTTAAGACTTTCACTCGAATGTTGCACAAGGATGTGTGGACGGGCGAAGTAAAAGTATACGAATAATTGAGGTCACTGAAATTTGGTACAAAAATGGTTCAATGTCTTGTTCTGAAGCTAAAATTAAAGTTACAAGAAACACCACACTAATGAAACTAGAAGCCAAGTTATGTATAGTTTTGGGTCTAGTTACCCTGCTTTCTTCTCTTTACGCACATCCTTCTAAGTTGAGCTCAAACCTTGACAGGCCAAATCAGTTCTTTGAGAAAAAAAAATGTCCCTCTTCATCGCTGCATGTCTAGAGCTAACTATATACGTCCAGAGAGGTTAACCGCTGAACGGCCGGTAGACCTTGAGGGCGTCGATGACGTCAGCTATGGAACCTGCTGCAGCGGCAATGGAAACAAAGAGACAGCTGATGCTGAGCGTCTGGAGGCAGATCCACTTGGTGCTTCCGCGTGGCACGCGGCGCTGCTTGATGTACATCTCGACGGGGAAGTAGACGGTGAGCGGCCAGAAGGAGACGGCGCCGAGGAACCCCACGACGTTGCCGAAGAAGGGGAGCAGCATGGCGACGACGGTGGTGACGCACACGAACGCCGAGCGCCATGTCAGGCGGAACACGCTGAGCGCGAAGGGACCCACGCGGAGCTCCCGGTAGATGAAGGCGCTGTCTGGCCAGACCGCGGCGGCGCGGCGCTCAACGAAGGCGAAGATGGGCTGGCAGAAGACCTGGTAGGCGCCGACCAGGTGCACGACGATGGCGATGTTGGCGATGTCGAGAAGCCAGAAGGGCTCGTAGAAGCCGAAACCCGTGAGGAGGTTGTCCGGTGCGGCGTCGCCGAACGCTGCGTACCCCATGCACCCGCACAGCATGTAGAAGATGGTCGTGGTCGCCACGCTCAGACGCGTCGCCTTCTGCATCACCTTCGACTGCGACGGTGGCGGTGCCTTGATCGTGTCCTGAACAAGAACCAGAGCAGCAGCAGACTTTGTTAGAAACAGGGGAATCCAGTCGCAGAGAACAGAACAGTGGAGCAGAAGAGGGGATTATTGCTTACTTGGATCTCGATGAGGATGTTTGAGAAGGAGTAGGCGAAGGCGATGTCGCCAAAGGCCTGTAGGGTGTGCCAGATCTTCTGCGTGGAGGTGACGCCGGCGCCGATGCTGATGCCGGTGAGGCTGCCCATGAACCCACCATTGGCTGCAATACCATCGATTGAGCACATGTCAGTAATCAAGAATCCATCAATCGTAGTACAGCAATAGTGTCTAATTGATGACTAATCAGTTCGATTGAATCAAGAACTTACAAATGGTCTGTGCGATGCCGAGCGAGAGTCCGATGGAAGAATAGGTGAAGGACATGACTGCAGCGACAATAGATAGCCACCAAATCTGATCGAAGTCCGGTATCTGCGAGAAGAGAATCTGCACAACGCCGAAGAGGATCATGTACGGCGTACTGGAGCTCTTGCAGGGATCCGCATGTCCGTGGGTGTGAAAGCAGCCAGCTCTCCTGATGGCCTTCATGCTGATGGACGACGCGATGGTGTACCCGATGGCGACGCCGACGAGGTTGGCGTACTGTATGACGCCGCAGAACACGACCCTGGCGCCGCCGAGGTTGGAGCGCACGGCGTCCATGTAGGTGTAGTTGCGCTTCCCCGTCTCCGGGTCGCCCGTGCGGTAGCACTCGGCGAGCAGCGTGGCGGTGTAGTAGGTGACGAAGGCGAAGAGGAGCATGGCGGCGGGTCCGGCCACCCAGCCGAGCTGCGCGATGGCCCAGGCCAGGGAGAGGACCCCGGAGCCGATCACGGCGGTGATTATGTGCGCGCTGGCTGTCCAGAACGTGCCCGTGCGGCGAGGGCGGCCGTCGTCGTCCAGCCACTCGGCAGCACCGGCGTTCCCGGCCTCCACCGACACCTCCATGGGCGCAATACCGTGCTTGCTCCCGACGTTGTGCGGCCTAGCCATGAAGAGCTACTGAGCTATATAGTTGGAAATAATCGAGCTCTCTTCTTTCTGCTCTTGATTACCAAGCGATGTGTGCTGCGAGTGCGAGCACAGAGCACGGCCGCTGGTGAGTGGATTATTGGATGACGCCTGTGAGTGGTGGGGAGTGAAGGCTTGAGGGGTGTGGCGAGAGCTGGTGTGGGGGAATGGAGGTGGAAGAAGGTATATATAGAGAGAGCTGGAGCAGAGGAGGTATAGAGTCGACGCGGGAAAGTCGCTGGTGCGGTCAGCGCGGGTGTCTGGGTCAGTCTTTTTTATTTTGCATTCTTTTCGTTTCAATTCTTTTTGGCGGCAAAATACTCTATGATACGACGCTAGAGCGGGCATAATGTTTGGATTTCTGCTCTGTATATGGTGGAACGGATTTTGGAAAATAAAGGGCATGATGGTGTGATGAGAAAATATATAGGGCGTGTTTGTTTCTCGGATCTGCCTAACCTAGATGGCCCAGGAAGGCCATGGCACTAGAGGGCAGGCCCATAGAATGCAACACCCTCTTGTTTGCGTGCAATTTCTAGTAGAGCCTGGATGGACGGAGTTTTTCTTTGTTTTCCTGTACAGCTGAGTTGGGAGCCCAACTAACTCCCAACTACCAGTTGGGGACAGTGTTTGTTTGCCTGAACAACATTTCATGCAGTATTGCCGGCTGGGAAGCATTCCAAGTAAAAAGTGGAAGGATTTGGCTGCCACTCAGCTTCTTGAGGGATAACTGCATCAGTCCCAAATGATAATATCCAGTTATGTAGTATGCAACAAGCCTGGACTAATTTGACTTGGGGTCTTGTAGGGGTAGAAATGTTTGTTGTCTAAGATACAAAAGCGGGTTTTCAAGGAACCAAATGCCCGTTCAATGGTGACCCTGAGGGAGCTATGCCTGAGGCTGTACAGCTCCCTTGCATTGGTAGGGTAGTGCCTGTCACCATACTCAGTGAGATGGTACCCGACCTCCCTGTATGGTGGCATGAAGCCATTGCGACAAGCATAGCCAGCATCCACTAGGTAATATTTGCCTACAAGTTCAATTACAATGATGTTGTGTGAATTGGTTTGAACACACAATTTAATTAATTCACTTAGGCACAGTTCTGTTATCTCCAGGCACCCTTAACCCATCATCCCTTTTAATGGCATCAGCTAGCACCAATGCATCATGGGCAGACCCCTCCCACCCAGCCAGCACATAAGTGAACCTGAGATCAAAGTTCATAACAGCCATCACATTCTGTGTTGTGTTGTGTTTTCTACCCCTGAATGGCCCTTGCATGTGCCTAGGCACCCTAGCCATTACATGGGTGCCATCAATAGCACCAATGCAGTCCTAAAACATAATTACAACATGCATGAGTTCATATGTGACCATGCTACAAAACTCAACAAATACTAGGAGACTACACAACATTACCTTAAGAAATGGGTACTACCTTTGGCTGCCAAGGATTTTGGGATGAGTGTCGGTGCTTGGAGGCCTGATCATCTCACCCCTGAGTTCACCCACAGCATAGAGCACCTGATGAAAATGTCTGCTAACAGTCTCTATGGACCTCCTAAAGCTCTGATGTACCACCCTAAACCTTTGATTATGTCCAACTACATGGAGGAACATGGACACTTGTTCCTCCACAGACGAGTTTAAAGTATCTTGAAGCAACCATCTTTGCCTAAATAGTTTGTATAGTTGGTAAAAAGGAGCACTAGTCATCCTAATCATTGCCAAGCACTCTGAGTCAGTTGAGTTATATATAAGTTGCAGGTTCTTTTGTCTGTGTTCATCTGTCTCTAGTCTAGGACCATACACTATTGGTTCTTCCTCAGACCTCTTCCTCTTAAGCCTAGATGACATGTAACCTACCATCACAACAACAAGTGCAGCAGCCTGAGAGGCCAGGTGCGATATGCTAGCATCAACATCCATCGACAACAAGTATTGAAACATCATGTTGCTGGGTTTGCAATGTTGACCTCAAAAAGTGCTTCATGTTTAGCATAACATAATAAGTGGACACAGACTCACTATCCTTGGTTGCATGTGTCGCCACAGGCCTCCCAAAGGATAGGAGCATACATCCTTGACTCATATGTAAATCAAAAAGCACTAAAAAATCATAGAAAACATGCACCTCATCTAAGCTGCAGTGGTAAATCGAAGCTTACACATTCAGTCAAAATCGAGCAGCTAGAATCATCGGCAAGATGGTGCTACAACATGTATGAACAATGAGCACCAACAGTACACAATCTCAACTATGGTGCTACAGTAAACCCTAGCTCAGAAATTGGCACAATAGAATCACAGATCTAGCACCACAAATCATGGATTGTGTACAAGCATTCACAGATCCGACCATTTTCATCATTTCCCCGAACAGTTTGCCTCGAACCAGCCCAAAATCCAACGAAACCGATAGCAAATTGAGCACCGAATCAAGCCCAGAGCGCAACATAAGGACAAAGGTAGAGATTTCACCGGGATCTGAAGACGAGGGTATGAGGCGAGGAAGAAGTGGAAAAGGCGACGACGAGCAGACGGCGGCCAAGCACTGTCCACCGCACTCGCTAGCGACATCTAGGGAAACAAACACGGCCACCAACAGCAGGTCTTGGGGGAGTAGTGACCCGGTGGTGAGGAAGAAGAAGAAGCCTCAGACCGTATCACCACCAGCGAGTCGGGCGAGGGAGAAGCACCGCGCTCGAGAGCCAGAGCTGCCTACGACCTCACCGCCACGACCGACCACCGAGAGCTCGAGACGAGGAGGGAAGCGGGGGGGGGGGGTGTGGAGAGAGCGACGAGAGGACTGAGAGCGAGTGAGGGAGAGAAAACCCTAGTGGTGCGGCGATGGTATAAGAAGGGCGATAGAAATTTCACTTGGCGCGTGAGCCCACGGGAGCCAAAGGTCGCCAACGAAAATGGATCGCGGGGGCCAACGGAGGGACCGTGCGTGGTCGAGCCCACGAGAAACGCGGGCTGCAGGCTCGCGGATGCTTTAAGCACTGTGTGGCCCAGGCCCCCAAGGCGTCCAGGGTAGCAAACACAGCCGTTTGCAGCGAATGGGCATGTCCCAGGCCGTCGTCAGGGAAACAAACACGCCCATAGAGGTAGCCTCTTTTTTCTCTATCTCGTAACAAGTACGACTCACCAACATGGAAGAACAAACACCACATTCACACAACCATGAGTTCATATCTTCTCACACAAAGATATATAGGGGTACCTAATTTAACTTTGATTTACAGAGGCACTGAAAAATCTCTCAGTCTCCAAAAATGTAGTGATTTTCAGAGGCAAACATCTCATTAGGAAGACACGTAGTGAACTACTGCTTCCCAAAATTAACTCAAATAGGAGGGTCTCTTAAGGGACCCATTTCTAAAAAGGAGAGCCCCACCTATATGTTAATAGTTAATAGAAATCTAACATGTCTTGGCTCACTACTGGCCTCAGTATATATTATGGGGTTTCTAAAACTGTAACCACTCCTCTCCCTTTCCACTGGCTGCCGTAAGCCATGTTATGTTCACCATCGTGCCTCCTCCTATGCATGAGCTCATCGGATCTATACCCATCTTCTCTCCACCCAACACTGCTAGTGCCACCCATCTCTCCATAGCCGCCCCTCCCCCCACCCTCATACCAATGGGTGATGGCCTGAACCCTTCCTACCAAGACTAAGCGTGAGCGACAAGAGGTGGTGGTGGATTGGGCAAGGAGATGATGCGCGGATCTCCCCACCGTAGCCATCGTGCGATGCGAGGAGGTAGCGGATCGGGCAAGGATGTGGTAGTATGAGGCGAGGAAGTGATGAGCCGAGCGAGGATGTGGCAGTGTGAGGAAGGAAATGTCACGTCGCTCGGTCGAGCAGGCAGCGTGCGGACCTCCCTACCATAGCAGAGTCATGCAACGTAAGGAGGCGGCAGACCAAACATGGTTTGGTGATGTGTGGAGAGGAAGTGGAACTCCGGCTAAGCTCAGTGCAAGGAGGTGGGGGATCGTGCCCTTCATCCTGTGTCCTTCTTACCTCTTACAATCTCTGTCACCCTCTCTCCCTTTCGTACATCTAGATGCAACGGGTTGGATCCGGAGGAGGGGGCAAAGGGGATATGGTGTCGAGACAGGACGAGGAGACTATGGTGGGCTACTGTTGAGAGGCGGAGGTGTGGATCCGATGGAGGAGGCAACGTGATCTATGGTGCGTGCCCTCGGCACCAACACTAGTAGTAGGCTTGTCAATGGGCGCTAGGTCACTTTCTTATTTGTTTTTTCAAGGCCAATGTTTTGGCTATATTATTTATAATTAATTAACACAGGTGCTTAGATAGTGTCTAATGGGTGCCCGTCTAAGGAAAGTCTCAGGCCCAGTTTGGTTAGATGGGACTACTGACAAGTCTCCCTATTTTAGTCCCAAATAGTCCCTAATTTGCCAAACAGGGGGACTATTAGAGGTACTAAAGTAGGTTTGGCCTATAGTCCCTTGAGGGGTGGGTTGTAACACCCCTAGTGTTATGAGCTTGCTTAGCACCGAGATTAGGTACGAGAGGGATTAGCTAAACAAGTTTTTGGGGTTTTTAAATAAATAATGCACGTGAAATGATAAACAAATTCTATATGACTCACTTTTGTGGTTAGAAAAAATCAAAATAAATAGTGTTAACTAGTGCACTTGGGAGCTCAAAATCAAATTTGACGTTAAGATAAGCTCTTTTCGTTAAGTCGGCAAACACTTGAACTATTATTTAAAATACCATTTTTGGCTAATTATATTGAGCCAAATAATTAACTAATGCTTAAATATTTTGTTCCTGTGGGTTAGTATAAGGTATGGACTATTGCATGAAATACTTGTTGGTAGCAGTTAATAGGGTTTAGGCCTTTTTAAAATTTATAACAAAAGTGTTAATGGCTATTAGTTCGAATTGAACCTTGACTTTTCTAGGTATGGGAAAAGTAGTAAGACAATGCTATCTTGACATTTAAATTCTAACTAAAATATTTAAACACTAGATCCATGTTTTTATACTGTTGGCTGCTTCTAAGTAAGCACTTGAGCATGGTGTAGGTCGAAGTTATGTTGGATGTCACGTTGGTCTTGTAAAAATTTCCCAAACCTCCTTAGAACGCGCTGTGAACCATGATTTGGTGCTCGGTTCGTGAACCGGCGTTCAGCGTGACGAACTCATGTTGGCACCTCCCTTTCTTCCTCTCCGGTCGCTCTCTGGATGTGAGGTTTGCTTCGCCAGTTGGGTGTTAGTATCGGCTTTAGGTTAGGGGAATTAATTGAACCTTGATCGAGATCGTTAGCAACTTTTGCTTTGCTTTAAAATGCGTGCACATCACTAGTTGCCACCCCTCGGCCTAGTTCACGGTCACCGCGCGCGTGGGCGCAGCTGGCGCTGGGCTCAGGCCATGGCCGGGCTGATGCAGCTAGCTAGCTCGCGCGCTCGGGTAGTGTCACGCAGCGCCTATGGCCTGGCGTTGGTTGGTCCCGGCTAGGTGTGGCCTGGCTCCCGCTGCTATGTGTGCATCGTGCTTGGGTGGTTGGCCGCGATGCCACGAGCAGGGTAAGCCTAGGCTGCAGTGGTCGTTGCTCGACCAATGTGGCGCCTGCCTCACCTTTCGATTCACCTACCACGCCGAACCCCCAAGCGTATTCCACTGCTCGTCGTGCCTGGGCCGATGACCCCGGTCGCAATGATGATACGATGCCTCCCTGCCTTGCCCTACCCCGCTAGCCGACGTCGGTGAGCCCTGCTCGGGTTTGGTCGCTCCAATTCAATCACGTCGCGCCCAGCCCTCCACTGTCTCATCACCTGTGCGCATGTGCTCGTGTTGCAGCTATCGATCAGAGCCGCCCGTATAATCTGCTTGTGCTCACTCGTGTGCCTCTCCAAGGCATGACCACGGCTTGAGCTCTGCCTTTCTGCCCTCCAATTTGTCTAGCTTAGGGCTTCAGAGTTCGATTCCTCGCACCAATAGGTGGCATAAGAAGTCAACTAGGTGCCCCATCTTCCCCATGCCCAGCCAAGCACTACTGGCCGCCAATTTAGCGTTTTTCTCACCGCCGACCAGGTGCACCACCGTGTTAGTGAAATTGGAGCAAGGTCCGAATGTGTTCAATTGTTTGTATCCACGAGCTCGCTTTAACCTCCTCTAACTGGTGCTAGCGCCATTTTGCCAGGGCACTTGCCGGAGACGTGGTGACGCATGGGTGTCCATCCCGGAGCACCGCCGCCACGGCGACTCGCACGTCGCTAGGCCACCTCAGCACTCCTCCACCTCAAACGTCACCGTAGCATGAATTCTGGTGAGCTACTGGTGCTTACCCGCTATCTCTACCACCCTGATAGAACCATAGGCCGCCAGAACGGTCGCGCCACCGCCGTGGATAGCCGCTCACCGCTGTAGCCCACGACAGTGCACCTCCGAGTCCCTAACCACCATCCATCCTTGCGCGTTTAGCCATAGATGGCCCAGTGCCGCCACTAAATGCTGAGACCGGGTCTCAAGTGTGGGGGTTTAGAGTCCAAGTTTGGACGGGGACCTAGACCCCGTGACAGGAGTGGAATGGGTTGGTCTTATTTGTGCCTGGGGTACAACTGAGGCGTGTGTTTCGGGGTACCCAGCTGGGATACATTGATTCGCGAATCGTCGTTTCTGTGAGATGGTACAACTTGTCTATGGTCTAGCACCGTAGTAAAAACTGGAATATGAAAAATGATAAAATGGTTCTAATTGCTCACCACCTGAAAGTAGCATAGGACCTTACATAGAATGGATAGTTAATGAACTAATGATCACTGCTATTAAAACTTAATATAAGGATGCACGTTTAGTAATGCTTCTGTAGATGCAATAACCCACAGGCCAAATAAGTCTTGCATATCCTTGTAGTCTTTTATTTTTCTCCTATCGGGTAAGTCTTGCTAAGTACAATCGAGTACTCAGGGTTTTATTCCCCCTGTTGCAGGTGATCGGAGGATACTTAGAGCTGACTCTTGTGTGTGGAAACTTTCTGCTGGGCTCAGAGAGGATTCCTTTCACGCTACGACCGTAGTGTTTATTTATAACCCTCCCCAAAGGTTTTAATAAGAAAAGATATAAAATCTACTAGCATCTCTTGTATATAAATCTCCACTATGTTAATGCTCCACCATGTCATTAAATTAATCTTTGCTTCCTCTGTAACTCTGATAACATTGTTATAATCTACTGTTATAATCAATTGAGGTAATGTTCTACTACTGTAATAAAGTGATGTAAGAAATGACTTAAGAATGTTGTAAGCTTTATTCTCTTATTTATGATCCTGATAGAAAAATGTGGATTTTCGAGTTCTCCCTTATGGTGTGCTCAACGGAACTGCGTAGTTTAGTGTCCTCTCTTGAGTACTTAGTATCTAATGCAAGACAAGTACTCCTAGGAGGCATTAGATTTGACGGTTCTGCCACATGGGTTTTTGGGACTACTGGCCCAACTTGATACCCCTGCCCCTCAGTTTTGTCGGTGCTCGCCCAGGTGCCCGCGCCCCAGCACGATGGTAGCGCCCGCGCACAATCGAGGCAAGGCAACAGCACTCGCGTCCCGGTTACGGCGGCGCTGGCGCCCACGCCCCAGCGAAGTGGCGGCCCTTGCATCTGGAACGGCGGCGGCGCCCCGACTCCACTTGGCGTGTGGCGCCCGTGCCCTGCTAGCCGGTGGCCGCACAGGCCCTTCCAGTGGCCACACCCATTCCATTGAAGCTGCAGAACCTCCGCTGCTACCATGGCCGCTGTCTCCATGGCCTGTGTCCATATGAAGAAGAAGAATATTTTAGTCTTTGTTCAACAGCTTTAATGCTCTTTAGTCCCCTCTAGTTCCTGAAACCAAACACGATAGGATACTAAAGTTTAGTTCTTGTTTTAGTCTCTAGTCCCTGGACTAGAGAACCAAACAGGGCCTCAGTAGATGTTTTAGGTCCCTGTTTTCAAGAATCTCAAGGGTTGGAAATAGTGTAAACAAGTTTCATCCCTACAACATTTCAGTCTATAAAACTTTTTTCTCTCTTCATTTCTACTATGCCATGTCAGATTATTTAATGTCTCACTTTAAAACTGACCTAGCAGTCGTACAAAGACTGGAGCAATCGAACTCGCGGATCGCCTGGGTCAAGGGGCCAACATGGCACTACAAAACCGTCTCTAGCGTGTTGATGCCATTTTATCCGGCGCCATGATTTCCACGCCTCGAAAAAGCGACATGCACGGCAACCCAAAGTCCCAAACCCACGTGACTGAGCAACAGTGGTTTGGGCCTCTCAGCTGTATATTTAGGTTCTGCTCATTCTTGTGATCTTGTCGTATATTTAGATGTTTGGCGGGATTCTACTATTTTCTCGGCCGCCGCAGCAGAAAACACGGTTCCAAACGCGGCAAATATTTGAAGGCGTTATAATCAACAGTGCAATTTGTTATCTGCCTATTGAGTTGCACGTTTCTTAATCCTGATTGGGCTACGTATACATGTCCCCTTCTTTCCCACTAACTTGGTTATCTTGATGTGCTCTTTATCCCCACTCACCGCTTACACCCACTAGCAAATTAAAGCTACTTCATCCTGTAGGTTTCCTTGTGTTGTCGATAGTGCTCTTGCTGTTCATAAGCACAAAAATATCGGCATCTTACATGCACCAGAAAATTAAATCTTGCCGTGTTTTTCACATCCACGTGCTTTGCTATGGTGTTACTCGCTTTCATAATCAGGATATGTTCTGGTTCATAGAACATTTTTTTTCAAATAAACTAGGGTTTTTTTTTTGTGTGCGCAAGTTCAAATAAACTAGTTGAAATGGATCGAAGATAGATGATGCTAGTTTTGCTTCTGCTTCCTGGGTCAAGTGTTTGGATATAGGAGACGTGGTCATGCATAAACCTAGGTTTCGATTGCATTTCAAATCAAATTTTGGAAAGTTAGTCTAGATCAATTGGTTGAGTAGGAGGCGTAGTCATGCATAACCATTTAAGTTCGATTCTTCGTCTACTCGAACTTAGATGGGTAACTTTTTTCTAATAAAACACCACCTACTTTCTTCTAGGTTAGCCCTATTTTTTCTGGGTCATCACATTAGCTTAGAAACTTATTTCAGTGCAACAAAACTCGAATACAAACGTACAGCCAAACTGATTCATGACTATCCAATAGTGAAAGCAATTCTATCCCTAGGGCACCATCATATGCTAGATAATTGGCTAATAGGAATATCAATTAATAAGGAGACAAGAAAATTTTATTACGTGGCTATGTGGAAGCTCTTTTTGGGAAATTTGATATTATTGTAACAATATGGCTACGGTTTTTTTATAACAATGGCTACAGTTTTGAAAGTTGCTGCAGTATGCACTGGAGGTTGTTGCTAGATATTTTCACCAAGACGAACAGAGAAGCAATGTCCTTATGATTTTTTTTCTTTTCCTTGTGTTCACAATTCCCTTTTTATATGCTCAGCTGATTAGCTGAAAATCTTAGCAAAAACATGGTTACGTATGTTCTATAAGGTTTAGTATCAAATCGGTAATCGGTGCTGGGGAGCACAACATATTAGGTAGAGCAGCTCTCACCCTTTCAAGTTAGACTTTTAGGTCGAGTTATACTCGAGGACTTTGTATGTTGTGGACTCTGATGGACTAATATGTGTTTGAATAAGATACACAGGTGATTAGTCCACAGGTACACTTGTGTGAGCAACCTATGCCATGGAGGTGAAATGGCTTGGATATGTTGCAAGACTTACACATGTGATGAAGGAGCTCATTGCATATGAGACATGACATTGAGTCATGTGACTAAGGTGGAGAAGATCACGATAAGACTTGGCTTGATGGACCGGTTGTAAGCGTGAAGGGCAAGTTGGAGGCTTTGGAGCGATGGACTACGTGGCGGTGAAGCTTGAGCAAGACTTGACGCCGATGGACGAAGACAATGGTGAAAAGCAAGTGAGGTCAAGATCGATGAACCAACAAGGTCACATGATGATATGAAGTGGATCATATCATTTGTGATTGGTTGGTGCATGTGTTGCATCAACATTGGAGGAGATGGAATAGAATATGCAAGGCAAAGATATATTTGTAGGGCATTTTATTTCACCGGTCATAGGTGTGTAGAGAAGTTTAAGACCGGATTTAGGATAGATGACCGTACCATCAAGAGGGACAAACTTGTTTGCATATCGGTCATCTAGTGCCACTCGAGTAATCTAACTTTGCATCGTTGCTAGGATCGGGTGGCGTGGTGAATTGAGTGACTAATCCTTTGGAAAATCTTTGTGAAAAGCTAACACATGTGCACAAGGTGGTGAACACTTGGTGGTGTTAGCACATTTGCAAAGATGTTGGAAAAGGTGAAGAAAAGGAGGCGAAACCGAGCTTGGGGTGCTGCCTAGGTGGCACCGCCATCCCCTGTCCGCTGGCACCACCACCCCTAGGGCGGTGCCCACCTGACCCCAGTTCAGAGTAGCAGCAGTGGAGGTGTCACCGCCGTGTCCAGTGTGCACCGCCGTTGGGAGGGCGGTGGCATCGCCAAGGGTTGTCCGGTGCACTACCGTTTTTCACCCGAGAGCGAGGAAGTCAGGGCCGGTCACCGCTCTGGTCACCGCCATAGGGAGGGCGGTGCACCGCCAATTTTTCTAGAGAGTTGGGACTTCGCGAGGTTGGCCTGGGTGGTCACTGCCACCCCTAGGGTGGTGCCACCGCCACCCCTGTCCGGTGACCAACGGCTAGTTTCTAGCCATTGGAATTTGACTGTTGGGAGGGGCACTGTCATGTCTGATGCCCTCGCAAAAAAGGGAATCTTTGGAGCAATGGCTCTATTTGCTTGTGGGATATAGAACCAAGCACTAGCCAGGCTTGGGATGGCTGCTGAGCACCTTAAGCTTTGGTGGCTTGTGTAGGTGTGCTCGGGAGCCCTCTAACTCACATACGCTTGATAGTGATCATCCGATTGAGTGTGAGTGCGATTCTAGTGCGACTTGCATCATGAGGTTGCATCGAGTGGCACTAGGTGACCGAGTTGCAAGCCGTTGGTGCTTGTTACTCTTGGAGGTTGCCACCTCCTAGACGGCTTGGTGGTGGTCTCCGTCGAAGCACACGAAGAAGATTGTGCGGTGCTCCGGAGAAGTGATTGTGAGGGGGGATTGTGCTCACCCCGCGGGAGCCGCGAAGAGCAACTCTAGTAGAGCGTGTCATTGAGCTACCCTCACTTGGTTCATGGGGTTCTTGCGGTGCCCAACGTGTGGGCTTGGTGTGGTGCCAATTAGCCGCCAAACCACCAATTGAATGGTCGACACAACGGGGACTAGCGTATTGGCAAGGACGTGAACCTCGGGATAAAAATCACCGTGTTATCCTTGTCTTCCCGTTGGTTTGCATCCTCGTTACACAAGCTTGTATTTACTTCATTTACATTGTGCTTGGGTAGTTGCTCTTGTAATTAGTTAGGTTGTGTAGCTTGCTATTTACCTTCTTGCTTGTGTAGCATAGAAGTAGCTCCCTTGCATGACTAATTCGGTTTGAGTAACCTTATTAATCACATTGCTTAGTTTGTGTAGCTAAGTAGTTTGCGCTCTATAATTTGGCCTATGTAGCCTTGTTATTGAGCATTGGTAGTGAGCTTAGGTGGCTTTGTGCTTTTGCTTACTAGTATATGTAGGAGCTCCCTCGTTGCTTGAAGTAGTAGTGGCACATGTTTGTGTGTCCTTTCTCCTAGAATTGGTTAGGTGAACTCTAGCTGGCCCAGCACCTTAGTTGCTTGTTTAGGATCTTTTTAAGGTGCTTGATAACTTAGATAGAGGGGTGTAGTATTGGCTAGACCGATATATTTAATTCTGCATTTGTTTCGGTTAGCCGGTGTGATTAAATTTAGAAAGGACTATTCATCTCCTCTCTAGTCCGTCATCTCGACCCTACAGGTTAGCTCATGGGTGTAACGAGCTAGGCTAGATTTTTGTGTGTACTCTGACATGTTCATTTCCATGTCAGGTCTATTTTCATTTTATTATAGAAAATGTCAAACTTGGGTGATGGTTTTTATACCATTCCACCCATCCGGATTCAGATCTTTATGAATACATATTAATTAAATGAATAAATGATAGAGTGCATCCATAGAGTTGATGCAAGAGTTGAGAGGTGTCTTGGTCTCATTTATTTGTGATCAATGATTGATGCAAGAGTTGAGAGGTTTAAGCCTTTTTTAGTTGTCATATTCATATTGTTTTATTATGCTAATGGCTAATCAGAGGTGTCGTGTTGAGTGGTCAAAAGGCGATGGAGAAGGTCAAGTGAGAAGTCTATAGTGATGGATCAAAAGCAACGAAGGGCGGACAAATAGGCTTAGACTGAAGGACCAAGAGGCCAAGGACAGACCATGGGCGGCTGGCATTGGACACATGAAGAGGAAGAGAACATGGGTGTTGAAGACGATGTCGACTGAGTCAAGGATGGGGTTGGAGCAAGTCACAGTGAGATGTCATGAGCACTGGTGGACCGCCAGACCAAGGACATGGAGATCAAACACGTGTCAACCACAAAGGCATAGGGAGGAGGAGCCAGAGCCAACCACAAAGGCGTATATGATATGTTGTCTACGGCACAGCAACCCCTTCACGGGCATGCCAAGCTTTCTCAACTGGATGCCATTGCATGCCTAATGGTCATAAAGTCCCAATTTAGCTTGAGTCAAGAAGCCTTCGATGTTATGCTGACAGTTGTTGGTAGCCTGCTCCCGGATGGTCACATCCTGCCAAAGAGCATGTATGAGGCACAGAAACTCCTTTGTGCACTTAAGATGCCATATGAGCATATACATGCTTATCCGAAGGGATGCATCTTGATAAGGACATGAGCTCCATGCATACGACCATGCTTGGTGATAGAGGATGAGGAGATCAGCGAGGGTGTCCTAACCAAGAAGGAGGCCCGAAGCTGATCCGGTTCGAGTCACCAAGGTGGAGGGCCAAATCAAGTTCGAGCCCATCTCGGGTTTCAGGACCAATCTGTCATAAAACTGGTCACACAGGTGCGTCTAGGCTCCATTTTTGACGATCCACATATGGATAGAAAGCTAATTAGATAAGGAAGCCAATTCAAGTGGTCTCACGTCAAAGCCCTTTAGAATCAACGGGGATCATCAAAACAAGTCAGCGTCCAGAATCTGCCAGGGTGCTGTGACACCGTCTTTTGGTCCGTTGGACCGTGTATCATCTTAGAGCCCATTAGGGGGCACGTCCAGGGGGTTGACGTCCAGGGCTCTATAATTAGCAGCCGCCGCTCTCCTTAGGGTTTGGTTTTTGTTTAGTTCTTGATTTCCTCGTGAAACAAACGTCGTTTTGCTGCAGCTGTGCTGCCAAGGCCGCCTGTTGTGAACCAGGGCTCCTATTCTTGATCTTGTTCGCCTATGGCGATTAGTCCTTTTGAATAAAGACTTGAACTTCTTTTTGTTATCATAAGCCTCATATTTACTTGCAATTTCAGATAGCATTTATCCTGTTCTTGCTTGTGTTCTCGATTCGCTTGCAGGAAAGCCTTCTCGGCGAGGTCAATCGCATTTGCGTGGTTGATAACCAACGGAGCAGTGGTGTAATGGTTGTGAGGGTCCGAATCAGTCTTGGTTCGAAGCCTAGATTGTGAACGTCGAGTCTCCACCAATCGACGCTATCATACCTATCGGAAGATCGGGCCTTGTCTACATCAAGTGGTATCAGAGACCTAGTTGCCCGTTAGGTATATCTCTGTGTTTTTATCTTTAGATTAAATCTATTTATCATTACCTAGAGTCCATAAAAAGCAAAAAAAAATACTGCCACATATTCCCTATCCTACAGCCCCTTTTGCCATCGTAATATGTTTTAATTTTAGTTTGCTTTATTGAATGGTCATCCCTTGTGCGTCGTTGTGTTCGTTGGTTTATTCAAGTCAGAGTCTAGTTCTTCTCGAATTTGTTCCTCTCAATTTGGTGTTGAGTTGGTCCTGTATACACATATTAGATTGGTTTCTTGTTTGACAGTTAGTCAAGAAAGTACAAATGCGTTGTGCCATCTTGCTAAAAAAAGAAAAGGAAAATTTAGTTGTACGTGAGCAAACAAGGAATAGGAAGATTTGCATAATTCCTTATCTAATAGATATGAAGTCCAATTTGGTTTCTTCTTTAGGATGTTCGTTGGACTTTGGAGAGGTGCTTTTGGAAGCACATATCGTGTTGCTTTTTGATATCCTAGAACTTGAGTCTTGCATCATATCATAGAGAAATTAAACTCTAATTGCATTGTACCACATGATATATTTGAAGGTTGTATTGCGGCACTTATCTGGTTAAAAAAATCAATCAATGGCAGAAAAAGGCAAAGAGGTGCAAAAACCAAAAGAAGGAAAAAAGTCCGCACCTAAAAAAACGACAGAAAAAATAAAGAAGGAAAGAAAAAGAAAGTGAAAAAAAGTTCAAAGTGCTTGCATCCTTTCGAGTCCTTGTGCTGAGTTGTATTGTATTGCTTGCTTGGACTAGGTCCAGGACGAGTTTAGGCCAGTGACATAGACTAGGTTGGGACTACTTTTCAATCTTGCAATTTTTGAATTAAATTATTGCTATTCCTTGCTACTATATTGTGCCTGTTCAAGCTCCACTTTCCTCTAACCAAGTACAGGTTCGCCTTGCAACTGTTACACTCAAGCTACAACGATATCACAGTCACCGACCGATTACACCGCCTGTTGCTTTGGTAAGAACACTTGTAAGACCGTGGTAAGACACTTGAGAGTGTGTGACTTTACTCCTTGACCACATCCTATAGTAGCTGATAGGAAAATACATACTTGTGTGTTTTCTTGTTTGATGCTAACAATGACAGGTTACAACACGTACCGATATGAGACATCAATGATGCATGAGCCACGCACTATTGCTACTACACCTCCTCCCACAGGTCAATCTATTCTTTCTTTCCCAGCCTACTTATGATGGTATTGGTGCTGACTGAGTACATTGAGTGGGAAACTAAAATAGATAATATTTTTGCACAAAGTTATATGTGCGAACGGAGGAAAATAAAAAATGCAACTAGTGTTTTGAGACAATCTGCATCAACTTGGTGAGAGTCTTTAAGTTTTTCAGATAAACCTCACACATGGAATGATATGAAAGATCTTATGAGAGAAAAATTTGTTAATCCATCTCTTGTAATTAATTCAAATGATGAGGTGCATCAACTAGATCAATCTCTTGTTATTCCTCCTGCTATGCCTAACCTTTTGCAGGACAATGTACAAAAGAGCGAGGATGACATGACAGAAAATGAGATGCTCACAGCCTCATGTGAAAATTTAGAACCATCAACTATTACTCCTGCTGAACATGAGAGCATAGGTAATGCCCATGATGCTAAACTCACGGAAGGTGAGCGTTCTCTTGATGTGCTAAGTTTTTCCACCAATCATGCTATGATAGAGCAACTTTTAGTGGAGCCTTCGCTTGATTTACCTTTGTCACAAGATGATTTGCTTGATGTTCCTTGTGACGAAGATGACTTGCATGATGATATTTATGTTATACCCATGCAATCATTGAAGAATGATCATGCTATATGTGTGCTGAAATCGAACACTTGTGCTGAAAATAGACTTGTTATTCATAATGCTAGTGAAGTTGATGAGCTGAAATTGTTGTCTTCTTTAAATACTTTAGGTTACATTGAATTTGATGTTTGTGTAATCTTAGTTCTTTAGAGGAGAAACTTTATGTATATGCTGATTTGCCATGGTTCTCTAGACATATATACATTTTTTTGGCAAATATAACAACCAAGGACAATATTTGATACAACGAGTTTACATTTGTACAAATCTGAATTCTCCTTTTCTTGTGCAAAGTAATGATCAACTAGTGGACAGTAAAATCAACACTGTTGTTATGCCATATTCCTCTAGTTTTGCTTTTTGAACACAAGTGAAATCCAAAGAAAGGGAGCATATGTTTCTTGTTAGTACTAATCTTTTGCAGTATAGTTTTGGCAAAGATCGTGTGTATTTCAATCGAGCAGACTACATGTCTGTAGGACAAGACATGCTACAAACCTGGGCATATGGTCATACTCTTTCTCACAACATTGTCTATTCCCATTATTTTGGAAACCTCGTTTGTCCTCATGTTGTGCAGGATCGACTTCAAGCAAAATCGACGCCGAGGACGACTTTTCATCAAGAAAGGGAGGATGATAAGGACATGAGCTCCATGCATATGACCATGCTTGGAGATAGAGGACAAGGAGATAAGCGAGGGTGTCCTAACCAAGAAGGAGTCTCGAAGCTTATCCAGTTTGAGTCACCAAGGTGGAGGCCCAAATCAAGTTTGAGCCCATCTCGGGTTCCAGGACCAGTCTGCCATAAAACTGGTCACACAGGTGCGTCCAGAATCCATTTTTGACGATCCACATATGGATGGAAAGCTAATTAGATAAGGAAGCCAATGCAAGTGGTTTGACGTCAAAAGCCCTTCAGACTCAATGGGGATTGTCAAAACAAGTCAGCATCCCGAACTGCCAAGGTGCTGCGACACCGTCTTTTGGTCCGTTGGTCCATGTATCATCTTAGAGCCCATTAGGGGGCACGTCCAGGGGGTGACGTCCAGGGCTCTATAGTTAGCAGCCGTCGCTCTCCTTAGGGTTTGGGTTTTGTTTAGTTCTTGATTTCCTCGTGAAACAGACGTTGTTTTGCTGCAACTGTGCCACCAAGGCCGCTTGTTGTGAACCAGAGCCCCTATTCCTGATCTTGTTCGCCTGTGGTGATTAGTCCTTTCGAATAAAGACTTAAACTCCTTTTTGTTATCATAAGCCTCATATTTACTTGTAATTTCAGATTGCGTTCATCCTGTTCTTGCTTTTGTTCTCGATTCGCTTGCAGGAAAGCCTTCTCGGTGAGGTCAATCGCGTTCATGTGGTTGATAACAAATGGAGCAGTGGTGTAATGGTTGCGAGGGTCCAAATCAGTCTTGGTTCGAAGCCTAGATCATGAACATTGAGTATCCACCAATCGATGCTATCGTACCTATTGGAATATTAGGCCTTGTCTACATCACATCTTATTTAGGAAAGAACATGCGGAAGCAAAGCACTGTGTGAAGTGTAAATCATCTAGGTTCCTGGAGGTAGAATCTGGTGATGGTCAGAAGAGGCAGCTCGTCATCCCCGTGAAGATCCTACGGTACCTTCCATTCATACCGAGGATCCAACGACTTTATATGACTAAGGAATCCATGAAACAGATGACATGACACAAATACGGACATCGATACAATCCTGAGAAGCTGGTGCATCCATCCGATGGTGAAGCATGGACAAGGTTTGATATGATTCATCATGAGAAAGCTCTAGAGGCTCATAATGTATGTGTTACGTTGGCAATAGATGGGTTCAATCCTTATGGAATGGCGGTTGCCTCATACACTCGTTGGCCAATGTTCATTATCCCTCAAAATACCCCCCCTGGCGTCCTCTTTCAACGACAGAATATATTTTTGTTGTTGATAATTCCTGAACACCTGGGGAATAATATGAGTGTGTACATGGAGCCTCTGATTGATGATTTGGTCCGTGCTTGGGAGGAAGGTGTATGGACATATGACCGAGCTACAAAGACAAACTTCAAAATGCATGTTTGGTACCAGTACTCCCTGCATGACTTTTCGGCATATGGGATATTCTACGGCTGGTGTGTTTACAGGAAGTTCTCATGCCCAGTATGCAAGGCGTCTCTGATGTTCATTTGGTTGATGAAGGGTGGCAAGTATTCTTCGTTCGACAAACATCAACAATTCCTCCCTCTTGACCATCCATTCAGACGTGATATCAAGAACTTTACAAAAGATGTAGTAGTTGAAGGCCCTGCACCCTAGATGATGATTGGTACCGTGGTTCATGCTTAGTTAGACGCTCTTAAGGTCAATGACCAAGGAGATCATTTTCTAGGATATGGTGAGCAACATGCATGGACTCACAAGTCATGCTTGTGGAACCTCCCCTATCTTGATGACCTTCTACTTCCACATAACATTGATGTAATGCACACTGAAAAGAATGTCCGCAAGGCAATTTTTGGTACAATCATGGACATTCCTGATAAGATAAAGGATAATATTAAGGCTAGAGTGGATCAAGCGAGGTTATGCAATAGACCAAAGCTAGACATGGCACCTCCTGGAGGCGGGAAATATGGAGAAAGCCTAAGGCTGATTTTGTTCTGACGAGGGCCCAAAGGAGGGAAGTACTACAATGGTTCCAAACGTTAATGTTCCCTGATGGGTATGCAGCGAATCTGAAGAGGGGAGTGAACTTAGCTACTTTGTGAATCAATGGGCTCAAGAGTCATGACTACCCCATATGGTTTGAGCGGCTACTGCCAATGATGGTTCGAGGCTATGTCCCTGAGCATGTCTGGATAGTGCTAGCGGAGTTGAGCAATTTCTTCCGCCAGCTTTGTGCCAAGGAGTTATCTCATACCATGGTTGCAGACATGGAAAGAATGGCTCCTGTGTTGCTCTGTAGGTTGAAGAAGATCTTTCCACCTGGCTTCTTCAATCTGATGTAGCATTTGATTTTGCACCTTCCGTATGAGGCATTAATGGGGGGCCTGTGTAGGGCCGTTAGTGCTATTCAATTGAGAGATTTCAAAAGGTTCTTTGAACTAAATGTAAAAATAAATGCAAAATTGAAGCATCCATAGTAGAGGCATACATTCTGGAGGAGGTGTCAAACTTCACAATAAAATACTATGCTGACAACCTTCCTAGTGTGCATAATCCACCCTCCCGTTACAATGCTGGCAAAGATGAATCAAACCTTAGCATTTTCTGAGAGCAACTAGGAAGTGCAAGTGGTGCGACTAACAAGACCTTGAAACATGAAGAGTGGCACACTATTATGCTATATGTGTTGACCAACCTATCCGAAGTGGAGCCATACATGTTGTAAGTTCTCAACAAACTTTTTTCTCAAGTAGTCACAATTCTATGTCCAACTCCCTTGTTTCTCGTTGGTACAGGGAATTTCATGAACATTCCTCCTTCGGAGCACGGGGATGATTATATCGACATGCGTGATAGTGATGATGAGACTAATGATCTAGCTAATCCCGATCATGATGATTATTTCTAATACATGTATGATCCGTGCTAATTGATTTATTATTTGTCATACCATATTATTTTCTAAGTATGTGTTGTTTATTTTGATGTATTATCCGTGCTAATTGGTTTACTATTTTTAATTGTAGGTGATTGAACAATGGTGGGCGGTATGAGGAGGATAATGTCGTTTTACTCAAAAGCGACAGCGACGCGTAAAGGGTTCGATGCAGCTGAGGGGTCCAGGAAGAGACCTCGGGGTAGACCCAAGGGTCGAGGGAAGGGTGGAGGCAAGACAAGGCCACCGTCGCCTGTACCGTCGTCGCCATCTGAGTTACCTTCCGTTCACTCATCCTCTGAGGAGGAGGAGGTACAGGTGGAGGAGGAGGTACAGGTGGAGGAGGAGGCAGGGGTGGAGAAGGAGGAGGTCAAGATGGAGGAGACAGGGGTACCTCTTCCTCTACTTCATCATGTGTGTGGTTGCGAGGTCCCTCGACCCTCCTGAGGTGACCGATACCTCTTGAGAGACGCCCGCTGATTCGACCCGATGGAGACAAGAAAGTAACTTTAGATGTTATCACTAATTCTTCGTTTGATATGTTCAAAATTACAATAGAAACTAATAATTTATCTTAATCACTTGGGCAGGGGTTGGAGGAAGGTCGGTGGTGGTGATCACGCACGCCATGTGAACGACATCCTTGGTCTTTTGATCAAGGAAAAGTTCCCTGGCCTGTTGCAGTTCTACGAAACTATCGAGCTAGCCTACACGTGGGCCCACTATGCCACCGTCCCCAACACCCCTAATCGGGATGGCAGGGTATTTGCCGCTAAGGTGCAGTGTGTCATGGCCGAGCTTTGGGTAAGTCTTTCTCGCACTACATTGCTCAATACATCGCATTGATTGGACATTCTTGAAATAATGACTGGATACATCGTGTCTATATGCAGGATTTCTTTAGATGCGAGGAGGGATACGAGGCCAAGGTGGATGCTGTGGCTGACAAAGCCACCAAGAAACTCATCAAGGACATGCACTATGAGGCGCGCATCCAAGCCGTGATCCAATATGACGTGGAAATTCTTAGAGAGAGTATCCCTAAAAGTGTGGCGAGAACCATGAGCCTAACCCCAGAACAATACCTGAAGGTAAATATAGAACATTAATACTTATTTTTTCTGAGATTAGTTACGCTTAATTTCATCTTCTTATATGTCATATACTTGATGACATAGGTGCCTCCGTGGTGGTGCACCTACGATCTGCAGTGCTGGGCCCGGATGGTGGATAGGTGGTGCGACCCCGCGTGGGAGGAGAATCACAACGCTTGTCGGGAGCGGCGTTTGCTGATACCGGGTGCACCACACCATCAAGGCAGCCTCAACCTCTTAGAATACGCGGCTAGATGGGTACGCAAATTCATTTCTTTATTCTAACGCTCAACTCTACATAATTTCTAATCATATTGCTTTTCTTTGTAGTCGGCGGCACATGGTGGCGAGCCTTGCTCCCAGTTCATGTCATATGCTTTGGCCCAGAAGGGCAAGGTGACGACCGATGTCACCTACAACCCAGAGGACCTGCCCTCAGCGTACAGCAACGAGTCTGTCCACAGCCGCCTCGATGGATACACATCGATGGCAAGGGAGGTCCATGGCCCAGAGTACGATCCGAGCGCCCATGACCTTGATGGAGAAGTGGTCATGAGAGCGGGAGGAGGCAAGAAGCATGGCCGGTTCTAGATTGGCGACGACACAATCGACACGCCCAGTACTCCCACTCTCTCCCAGATTCGAGCACGGAGCACTCATTCTAGCCTAGCGATACGCCCACGGCCGGACTCTACACGGTTCTAGATGAACGCACTCCAGGTTATTTTTGTTTTATTCATCATTCATTGATTTTTACATACTTTTGCATTGCATTGTAACATTGGGATGAAATATTGTAGGCTCAACTAGAACAAGAAACGAGGCGCCGGGAGGAGCTAGAGGCGAAGATGGAGGCAGAGCGGCAAAGGGCGGAGGCAGAGCAATAGAGGATGGAGGCAGAGCATTAGAGGATGGAGGCAGAGCGGCAGAGGATGGAGCTACAAATGTTTGAATATATGAGGGTTGTTTACACTGCAATCGGTCAACCTTCGCCACCGATGCCAGTCCCTCCTCCTCAACCAGCTCCAAATAATGTTTTAGGCACTGTGAGTTGCTTTACAACCTTATAATCACTGTTTCTAGTTTATGCAGAATCAATCTTACAAAGATGCCCAGACACTAGAAACTTAGTGACTAATGCTATATGTTTGTTACCAACTAGTACTTAAGGAATCATACTAGAGCACAATGCAACTGAGAAGATATTGCTGATAGTTGCAAGGGTTATACTAGTTAGGCAGCAGAGAGACCATACGTGTTGTTCAATCTTGTCTCAGACATGCCATCTCTTCTCCTTTGTGCAGCATCAATCGATGGCATCGAATGAGCCTCATGACCCAGCGTGGTCGCAGTGGAACTCGTGGCCTAAGTGACTACTTGTGATTTTATTTGTATTTGCATGTGTGGATTACCAGTGACTACTTATGACTATTTATGGTTGTGAATGAATCTACTAGTGATTCTGAAGTTTATTTGCATTTATGTGTTGTTGATATATCTATATGAACTGCCTGTGATGCTTATTGTGAACTATGTGTGATGCCTGTAATGTTTATTTGAGTGGGGTACGTTATACGTGACCGAACAATAAAAACAGGGAATATATGGTCGCTTTGCCGAGTTGACACGTGGCCAAAATCTGTGCATTCTAGGACTAAAATTGCTTCTTTGCCGAGTGTCTGCACTGTGACATTCGGCAAAGAAGCCAACATTCGTACGTTCGGGGCCAGTCTTTGCCGAGTGTCTAGTATTTGACACTCGGTAAAGATGGCAGGTTTGCCGAGTGCCCAGGATTTGACACTCGGCAAAGATGGCAGATTTGCCGAGTGTCCGGTATTTGACACTCGACAAAGAAGGCATGTTTGCCGAGTGTCAGATATTGGACACTCGGCAAAGTATTCAGGTTTGCCGAGTGTCAGGTCAGGGACACTCGGCAAACGCGTCGTGACCGTCTCCGCGCTGTCGTGTTACTTTTTTCGCTGAGCGTCGGTTTCAGCCCTCGGCAAAGTATTTGCCGAGTGCCCGATAGAAAACACTCGGCAAAGAGACGTTTGCCGTGTGCTGTTTGCTGAGTGTTACACTCGACAAAGCCTTTGCCGAGCGTTTTTTGTCTTTGCCGAGTGCCTGTGGCACACGGCAAAGTCACTGTTTCCGGTAGTGAACATCTAGTTAAATCCCAAGTAGAATTGAATGTTTATTGCACCTAGCATTTAATATGGACCTTAGCATTTGCTTGACTTTAGTTGGATCAAGCCCAATTTAAATCCAATAATCACAATATATATTATGGTTTTCATATTGTGCGCGAACATATTGTACTTGTTGACAGGTCACCCTTTTTATATATCGTTCGTCCGGTCGCTATGCTTATCCAAATGGGATGCCTAGACAAACTACACGTACGAATGCAACTGCTACAACTTTTTCCATGCGTACTGCAATATAAATCGTTTCGAGGTCCAAGAAAACTGCCGTGTCGTGGATAGATAGTCTCGACTCTCGAGTGGTTAGTAGGTGACGCAGAGACATGCATGTTTGCAAAGATTATATGGCTTAGAAGTCCGTTGTGTATGGTCGCATTTCATGAGGAAAAAGGTGACGCTGCAGGTCTATTTGTCAAAAAAGGTCACAGCAACTTGAATTGCAGCTATCGTTGAAGGCATCACATAAGTCCACATATGTGCCCTACAAACTAAGAACAAAGCCGTGTGACCAAGTGAAGAACAATACGCTAGCGCACAGCTTGAGCCATATATAGTTATGCAACTATGGTATGACCCAAGGTTGTGAAAGATACTGCGTGCCATTCTGAACTTGAGATTTCTTCAGATGACAATGCGTGTTCATCAGCGCATATAATATATTATTACTACATTGGTTATATATGTTTCCTTGTTGAATTTTTGGGTGACAAACATTCAGTAGTCCAACAAGTAGTTATAGTGTGACAACGAGGCTTTAACACCAGATCCTATATTATAATAATATTTGTATCAAATAAGAAAATATATGCTAAAGTTTTATGGGGGGAAAGCTTTATAACGGAGGTGCCTCTCTTTTTAATATACCAGGTGATAGCCCGTGCATTGTGATAGGAGCACAAATAATTGCTTGAGATATTTCATTAGTACTGAAAAGGTTTTTAGGCACAATCGTTTTTGCATCTTTACATGCGCATTTGCGAACCGCGGTATGAAAGGCCACTGAAAATGTGGCGTTCCACTGGTTGAAGCTTGGATCCGCCATGGATTTACACTGGCAGTTGGTGCAATACTGCCGCCTATGTAAAAATATTTACACAGGCGATATCCTTAAGTCAACCGCGAGTACAAACATTTTATACTGGTGGTTTATGTAACGAAGCCCCTTTGTTAATTGACTTCTAGAGGTAGCTTAACAACATAAACCACTTTAATGATATTTTTAAATATCAAATGTTTCGTGCCATGTTAATATTGAACCTAATCACATTCAAATTCAGATATCCATTCACAACCAATTATAACATCATAACAAATACCCTCTCCGTCCCAAAATAAGTGTTAATATGGGATGCGTGCTGGTCAAACTTTCTTTAGTTTAACTAAATTTATAAAAAAATATTAATAATATTTATATCTTTAAATAAATTTATTATAAAAATATATTCGATGATTTATCTAATGATACTAATTATGCACTACAAACATTAATATTTTCTTATATATATTTTGTCGACAGAATATCGTCGGCAGTCCTCCGAGGGGTATCCCATGAAGGTAGATTGATCGGCAGAGAAGCATGTGATCAAGAATAAGAAGGCAACAGAGACACATGAGTTAGACAAGTTCAGACCGTCAGTATGACGTAATACCCTACTTCTTTGTTCTGTTGGATTGTATTAGCTATCGTATGATATTGCGTGAGTTTGGAGGGGGTTCCTGCCCACCTTATATAGTCCGGGGGGGGGGGGGAGGCAGGGTTACAAGTCGGTTAGATCTGAGAGATAACCAGAAAGTAATAACATATTACATGAATCTTGGGATCATACTTATCCTAACATATGTCATAGTATCTTCAGGATATCTTCCCGGTGTCTTACGGGAGGCGCCGAGCAGAGTCGTGCCCCGCAAGGCTTTGTCTTGTGGGCTGGGTCGCCCCTGGGGGCACAGTCCATGTGGTCTGCCGTGGGTATCCGGGGTCATACCCCCCACAGCTAGTCCCCAAGCGCCTTGTACCCGTTGTGCAACACCGTCTTGAGCTTGTCCGAGCAGGTGCGAACAAAGCCGAGCAGTCAAACTTATGGTCCGACCACCGTGATGAGTTTCCGAGCAGTTGTGAGCAGTTGCCGAGCAGCATGTACCGTCATCGAGCAGTGTGAACCGTAGCCGAGCAGTGTAACCCAAGTACGGCTTGCCATAAGGGTGTAAGGAGCTCAAGTTCAGAATCAAAAATTTCTTCGTAGTGGACCAAGTGTGCCCACTTAGAGTCCGACCACGAGAAAAGAAGACAGTCTTCTTCAGCTTCAAGAGGTGCGGAGTCTTCCAGAATAAAGCAAACACATTCACCACGGGGTGAAGTGTGCCCACTTAGTCCCCGAGCCTGACAGTAGATGACGTAGTCATGTGGTGCCAGGGTCCAAAGTAGACAAAATAGAAGACCAGCCGAGCAAGCAGCCAGTCCCCAGGCATAGCCTCGAAAGGCACATTCACCGCAAGGTGAAGTGTGCCCACTTTGTCTCCGAGCCTGACAGTAGATGACATAGTCATGTGGTGCCAGGGTCAGAAACAACAGTCAACTCAAAGAAAACAGAATCACAGAGAAAACACAAGAGTAATGGCTGTACAGTAGTAATTACTGAGCCGTAACGGTTGGCGGAGATGTTGGCGAGTATTCGGCGAGCCATAGCAAATGGCGGAGATAAATCAGCGATACGGGCCGGGGCTGCGCGAAGGCCCATTTAACGGCCCACCTTTTGTTGCGGAGAACTCAGAGAAGCGCAAATCACGGGAATGGTTTCCCAAAACCCTCGAATGCGAAAAGGTAGAGGGAGTGCTTTATAACTGCGCCGCCACACCCCGTGCTCCCACCGTTGCCATTTCATCTTCTTCCTCAGCCCTCGCCCTTCCTGATTCACACCCATATTTGCCTCCACCGCCAAAACCTAACCGGATCTGAGTGATGGCGCTGAAGAAGGGAGCCATGAAGCCAAAGAAGGCGGCTGCCGGAGCCAGCCACGATGAGGAATGGGTGCCGTCAAAGGTGGGGGAGGCGGAGCTCAACAGAATGGTGGCGGTGGGCATTATTCCAGACTGCGTCATTGCCGGATGGTGGCTAGCCAGTGGTGAGCCCTTCCCGATGCCCCACACTGATGAAGCTGTAGTGTTTGAGGATTATTTCTGGTGCGGGTTGGGGTTTCCTATTCATCCTTTCCTAAGGGATCTGCTGGAGTTCTGGACAATTAGTCTGTGCAATCTCCACCCAAACACCATATTGCACATCTCGATCTTTATTCATTTTTGTGAGGCGTATCTGGAGGTTCTTCCGCACTTCAACCTCTTCAGACACCTGTTTTGGTTGAAGAAGAAGGACGGCGGTGGTTCCAAGGTGGTCGGCGGCGTATATCTGCAACTCTAGGACAGGATGGCCAACAAGTACATTAACGTACCACTGAACACTTCTCTGAAGGGGTGGAATGCCAGGTGGTTCTACATGAAGTAGAGGCACCTGGCAATCCGCTGCGATGTCGACCACATCCCGGAGAGCCAAAAAAGCTGGTCGGAGAAGCCCAACAGCGCTGACATGGAGCAGGTAAGGGAACTCCTCGACCTGATTAAAGGCATAGAGATTAATGGCGGACTAGTGGCAGTGAGCTTCATAGTGCACCACATCTAGCCCTACAAGGAGAGGGCCCACCCAGGCTTCGACTTCAAGGGTGATGACGACGGAACCCAGGAGAAGACAGAGCGACTGACGAGGAAAGATGTGGTAGAATGGGCCACAGAGCTATTCGCTCCCAATGCCTCATTCAGCGTGTCAAGGCAGACGAGGGCCTTTAACTGTACAAATTCGCCTCCTCAGGTAACCATCTCGATTGGTTGCTCATGATGCTTTTTATCCATGATTGTTGCCGAGCAGTGAACTGATTCACTTATGCAAAGATCCATTCATAGGAAAGAGCGGTGTATTTCTCAGGCATGCCGATGGGTGATTGGCCAAGGGGAGTAGACGCTCGGCCACCCGCGCAACCTAAGGAGGGAGCTGTCAGCACCTCATCGGAGAGTCCATCCCCGGTGTCGGTGAAAATCTGGGGGAAGAGGGCAGCAGCAGACGAGCTGGCCCAAAAAAAGAGAAAGACGGCAGCTGCCGCTCCCCTCAAACCGAGCGACATCTCACTTGGCGAAGACC
This sequence comes from Miscanthus floridulus, assembly GCF_019320115.1. Classification (NCBI taxonomy): domain Eukaryota; kingdom Viridiplantae; phylum Streptophyta; class Magnoliopsida; order Poales; family Poaceae; genus Miscanthus; species Miscanthus floridulus. The sequence goes on along the minus strand of NC_089593.1, from coordinate 26,989,661 downwards.
AGCCTACTCGGACATAGAGTGCAGCAATGTCCAAGTGGTTAGATGATGACGAGGCTCTGGTGGCTCCTCCACCGAGCACTGAAGCGCCTCCGCGCAACACACGCGCGAGGTACGATCGAAGAGAAGCAAAGAAGTCCTTGAGCAGTGGACGAGGGGAGTCCCCGAGCCGTAGGCGACAGGAGTCCATGAGTAGCAAGCGATGGGAGTTCCTGAGCAGCGGGCGGGGGAAGTCCTGGATCGGTGGGCGGAGGAGAGTCCGGCAGCGGAGACCGTAGGACCTCCAGCCCAAGACGTGGGCGTCGACCCCAAGGCTGCGGCTGGAGGCCCGGGTAGGCAGTGCCGGTTCAAGAAATTATACCGACAGACCAAATTGTAAGTATTCTTGCCTTGGAGTTACTTTGGTTGTCATTTCATTATCCTATTTTGGCGTTTGACGAACTGATCTGACGCAGTGTGAGACATGCGGAGGATCCGGTATCGCCCGCCAAGACTGCCGAGCAGCCAAAGGCTAGCCCTGAGGTGGATGAAATGCCAGTGGACCCCATCCTAGAGTCTCTGGGTGCTCGGCGGCCTACGGAGGAGTCAACCACCCCTTCTGCTGGACTTGGCGGTAACGAACGGAAAGCGTCGACGACGGATGGGTCGGCGGCAGCACTCGAGGCAATGGCGGGAACCACTAGGTCCTTGGGAGCAGAGGCTGGAGTTACCGACGTCATGCCAGAATCTAGAGCAAAGAAGCCTACAGTGCCGGAGGAGCAGACGGCACTCCCTGGGGCATCGGAGGGTGTGGTCAGACACGCTATCCGGCCACCGAGCCCCCAGGTGGTGCCTCTAGCTGCGGCGGAGGAGGACGAGGTGGAGGAGATCGAGCATGAAGAACCTCAATCCCAATCTGTGCGAATCCTCTACAAGCACGGCGACGAGGTGGTAGTTGTCGAGGAGGAGGACACCACCAGGGAGATGAGGAGACTGAAGTCTGCCCTTGCCGGAGTGGTGAAACAAACCGAGGTCAATGCAGCACATGAAGTGCTCGCCTTTGACATTAGAGATCAGAGTTCGTCATTGTCATTGTGCGTTTGCAGGGGATAACTTGGACTGCCGAGCAGTGGCACCAGCTGATCAAGAGGATGGAGCCCCTCACCGAAGAGAACGATAAACTTAAAGAGGCAATGAAGCTAATGGAGAGAAACATCCAAATGGTCTAGCACGAGCAAGACCTTGCTGAGTCCAATGCACGGGACCTGGAGTACCAGAAGGGCGTCCTATCCGAGCATCTGGTGGTTGTATCCAAACAGCTACATCGCAAGTCTGAGCAGCTGGCGAGTGCTTCCACACAACTGGAGCAGAAGTTTGAGTAGCTCAGGAGCGTATCCGAGTAGAAAGCAGGTACGGTATATCAGCGAATGTGCTTTGGAATGCTGTAATAGCTGTATCTTTGGTGGTGACTGTTGTTTGTAGAGCAACACGCAGAGCTCAGCCAGCTGCGCCAAGCCCTCAAGCAACTCCAAGAGGAGAAGGCGAAGGAGACGGGGCGAGTAGATAAACTGGCCGAGGAGCTGAATGGTGAGTACTTCCTGGTCGGAGTTACTTGCGGAGTAATTTTCTTGCCTGATGGAACCTTGTAATGCTTGTAGACTACCGTCGGAGGATCAATGCGCAGTTTGATGTGCTGGAGCAGGAGGCCAGGACCCAGAGGGAAAAGTTTGATGTAGTAGTCACCAAACTTAAACCGGTCCTCGACTGCGTCAACCTAGAGGCGGCTCCTCAGCCCGTTGGCAGGCCACCACGTTCGAACACCGTCATCAAAAGGTGCAAGGCGGTGTGGGAGAACTTCAAGAGCTTCAACCACGATGACATTGTTACCGCCATTACTCAAGCCCTTGCGGTGGTCCGGTCCCACTATCTAGCCATTGACCTTCAAGCGATAGGGGCCGGATTCGCTGAAGGGATCGGCAAGGCGGAGCAACACCAGCTAGAGGACGAGGTGGAGGACGTGGCGAAGAAGCTGGCCGATGACCTAGACCTATTTGGCGAGATGGACTGTGATGGTGGAGCTCAGTGACCTGCTCGGAGAAAGAGATCTATAACATCTGGAGAGGGTAGTTAGAGCGCGTGAGAGCGTAGAAAACATTTATGTATTTGTATAAATGTATAAAGTGCATGTTTATGCAGCTTGCTCGTATTTATGGCAAAAATCGTTGTAGTAATAATCCTAACGCAATTATACGTAGTATAAGTAGCGCTCGAGCAGTTAGTTCATCACTGAGCTTGTTGGCCTTAGCTAGCCCATAGTCCATAACGCCAAGCGCGGAGCCCATGCACGTGTAGGAGGAACAGGCGTCACCAAAGAACCGCAGCCGACCACCCATAACGCAGAGCGTGGAGCCCGTAGCACGTGTATGGAGAGATCGGAGACTGGGTCTTCTCCATAGAGCACAGAGCGGAACATGTGCTGCTCGGCGGTTGGCGAAATAACTTGGAGATAAATGTAGTATAAGTGGCATTCGTGCAGTGAGTTCTTTACTGAGCTCTCGGCCTTGGCTAGCCCATTGTCCATAACGTCGAGCGCGGAGCCCGTGCATGTGTAGGAGGAACAGGCATGACCAAGGAACCGCAGCCGACCACCCATAACGCAGAGCGCGGAGCCCGTAGCACGTGTAGGGAGAGATCAAAGACTGGGTCTTTTCCATAGAGAACAGAACAGAACATGGGCTGCTTGGTGTTCGGCGAAACGTTTCAGAGATATGGAGAAATGTGGTCAGCAAGTTGGAGGAAACTATTCGGCGAAATACGTTGGAGATTTGGAGAAACATGTTCGGCGATTTGGAGAAACTTGTTTGGTGAAAGCATTGACGATTTGGAGAAATGTGTTTGGTGATTTGGAGAAACTTGTTCAGCGAAAGCGTTGGCGATTTGGAGAAATTGTGTTCGGCAATTTGGAGAAAACCATTCAGCAAAACACATTGGTGATTTGGAGAAACATGTTCGGTGATTTGGAGAAAATCATTCGGCGAAATATGTTGGCGATCGTGGTCGGCGATGTTATGGCAATTTTGTATTGGAGTTCGTTATGGAGTAGCTTAGAGCTCGGCGATCATAAGTGGAGAACAAAATATAGTGGAGAAGTAATGGAGACAAATTATGGAGACCAAAACTTTATTCATCATAAAGTGGCGAGTACATATCTGAAGCGTTTCAAGGATAGAAATGTATGAGGTGCTCGATGTGCCATGAGTTGGGGACATCAATTCCGTCTAAGTCACATAGGCGATAAGACCCTGGTCGGGTAACCTCTTTGACGACATAAGGCCCTTCCCATGGGGAGGAGAGCTTGTGCATCCCTTCAGTTTTTTGTTTTCTGCAGAGAACGAGGTCGCCGATAGCAAATGAATGACCTTTGATGTTGTGGTTGTAGTACCTCTGCAAGGCTTCTAGATACTTGGTTGTACGGACATAAGTGATTAGGTGTTCTTCCTTGGCCCTATCGACATCCTCTGTCTGAACAGCTGCGGCTTGCTCTTCATCATAATTTTCCAACCTAGGTGCTCGGAAGGCAATATCCGCTGGTAATATGGCTTCTGAGCCATAAAACAAGAAATATGGAGACACACCGGTGCTGTGACTAGCTTGAGTGCGCAGTCCCCAGACTACAGCTGGTAGCTCCTTGAGCCATCTGCCTGGATGCTTTTTTTCTTTCTGATATAGCCTCTTTTTGAGGGCATCAAGGATCATGTCGTTCGCTTGTTCGACCTGGCTGTTGGCTCTAGGATGGGCAACGGAGACATATTTGACGGAGATGCAATGGTCTTCACAGAAGTCCCAAAAATGATGGCCAGTAAACATAGTTCCAAGGTCGGTGATGATGCTGTTCGGGAGACTGAATCTATGGATGATATCTTCGAAGAGCTCGACTGCTTTCTTTGCAGTAGCCGAGACAAGCGGTTTATACTCAATCCACTTGGAGAACTTGTCGATGGCGATGTATACGTACCAGAAACCACCAGGCGCTGGCTTGAAAGGCCCAATCATATCCAGCCCCCAGCATGCAAAGGGCTAGGAAGTTGGGATGGTCTGCAGCTCTTGTACTGACACGTGTATTTGCTTGGCAAAAAATTGACATCCTTCACAACATCGGATGAGGTCTTCTGCATCGGAGATGGCCATGGGCCAGTAAAAACTAGCTCAAAAAGCTTTGCTGACCAGTGTTCTCAAGGCCACGTGGTTGCCGCAGGAACCAGAGTGAATTTTGAGAAGTAGCTTCACTCCGTCTTCTTAGGTGATGCATTTTTGCAGTATCCCTTCCTTGACACTTTTCCTCATCAATTTGCCATCCACCAGCACGTAATGCTTGCTTCGACAAATTAGGCATTTGATTTTAGTTTTATCGGCGGGTACTTCGGTGCTAGAGAGGTACTTGATGAACTGTTCCCTCTAATCAATGGCTGATGAAGGTACCGTAAGTACCAGTTGCTCGGCGAGAGGAATTTCCTGAACTTCCTTATCTTCCTTAATGAATGGTGCTAGGAGATCTTGAACGAAACCCCCTGGTGGAATCACAGTGCGAGAGGAGTCTAACTTGGATAAGTGGTCGACGAGCTGATTTTGATCACGTACCACGTGGTGGTACTCGATACCCTAGAATTTCCCCTCAAGCTTCCTGATTTCGGCATAGTATGCATCCATCTTCTCACTGGAGTAGGACCAGTCTTTGTTGAGCTGGTTGATGACCAGCGCGAAGTCCCCGTATACCATGATGCATCTAACGCCGAGCTCAATGGCTATACGGAGTCTGTGGAGACATGGTTCATATTCGGCGGCGTTGTTGGAGGCCGAAAAGTGTATCCGGAAAACGTATCAGAGTTTATCCTTGGTCGGTGTGATAAACAGGATGCCCGCACCAACACTATTGATGTTAAGGGCGTCGTCAAAGTACATTACCCAGTGCTCGGGGCAAGTAGCGACGATGGGCTCTTGGATCTCGGTCCACTCGGCGACGAAGTCAGTGAGCGCCTAAGACTTGATGGTAGGCCTGCTTCTGAATTCGATGGAGTAAGTGCCAAGCTCAACCGCCCAATTGATGATGCGGCCGTTGGCCTCTTTGTTGCGGAGAATGTCCCCTAGAGGGAACTCAGTGACTACGGTGATCTTGTAGTACTCGAAGTAGTGGCGGAGCTTGCGTGACATAATGAGGATGGCGTATAGCAGCTTCTGGACTTGAGGATAACGAGTCTTGGGCTCATTAAGGACCTCACTGATGAAGTAGACCAGACGTTGCACCTTATAGCCATGCCCGGCCTCCTCGCGTTCGACCACATTGGTTGTGCTGACGACGCGAGTGGTAGCGGCGATGTAGATCAGGAGAGTTTCGTCTGGCCATGGCGTCGTCATGGTCGAAGGCTTTGTTAGGAACATCTTGAGCTACTTGAAAGCCATGTCTGCCTCCTCCGACTAGGAAAAGCGCTCGGAGGCCTTGAGGAGTTTGAAGAATGGTAGACCTTTTTCATCGAGGCATAATATGAAGCAGCTTAAAGTAGCAATGCAACCTGTAAGCTTCTGTATATCCTTGATGCATGTTGGCTGTTTCATGTTAGTGATGGTGAAGACCTTGTCAGGGTTGGGCTCGATGCCACATGCACTGATGATGTAGCCCAGCAGTATACCGGATGGAACTCCAAAGATACACTTTGAAGGGTTCAACTTCCATCGGTACCTTTTCAGATTGGTGAAGGTTTCTTCAAGGTCGATGATAAGATCATCGGTGATCTTGGATTTGATGACCACATCATTGATGTAAGCTTCGACATTGCGACCGATTTGTTGATCGAGGCACATCTGGATGGCCCTTTGATAAGTCACCCCGGCATTTTTGAGTCCGAAGGACATGGTGGTGTAGCAGTACGCCCCAAAAGGCGTGATGAACGATGTCTTGATCTGGTCTTCTTCCTTAAGGGAGATCTGATGATAGCCGGAGTAATAATCAAGGAAGGAGAGCAGTTCATAGCCAGCAGTGGAGTCTACAACCTCATCTATCCGAGGCAGACCAAAGTGGTCTTTAGGGCAGTGTTTGTTAAGATCAGTGTAATCAACACGCATTCTCCATTCTTTATTCTTTTTTTGAATGAGAACAAGGTTTGCTAACCACTTAGGATGATACACTTCTTTTATGAATCTAGTAGCTAGGAGCTATTTTATTTCTACCCTAATAGCCACCTTCTTGTCTGGCATGAATCGGCGGAGTTTCTACTTGATCGGTTTGACGCTCAGCGAGACATTCAAGGAGTGCTCGATCTTCTCCCGTGGTACCCTCGACATGTCTGCAGGTTTCCAAGCAAACACGTCGGCATTGGCATGTAGGAAGGAGACGAGCGCGCTTTCCTATTTGGGGTCAAGGTGAGCCCAATCTTCATTGTCTTAGAGGGGTCGTCAAGGCCGAGGCCGACCTCCTTGGTTTCCTTAGACTTGGCGTAGGCATGAGGAGGCTCCAGCGATGGGATCTCCAGGTCGTCGGTGGGCACTGTCTTAGCATCGATGACCACACTGGCCATCTGGATGGAGAGGTCGGTGGCTTTGGCGAGGGCGTGACTCTCTATCTCGCAGGCGTAGGCGATGGAGAGGTTGGCCCGTAGGGCCAGGACCCCTGCAGGAGAAGGCATCTTTAGCACTAGATGGGCATAGTGCGATACGGCCATGAACTTGGCCAGAGCTGGCTAACCAAGTATGGCATGGTAGGCGGTGTTGAAGTCGGTGACGTAGAAGTTAATATGCTCGACGCGGTAGTTGCTTGCCGTGCCGAACTATACTAGTAGGGTGATCTCTCCAAGTGGTTTGGATGCCCTACCAGGTACCACACCCTAGATGGAGGAGTCTGAGGGTGTGAGATCTGTTTTCCTGAGGCCCAACTCCTTTAGGGCTCCGGCAAAGAGGAGATTCAGAGCGCTCCCACCGTCGACGAGCACTTTTCTGAAAACCACCTTCTGGATGGTTGCATCGAGGACGAGGGGGAAACGCCCTATGTAGGGGATGTCCTCCCATTGGTCGGCCCTGCTGAAGGTGATGGGGACCTCAGACCATGGGCAAAAGCTAGGGTTGGTAGTGGCATCTTCTGTATTGATGGCAGCACCCGCCAGGCGGCGAGCTTCCGTTCTCTTCTGCTGTTGGTGGAGGCGAGGCCCCCAAAGATGGTGGCGACCACCTTGTCATGATCCTAGAAGGCATTGTTATTTCCCCTAGGTGGTCGGCGGCCTCTGGCTCCATTGTTGCTATCGTCGTCCAACTTCTTGTCCTAGAACTCCTTAGCCAAGTCGAGACAATCCTTCATCTTATGCTTGGCGTTCTTGTGGAGGGGGCACGTGCCATCGAGGATCTTCTTGTACTGCTCATTCATAGTTGCGCTTAGCGCGAGGTTCGTTGATGGCAGCAACAATGTGGTCTGGCCAGTGCTGGTGATTTTGACCAGACTTGGGTCCTTCTGGCCAGTCACGGCCGCTGTCACGATGGTAACTGCGGTCATCATAGCGGCGGTCGTTGTGGCATCGGTCATCAGGGCGGTCATCATAGCGGCGTGCTGGGCAATGAGTGCCCGCATCCTCGTTGAAGCACACCTCAGCTTCCTCGGCATTGGCGTACTAGTTGGTGGTCGTGATCATCTCGCCAATCCCTGTTGGCGGCTTGCGGTTGAACATGGAGCGAAGCTCACAGTGATGGAACCCTCAGATGAAGGCGGTGATGACCTCAGCTTCCATGATGTTGGGAATAGAATTCCTCATCTTGGAAAAGTGTTAGATGTAGCTGTGGAGGAGCCTGGATGGCTTCTGGTTGATGCAGTTGAGATCATGCTTGGTGCCCGGCCGAGTACACGTAGCCATATAATTATCGGTGAAGACTTTTTTTAGCTCTTCCTAGGATTCGATGGAGTCCAGGGCAAGGCTTGTGAACCAGTTTATGACAGTTGGCGTGAGCATGACAGGAAGATAGTTCACCATGACACTAGTGTCTCCTCCGGTGGCACGGACAGTAGTGGCATAAGCCTGTAACCACTGTGTTGGATTCATCCTCCACTCGTAGGGCTCGACCCCAGTGATTTTGAAACCATGAGGCCACTAAAGTGTTCGGAGCACCCTCGTGAATGTTGGGGGCCCTTCGGGGTTGTGGTTGGTGTCTGGATCCACAGCGTTGCCGGCGTTGATCAGCTCGAGAGCTGAGTCCGGGTTCCCGTACTCTTGGTTGTACTCCTAGCGGTGGCGTACTTCTTCTTCACGGCGACCGAAGCGATGTTCGTCATGCATCTCAAAGATTGTTGAGGTGCACTTGGACATCCTGGTCGACCTCCTGGTCGTGTTGGCGGTGATGTTCGATGCGATTGCCCCTAGGTCCACCCTGGAAGGGTTGCCTATCATCGCGGTGCTGGTTGGTGAAGCGACTTGGGCAGTGATTGGTTCTTGTGGTGACTAATCGGTGAATCGAAGTTGTGGAGTATGAAGATCTCTGATCCTAGCGGATCTCATTGACCTGACAATGTGCCGCTTTAAGCATGGCGTTGACCTTGGCAACCTCGGGTGTCTATGGGAGCCGGGCGAGCTCGTTGGTGGCCACCGCCAGATTGGTGCTTGGGGTCTTGTAGACGCCGTGGCCATCAACATGAACAAACTCGTTGTCGAGGTTATGTTGGAGTGGCCTTCCTTGTGAGTCAAGTTGGTGCTCAGCCATCGCGAGAGCAATCTCGTTTGCTCGGTGCTGCGCACGGTTGACGTTTCGATTCTCACGGGCGGTGCGTTCCTCCTCGGTTTCGCCATTCCGAGGGGGGCTGTCGACGCTGATGTTGGAGATTGTGCCGCCATGGAACGGAGGTGGAAGAAGTAGTTCGGTGCTAGTTTCGGTGACGGTCTCCGTAGAGCCCTAGGACTCAGAGTCCGGATTCTCCTCTGGGATGGTTTGGAGGGATGCTCTAGGACGTCGGCCGACGTGCAGCATGTTGACGGCAGGCGGGATCTGGTTGACGAGAGGATGGATATCTCCAACCTGGTCGATGAATTTGCCCCTTAGGGCATCTTGGTAAGTGGTGGCGGCGTTGGTGAACCCAAAAGGTAGGGCTGCAACCCTTGGAGTCTCCTGGGCAGCCTCCGATAGATCTAGATCGGAGGGTGGTTGGCGTTGAATGAGAGTGTCCAGAGCCGATTCGGTGATGGAGAGGCAATCGGCGAGCTTCAGACCAACCCGATCGATGGATGCGATCAGATCATCATTGTTGATATGCTTCCTCCGGTAGCGAGGAAGCGGGCGGCGAGTCATCGATGAAGGCGACCTCGAAGGTGGTTCTGAGATCGGATCTATAGTCGCATATGTGGGGGTGATCGGCGCAGAATTGATCTGCACCGTCTCAAGGAGCTCTCTGACTCTGTCAGCATTGATGATCCATGAGATCCATCCGACCGTGAAGATTTGGCCGGGCTGCGGGAGGGACGAAGAGGCTGTGGAAAAAACCATCTTGTTTGATAAGGAAACAGCACGCACACCCCTAACTGGCGCGCCAACAGTCGATAGAATATCGTCGACGGTCCTCCGAGGGTTGTCCGACGAAGGTAGATTGATCGGCAGAGAAGCGTGTGATCAAGAACAAGAAGGCAACAGAGACACACGAGTTAGACAGGTTCAGTCCATCAGTATGACGTAATACCCTACTCTTGTATTCTGCTGGATTGTATTAGCTATCATATGATATTGTGTGAGTTTGGAAGGGGTCCCTGCCCACCTTATATAGTCCGGGGGCAGGGTTACAAGTCGATTAGATCTGAGAGATAACCAGAAAGTAATAACAGATTACAAGAATCTTGGGATCATATGTATCCTAACAGATCTCGTAGTATCTTCAGGATATCTTCACGGTGTCTTGCGGGAGGTGCCGAGCAGAGTCGTGCCCCATAAGGCTTTGTCTTGTGGGCTGGGCCGCCCCTGGGGGCGCAGCCCATGTGGTCTGCCGTGGGTATCCGGGGTCGTACCCCCCCACATATTTGGTCAAAGTTAAAATTGTTTGACTTCTTGAAAAATGAGAATGACACTTATTTTGGAAAATAGGAAGTATATATCATACATGTATCCATAAACATAAATATTTATTTCATTATACCAGAGTCATCGATCAAGCAAGTATACATCAAGCAAAGCATATATCTACATAAAAGTAGTGAATAATCTCACGCATGATGAACCAACACATGTCAACACATATATTTCTGATCTCTTTATCTTCGAGAGACCTATCAGTTGGGTTGCATAGCTTGCATGAATAGATATATGTGCCATAATTGCGTGCGCTAGTGGGACACCGATGTGGATGGCTTGCACATTGAGATTGACTTATAGTGGGGTTTAGGATTATAAGATATATATATATATATATATATATATATATATATATATATATATATATATATATATATATATATATATATATATATATATATATATATAGATATAGATATAGATATAGATATATAGAAACATAAAATATAGAATATATAGAATATAGATATAGATATAGATTCAAGATTCTAGCATGCATATCGCAGATGGTTCATTTATGTAGCCATTTACTTCATTTTGACATATAAATACTTGACGTCTTATACAATGGCATCTTACTATTATTAATTAGATGTCCGAATGAAGACACCACATTAATTCTCAACAAAGACGCTAGAAAAAAGATAAATCCAAAAAATTCTCATAATAACTAGAAACATCTCACTTTAATTTGGAAGACTCTAATCATCATCACTGATAATAGTCTTTGATCTATTGAAATTTATAAAAATATTATCCACCTAAATGAAAATATATAAAGTAATCCTAATTTTGTATCTAAATTACTCACCTCAGCCATTACAAAAGATAATTCAAAATTACCCCTAAATTTGTATTTAAATTACCAACACCTGCTATTATGAAAACATTCCAAAATAAACATCTAAATTTGCATCTAAATTACTCACCTTTGTCATTATGAAATATAATTTAAAATAACCAACTAGCATTGCATCTAAATTGTCCACTTATGGTATTATGAAAGATAATTTCAAATACCCCTAATGATTTTATAAATTACCCACTTTTGTTATTATGAAATATAATGAAAAATAACCTCCTAAATTTGTATCCAGCCTACCGATATGTCATTATGAAAGATAATATAAAATATTAAATTTATATCTGTATCTACCTAAGTCGTTATAAAAAAACAAAAATATCACTCAAATCTACATGTTGATACTAATATATGTTATTACAGAAAATAAATCAATATCCATAAAGTATGGTACATATATATTTCTAAATTGCAGACTTCTACAACTGTAAAACTAAATATCCATAATGCTATGTTTGACTGTGTATATCAAGTAAACATATATCCATTACGATAAATATTTATTTTAGTAGCATATGAAGCATGGAAAAATGTTTAGTTGACAAACCTCATATCAATAACACTAACAATTTGCTTTAATTTATATTAATACTCCATGATAATAAATTTCATATGTTATTATTTTAAATAAGTTTATACATTTTGACTGAAACATTAAGTAATACAATATTGATAACAAATTCTTTAGTACTTGTCGGGGACCAAATACTAGGGTACCCGAAGAGGAAGAGCTAATCAACGTCAAAGGTGATTCATCCGAACAGACAAGAGCGCGACTACACCTCTCGCCGCATCGTCCGACCTCCGAGGGTTGGCTCCGCCTCGTCCGACCCCCGAGGGCTGGCTCTGCTTCGTTCGACCCCTGAGGGTTGGCTCTGCCTCGTCCGACCTCCGAGGGCCAGCTCTGCCTCGTTCGACCCCTGAGGGTTGGCTCTGCCTCGTCCGACCCTCGAGGGCCAGCTCTGCCTCATCCGATCCTGAGGGTTGGCTCCGCCTAGTCCGACCCCAAGGGTCGGATCAGCCTCGGCCGACGTCGGAGGGCTAGCTCTGCCTCGCCCGACGTCCGAGGGCTGGCTCCGCCTCGTTCGACCCTTGAGGGTCGATTCCGCATCGTCCAACCCTCGAGGGCTGGCTCCGCCTCGTCTGACCCCTGAGGGCTGGCTCCACCTCGCCCGACGTCTAAGGGCTGGCTCCGCCTCACTCGATGTCCGAGGGCTGGCTTTGCCTCACCCAACATCAGAGGGCTAGCTCAGCCTCGCCCGACGTCTAAGGGTTGGCTCTGCCTTGTCTGACCTTCGAGGGCTGGTTCCATCTCGTCTGACCCCCGAGGGCTGGCTCTGCCTCATCCGACCCCTGAGGGTTGGCTCCACCTCGTCCGACCCCCAAGGGCTGGCTCCACCTCGCCCGATGTCTAAGGGCTGGCTCTGCCTCACCTGACGTCTGAGGGCTGGCTTTGCCTCGCCTGACGTCTGAGGGTTGCTCCACCTTGTTCGACCCTCGAGGGCTGGCTTCGCCTCGCCCAACGTCTAAGGGTTGGCTCCTCCTCGCCCGACATCCAAGTTCTGGCTCTGCCTCACTCGATGTCTGAGGGCTGGCTCTGCCTCGCCCGATCCCTCAAGCACGGATCCATTTGGAAGCTCACGACAACCACTACGGTCTAGAGGGTGTAACCCAAGGTAAAACCACTAGCACCATGTAGGGAGCAGTCATGCCCTAGCATGACCCATCCCCATGACTTGTCATTCTAGGGGACTCACATCGCCCATCGTGACGGACATGTGGTCGCTATGTTGCCCACTCCCTATATGACCACTGGCCAGCACGCTGGATCGCCGCACTGTCTGCCCGGACAGAGCGGGACATTATGACCCGCTGACAAGCACCAGGGCATGGCAGTGTCAGTGGATAGGTGCCCGGCATGGGGCTATCCCTGTCGCCGACTACCATGTCAGTGAATCACCGCACCATCCACCGGGATGGAGCGGACGTTACGACCCACCGCACCGTCCGACGTGGGGCTGTCCCTATCGCCGACTGCCATGTCAGTGAATCACCACACCGGGGTGTGGCAGTGTCAGCGGATAGGCGCTCGGCATGGGGCTGTGCCTGACGCCGCCTGCCATGTTAGTGGGGCCCACATGGAGGAAAAGAAAGGCCGACAACCCTGTAGGACTCCCTCCGCTTCTCTTCCCCTATCTTCTTCCATTTGTAACCTATGCTTTCCCTTGGCCTACAAAAGGGAAAGCAGGGCATCCCACTAAGGGATATTGATTCACAGCATCACATATCACACTACACCACAACAAAACCACTAGTCTCGAACCTCGAGCATGTAGCTGAGCAGCAACCGAGCTTTCAGTGCCCAAGTTCTGGCTCTGCCTCGCCCGATGTCTGAGGGATGGCTCTGCCTCGCCTGATCCCTCGAGCATGGATCCTTTTGGGAGCTCACGACAACCACTACGGTCTAGAGGGTGTAACCCAAGGTAAAACCACTGGCACCGTGTATGGAGCAGTCATGCCCCAGCATGACCCATCCCCATGACATGTCATTCTAGGGGACTCACATCGCCCACTGTGACGCACACGTGGTTGCTATGTCGCCCACTCCCTGTACGACCACTGGCCAGCACGCTGGATCGCCGCACCGTTCGCCAGGACGGAGCGGGACATTATGACCCGCTAACAAGCGCCAGGGCATGGCAGTGTCAGTGGATAGGCGCCCGGCATGGGGCTATCCCTGTCGCCGACTACCATGTCAGTGAATCACCGCACCATCCACCGGGATGGAGCGGACGTTACGACCCACCGCACCGTCCGACATGGGGCTGTCCCTATCGCCGACTGCCATGTCAGTGAATCACCACACCGGGGTGTGGCAGTGTCAGCGGATAGGCGCTCGGCATGGGGCTATGCCTGACGCCACCTGCCATGTTAGTGGGGCCCACATGGAGGAAAAGAAAGGCCGACAACCCTGTAGGACTCCCTCCGCTTCTCTTCCCCTATCTTCTTCCATTTGTAACCTATGCTTTGCCTTGGCCTATAAAAGGGAAAGCAGGGCATCCCACTAAGGGATATTGATTCACAGCATCACATATCACACTACACCACAACAAAACCACTAGTCTCGAACCTCGAGCTTGTAGCTGAGCAGCAACCGAGCTCTCAGTGCCCAAGTTCTGGCTCTGCCTCGCCCGATGTCTGAGGGATGGCTCTGCCTCGCCCGATCCCTCGAGCACGGATCCTTTTGGGAGCTCACAACAACCACTACGGTCTAGAGGGTGTAACCCAAGGTAAAACCACTGGCACCGTGTATGGAGCAGTCATGCCCTAGCATGACCCATCCCCATGACATGTCATTCTAGGGGACTCACATCGCCCACTATGACGCACACGTGGTCGCTATGTCGCCCACTCCCTGTACGACCACTGACCAGCACGCTAGATCGCCGCACCGTTCGCCAGGACGGAGCGGGACATTATGACCCGCTAACAAGCGCCAGGGCATGGCAGTGTCAGTGGATAGGCGCCCGGCATGGGGCTATCCCTGTCGCCAACTACCATGTCAGTGAATCACCACACCATCCACCGGGATGGAGCGGATGTTACGACCCACCGCACCGTCCGACGTGGGGCTGTCCCTATGACCGACTGCCATGTCAGTGAATCACCACACCGGGGTGTGGCAGTGTCAGCGGACAGGCGCTCGGCATGGGGCTATGCCTGACGCCGCCTGCCATGTTAGTGGGGCCCACATGGAGGAAAAGAAAGGCCGACAACCCTGTAGGACTCCCTCCGCTTCTCTTCCCCTATCTTCTTCCATTTGTAACCTATGCTTTCCCTTGGCCTATAAAAGGGAAAGCAGGGCATCCCACTAAGGGATATTGATTCACAGCATCACATATCACACTACACCACAACAAAACCACTAGTCTCGAACCTCGAGCATGTAGCTGAGCAGCAACTGAGCTCTCAGTGCCCAAGTTCTGGCTCTGCCTCTCCCGATGTCTGAGGGATGGCTCTGCCTCGCCCGATCCCTCGAGCACGGATCCTTTTGGGAGCTCACGACAACCACCACGGTCTAGAGGGTGTAACCCAAGGTAAAACCACTGGCACCGTGTATGGAGCAGTCATGCCCTAGCATGACCCGTCCCCATGACATGTCATTCTAGGGGACTCACATCGCCCACTGTGACGCACACGTGGTCGCTATGTCGCCCACTCCCTGTACGACCACTGGCCACCACGCTGGATCGCCGCACCGTTCGCCAGGACGGAGCGGGACATTATGACCCGCTAACAAGCGCTAGGGCATGGCAGTGTCAGTGGATAGGCGCCCGGCATGGGGCTATCCCTATCGCCGACTACCATGTCATTGAATCACCGCACCATCCACCGGGACGGAGCGGACGTTACGACCCACCGCACTGTCCGACGTGGGGCTGTCCCTATCGCCGACTGCCATGTCAGTGAATCACCACACCGGGGTGTGGCAGTGTCAGCGGACAGGCGCTCGGCATGGGGCTGTGCCTGACGCCGCCTGCCATGTTAGTGGGGCCCGCATGGAGCAAAAGAAAGGCCAGTAACCCTATAGGACTCCCTCCGCTTCTCTTCCCCTATCTTCTTCCATTTGTAACCTGTGCTTTCCCTTGGCCTATAAAAGGGAAAGCAGGGCATCCCACTAAGGGATATGGATTCACAGCATCGCATATCACACTACACCACAACAGAACCACTAGTCTCAAACCTCGAGCATGTAGCTGAGCAGCAACCGAGCTCTCAGTGCCCATTCGACCTTTCCATCAGAGACTTGGGACCTATCCCTCTCTCGCCCGTTTGTAACCCCTACCACGAACTTATCAGTGCTAATAACATGAGCTGCAACCATGAACTGGACATAGGGACATTCTGCCCAAACCAGTATAAACCTTGTGTCTTCTTAGCACACCATCCGGGTCAGAAGCGCAATAATACAAAGTTACTCGTTGGTGTTTACTCAAAACACCGATAGTTGGTGCACCAGGTAGGGGATTTTGCACGTCCTGATGTTCATAATCAGGCCACAGATGGCTAATCACGACATCAGCTAGGTCTCGGGCACACACGTGTGCTTTGGGGACCTAGACTTCGTCGTCATGGTGGAGGGAGAGCTAGCGCGGGCGCCCGTCGTTGCTAAACCCTTCCAGCCCACTGGCCTCGATGCGATCACCGAGGTGATCGAGGAGCTATGGCTGCATGCACTGGAGGTCCATGCCCCGAGAAGCAGCCATCCCCTTGACTTTGACTAAGGGAGGCTTGAGTGCTAGCTCGGTGTCTTCCTAGGACCCCAGCCGTCCCGGGAGGACCTGCGCCGCCTCACCTTATCGTTCGCAACGTCATGGCGTAGCTCACCGGAGGGGAGTCACTCTCACTGGAACGCCTCATCCAGAGCGCCCCGGTAGTGCTCCCATTTGGCCTCCGCAATGCCATAGAGACAGTTAGCCACCTTATGGCAGAACGCATGATTCCATCTCCCGCGAACATCGAGTTCGTGGGAGTGATCGAGCACATCATGGAATCTTTCCACGACCTCCTTGCAGAGGAGCTAGAATTGCCCTCTGGCTTTGACTCCAGAAGGGGGAGCCATCACCCCTCTCATGAATGCTTCATGATAGGTACCCCCAAGGGACACATTGAAAGCATTCCCAAGGAGGAGGCAACCCTGACAAATGACCTCAGCGACGAGGCCGAGGGGGAGACAACGGCCCTACCATGCATGCCGATGGAGCAGTTGAAAGCCTGACAACGAGAGCTCGAGGAAGCGTGACTCTAGCTTGAGCAGGAACACGCGGAGCTCGATCAGGAGATCGAGCGCCATAGAGATGGCGGGCGCGCACGCACCATGGCCTGCGATGTGAACCGAAGGATCATCGCAGACAATGAAACCCTCCCTCACTTCGCCCAAGAGAGCTAGAACATCGCCACTGCTATAGCCTTGCTCCATGGTCTTCTAGAGGCTACAACGCTCGAGGATCACCGAGCCCACCACGAGATTCACATGCTGCTTGAATGTGTGGCGGCGCAGCAGGCCGAGTGCTCGTTGTCTCGGTGACGTGAGCTCGATGCTAGCCAATGCATGCCCTTAGAACATCCCGATAGGGACACATCGGTCCACCAGGCACCACAAGGCAATAGGCAGCGCTCCACGGTCCTGGTGCATCAGCGTCTCGATCGCAACCGTAACGCACGTGACACCCTCAACGCCCGTAGGCGTACCTACGATGACCCAAGAGAGGGATCTAGCCATGGCTATCACCCTTGTTGTGGTGGGCGCTACAACAATGGAGAGGACCGAAGATCAAGTCCTAGCCTGTCAGGGCCTTAGGCCTTTGGTCAACACATCCTTAACGCTGCCTTCCCACCAAGGTACCAACCACCAACCAACATCCCAAAGTACTCTAGGGAAACAAACCCCGGACTATGGCTCAAGGATTATTGGCTTGCCTGCCAAGCCGGTGGTGTGGATAATGACGATTTCATTATCCACAACCTTCCATTGTTCTTGGCCGATTCGGCACGAACGTGGTTGGAACACCATCCGTCCAATAGAATCCAAAGTTGGGCGGACCTGAAGGAGATCTTTGTGGGAAACTTCCAGGGCAC
The DNA here is from genome assembly GCF_019320115.1 of Miscanthus floridulus. NCBI lineage: Eukaryota > Viridiplantae > Streptophyta > Magnoliopsida > Poales > Poaceae > Miscanthus > Miscanthus floridulus. The sequence continues at coordinate 26,972,101 of NC_089593.1, read as the reverse complement.
ATACAAGCACCCTAGGAACCCCTAGGACCTCAAGAACTGCCGATAGAAGGCCGGTGAAACCCTCCATGGGTACATTCGACATTTCTCTTGGTAGTGCAATGAGCTACCTAACATCACTGATGCCGACGTTATAGGTGCTTTCTTGTCTGGGACCACCTACGAGTCCCTAGTTCACAAGCTAGGACACAAGGGCCCACAAACCACCAAGGAACTCCTCGATATCGCCACTAGCCACGCCTTAGGTGAAGAAGTGGTCAGAGCAATCTTCGACCACCTCAAGGGCAAGGTGAAGCAGGATGAGGATGCCAGCGAAGGCGCCTCCAATCGTCCCTCCAAGGATCCCGATCCGACCATGGATGACGTCAAGGGGAAGGAGGACAGCTTTCCAATGCTAGATGGTAGCCTCATGATCTTCGGAGGATCAGTGGCCTACGACTCCAAGCGCCGCTAGAAGGTCGCACACCGTGAGGTCTATACAACCAAACCGGCCACGCCTACCTTCCTCCGGTGGTCAGAGTCTGCCATAACCTTCGACCGAACCAACCACCCGGAGAGCATCCCACAACTAGGGAGATATCCGCTCATGGTCGACCCGATCGTTGGTACAAAGCAGCTCACCAAGGTACTGATGGATGGGGGCAGCGGCCTCAACATCATGTACGTCGAGATGCTCGACGCCATGGGCATCAATCGAGCGCGCATCCGGCCGACCGGAGCACCTTTCCATGTCATCATGCCTAGAAAGCAGGACATGCCACTTCGGCAGATCGATCTGCCTGTCACCTTTAGGGGTCTGTCTAACTATAGGATGGAGACCCTCACCTTTGAAGTGGTTAGGTTCCATGAAACCTACCATGCCATCCTAGGATGACATGCTACGTGAAGTTCATGGCTGTTCCCAACTACACCTACCTTAAGCTGAAGATGCTGGGCCCAGGCGGGGTCATCACCATTGGCACCTTCTTTTAGTTCACCTATGAGTGCGAAGTCAAGTGTTGCGATCATGCCACAGCAATCGTCGCCTCCACAGAGCTCACGGCCCTCAGGAAGGAGGTTGCCAAAGAAGCACCCGACACCAAGAGATCGACTAGGTCCTTTGAGCCAATAGAGGGCTCCAAGGAGGTCCCCATAGACCTTGGTAGCTCTGAGGGCAAAGTGGTGCACATTGGCACCACGCTCTCCTCCAAATAGGAAAGCGCGCTCGTCGTCTTCCTCCGCACCAACAAATACATCTTTGCGTGGAAGCCCTCGGATATGCCGAGCATTCCGAGGGAAGTCATCGAGCATGCCTTGAAGATCCACCCAGGCTCCAAACCGGTGAAACAACGCCTACGTTGCTTCGATGAGGGGAAACATCGGACCATCGGTAAGGAGATCGCAAAGCTTTTGGTAGTCGGATTCATCAAGGAAGTGTACCACCCTGAATGGTTAGCCAATCCCATTCTTGTGGGAAATGGAGGATGTGTGTTGACTACACGGGTCTCAATAAAAGCATGCCCAAAGGATCCATTTCCTTTACCACGCATAGACCAGATAGTTGACTCTACCTCGGGGTGTGAGACCCTCTGCTTCCTTGATGCGTACTCTAGGTACCATCAAATCATGATGAAAGAGTCTGACCAGCTCGTGACATCTTTCATCACCCCCTTCAGATTGTTTTGCTACATCACAATGTCGTTCGGTCTGAATAATGCTAGGGCCATGTACCAGCATTGCATGCTCAAGTGTTTCGGGGACCTCATCGGGTGGACCGTTGAGGCCTACATTGACGACATCATGGTCAAGTCCAAACAGCCTAACCACCTCGTAGCTGATCTTGAGCAGAGCTTCACAAAACTCTAAGCAAATGGCATCAAGCTCAATCCTGAGAAGTGTGTTTTTGGGGTCCTGAGGGGTATGCTGCTCGGCTTCATCGTCTCAGAGCGTGGCATCGAAGCCAACCCAAAAAAAAATTTAGCCATCACGAGGATGGGCCCAATTCAGATCATAAAGGGGGTACAGCAAGTTACAGGGTGCCTCACCGCGCTCAGCTGCTTCATCTCACACCTCGGCGAATGAGGTCTCCCCCCTTATCAGCTTCTGAAGAAGGCCGATCACTTTGAATGGACATCCGAGGCCCAGGAGGCACTTGACAAGGTCAAGCAGCTTCTGACGAAGGCCCCGATCCTAGTTCCTCCTACCGATGGAGAACCCCTTCTGCTCTACATAGCGGTCGCCACACAAGTGGTCAGCGCTGCCCTGGTAGTGGAGTGAGAAGAAGAGGTGCACACCCTCAAAGTATAGCGCCCCGTGTACTTCATTAGCGAGGTCCTATCTAGCTCTAAGACCCGCTACCCCAAATCTAGAAGCTCCTCTACGTCATCCTCATCACCAAGAGTAAGCTACGCCACTACTTCGAGTTAGATCCGGTGACAGTCGTGACATCCTTCCCCCTTGGCAAGATCGTCCAAAATCAGGATGCCATGGGAAGAACCGCGAAGTGGGTACTCGAGCTGATGGATCAGGGCATTTTGTATGCCTCTTGGATAGCCATCAAGTCCTAGGTGTTGGCTGATTTCATTGCGGAATGGACCGAGGTACAAATGCCACCAGCGGTCGTCGATCAAGAGTACTAAACGATGTACTTCGACGGATCACTAATGAAGAAGGGCGCCGACGTGGGCTGGTCTTCATGTCGCCCCTCGGGGTACGCATGAGGTAAATGGTTTGCCTCCATTTCCCCTCCTCCAACAATGTGGCTGAATATGAGGCACTCATCAACGGCCTACGCATTGCCATCGAGTTGGGCATCTGACTCCATGACGTTCGGGGAGATTCCCAGCATGTCATCGACCAAGTCATGAAGGAGTCAAGCTGCCATGACACCAAGATGGTTGCGTACTACCGAGAAGTCTGCCGGCTGGAGGACAAGTTTGATGGCCTTGAGCTCAACCACATCCCAAGGTGCCTCAATGTGGCAGCCGATGCGCTTGCGAAAGTGGCATTCTGCTGAGAGCTGGTGCCAATGGGTGTCTTCGCTAGTGACCGACACAAGCCCTCGGTTTGCTATGAGGAGTTGGAACAAGCCCGTGATAGTCCACCTAATCCAGGCTCAGGGGTTGACCAACTGTCGGCTCCGTCCAGCCCCGAGGTCATGGAGCTTGAAGAGGACCCAGCGACAGAGCCCGACGCTCTGGTCGATTGGAGGACACTCTACCTCGACTATCTCCTCCATGACACGCTGTCGACGGACAAGATGGAGGCTTGACAGCTCGCACGCCATGCCAAGTCTTTCATCCTTGTGGAGGGCGAAATCTATAAGCGAAGCCACACCGGGATCCTACAATGCTACATCCCCATCGAACAAGGGAAGCATTTGCTGAGCGATATCCATGGTGGGGTCTACGATCACCATGCCACACCTAGAACCTTGGTCGGAAACACGTTCCAACAAGGCTTCTACTGGCCCATTGCAGTAGCCAATGCTGAGCAGATCGTGCGCGCCTATGAAGGATGTCAATACTACGCTTGGCAAACTCACCTCTCAGCCGAAGCGCTCCAGACGATCCCCATCACATGGTTGTTTGTAGTCTAGGGGCTTGATCTGGTTGGACCTCTCAAGAGGGCACCCAGAGGTTACACCCACTTGCTTGCCACCATAGACAAGTTTATAAAGTGGATAGAAGCTCGGCCGATCTCCACGATCAAATTCGAGCAAGCCGTGCTGTTCTTCCTCGACATCATACATCGTTTTAGAGTCCCAAACTCCATCATCTTGGACAATGGCACACAGTTCACTGGAAAGAAGTTCCTTTGATTTTGTGATGAATACCACATCCGGGTCGATTGGCCGCCATCGCGCACCCCCGAACGAACGGACAGCTCGAGCGCACAAATGGCATGGTCCTACAGGGCCTCAAGGCTAGGATCTTCAACCAATTGAACAAGTTCGGCGCATGGTGGGTCACTGAGCTTCTGGTGGTACTCTGGAGCCTAAGGACAACCCCCAGTCGAGCCACCGACTACACACCCTTCTTCATGGTCTACGGTTCCGAGGCTATCCTCCCAACCGACCTCGACTATGGAGCACCAAGGATCAGGGCATATGATGAATAGGGAACCAAGGTGTCCCTCGAGGACACCATGGACTAGCTGGACAAAGCATGCGACATTGCCCTCCTCCGCTCAGCCAAGTATGAGCAGGCGCTACGACGATACCACAAAAGACGAGTGTGGGGTCGAGCCTTCAACATCGGGGACCTGGTCCTCAGCCTCGTCCAGAGCAACAAGGACCACCACAAACTCCCCCTGCTGTGGGAGGGACCATACGTAGTTGTAGAGGTGCTCCGTCTAGGCGCCTACAAGCTCAAGTCCATCGACGGCAAAGTCTTCAACAATGCCTGGAACATCGAGCAGCTATGTCGCTTTTACCCCTAATAAACGCATGCTTTCTATTATTAGTTTTGTTATCAAAACTCCCTGATCCTTCATGACATCCAACCCCAGCAGGTACAAGGGGTCGGGCTTCACTCAAGGGCTGGTATGAGTATATTTATCCTGCAAACATTGTCTATGCCTGCCCCCTTTTCTCATGTTAATGCCTAGGAGCTAGGTTTTTGGGAACAAGCTCTGAGCATAACTAGTCAAACTGCGAGAAACCTACGCCCCAGCGGCTACGGCGCCTTTGCTCACCAGCATGATCAAAGTTGTCTCACCCGCACTCTGAGCTTTTATGACCTTAATTACACTCATATCCGATGGAGGCTTTCTGAACCCATCACTCTTACCATCGAGGTAAAACTGGTGCTGTCGGGTTCATAAATCCGGGGTCCCTCGGGGACTGGCTTCCACGCTAGGGCTCGGCCCAGGAGGATGGTCTTTTTTCTTCTGGACTGGCCCGAGAGTCAAAATTCAACAGACCGGAGCACTCGCTTCAGGCCCTGGCCGCCTTCGGCCCACTTTCCGACCAGAGCACTAGCTCAGGCTCAGGCCAACTCCAACGGCCTCTCTGATCGGAACGCTAGCGTCAGGCCCTGGCCGCCTTCGCACGGCCTCCACTCAGAAAGCCTAACCTGAGGACCTTCTCCGACTCCGACCCCGTGTCTTCGACCGGGGTTCATAGAAAACCCTACCCATCACTATTCTCCGACTGGCGCGCCAGAACCGACTGGAGACATCCGACCGGGTACACCCACTCAAAAAGAACCAGAAGGCGTACGATGGAAGGCAAGACGGGGTTCGCAAGTCAAACCATGGCACCAGGGACCATACCCTATGGAACAGTACTTTACAAACCGCCCTGCCACAAACAGTATTGTAGGCGCAGACGTTTACCTCTATAGTATTGTAGGCGCCGGTCAAAACACCCGTACGGTAAGACCCCCCATGTGCCTCTTGGCATCAACAGTATTGTGGCTGCCGAAATTCACCGTATCAGGTGAACATGGCAAAGCCATGCCTCCAGTCGGCAAGACAACATTTTTGCAGGTACCGACGTCCTCTAGTCTTGAAGAAAGCAGCTCAACCTCCCACTTGTACCTGACGTTCTATAGTGACATCAACAGTATTGCAGGCGCCCACCATTATCCTGTCCCCGTCGGTGTGGGCAACAAGGCTTAGAAATGTCCGTACTCTCTCTCCCTTTCACTTGTAAAGCCATCCCCTTCTTCTATAAAAGGGGATGTGCTCCCTCCAAACACAGACAGTTAACCCAAGTCAACCTCTTCAAGTTCAGGTTCATTAGATCGATAGCTGGCAACCCCTCAAGCACACGCTAGGACACTTCATTCATAGCATAGCTCCTGTCGATCTTGGCCCTTCCGACTGGACCGACCGGACACCCCATCTCTCTCTCTCTCGTTTGTAACCCCACTATAGACTTTGAGCACCTGGGCTCGGGAATAAAGTCACTGACCGACCCACACTGGACATAGGGCACGTTGCCTGAACCAGTATAAATCCCATGTCATTGAGTGCTAGGCCACCTCTGATCACAACGTGCAGTAAAACTACAAATATTTACTAGTTGGTCACTTTCTGTACCGATAGTTGGCGCCATCCATGGGGAAGATGCTATATGTTCAACACTTTTTTGGTAATCAAAAGGCCCATTTCTCCACCACCCCCACTGTGGTGGGCTCAGGCGATACGATTCGCTTCGGCTCGATGGAATTTCCCGCACTCTCGCCCGCCGGGATGCGGGTTCCACCCGTCTTCGAGCCTTCCTCGGCCTTCCGCTTCGGAAGCCTAGACTTCGCCGCCGACCGTCTCGGCGTACTCCACCTCCGCGAGGAGACTTGTGACCCGGCACCCATCGGAGGGACGTCCTCCATCGACTCCAGGATGTGCGACTTCGACGGCGCGGCATCTGTGCTTCTATCTGAGCAAACTCTCTACTCAAACCCCGCTGTAAGTAATACACGTACTGTTACTTACTCTTCATTTACTATCCCTAGTCGAGCACCCGAAGAGACTGTGTCATCCACGCTGCAAACACCGCACGATTGGTTCCCCTATGGCCTCACGTCCTCTATGGATACGTACGCCTGGGGACTCCGAAGGGTTCTGCACCTTTCCCCCTCACATCTGAATTCGTGGGAGTGGCAAGCCACGCTCCTGCCGCTTCCCACGAACCCTTGGATGGTGAGGGTATGAGCAATTATTCTAGCGTCGGCGACGTGGCACCACGCCACCATTCGTCCCAGGAGTGCGCCATGGTGGACGCTCCGGGATAGCCGCCGGTGGTTGTGGAATCTACACAGACTCACACCCCTTCGGACCGGTGTGTGGAGGCCCTCGCGTCTACACAAGCGCACATTGAGGAATTGTGACAATGGCGGCAGAACCAGCCACTGCCTGTGCCGGCTCGGTCGGCCCAGCACGTCACGCCCCACGCACACGGCCTAGCGGGTGGCGCCTAGGGTCATGCCCGTCAGGTCAAACGTGACATCATGAACGAGGGAAACGATGTCCCACAATTCACTCGGGCTGGCCAGAATATTGCTGCTGCAGCGATGCTTCTACGTGGTGTTCCCAAGCCCGTCGACCCTCAGGAGCGGGCAGTCTACCAGAACCTCTGGGTTTTAGTAGAAGACGCCGCCGTCCAACAGGCAGAAAGCTCCGCGTCACGACTCTGACGTGCGCCCTCTCTCCCCACCAGGGAAACGAGGACACACCAGATGGATCGCTCCATTCGCTCGCCACTACAGCCGTCAGGACCAGCTTAGAGTGCGGTAGTCGTGCCACGGTCCGACCAGGCGCCTGCACCGCACCTACCATCAGTACACGAGTGGCCCGATCCACACCAGGACACCCGTAGCACCATTGGCAACCGACATTGGTCCCAACGTGATAACGCTATCCACCATACGGCGGCAGGTGCCACGAATCTTGGCCAAACCATCGAGGGAACCGGCAAAACGCGCCCCTGGCACAGTCACTGGCTGGACGACCAGAGCCCCAGCCCCTTGGGCCTAGGGCCTCAGGCCTTTAGCCAGCGGATCCGAAAAGCACCGTTCCTGTAGCGTTTCTGGCCACCCACCAACATCACCAAATACACTGGGGAGAGAAACCCAAGCATTTGGCTTGAAGACTTCTGGCTTGCCTGTCAGGCCAGAGGAGTGGATGATGACTTCTTCATCATTCAATATCTTCCCATTTGCGTGGGGGAACATGTTCGGGCATGGCTCGAATTCCTTCCGCACGATAGCATCCGCGACTGGGCGGACCTTAAGAGGGTCTTCGTCGGGAATTTCTAGGGGACGTACATCCGACCAGGGAACTCCTAGGACCTCACGAGTTGTCAGCAAGAGCCCAGTGAGTCCCAACAGGATTACATCCATAGGTTCTCCCAACGATGCAACTCCCTCCCTGACGTCATTGACATAGACGTGTGGCAGAACCTCCTAAATTATAGGACCCACATGCACTTGTCACTGTCCAACGACCTTTGACGACTATGCATATGTTCCTGGTAACTTAAGAAGTCTATCGGGTGTCCTCGGGGAACCCCGAATCATCCACGATTTCCGAGCAGGATCACATTACGGAGTCATTGCAGTATTACAACATTTATTCAAATATATACATCAGAGTAAAATAGTGGAAGTCTTACGATAACTTAGTTTACAAACCAGTTATTTCAAACCTTACAAACTAAGTTTGATAATTATTACAAACCATAGTAGTAGTGGAGTGGCATAATTAACATAAAAATAACACACAAAATAAGCATCCTGCCCATGGATCACACATTCACTTATCGTCATCGACCTGAACAACAGTCATGCAGTAGGGTCCAAAATAGACTTGCTCATGAGGCTCACCTACAACAAGGGTCAACGAACCCTGAGTACAAAAGTACTCAACAAGACTTAGCCGAAATAAAACTAAGAAGACTCAGAAATGCAGGCTCAGGGATTCAAGGTATGGCTTTAGCAATAATCAAAGTTCTTTTGCGTAAAAGCTCTTTAACAAAATTCTTTATCTCAACATGTAAAACTTTATAAGTACCACATATGAATCTGCCATGATCCATAATGAGATCATGAACTTCATATCAAACTCTTTCTCAAACCTTACTCAAGTTCCAGTTATTAACTACGATGATGAACAGTGAGTTGAGTTTCCATAACCGAGGAGCAACGACGATTCGAACCGATTACAAACCTAGCTGGGAATTCCAGACCACATGACATATGCAGGTCTCTGACCTACATATATCAACCTGCACTCAGATCCTCTAAAACAAGAATGGATCCGCGCCACCCGAGAATACAGTACTCCACCATTCCAGCTCATGGCCATGTGGGTACACGCTACTCTCGCCATCTCTCCACTCCCAGTGCGCGAGTAGCCATTCTCGTAATAGAATAGCCGAGTTAAGGCTTACCGGAGTATGTGGTTAGTACTACAAAGTCTCACCTCATGCAATTCAACAACGGACGGACCTTAATCGACACATGCAGAAAGAAGCCGCTCACAAGACCTCCATGTCTTGTGGCTCTCACACACCGAGTTCGCCCGGTCTAGATTTATTACTTCACATGCTCATATCTCATGATAACATAAGTAACCAAACGTAACCAAAGATCCATTTAAAAATTCGCATGTGACAGGTAATCACCCGGCTAAGCATGACTAAGCATAACTAGGCATTTACGAATTTAAAACTGGTAACAAGGTAGATATGGAAAAACAAGGTTGGTAATGCACCAATTAGGTTTCCACTTGACTCCTAATCAATTAATGCAGTATATAAAAGCAAAAGCGATAAAAATTATAAAACACAAGGTAGGTTTAAATGCATCCGGGGCTTGCCTTCGTTGACGGAAAAGTTAGGTTCCTGCGACGTTCCACAATTATCAGATCCGACCTCAACAAACAGATTAACCTCCTCTGCAACTTGATTAACTACCACGTGTTCACCTTCGTTCACTACATGTAGTAACAATGCCATGTTTAACATGATGCGGGATACGAAACATGATGCTCGATGATGGATGCAAAAATTAACAACTCGAATACAACTTTTCTTCGTGGTACAGTTGCAAGTCAAACTAACTAAACCTTTTTCGTAACACATACATCATTTGCCAAGGATCATTACCAACTAATGACCCAAGGTCATCACTCAATCAAAAATTCAAGAAAAACCTAAATCATTAAAGGTTACTATTTGCTTTTATGAATTAATTATTTAATTCAAAATTATGAAATAAATCAACTTATTCTAATTGAGCTCAAAATTTTAGTAAAGGTTCATCACATGATAAGTAAGTGGCAAAACAAATTTCATATTTTTTGGATAATTAATTAAGCCTAGAAAAATTATGGAAACTCATTTAGTAATTAATTAAGCAATTTTTATCACATTCAAAAAGTATAGAAAATCAACATTTCATATTTTTCTTAAATAATATACATCATATAGAGGTCACACAAAAATTTTCATAATTTTTGGAACTCTAAATAATTCTACACAAAAATAAAAAATCATATCACTATTCATTCAAATCTGAAAAACAGAAAATTCATTTTGAACGCTGAGTCACTGACAACCGACCCCACTTGTCATCTTCAACCTTCGGCGCTGACCACGGCAATGACGCGCTGACCAGCGATAACTCGCCGCTGGTGAGGTCCCCAGCCAAGGCGAACCAACAGAGCCAGGGGAGAAAACCGTAGATGAGCACCGTGCAGCCCTAGCCCGGTCTAGCAGACCGGGTCATCTCAACCTTCTCGTTCGATCCTGAACCTCTCGCCAAGCCCATAGAATCTCCATCAAGGGGAGACCAAAAGGCCACCTAGATTGGTCTCCAGAACGACCTAGGCATCTGTCAGGTTGCAGGTAAAGGAGTAGTGGAATGTCATAAGAGGGCTATGCCGACCCCGTCACGAACCATGGACCCAGATTGCACTCGATCACACCCGTTAGCGAACTCACCGAGCTAGTCATTCGAGCCCGAGCGATCGGGATAGGCGACGAAACTCAACCCCCTTGGTTTGTGAGGAACCAGATAGGGTAACGCACATAAACTCACGTCGACCCCTGCGAAGGCCCGATAGGGCTCGGGGGCTCAAGAAAAATGCCAAGGACGGCGACCTCGAACTCGCCAGATCCACGACTACGACTCGCCTGGTCCCCAGCATGCACCGACGCCAGGACCCGTGAGCACCGCCTCGTCTGATCTTTAACTAAACTAACAACGTCTTCGTAACGGCTTCGGACGGCTTCACTGCGCTCCAAAGAAACCCTGGGACCGCGACCCTAAACTCACGTTGACAGGATCGGTGACATCCGGCTACGGCTCTTGGGACTGTGACTCCAAAACTCACGTCGATAGGATCGGCGACATCCAGCTACGGCTCTTGGGACCGCGACTCCTAAACTCGCGTAACGACTTCAAACGGCTTCATTGCACTCCAATAAAACCTAGGACCACGACTCCTAAACTCACGTAATGACTTCCTGAACTAACTAAACTAACGCTCTCGATCCACGGCATGCACCGACGCCTAGGTCCATTCACAAAACTCCGCCTCACCCGATCCCGCGGCGCACATCGACGGCAAAAGATCAGTGAGCTCTGACACAACCGAACCGAGCTATCTCCACCAACAGCGCGCACCGACACTAGGGTCCATTCATGACTCTGACTCACCCGATCCCATGATGCAACGACACCGTGGTTAAACAAAATTCCATCTCAAACTAAAAAACACACATACACGCCTGCTGAGACAACACCCAGCCAGTTCGGCCCGAACCGCCTAGGGCTCGGGGGTTACACCCGCGGGTGCGCTTGCACGCACCCACCGACAAAACAGAAAAACATCCCCCGTTGACAAACTCAGAAACACCCCCCAGCCGGTTCAGCACGAACCGCCCGAGGGCTCGGGGGCTACACCCATGAGTGCGCTCGCGCGCACCCACCGGCAAGACAAAAATCCCCTAGACGATTATGAAACATTCTCAATTTTCCACGAAGGGAAAATCCACATAATGAATTATAATATGATGAAACCAGGAGTTGATTCCATCATATTATCATATATCAGTTGATATCACAGTCATACATCGTAAGATTACAAGAATACAAGATATTACATCACTGGGGAACACACCTATTACAGAGTTAATCTAGCGGAAGACTATCGAGTGAAGGCTCCTCCTCCACAGGTCATCATCAGAGTTGGCGTAGTGCAGCGTAGATTCCATCTCCGAACCAAACTTGAGCGTAGGCACGAGACCTCCTAATCCTTCTAAAGTTAGCATCTCTGAGAAGCAGGAAAATCTGCATACCGCCAGAGGTGTGCAGGCCATGGTCAGCACCGATGAGCTTTAGTGGAAAAGATAAAACAAGGGGATCTGGCGATCCTAACATTTGGCTGTGGTTTGCATCCTTAGCGCATGAGAAGTAAGCAACAGTATGATTGTAATAATATCCAGTTTTTAACACATTCCTGGCCACACACATCCACATCCATCCATATCCATCCACCAACCCATCCCAACCATAACCACACCACCATCACCACATCTCATCTCACACACTCAGGTCGATAGGCCGACTCCCTCTCGGCACTTGTCTCAACGGCCCGCAGCCCCTGGCTCATGGCTAGAAAATACTCCAAACCCTGGAGGGAGGAAAGAAGGACTCATCTCCTATCTAGTTTAAGCGAAACCCAGGAAAGGTCCATAACCGACAAGTCGGCATATGTATCGATCGATCAACCAAACACTCTGCAGAGGTTTTACATACCCACAAGATAGCCATCCTCGATGGTGCCCCGTCTAGGCAGATTTCGACCGCTTGCTAGCCTAGAACAATGCCACCCTACCTCTTAGCCCTGGAACATCCCAAGCCTAGTCTGGGATGGCTGATACTGTGAGTCGTAGATAGAGCCGGGGCCCTCCGGGTGTCAAGAGCCAGGTCCACAAGGCCTCCTAAAGTCTCGGAAGGGTGTGGGGGCAACCGCGCACCCCGTACCTCCTTGCACACGTTCACCTAGCAGTAGTGGCATTGTTCTACCAAGTAGTCCGACCGTCCCGCACCATATAGGGCGAGTGGGATGTAAAGGATTCCTGGTGAGTTTGAGTACTAGTAAGTCCTTAGGGATTGACCAAGCCAGAATGTCTTCATCAGGGTTTCCAATTACCGTGCCACCACAGCACCTCTACCCCAGGCTCCACCTCTCTGAGGTTCACACCCAAGGCCACCTCCAATTACCATTTACCCGCCACAGGTATTCCATATCCAAGTGCCCAGGTAGCACCATATGGCAAGACTCGCCCAAGGCTCGTCGTTATTCCAGCTCGGTCGACACAACCCTCACTCTCCACGCACCCAAGACACACGCAGCACGCTCACACACCACCCAGTCCGGCACCCATAACCAAACCATTCCTAGGGGGTTCACCACCAGCATCACATCCCTGATATAATGCGAAGTGGAGTTAATAATAAGTATAGTGGTGTAATATGCAAGCAAGCAGGCAAGTAAGCATATGTAAGTGAGCGAATGTGCAAAGCAGGGTGATGTGGTAGAGTGGGTTGCATCAGGGTAATAATGGCTCAGGTAGTAGCATGCATTAAAGTACTAGCAAAGGAACAATTATAAAGCGCTAGCAGTTCTAGATATTATGCAATGTCTAATAGGATTCTCTAAAAGAAGGTGCTGCCATGACACCTGCGATGTAGAGGTAGTAGTGGTACAATTCTCCATTCGTTGGCGTTCAATCAACGGGGGTCACCTCCTCCTGAGCTGACTCCATTTTGTAGTCCTTGTCGTCGCCCACGTTCTCTTGATCCGATCGTCAGCTACTCTGCGAAGCGACACGCAAGGCAAGAGAACACCCAACACCTGGAAAGACGACGAGACGCAGGAAGATCCAACAACACCAACAAGATGCAAAAGACACGAGGCTTAGCCCTCTCGGCGGTTGTCCGATCTCCTCGGGCCAAAGAAATACAAGTGGTGGTTTGCTAAGTACAAGCTTAGTCATGGCCAAGCCAGTATGGCTTTACGATAAATGGTTTAAGCCAGAGCTTATCCAGAGCAAACACCATGGCTCACGAGCTTTCGATCCGGTGTCATTGAATTTGACGGGGATTGGAAGTCGGGCCCCAAGAAAGAAGAACGATGGGGTTTGACTCTTGTAGCCTTTCCCCCCAAATCACAATTAGATGTGAGATGCAAACAAGAACAAGTAACACTATTGTGACTTGGCTCCAACGTACTTCAGCTCACTCGCTATGGTAGAAAGCGGTAGCGCAGAGAGATTGGACAACAACGGGTTCTCTCAATCCTCACGACATAATAACATCGGGAGCTGCGAAGAGAGTTGCTCAGCACAACAAAGGAAGTGGGGTTAGCTATGCACATCCATGTCATGTTCTCAGACACATCTTCAGGAGAGATGGTTCTAGACGGCCGATCGGGTCGACACACATGGGTCCGAGGTACGACATAGACTATAGCTTCGCTAACTAAAAAGAGATAGTCCGGTCTTTGATCCAATCGCCATGGACAAGGCGGGATCGAACAGAGCAGGCTATCGGGGCAACAAGAGCAAGAACGTCCAAGAGCAAGGTCCACTTCTTCTAACGCACATGCTACGACAAAGACGGGGCATCAGAAGGAGCGACACTCAAGAACACCAAGTGTGTAAGCCACTTGTAGGGTACCCGACCTAGGTGTACTGGTACTGAGATATCTCTTGGATTCGAAGCGGTGCGGTTGTCACCGCGAGAATCAGAGAAACGTGATGGTCAAATGGGGTACAAGCATACAAGGGCTTGAGCATGAGGAAGCAGCTAAAAGCGAAAGAGAGGCGTAGCTCCGTGGTCATGGCGAGGTGAACTCGCGGCCACAAGCTATACCAATGAGTTGGCATCCATCGTTCCACGATTGTTATCTCCCAGGTCATCTCCCACAGGACTTGGTCATGGAGGGCTCAAAGCGTGCGGGTGATATCCGCATCGATGTTAGTATCAACATCGAATCCATCACGACCATGTTCTAGGGCCGAAGACAGGTGCTAACACTTGTGGTATTATGAAGTCAACTAAAAAGCGAGGGGTCGGGTTACACTCAGCATCACGATCATGGCGAGACGGATCCCACGATCGTAACGTCCGAACAAGGTATGATCTCTCAGCCGGCTCGAAGGCTCGGCACACAGGCAACAACACCAACAACCAACGATAAGAACCAAACATGACCGAAGACACAACAACTCGACACGGTTGAGGAGTAGCACATTCCATAGTTGGGGATAGGCAGACCTGCACAAGGGCATGGTGTAGATAGATATAGATAGATCAAGATCATGTATTGTAAGTGGACGAACGAGTATAAGAATGAGCGGAAAGGGGCTTTCGTCGGTGGTCGGAGATGTCACCGAGGTGGTCGGTGAGATCACCGTTGTGGTCGGAAGGCTGGCTGAGGTGGTCGGAGAGCTTTGCCAATGTGGTCGGTGAGATCGCGGAGGTGGTCGAAAAGTTTACCAACGTGGTCGGAAAGGTTGCCGAGGTGGTCAGAAAGCTGGCCGAGGTGGTCAGAGAGTACTTAAGGGTTGGTCCACATCGTGGTGCTCGTCAACGGTGGTCTCAACAACGGTGGTCTCGACAATGGTGGTCTTGGCAAAGGTGGTCTCGATATCTCCTCAACGGCATGCACTTGCAAGGCAAGGCGACCGGAACGTCGGAAAGACTCCTCTTGTCATCGGTGCGATGCTAGGGATCACTCAGTTTCTCAATGGCTCGCCCTCATTTAACGAGGCAGTCGGAATGTCGGGGATGGACTCCATACAACGACAGCAGAAGATGTGGAGTCCCAAGGGCTGTTATAACTTGTCCCGGAGGGTTGTGGCTTCTTCTGGCCAGCTACGGCCTGCTGTGGCTAGCTGTGGCTTGCTATGGCTCGCTGTGGCTGGCTACAAGTGGCTATGGCGTTGGCTCGCACACGTGGCTCAGCATAGGACTATGCATGGGCATGCGAATGGCCGCGGCGGTGTGGTCCCGAGGCTCACGTGACGTCATGTAGAGGCATGGCCGTGCGTCACCACATGCAAGTGAGTGTGCATAAGCCCACGGCTCATGGCGTGCGTCCACGAACGACGGGCGAAGCAAGGCTAGGGCTCTAGGTCCGTGTGTGGGGGTTAGGAAAGTCCATGGCACACCTATACGCCTCCCAAGCGGAAAAGCGAGGGTTACGCTAGCATCAGCTACACAGGGGCGGTCTAGGTGTTGCGTACGGTCTCTAGGAGTTTGGTCACGGCCATGGCTAGGACATGGCATTCTCGGTGTACTCGAGCTCATGGTGGTCACAAAAGGATGGGCTAGGCCTCACATGAGCGTGTAGTGGTGGCCACAGTGCGCTATGGTTGGGCATCCAAGGTCATGGCACAGTGTTTTTCTATGTAACGTAAACCGGCTCATGCTAGTGTCATCCGAGGCGTGAGTGCAACGGAATGACACGACGAGTGCGTGTGCATGATGTGTCCAAGGGCATTGGCATCGTGCGGCTGACGAGGCCCCTGCAGAAAAACACGGCTCGAAGGTCGGACACATGGAGGGGTCATCGGTCTTGGGCTAGCAACACGTAGGGCTTTAGTCCGGCTTTGGTTTGCAATAGCGGCTCGAAGGCCGGGTAGGCATTGGCAAGGCGGGGTTCGGTTCGAGGCTTGACATAGTCGAGGTGGGGGTTGGTCATGGTGTCCGGGCATGCTGCGGCCATAGGTGGCCTACCAGAGCACGCCTCGCTTGGCAACGGCTTGTTGCGGCCTCCTCTGGCCGGCTATAGCCAGTTGCTGGCCAACTGTGGCTTGCTGGTCATGGCTGTGGCTAGCTATAGGTGGCCAGGGTCGGCTGTGGCCGGTCAGGCCAGAGCAGCGGGTGGCTGGAGGGGCGACGGAGTTGGTGAAGGGTGCTTCAAGGCCTGCTGCTTCCCTACGAAGTGAAGGAACGTGGCACGAAGGCCAGTCTTAGGCATAAACTCCACTACGGTGCAAGGGAAGGCAAAAACTTGGCTTTGGGAGGCTCATCGTCATCAGAGGATGGAGGCAGGCCGCCTGGTGTAGGAAGGGTTCGGTGCGGTAGATCGCATCAAGGTAGTGGCACTTCCGATCGTGGCCGCGACGTCGTGGTGTGGCTGACCGGGCTTGGTGGATGGAGGTGGCGCCGGTGGCTCTTGGCTGCGGTTCAGGGCGACGCTGCCGTGGTCGGGGTGTAGGGCGAGGTCGCGTGGTGCGGCTGGTGGCGTGGTCACAGCACGGCGAGGGGGCTCGGAACGACGCGACGGGGACGACGTGGCCTCCGAGCGTCGTGGCTTGGCACAGAGGAGAGTTGGGTGAGGCTGTGACGGGGTCGCTGCTGCGGCCGTGACTTCCCCGAGCGTGCTGGGCCATCGTCGCCGTGCAGTTGCGGCAGGGGGTGAAGCAGAGGTGGTCCGGCTTCCATGGGAACACAAATCACGGCACGAGGGCCGATCTTAGTCAAAGACGACGACAGGGAAAGGGGGAAAAATGGGAGCTTTGGCAACGACGCTGCTCATCGGTGAGCACGGAGCGGCATCGAGGAGATGTCACGGTTGACGCCGAGCTGGAGCGGGGTCGCGACGTGCGGGCTCTGAACGGTGTGGCTCAGCGACGGGGTACGATGGCGCAGCGTCGGTGGCGAGGTGGCTCGCCGCGCGTGCTTGCTCGGCATCATGCCGTGGTTGCGTTGGCTTCTTGGGCTCCCGCCGCGGCGTCGTTGGTGGGTGCGGAGGAAGGGAGAATGAGGTAGAGGGGGTAGGGCTCTGTGGCGGCTGGGAGAGGGAGTTCGGGAGAGGTGCCGGAGTTGGGGTTCTTATAGCGCGCCAGCTAGGGCTGCCGGGGGGTCACGGATGGTGGCAATCCTCGGGGTCCGTGCTTCCTGCCCACGCGGTGCGCATCGAGCGGGGGTGCGGAGCTGGTGAAGCACGGGCGTGTGCTTTGCCACCCGAGCGGTGGCGGTGTGGGAGCAGGTCACGGCACGCTTGGCCTAGGGTTCCAGAAGGGGCATGCGGTGCGCGTGCAGGGCGCATGCATGCGTGTCCGAGCGGGCGGCGGCGGCTGGGAGCGGCTGGGAGCGCCTGGAGGCCAGGGCGCTGCCCTAGGGTTGGCAAGGGGGTGCCGGTTTTGGCTGCTGGCCAGGCTGGGCCGCGGCTTGCCGGGCCAGGCTAGGCTGCTGCGCCAGTTGGGCCAAGGGAAAGGGGATGGTGGGCTTGGAGGTATAAAAGGAAAAGGATTTTTCCTTTTATTGTTTCAAGGAATTTGAATGAGTTTTTAGGAGAGGTTACATGGAATATAAAGAGAAGTTGAAGTACAATACAACGAATTTCAAGAGGAGTTCAAAAATAATTGGAGAGGTGTGATTTTTATGATTTCGGATCAAATGAGTTCAAAAGAAATGTGATGGGGATTTATAAGATATTCAAAAAGGAAATTAAGAGGGGTTGCTACGGATCGTGCACTCCGACATGAAACCCAAATCCAGATCAAAAACTCCGGCAAGCTCCTACAAGTAATTCTATATGCATACAACAATTTATTTATAAATTGTTCTTTGTTTGACCTAGCATCTACATGCTCCACATATTGTAGGAAAAATTTTAAAAAGTTCGTATTTTTGGCTTCTCAAAAACCCGGGTTGTTACAGATTATGCCCGAATCGCCCGGGGGCTCGGGGGCTCCTGTCGGGTTCATAAACCCGGGGTCCCTCGGGGACCGGCTTCCACGCCAGGGCTCGGCCCAGGAGGATGGCCTTTTTTTAATTCTAGACCGGCCCGAGAGTCTAAATTCAACAGACCGGAGCACTCGCTTCAGGCCCTGGCCGCCTTCGGCCCATCTTTCTGACCAGAGCACTAGCTCAGGCTCAGGCCAACTCTGAACGACCTCTCCGATCAGAGCACTAGCGTCAGGCCTCGGGCGCCTTCGCACGGCCTCCACTCAGAAAGCCTAACCCGAGGACCGCCTCTGACTCCGACCCTGTGTCTTCGACCAGGGTTCATAGAAAACCCTACCCATTGCTATTCTCCGACTGGCGCGCCAGAACCGACTGGGGACATCCGACCGGGGACGCCCGCTCGAAAAGAACCAGAAGGCATATGAAGGAAGGCAAGACGGGGCTCGCAAGTCAAACCATGGCACCAGGGACCATACCCTGTGGAACAGTACTTTACAAACTGCCCTGCCACAAACAGTATTGTAGGCGCTGACGTTTACCTCTACAGTATTATAGGCGCCGGTCAAAACACCCGTATGGTAAGACACCCCATGTGCCTCTAGGCATCAACAGTATTGTGTGCACTGGAATTCACCGTATTAGGTGAACGTGGTAAAGCCATGCCTCTAGTCGGCAAGACAACATTTTTGCAGGTACCAACGTCCTCCAGTCTTGAAGAAAGCAGCTCAACCTCCCACATGTACCTGACATTCTACAGTGACATCAATAGTATTGCAGGCACCCACCATTATCCTATCTGTGTCGGCGTGGGCAACAAGGCTTAGAAACATCCATACTCTCTCTCCCATTCACTTGTAAAGCCATCCCCTTCTTCTATAAAAGGGGATGTGCTCCCTCCAAACATAGATAGTTAACCCAAGTCGACCTGTTCAAGTTCAGGTTCATTAGATCGATAGCTGGCAACCCCTCAAGCACACGCTAGGACACTTCGTTCATAGCATAGCTCCTGTCGATCTCAGCCCTTCCGACTGGACCGATCGGACACCCTATCTCTCTCTCTCTCTCTTGTTTGTAACCCCACTATAGACTTTGAGCACCTGGGCTCGGGAATAAAGTCACCGACCGACACTGGACGTAGGGCATGTTGCCTGAATGAGTATAAATCCCGTGTCATTGAGTGCTAGGCCACCTTCGATCACAACGTGAAGTAAAACTACAATTATTTACTAGTTGGTCACTTTCTGTACCGACAGGTGCCCAGGTCGATCGAATGGCTCAAAACTGCCGCCGAGAGACAAGCACCCTTACTTTATGTATTAATTTCTCTACCAAGCCTCCTACCCTAGCAACAGCATGGGGTCGGACATCGCTCAGGGCTGGCGAGAGTGTCTATTCGCTAGACATTCTCTTTGCTTGGCCCCTCCTTACATTTAAAAACTAGAGGAATGGTGTGCGGGCGCAAACTTTGAGTAAAACTGGTTGAACTGCTAGGACCCTATGCCCCAGCGGCTATGGCATTTTTGCTCACCAGCATGATTAGAGTCTTTGTCTCTGCACTCCAAGATTTTGCCTCCACCTTCTTGGGAAGGGTTTGGAGAGGCCTACCCATGGAATCTCCATCGAGGAGAGACTGTCAGGTCACCCAAGTTGATAGAGTGGCTCAGGCCACTGCCGAGAGATAGATACTGAAGACTGGGATGCTCGTGTAGGTTACACCGGCCCCATCACGAACATCAGACCCAGACCCCGCACGGACATATCCGGTAAGAGCTCATAGAACCCATCACTCGTGCCATTGAGGTAACATTACTGACCCCCACTTTTTCTTTATATGATCATTCATTCATACATTCATTCATTTATTCATCCCATACATCCAAGCATCACATATGCAGTTGCCACATCACAAGGCTTCGCGTCGCGTTAGGAAGTGGTAGTCATCTCATTCGATATGAGTGGCGACCGACCGAGGTTCGAAGGCCGGCCCACGAAGGGCTCGAGGCCACCTCGCATCAAACAAAGCTAGGGGAGAAAAACAGAGATGAGCCCTAGCGGCCTTGCCCGACCCCACTCTAAAGCGGATAGGGACATCTCGACCTTTCTCATTCGATTCTAACCATGAGCCAAGCCCATAGAATCTCCATCGAGGGGAGACCAACGGGCCACCTGAGCCTATCGAATGGCTCGGGCATCTGCTGGGAGGCGGGTTAAGAAGTAGTGGAATGCACACGAGGGCTCTGCCGACCCTGTCAATGGATGACAGACCTGTATTCCACTTGAACATGCCCATTAGCGAGCTCACCGAGCGCAACACTCGAGCCATTGAGGCAACTGTCGTTAGCTCAGCCCCTTCGGTTACAGAAACCGAGGATGGGGTGACGCATGAAACAGGGCCGACCCCTACCAACCCCACAGGGCTTGGGGGCTCGAGCCGCCCGATCCTAGATTGAGAGACTGAGGTTTGAAGGCCGGCTCATGGAGGGCCCAAGGTTGCCTCACGTTGAACAAAGAGCTAGGGGGGAAAACGCAGATGAGCCCCAGCGGCCTTTGCCCATCCTGCCTAGAAGCAAACAAGGTCATCTCAACCTTCTTGTTCAATCCTTACCTCTAGTTGAGCCCAAAGAATCCCCATTGAGGGGCAATATGTTGGAAGGCATATTAAGGAGCAACGGAATGCCACACGAGGGCTTTGTCGACCCCATCACAAGTGATGGAACTGGATTCCGTTTGAACATGCCCGTTAGTGAGCTCATCAAGCATGTCACTCGAGCCAATGAGGCAAGTGATGTCAACTCAACCCCTCTGGTTATGGAAACCATAGAAGGGGCGATAATCACAAAAGCGAGCTGACCCTCGACTGAATCCCCGCTACGCGCGGGGACTCAAGGAAAGTTGGACTTATAAGGAGACTGAATGCACGGTCATAGAACAATAGCTAAGATCCTACGGAGGGGGTATGTGCGAATACAAGAGATGCTTTCTCCTACTAGTTTCACTGTCCTCTCCTCAATCTTTAGTGACATTCGACCCTAGCAATGGCAAGGGGTCAGATCTCACTCAGGGGCTGATAAGGGTATAACTACACCCTCTTTCGAAATAGTCACCACGTCAGACCTCTTCCCCATGTTAAGCTTAGGGGCAAAGTTTTTGAAAATGAATAACTAAGCATGCCTAGTCGGACTGGAAAAAAACTATGCCCTGACGGCTATGGTGTCTTTGCTCACCAGCATGATCGAAGTTTCCCTCTTACACCTCGGGCCCTACAGTCTTAACGAACGGAAGGGTTAGAACACGTGAGCCCTTTTTCACATACAAAAAGGGAAGAAAACAAGTTCAATCAAACAAAATGAAATTACAAATTTGTTTTTAAGATACAAAAGGGTCGGGATGTGTCTGTAGATTACAATAATGTTCATTTGACCTACATGACGAAACTAGCCCCTCCAACTTTGTTTGCTAGGCCCCGCGTAAGAGGAGCCACCACCGTCTCCGTCTCATCCAGCTCGGAGGCTTCATAGCCAGGCATGAAGCTAAGGCTCATTGTCTCTACGTCAATGTTGTCCGCGTAATGAGAGTAGACAATGGCAAAGGCTTGGGTGACCCTGGCACAAAGAGCGTCCCTCTTGAGCTGGCGCACCCACATCGTGATATCGATGGCACGGGCCGTGAGTGAGTGATCCCCTCCGCCCGAACCACCTGCAGGTCATCACAGACTATGCCAAGGGCGGCCTTTAGGAAACTGAGCTCATCGCTCTCCGCCTAAAGGTTCTTCCTTGCCTCGGCGAGGTCCGTGGCCAGCCCGGCAGCGATGCCCTTGGCCTCCAGCCTCTAGTTTGTTGCAGTTCTGAGCTCAGCCTAGAGGGAGCTGATCTTCTGCTATGCCTCATCATGCTCTCGGATGGCTTGGTCATGCTCCTCATGGGCTAAGCTACTCATCCCACTCCTTGCACAGCCGAGCAACCACCTTAGCGTCTAGATTCACCCTCTACTCTAGGGCCACGAACCTCTCCTTAGCTCCTAGCTCCTGCTCCCGTTCCCGCTCCCTCTCAGCCTCGGCCAGAAGGTCAAGGATCCCCTGGTGGGTCTCAGCATCCCTCTAGAGCAGTTCATCCTACTCCCTCCTGACTCTTGTGGCCTCCTCCTCATCTTGTTGTGCCCTCACCGATAGGGCCTCGAACCCCCTCTTGGTCTCCTCCTCATGCCGACGGGCCTTGGCCGCCCATAGTCGGAGATTGTCCACCACCTCAGCGAGTGGAGTCAGCTCGGCCACCGTCTGTTAGGCAGCGACAAGCTGGGTGGTCACATCCCCGTGCAGCAGGGACTCTTCGATGAGGTGGTCCTAGTTCTCCTTCTACTAACGAAGGAACCAGGATTTCTCCCGGCTGCGAGCGATGAGGGACTGAAAAAAGATAATGATCATAACACAAAAATACATGAAGGAAGAAGAGAGCGAGAGGCAAGATCAAGTGCGTACCCAACCAGTGGGAACTACAACATCACGTAGGGCACCCCTGTCATCGTTCAAAGCTTCCAGCACGGCCGCAATCCCCTTGTCGAGACTCTCCCACTCCATGCTCTCAGTAGCATCATCGAGGGTGAAGAGTGTCGACGTCGGGTCTTGCGGGTTCATCCATCGGAGTAGAGGCTCACCCCGTGCGGGCGAGTGGTTGCCTCCCAACGTTGGGTCTAGAGATGACTACCCGCTGGTCCCCTCGGTAGCCACCATGACACCTGGGGACTCCTCAGCTACGGACCCCTCTATCCGGCCCATGTCGGGCGCCGTCGCTTGGGCCAACGGGGGTGTGGGTCGCACTGCTGCCTTGGGCGCCACCACAACAGCATCTGGCTATGGACCACCCATCACATCCACCACCACCTCTGCCTGCATCAGTGGGGCCTCATCCGGTGGTGCCGCGCCTGCCGCGATCGGCGCCACAAGCGCGGTCGAAAGCTCCATCCGCCCCATCGTCAGAAGCAGTATCACCTCTGTTCCTAATTGGTCAGCGACCTCTAAGGGTGTCCCTCGAGCCTCTGTGTATGCCTGTCCTGATGGAGGCATAGGCGCCTCCGTGGGCGACACCTGGCCGACCGGCGACATAGCAACATCGGCACCGCTCTAGCCTGAGATGGGTACGATGTCAGCCAACGGCCGCCGCCTCATTCGAAGGGAGATGCTCTTCTATGGTGCTAGCACCAAAGGATTGCGCGCGCAACCTCAAGATGCTACCATAAATGAAAGGCATGAGTCACGAAGAAAATAGAGAAAACAGAGAAAAAGCAGGGGAGCTAGTGACTTACATCGGCGCTGTTGGATGGTAGACATGTTTCGGGGGGTGAACCCCTAGACCCCTACTCTACCTCACCTAGACAGGGCCGTTTTGAGCCCGCCCCCTGCTCCTGGGCAGAGGGGCTCACTCCCCTTGCATCTCAGGGCATGGCAGCAGACCCAACCTCCTCTGTTGGCACCTCCGACTTAGGGGCAGATCTGCCCGCCCCTGCTGGCTCTTGGGGCGCGGCAGTAGAACCACCCTCCTCCATTGTCACCTCGAGCGCAACGGCAGATCCGCCAGCCCCTGCTAGCTCCTGGGGCAGACCGATAGTCTGGCCCGTCTCTACTGGCCTCTCGGACGTGCCTTCCCCCGCATGAAATGGGAAGGGCCCTGACGCCTACAAGGACGAGCGGGTACCTATCAGCGTATCCTCGCTCTCTAGGTTATCAAGCTCAAAGTCATCAACTACCTCATCATCATCTTCCTTGTTGACGTCATCATTGTTGTTAGTGTCCTCCCCTCGCTCCCGTGCCCATAGCTTCTGCTGCTTCTTCTTCCTCTCGTCCTCCTTCACCTTCCTCTTCCACTCAGCCTCGGCACGATTCGCCGCCATCACGGATGGATCCCTCGGCAGTGGAGCAGGGTGATCCATAAGGATGAGGTTCCTTGGCTGGTCGCCCCATCCCAATATCAACATCAAGGGGTCAAGAGTTCAGTTAAAGAAGAGGCATGAGGAAAGGAAACTTCCAAAGACGATGTACCCTGGTTCCGGCCACATTAGAGGGTGCCCTAGCACTGGATACATGAACTCAAGGAGAGCGCCATCCTCGTGCTGTAAAGGCTCCATCACCTTCTTGATACACTGCACTACTTCAGAGGGGGAGAGTGCTCCCTCGGTGAGTGCCGTCTCATCAAATGACGCCTTGGGCGCCATCGCGTACAGTGGCAGTGCCTGCCTTATCAACAGTGCCACCCTCCTCATGTCATAGGCGCCGATGATCCATGACCCCTTCAGGCCCCTCTCCTTTAGGATTTGGAGGGAGGTGAGGTGGCCTTGGATCCTCTTCTTGTCCTTCTCTAGGACTCCCCACTTCCTCCATGAGTCTGAGACCTCTTCGATGAGGTGCCAAGTGAACTTTGGCAGGGGGGCGGTAGCGTCGTTCTTGAGGTAGAACCAATGCGAGTGCCACCCCTTGTTGGAGGTTGACAGATGCATTGCCGGGTATTCGCCAACCTAGTTGTTGCGGAGGTGGATGCTAGCGCATCCCATCGGCGTGTTCAACTGCTGCTTCTCCCTTTTCTTCTAGAGGGTGACGGCAAAAAAGTACAACCACAGGTCTAAGTGGGGACTAATCCCCAGGAATCCCTCACACAGGACGATGAATGTCGCAATGTGCTAGATTCCATTAGGATTGAGGTGCTGTAGCTCCACCTTATCATAGTGCAGCAGTCCCCGAAGGAATTTGTGGGCAGGGGTGGCAAACCCCCGCTCATGGAAGCACGCGAACGAGATAACATAGCTATCGAGCGGTGACGGCACGTCCTCCTCTCTGGGCAGCCACCACTCAGCGGCGGTCCACGCGTAAAGAAGACTATGGCTGATAAGGCCCTCCATGATCTAGAGGGTGATATCAGAGTGGCACCACGGCTCCATTGGAAGATGGGCGTAGGTGGATACAAACTCGACAACAGCTAAGACATGGATGTGGGGAGTTTAAGCGATTGGTAGTGGAGGCTGCAGATGCGAAGGCAAGGAGGCAAAGTATGAAACCCTGGGGGTGAACCCCTTGGTTTTATAGGGGAGACGGATGCGAGGAAACCAATCGTCCACCTAGATCTCCATGCCTACCACGATCTGCCACAATGTCACGTCGTGGGATATGCGCTCGCAATCACTATCCTTTCTCTCAAAACGCACACCAGATGTTTCGCCTCCCTAGGGGGATCGGGACTCATTACGAGTAAGAGGAATACGGATCAAAAAATGCCTCAATGGCCCATCGGGGCCAAGGAGTTCGACGGTTGGCCCATCAATGGGTTCGACAGCCACTCCAAGCACCCCTATGATAAGGGAAGGAAAGGAATGGGCCTTGCAAGTGGTCAAGACCCATGCGCATGAACGCCACGGGAATCTTGGCCCACGATCGAGTCTCAGCTAGGCTAACTCTTGCCGGATCCCCATGAATGGGATGCCGGGACTCCAATCGAACTATCTAGTTAGTGAACCACCAAATCTCACAGCCATACCCGCGAAGGGTCCAAATCACCCCAGGCGATTCTATTCGAATCACCAAGGGGCTCGGGGGCTACACCCATCGGGTGCGCTCACGTGCATCGACTGGCAAGTCAAAAAAACCCCTAGGCGATTCTGTCCAATTCACCTAGGAGATCGAGGGCTATACCCACTAGGTGCGCTTACACGCACCCACTGGCAAGTCAAAAAATCCCCTAGGTGATTCTACCCAAATCACCTAGGGGCTCGGGGGCTACTGTTAGGGACCAAATACTAGGGTACCTGAAGAGGAAGAGCTAATAACCGTCAATGGTGATTCATTCGAATAGACAAGAGTGCGACTACACCTCTCGCCGCCTTATCGAACCCCCAAGGGTCGGCTCAGCTTCATCCAACCCCCGAGGGCTAGCTCTGCTTTGTTCAACCCCTGTGGGTTGACTCCGCCTCATCTGACCCCTAAGGGCTGGCTCTGCCCCACTCGATGTCTGAGGGCCGGCTCCACCTTGCCCGACGTCAGAGGACTGGCTCCACCTTGCCCAACCCTTGAGGGTCAGCTCCGCATCATCCGACCCTCAAGGGATGGCTCCGCCTCATCCGACCCCTAAGGCCTGGCTCCATCTTGTTCGACCCTTGAGGGCTGGCTCCACCTCGTCTAACCCCCGAGGGTTGGCTCTGCCTCGTTTAACCCCTGAGGGTTGGCTCCACCTCGTCCGACCCCCAAGGGCTAGCTCTGCCTTGCCCGACGTCTAAGGGCTGGCTCCACCTTGCTCAACGTCTGAGGGCTGACTCTACCTCTCCCGATCCCTCAGGCACAGATCCTTATTGAAGCTCATGACAACCACTAGGGGCTAGAGGGTGTGACCTAACGTCAAACCTCTAGCACCGTGCAGGGAGCAGTCATGCCTCAGCACGACCCATCCATAGTGATGGACGCATGGTCGCTATGTTGCCCACTCCCTTTATGACCGCTAGCCAGCATGCTGGATCATCACATCGTCTGTCAGGATAGAGCGGGACATTATGACTCGCTGATAAGTGCCAAGGCATGGCAGTGTCGGTGGACAGGCGCCCGGTGTGGGGCTATCCCTATCACCACACCATCCGCCGAGACAGAGCGGACATTACAACCCACTGACAAGCATCGGGGCGTGGTAGTGTCAGCGGAGAGTCGCCCAGCGTGGGGCTATCCCTGAGGCCACCTGCCATATTAGCGGGCCAGCATGGAGGAAAAGAAAGGCTGGTGACCCTATAGGACTCCCTCTGCTTCTCTTCCCCTATCTTCTTTGATTTGTAACATGTGCTTTCCCTTGGCCTATAAAAGGGAAAGCAGGGCGTCCCACTAAGGGACATCGATTCACGGCATCGCATATCACACTACACCACAACAGAACCACTAGTCTTGAACCTCAAGCATGTAGCTGAGCAGCAACCAAGCTCTCAGCGCCCATTCAACCTTTCCATCAGAGACTTGGGACCTGTCCCTCTCTCACCCATTTGTAACCCCTACTACAAACTTTTCAGTGCTAATAACACAAGCAGCAGCCATGAACTAGACGTAGGGACATTCTGTCCGAACCAGTATAAACCATGTGTCTTCTTAGCACACCATCCAGGTCAGATGTGCAATAATACAAATTTACTCATTGGTGTTTACTCAAAACACCGACAGTTGGTGCACCAGGTAGGGGATTTTGCGCGTCCCAATGTTCATAATCAGGCCATGGATGGCTAATCACGGCATCAGTTGGGTCCCGGGTGCACATGTGCGCTTCGGGGACCTGGACTTCATCATCACGATGGAGGGAGAGATGTCATGGGCACCCATCGTCGCTCAACCCCTATAGCCCACCGGCGTCGATGCGATCACCGAGGTGCTTAGAAGAGCTACGGCTACGTGCGCAGAAGGCCCACTGCCCCAGAAGTAGCTAGCCCCTCAACTTTGACTAAGGGAGGATTGAGCACTAGCTCAGCATCTTCCTAGGACCTAGGCCATCCCAGGAGGACCTGTGCTGCCTCACCTTCTCGTTCGCCAACATCATGGCGCAGCTCGCCAGAACGCCTCATTCAAAGTGCCCCGGTAGTGCTCATGTTCAGCCTCCGCAATGCCACAGAGCCCATTAGCCACCTTATGGCACAACACATGATTCCATCTCCCACGAACATCGAGTTTGTGGGAGTGATCGAGCATGTTGTGGAATCTTTCCATGACCTTCTTGTAGAGGAGCTAGAATCATCCTCTGGCTCTAACTCTAGCAGGAGGAGCCATCACCCCTCTCATGAATGCTTCATGACAGGTACCCCCAAGGGACATGTCGAAAGCATTCCTGAGGAGGCAACCCCAATGAATGACCTCAGCGATGAGGCTAAGGGGGAGACAATAGCCCCACCACACATGTCGGTGCAGCAGCTAAAAGCCTGACATTGAGAGCTCAAGGAAGCACGACTCTAGCTTGAGCAGGAACACACGGAGCTCAATCGGGAGATCGAGCACCACGGAGATGGTAGGCGCACACGCACCATGGCCTGCGACGTGAACCGGAGGATCATCACAGACAATGAAACCCTCCCTCGCTTTGCCCGGGCGATCTAGAACATCGCTGCTGCTACGGCCTTGCTCCGTGGTCTTCTAGAGGCTGCGACGCCCGAGGATCGCCAAGCCCACCACGAGATTCGCACACTGTGTCGCAGAACCGACCAATTTATAAGAATACAAGTATAATGGCAATCCGCAAGCGGTTGCACTGTCATACTTGAACCCATATAAACCCGGTAGTCCGTCGAGTACCACGACTGGTCTCGATAAACGATTTACAACAACCAAGATCGTACAGGATTCAACATACATGTCACATATTACATAAAGTTCACAGATACTTTTCATCATCAGAGTACGAATAGAAAGTTATTACAAACCGAGTTTGATAACTAAAGCGGAAGCAAATAAGTTCGAAGATAAGTTTCCAACGTAGTTTGATACAGTGCCATGCCAGATCACGATCCACAAAAGCAAAGATAGGAATTACTAAGGACGCTTGCCCAAGGCTTACTCCTCATCCACAGCGGGATAGAAGCAACTCTTGCAATAACCATGATACATAGTGCCATCTGCAACAATGGGAAAATAAACCCTGAGTACGAGAAGGTACTCAGCTAGACTTACCCGTCATGAACCAGAAATAAAATGACTCCAAGGATTATGCAAGGCTGTATAAGTGGACGTAACTTGACAACATTTTTGCGAAAAAGGCAATTAATCTTTGTACACTTGTGATTCCTTTATCAAGTTAATTATAACTATCCATTTCTAGATTAGCAACTATCCTGTGCCAAACATGTGGTATATTATTTAGAATCATACAATAGTAACCATAGCAGGTATCGCAATTCCATATTCATCTGAACCATCATGTTTCATAACACAGTTACTACGATGTTGGAGCTAGCCAAGTTTCTCACTATCCGGGAGAGACAGCGATTCGAATCGATTTTCACCAGCTGGGAATTTATTCCTAACACAAACCCAGATCTACCAGCCACGATAGTCTTAGGTCACCTTTGGTACAACTCCGGTACACATTTCGCGGGTTCGTACTGCGCCACACGATCTGGAACACCAGATGCCAGGATGCTCAGGCCAAGCCTGCCCTTGGGCTCAGTCTGATCGTTCCCCGGAAGGAGCGCACAACAGAACGATTCCCGGCCTGAGTTGAATTACTCGGCTTCGCGGTCGGAACGAGTTATCCGGCCAGCTAAGTGAGAGGCATGCGTTCAATCTTGTCAGAAGTTCCAACAACGGTACGGTCCTTGAGCGACACAGACGGGGATAGATCCACACCCAAGACCTCCATGCCTTGTTGCTTTTCTATCGACCTCCCGTCCGGTCTCAATTTACTTTTACCTCATGGTTCTGTTCTACGATAGCAGATATAGCCAACCGTGCTCCGATATCCACCTATATCTCGCAGGTGACAGGACATCACCCGACTTCTACCGGTCTAAGCATGGCTAAGCATATATATATTTGATCCTGGACCTATACCGGTTAAGGGATAATATCTGGACAAGGATTGTACATGCATCAAGTGGTTTCATTCAACTCTTATAACCTAATGCATCAATCATAAGTACGTAAGTAACCATTTGTAAATTACTGGGAGACTTATAATGCTCCGGGGCTTGCCTCGCAGAAAGGAAGTAGGGCGATGGTCAGGGCACTCCGGAAGCTCTTCAGGGTTCTGCTCCACGCCTTCGGGAGCTGCGGCTTGCGGATCCTCCTGCGGGTTCCCTTCCTCTGCTTCTTCGAATTCCAGCAACGTGATCTCTTCCTCCGATCCTAGATGCATGAGTAGGGTATAAGTATTATGAATGCATATATGTTAACAAGTGCATCATGTTGTTTGAGTAGGTGCATATCTCTTCTCGATTACTACTTAACTACTTCTACAATGCATCGACTAGGCCACAAATAGTAGCTACTTGTTTCACTCATAACAGGAGTTCTACAAATCCAAAAGCAGTGATCCTGGACTTTCTGGAAAGCTTATAAAATTTTCTACAACTTTGTTATTAACCATTTTTACAGTCTACATCAGTTTCAACATGTAACTCCTCACACTCTAGAATCAGTCCGGAAATGATTTAACATGCAATATAAAGTAAGAATACTTCTACTTTATGTAATCATTCACAATTTGACAAACTAGAACCTACCAACAGTGTAAGCATACCAATTACAGTTAAGATGATATAATGGTGAAGCCCAAACTATTTATTAAATTGCCTTTATTATTTTATTTAGATATCTAGGTTAAATAATAAATATATATCAGATGTGCTTAATAAATTCTCAAAAATTTACAGAGCCTTACCAATGCTATCAAAGGACTACTATAAAAATTTCATGTCATTTTACTAAGTAGAACATTCTATATAAAAATGATAAGGCAGCAAGGCTTGAAATAGCATAAATGGAAAATCTTATTGAAAAGTGTCAAGCAACAGATTTCTTATTTTTCCTAACATCCATATGGTACTAGTATCACCTCCAACAAATTTCAGGAATTTTGGACTCATAATTAATTTATAAAAATTCATGCAAGGATTAACTATTTATAAAGGAAAAATCTATAACTATAGATCTACACATGCACTGGTCCTCAAATTTTTATCCAAGCTCATGTATGCTAAGACTAGCTTACCACAAAAATTTCATAATTTTTGGAGCACAGGAACTCTAGATATAAAATAAACAAATTTGAATGCATTCAAAAGCACATTTGAAATCCCTATTTAAATCTCCAGAAATTTCTACTGTTGAAACCAAGAACATATTTTTACTAAATACTACACCTCCTAAGGAACACTACAGAATTTATTTCGTAATTTTTGGAGCTACCAAACTAAATATACAAAAATAACAAAACACTTGAAATTAGGGTTTAAATCTAAAAGGAATGAACTAGCTTTCTACTCCCAGTCACTGGCAACAGGGGCCCACCGGTCAGCTGGACCCACATGTCATCGACTGAAAACAGGGGAGACGGTGGCGTTCGACGCGGCACGGCCCTAGCTCGTCGCCGGTGAACCCGCCGGCGGTAGCGACTACACCTACGTGGTCTACCCAATCACCCGCACCCGGTGGTGGCCTTCGCATGGATGGAAGGAGCACCGAAGCACTTCACCGCCGACCATGGCGGACGGCTGTGATGGCACGGCGGGGCGGAACAATGGCAAACGCCGGTGACGACCTCGGGGCTCGATCTCAGGCTCGGACAAGCATCGGTGTACTACGGCGGTCCTAGCGCACCAACTATCACGCGGAATGGTGGACTACCACGGCGTGGCCATGACGACGGCCATGGCGGAGCTCTGGCAGAGACACACCCGCGGTGGCGCAAAGCGAAGCACGGCTTACCAATGGCGTGGCTGTGGGCGCAGCAAGGTGGGAACGGTGGAGTAGGGTGAGGCGGAGCTGTGAGTGCGGCCGATTGGAGGCTGGGGTGGCGGTGAGTGCGGGCGAGCTCGACGGAGCGGCTGCGACGGCGATGGCAAGCGCAGTGAGCAAAGGAGCACGAGTAGGCGAGTGGGAGTGAAAGGCCGGCTCAGTGGCGACTTAAGCGCGTCCCTGGTGGCTTGCTGGCCGTCGATGCCTGACGAGCGGGCCCAGCACCGGCGTGCGGCCTCCAGATGGTGCGCGCGGCCATTACCGGCCACCACGCGGCGGGCAGCGCCTGTGAACGGTCGGCCACTGAACGCGCGATTCAGTTTGTCAGTCGCGCGATGGCCGAGCCTGACGACGAGTTTTCCCGTTGATACAACGGCTAATCCATGGCTCCAAATCGTAAACCGTCTTAACAAAAATCCTAGCCCTATGTACCAGCTTCAACTTTGATTAAGGGAGTAAGCTCTGATTCGCAACAGAAACGAAGAAAAATCGTGCTCAAGGTGGGCTTGTCAGGCTGTCAGGGATCCAGACTTAGAAAATTTTTCTTAAGTGATGAAAACAGTGAAAAGCTGATTTTTGTGAGTCCAATTCAAGCCTGTTAGAAGCTAAATCAGTCCATGACATAAAAATAAAAGTTGTTCCTTATGTCAAACACTACAACTTTGCTTTAGTGAACTCCTCCATGCAA
The DNA here is from genome assembly GCF_019320115.1 of Miscanthus floridulus. NCBI lineage: Eukaryota > Viridiplantae > Streptophyta > Magnoliopsida > Poales > Poaceae > Miscanthus > Miscanthus floridulus. The sequence continues at coordinate 26,939,775 of NC_089593.1, read as the reverse complement.
GGTCCCTAACACCTAGTTCAACTTTAGTCAAACATGTCACTTTGAAATCATGATACACATTCAAACCATGGCTAAATGACCAAACTAGCCCTAGCACTAAATACCAAAGTTGTTCATGATGATACTCTAAGCATGTTAAAACAATTTGCAAGGTCATTTAAGCATTTCATGTAGTAGTCACTCATATAGCTATTCAGGTCAACACATGAAATATCGCTTAAGTGCTTGATCATGAAATGTGGCCTTCATGAACAAGGTTCCTTTTGTTAATCTAAGTGTAGCTAAGGTTTTATAGTGACCAACATTACACACTAGCATTTATTTGCACATGATCATATGCATATGTTACAAGAAACACGAAATAACAAGCAATGTTTCATATGTTTCGATCAGATGTTTCAATTGTAAATGATGATTTATGAATGCTTGATGCTCATGCTCATGTTATGCAAGTCAAGTTATGCAAGGCTAACACCCGAGGTGTTACACACTGCTCGAATGTGCGGCAACGCAAGCTCAACGCCAGCCAGTGCATGCCCTCAGAACATCCTAGTAGGGACGCATCGGTCCACCAGGTGCCACAACAGCAGTCCTGGTGAATCAGTGTCTAGATCGCAACCATGACGCACGTGACACCCTTGACGCCCGCAGGCGTATCTACGATGACCGAGAGAGGGAGCTAGCCATGGCTATCACCCTCATCGTGGTGAGCGTTACGACAGTGGAGAGGACTAGAGCCCGAGCCCCGACCTACCGAGGCCTCATGCCTTCAATCGACATATCCTCAACGCTACCTTCCCACCAAGGTACCGACCACCAACCAACATCCCAAAGTACTCTAGGGAAATGAACCCCGGACTATGGCTCAAGGATTATCGGCTTGCCTACCAAGCCGATGGTGCAGATAATGACGATTTCATCATCCACAACCTTCCATTATTCTTGGCCAATTCAGCACGAACGTGGTTGGAACACCTTCCGTCCAACAGAATCCAAAGTTGGGCGGACCTAAAGGAGAACTTTGTGGGAAACTTCCAGGGCACATACAAGCACCCTGGGAACCCCTGGGACCTCAAGAACTACCGACAGAAGGCCGGTGAAACCCTCCATGGGTACATACGATGTTTCTCTTGGTAATTCAACGAGCTACCTAACATCATCGACGCCGACATTATAGGTGCTTTCTTGTCTAGGACCACCTATGAGTCCCTGGTTCACAAGCTGGGATGCAAGGGCCCATGAACCACCAAGGAACTCCTCGACATCACCACCAGCCATGCCTCGGATGAAGAAGTGGTTGGAGCGATCTTTGACCGCCTCAAGGGCAAGGTGAAGTGGGACAAGGACGCCGGTGAAGGCGCCTCCAATCATCCCTCAAAGAAGAAGAAGTAGCATCATGAGGGCTCACTCATGGCTGCCACATACCATAGGGGTGGTCGGAAGCCCATGGAGAGCACTCCGAACCACTTCGAGAAGATGCTCGAGGGGCCATGTCTGAACCATACCTTCCCCGTCAAGCATCTGTACAAGGACTGCAGCCTCATGAAGCGGTTCTTGTGCTAGGGCTCCAACAAAGGGGAGCACAGGAAGGATCTGGACCCAACCATGGACGATGCCGAGGGGAAGGAGGGCGACTTTCCAATGCCAGAAGGCTGCCTCATGATATTCGGAGGATCAGCGGCCTATGACTCCAAGCACCGCAAGAAGGTCGCATGCCACGAGGTCTATATGACTGAATCGTCCACGCCTACCTTCCTCCGGTGGTCGGAGTCCACCATAACCTTTAACTGAACTGACCACCCCGAGAGCATCCCGCAACTAGGGAGATATCCGCTCGTGGTCGACCCAATCATCGGTACAAAGTGGCTCACCAAGGTACCGATGGATGGAGGCAACGGCCTCAACATCATGTACGCCGAGATGCTCAATGCCATGGGCATCGATTGAGCATGCATTCGGCCGACCAGAGCACCTTTCCACGGCATTGTGCCTGGAAAGAAGGGCATGCCACTTGGGCAGATCGATCTACCCATCACCTTCGGGGGTCCGTCCAACTATAGGACAGAGACTCTCACCTTCGAAGTGGTTGGGTTCAATGGAACCTACCACGCCATCCTGGGACGGCCATGCTACGCAAAATTCAAGGTCATCCCTAACTACACCTACCTCAAGCTGAAGATGTCGGGCCTAGGTAGGGTCATCACCGTCAGCACCTCCTTTCAGTGCGCCTACGAGTGTGAAGTCGAGTGTTGCGATCATGCCGCAGAGATCGTCGCCTCCGTAGAGCTCGCGGCCCTCTGGAAGGAGGTCATCGAAGAAGCACCCGACCCCAAGAGATCGACTAGGTCCTTCGAGCCAGTAGAGGGCTCCAAAGAGGTCCCCATAGACCTCAGCAGCTCTGAGGGCAAAGTGGTGCGCATTAGCACCACTCTCTCCTCCAAATAGGAAAGCACGCTCGTCGACTTCCTCCACGCCAATAGAGACATCTTTGTGTGGAATCCCTTGGATATGCTGAGCATTCTGAGGGAAGTCACCGAGCATGCCTTGAAGATCCGCCTAGGCTCCAAACTGGTGAAACAACGCCTATGTCGCTTCGACGAGGGGAAACACAGGACCATCGGTGAGGAGATTGCAAAGCTTTTGGTGGCCGGATTCATCAAGGAAGTGTACCACCCTGAATGGTTAGCCAATCCCATTCTTGTGTGAAAGAAGAGTGGGAAATGGAGGATGTGTGTTGACTACACAGGTCTCAACAAAGCGTGCCCAAAGGATCCATTTCCTTTACCACACATAGAACAGATAGTCGACTCTACCTCGAGGTGCGAGACCATCTGCTTCCTTGATGCTACTCCGGGTACCATCAAATTGCGATGAAAGAGTCTGACAAGTTCACGACATCTTTCATCACCCCCTTCGGATCATTCTGCTATGTCACAATGCCATTCGGTCTGAAGAATGCTAGGGCCACATACTGGCGTTGCATGCTCAAATGTTTTAGGGACCTCATTGGGTGGACCGTTGAGGCCTATGTTGATGACATCATGGTCAAGTCCAAACGGGCTGACCACCTCGTAGCTGATCTTGAGTAGACCTTCACAAAACTCCGAGCAAACAACATCAAGCTCAATCCCGAGAAGTGTATTTTCAGGGTCCCGAGGGGTATGCTGCTCGGCTTCATTGTCTCCGAGCATGGCATCAAAGCCAACCTAGAGAAAATTTCAGCCATCACGAGGATGGGCCCAATTTAGAACATAAAGGGGGTATAGCGAGTTACAGGGTGCCTCGCTGTGCTTAGCTGCTTCATCTCGCACCTCGGCGCATGAGGTCTCCCCCTTTATCGGCTTCTAAAGAAGGCCGATCACTTCGAATGGACATCCAAGGCCTAGGAGGCACTTGACACAGTTAAGCAGCTTCTGACAAAGGCCCCGATGTTGGTTCCTCCTACCGATGGAGAACCCCTTCTGCTCTACATAGCGGCCACCACACAAGTGGTTAGCGCCACCCTAGTAGTAGAGCTAGAAGAAGAAGGGCACGCCCTCAAAGTACAGTGCCCCGTGTACTTTGTTAGTGAGGTCCTAGCCGACTCTAAGACCCGCTACCCCCAAATCCAAAAGCTCCTCTACGCCATCCTCATCGCCAAGAGGATGCTATGCCACTACTTCGAGTCACATCTGGTGACAGTCATGGTATCTTTCCCCCTTGGTGAGATCATCCAAAATCAGGATGCCATGGGAAGAACTGCGAAGTGGGCACTCGAGCTGATGGATCAGGGCATCTCTTATGCCTCCTGGACAGCCATCAAGTCTCAGGTGTTGGCTGATTTTGTTGTAGAATGGACCGAGGTACAAATGCCACCAGCAGTCGTCGATCAAGAGTACTGGACAATGTACTTCGATGGATTACTGATGAAGAAGGGTGCCAACGTTGGGCTGGTTTTCGTGTCTCCCTCGGGGTACGCATGAGGTACATGGCTCGCCACCATTTCCCCTCCTCCAACAAGTTGGCCGAATATGTGGCGCTCATCAATGGCCTACGCATTGCCATCGAGTTGGGCATCCGATGCCTCAATGTTCGGGGAGATTCCCAGCTGGTCGTCGACCAAGTCATGAAGGAGTCAAGCAACCATGACACCAAGATGGCTATGTACTGCCGAGAAGTCCGCCGGCTAGAGGACAAGTTTGATGGCCTCGAGCTCAACCACATCCCAAGGCGCCTTAATGAGGCAGCCGACATGCCTACGAAGGCGGCATCTGGCCAAGAGCCGGTGCCAATGGGTGTCTTCGCCAGCGACCGACACAAGCCCTCGGTTCGCTATGAGGAGTTGGAACAAGCCAGTGACGGACGCCCAATCTAGGCTCGGGGGCTGACCAACCATTGGCCCTATCCGGCCTCGAAGTCATGGAGCTTGCAGAGGACCCAGCGATAGAGCCCGACCCTCTGGTCGACTAGAGGATGCTCTACCTCGACTATCTCCTTCATGATGCATTGCCGATGGACAAGACGGAGGCTCGATGGCTCGTACGCCGCGCCAAGTCTTTTGTCCTTATGGACGACAAACTCTACAAGCGAAGCCACACCGAGATCCTACAATGCTGCATCCCCATCGAACAGGGGAAGCGTTTGCTGAGTGATATCCACAGTGGGGTCTGCAGTCACAACGCCATGCCTAGAACCCTAGTCAGAAATGCATTCCGACAAGGCTTCTACTAGCCCACTGCAGTAGATGACGCCGAGTAGATCGTGCGCACCTATGAAGGGTGTCAATACTATGCTTGGCAAACTCACCTATCGGCCCAAGTGCTCTAGACAATCCCCATCATGTGGCCGTTTGTGGTCTAGGAGCTTGATCTGGTCGGACCTCTCAAGAGGGCGCCTAGAGGTTACACCCACTTGCTTGTCACCATAGACAAGTTTACAAAGTGGATAGAAGCTCGACCGATCTCCGTGATCAAATTCGAGCAAGCCGTGCTATTCTTCCTTGGCATCATACATCATTCTGGAGTCTCGAACTCCATCATCATGAACAATGGCACACAGTTCATTGGAAAGAAGTTCCTTCAATTTTGTGATGAATACCACATCCAGGTCGATTGGGCCGCCATCGTGCACCCCCGAATGAATAGACAGGTCGAGCGCACAAACGACATGGTCCTATAGGGCCTCAAGCCTAGGATCCTCAACTGGTTGAACAAGTTTGGTGCACGATGGGTCATCGAGCTTCCCGTGGTACTCTAGAGCTTGAGGACAACTCCCAGTCAAGCCACCGGCTACACACCCTTCTCCATGGTCTATGGTTCCAAGGCTGTCCTCCCAACCGACCTCAACTATGGAGCGCCAAGGATCAGGGCGTATGACGAACAAGGAGCCAAGGCATCCCTTGAGGACACCATGGACCAGCTAGACAAAGCGCATGATGTTGCCCTCCTCCGCTTAGCCAAGTATCAGCAGGCACTGTGATGATACCACAATCGACGAGTGCGGGGTCGAGCCTTCAATGTCGGGGACCTAGTCCTCTGCCTCGTTAGAGCAACAAGGACCGCCACAAACTCTCCCCACCATGGGAGGGACCGTACATAGTTGTGGAGGTGCTCTGTCTAGGTGCCTACAAGCTCAAGACCATCGACAGCGAAGTCTTCACCAATGCCTAGAACATCGAGCAGCTCTGTCGCTTTTACCCCTAATAAATGCACGCTTTCTCTTATCAGTTTCATTATCAAAACTCCCTGATCCTTCATGACATCTGACCCCAGTAGCCACAAGGGGTTGGGCTTCACTCGAGGGCTGATATGAGTATATTTATCCTGCAAACATTCTCTATGCCTACCCCCTTTTCTCATGTTAATGCCTAGGAGCTAGGTTTTCGGGAACAAGCTCTGAGTATAAATGGTCGAACTGCGAGAAACCTATGCCCTAGTGGATACGGCGCTTTTGCTCACTAGCATGATCAGAGTTGGCTCACCCACACTCCGAGCTTTTATGACCTTAACTATGGAAAGGGTCAGAATGCACTAAACATTTTTACAAAAGAGGGGGAGAAGAGCTAAAAAGTTGGTTGCTATAACAAAATTTGAGAGCTTTTCCATTTTGCACAAGTTTGTCGCTTGGCTCATCTGCCTAACTAAATTCTTGTGCAGGATGTTCTCATCCTCTATTTCCACAGGAAAATCTTGTCCCAACAGGTAACACAAGTCGATCGGATGGCTTGGCCATGGACGAGAAATGGGTAAGGAGCAGATAGGATTACACTCATATCTGGTGGATGCTTTCCGAACCCATCACTCTTACCATCGAGGTAAAACTGATGCCCAGGTCGATCGAATGGCTCAAAACTGCCACCGAGAGACAAGCACCCTTACTTTATGTATTAATTTCGCTACCGAGGCTCCAACCCCAGCAACGGCAGGGGGTTGGACATCGCTCGAGGGCTGGCAAGAGTGTCTATTCGCTAGACATTCTCTTTGCCCGGCCCCTCCTTACATTTAAAAACTGGAGGCACGATGTGCGGTTGCAAACTTTGAGTAAAACTGATCGAACCGCTAGGACCCTACGCCCCAATAACTATGGTGTTTTTGCTCACCAGCGTGATCAGAGTCTTTGTCTCCGCACTCCAAGATTTAGCCTCCACCTTCTCTAGAAGGGTTTGGAGGAGCCTACTTGTGGAATCTCCATCGAGGAGAGACTGTCAGGTCGCCCAAGTTGATCGAGCAGTTCGGACCACTGCCGAGAGACAGATACGAAAGACTAGGATGCTCGTGCAGGTTACACCAGCCCCATCGCGAACATCAACCTAGACCCCGCACGGACATATCCGATAAGAGCTCCTAGAACCCGTCACTCATGCCATCGAGGTAACATTACTGACCCCCACTTTTTCTTTATATGATCATTCATTCATCCATTTTCATTCATTCATTCATACATTCATCCCATACATCCAAGCATCACATATGCAATTGCCGCATCACAACGCTTCACGTCATGTCACGAAGCGGTAGTCGTCTCATTCGATATGAGTGGCAACCGATCAAGGTTCAAAGGCCCCCCCACGAAGGGCTCGAGGCCACCTCGCATCAAATAGAGCCAGGAGAGAAAAACCGAGATGAGCCCCAGCGGCCTTGCCTGACCCTACTAAGAAGCGGACAGGGACATCTCGACCTTTCTCATTTGATTCTAACCTCAAGCTAAGCCCATAGAATCTCCATCAAGGGGAGGCCAATGGGCCACCCGAGCCTATCGAACAGCTTGGGCATCTGCCGGGAGGCGGGTTAAGAAGTAGTGGGATGCCATATGAGTGCTCTGCCGACCACGTCAACGGATGATGGACCCGTATTCCACTCGAACATGCCCGTTAGCGACCTCATCGAGCGTGACACTCGAGCCATCGAGGCAAGTGTCATTAGCTCAGCCCCTTCAGTTGCGGAAACTGAGGACGGGGTGACGCATGAAACACGATCGACCCCTACCGACCCCACGAGGCTCGAGGGCTCGAGCCGCCTGATCCTAGATCGAGAGACTAAGGTTCGAAGGCCGGCTCATAGGGGGCCCGAGGATGCCTCGCGTTGAACAAAGAGCTAGGGGGGAAAACATAGATGAGCCCTAGCGGCCTTTGTCCATCCCACCGAGAAGCAGACAAGGTCATCTCAACCTTCTCATTCAATCCTTACCTCCAGCCGAGCCCATAGAATCCCCATTAAGGGGGAATCTGTTGGAAGGTAGGTTAAGGAGCAACGGAATGCCACATGAGGGCTTTGCTGACCCCGTCACAAGCGGCGGAACCGGATTCTGTTCGAACATGCCCGTTAGCGAGCTTACCGAGCGCGACACTCGAGCCATCGAGGCAAGTGTCATTAGCTTAGCCCCTCCGGTTGCAGAAACCAAGGACAGGGTGATGCATGAAACATGGCCGACCCCTACCGACCCCGCGGGGCTCGGGGGCTCGAGCCACCCGATCCTAGATCGAGAGACTGAGGTTCGAAGGCCAACTCATGGATGGCCCGAGGCTGCCTCATGTCGAACAAAGAGCCAGGGGGAAAACACAGATGAGCCCCAGTGGCCTTTGCACATCCCACCTAAAAGCAGACAGGGTCATCTCAACCTTCTTGTTCGATTCTTACCTCTAGCCGAGCACATAGAATCCCCATTGAGGGGGAATCTATTGGAAGGTAGGTTAAGGAGCAATGGAATGCCACACAAGGGCTTTGCTGACCCCATCACAAGTGACGGAACCAGATTCCATTCAAACATGCCCGTTAGCGAGCTCACTGAGCGTGTCACTCGAGCCATCGAGGCAAGTGATGTCAACTCAACCCCTCTGGTTATGGAAACCGTGGACGGGGCGACAATCACAAAAGCGAGCCGACCCTCGATCGAATCCCCGCTACACATGGGGACTCGAGGAAAGTTGGACTTGCAAGGAGACCGAACGCATGGTCGCAGAACAATAGCTAAGATCCTACGGAGGGGGTATGTGCAAATACAAGAGATGCTTTCTCCAACTAGTTTCGTTGTCCTCTCCTCGATCTTTAGTGGCATTCAACCCCAGCAATGGCAAGGGGTCGGATCTCACTCGGGGGCTGATAAGGGTATAAATACACCCTCTTTTGAAACAGTCGCTGCATTAGACCTCTTTCCCACATTAAGGTTAGTGGCAAGGTTTTTGAAAACGAATAACTGAGCATGCCTAGTTAGACTGCAAAAAACCTACGCCCTAACGGCTACAGTGTCTTTGCTCACCAATGTGTTCAAAGTTTCCCTCTTACACCTCGGCCCCTATGGTCTTAACGAACGGAAGGGTCAGAACATGTGAGCCCCTTTTTCGCATACAATGAGGGAAGAAAACAAGTTCAATCAAACAAAACAAAATTATGAATTTGTTTTTAAGATACAAGAGGGTCGGCATGTGTCCGCAGATTACAATAATGTTCTATCGGTGCAGAAAGTGACCAACAAGTAAATATTTGTAGTTTTATCGTATGTTGTGATCAGAGGTGGCCTAGCACTCAATGACACAGGGTTTATACTGGTTCAGGCAATGTGCCCTACGTCCAGTTTGAGTCGGTCGATGACTTTATTCCTAAGCCAAGGTGCTCGAAGTTTGTAGTGGGGTTACAAACGAGTAGGAGTAAGATGGGGGGTGCAAGAGGTCCGGTTGGACTCTGGTCTGAAGGGTCGAGAGTGATAGGAGCTCCTACGTGCGTTGAGTATGCGAGTGTGTGTTGATTGTCTCATATCGATCATCCTCCTTTTGGAGGGAGCGCATCCCCTTTTATAGATGAAGGGGATGGCCTTACAAGAGAGAGAGATTGTGTGCATATGCTGCTAAGTCTTGTTCCCCACACCGTCGGGTACAAGATGATTGTAGGCACCCACAATGTGGCAGAACCGCCCAAAATAGCACACTTATGGAGGTGCTCGCCTTCCACCAGACACTAAGCACCCCAAAAGCAAGCTACAGCGGGCGGTATCCATCGGGCACACCCCAAGGGAGAACCCGAAAGATCCACATTTTTTCCGAGGATCCAATAATGAGAGCGAGTTACAATACTTGTCCATTTCATACATCAGAAGTTCTTAAAAAGTACATTATTACATTACCAAATGTCAGAGTGCGGAATAATAAACAGCAGAATTAAGATAAACAACTAGCGGTAAAGAATGAGTTCCGGCTGTGCCCACCAGAAGAATCCTCCACACAAAGGTACTCCTCAAGTGAGACCTGCAATAGGGGTAAATAAACCCTGAGTACACAATGTACTCGCAAGACTTATCCGACTAGTGGGGATAGCTTCCTGACTCCAAGGAGTATGATAAGCTTTATGGTTTGCTAGTTTTCTTTTTGTAGAAAGCAATGCTAATTGTGAGTCCTTATTTATGTCATTAATATCAGCCATATTAAGTTATTATTTAGCCAGTCTATATAAGCACCTATTCTACTTTCAAGCAAGAGTTGAGCAATCAGTTCCATTTCTTCTTCTTTCAACTTTTAGTTGTTACTACGATGCTAGAGGTAAGAAAAGTCGTACCGACTCGGCGGCGATTCGCGAACCAATGTGTCCAGTTGGGTGCCCCGAAAACACATGCCCAGCTTGTACCCCAGGCACAAGCAGGACTAACCCATTGCCCTCCTATCCTGGGTGTCCAGGTCCCCGTCCAAACTTGGACCCCCAAGCCCTCACTCTTGAGTCGCAGACTTAGTGCGGTGCAAGGACCTCCACCATCTCTGCCTCCAATCAGTCGGTCCAGAAAGAGCCGGATCCATGACAAGAGAGCAACAAGTCTTCCCTGCGCCCATACCGAAGTATGTGCTCGGGACAATAGATCTGTGACTTGCCTCACGTCCATTGCAATGACCGGTCCTTAACCGACCAAACAGGGAAAAAGTGTAACCAAGCTACGCCCCGTTGGTCGTAGGACACAACCTCTTACACCCACCAGTACCTAAACCATATCCCTACCCGATCACCATTTTTCCTTTCCACCATTTTATCATGAGTGATCATATTTATCACCTATTTGTGAGTAACGACATGTTACCCATGCTACCATCATCCTAAGCATAGCAGCTACTCGACCTATACTAGTAGGACTCAAGGGTGGATATATATATGCACGTAGTTTCCATAAAATGCCTATAACATAAATGCACATCATATATATATATATTCAGTGATAATAAAATAGGGGTTATGCACCGAGGCTTGCCTTGGGTAGGTGACGGGTCAGTAAGGTTAACACTAAAAGGCTCTAGGGCTCCCTCCTGCACGAGGATCTCCTCCTTGTACTCCTCAATCACTTCCTCGTACTCATGTTCGTCGATAGGCACGAACTCTACCAACTCGTGATCTACATGCACGAAATGATGATGCAATACTTAGTAATATAGCAACAGCAACTCTTAAAATAAAAGTACATCTATCTAACTACTAAGCTAGTGCTACCGACCAAGGTACTAAATTATCTATTGTTACTAATAACAAGAATGAAGTATGGCATACATTATTAGAGCAACTACAGGTATTCTTACTCCTAATGCTGATTTACGCTATATATGATAAAGCAAGGATAATAACTACTCTATTTATCAACTTACTCTAGGGCTACAAAATTTACAACAAGTATATAATAATCTAGTGAGCCTGCTGTAAAATTTTCATAGCTATAGCTATCACCAATTTACCACAAAAATTCCTACAATTATTAATCTACATAATACTAAGCTCTTTAGTTTGAATTTATGAACCTACCATTGTTACAGCTAATTGTAATCTAACTACACTAACAAGTAGATGGTATTTTTGTGAACCTAACAAACTTGGTTTCCCTATTTTTGGACAACTACACAATTTACTACAATTTATCAAAGTTCAGCAAGAAATTATATTGAATAAACGTTGGTAATTCGTTGGAGAATTGAAAAAGGAATTCTACCACGTGGCCCAACTCTTCGGCTCGGCCCAAACCAAAGTGCTGATGGCCCACGGTAGGGAGGACCCACACGCGCCGGCGAATATGAAAAGAAACCCCGGATTCCAGCTAAATGACTCGCATTTATCCCCCCATCTCGTCTCAAATTTATGTTCTAACACCCCTGGCCGGATTTAACAGAGGCCGTGGTGTTTTCAGCCAACGCCGGCAAGCACCGACCCTCTCGGTAGCAATACTTGCCACCGAGACACTCCTCGACGCAACCGCAGTTGAACGAGGTATCTAGCATCACGATTGGTGGCATACAGAGGCACGGTCATGCACCACGGCGGGGTTTGGCCATGGTGATGCCAACGCTGGCTAAACATCCAGCCTAGCTCTACCACTACTCCAAGCCTCCTTCCCTAGAGTACCGATAAATCCCTAGAGGTTCTAGATATGGCCATCCTTCTCCCAATCCGACCGGCCACGAACAAAGTGACGACACGGCGTCTGCCGGTGGTGGCCACGCACTCTGGTGAACCTCAGCCCCAATTGACTCACCCAGCTACCCTAGGAGTAGGAGGGCCTTACCAGTGACACATAGGATGGCTTGGACGAGGTCGCGCGGCACGGCAAGGCAACCGGCCACGTATGCGGGGTCGCTCTGGTTCTCGATGAGAACGATGATGATGTTCCTGGTGACCCACGGCTCCACCAGTGGAACCACTGCATGAGCACGATCACCAAGTCAATCACTACACAATGCACAACCTAATTAAAACAGCGAAGCACCACACGACGCCCTGGCCGTGCGCCCACTTCGACGGCTAGGGCAGACCGCCACGAGGGGAACACCCCGCCTTACCTCACTATAGGCCAAACAAACGTCGGGACGACTCCAATCAGAAGCTAACTACTCTAGCTCGTAGCGTGCACGGTTAATTGTAAAGTTGTGCAGCATGCGAGGCCAATTTGTAGGGGCGACGCCTACGGATTTATGGTGGCCGGCGATGGCAAAACTTAAATTGACGCCCCTCCCTTGTACCACTGCAACAGTGGCCAGTTAGGCATGACACTATCCTTCCACTCGACCACCAAACGTGCTCAGTACACGGAAAGGGGCCAGGGCATTGGTTAGGCTTTGGCGCGCCTCTACCGGCCAGTGACCTTCTAGGCGACGTGACGGGAGCCTTTGGCGTGGCCTCGCGCGCAAGCGTGAGAATGAGGCAAGCAGGGCAACCCCACACATGAGCATAGCCAAACGTCAACGGGAGCAGTAGCAGAGCGGCAGTGCCAGACAACGCGCAGTGCGAGCGATGTGACAGCGAGCTATAGCCTCGAGCGGACATGATGGAGGGGGAGGGTAGAGCAGCCAGGCATGGTCGGGCCCAGCACGCGCGCGTGCCGTGTGCCAGAGCACGGCAGTAGGAGACCTTGGCCGGTAGCGCAGAGCCCATGCGTGGGTGTGCGCGTGTAGGCACGACGGTGGCCGGTGCAGCAGCGCCGAGAGCCGTGCGGTGACTGCGCCCTAGGCGCAGGTATTGCACAACCCATAACTTGCACGCTTTTTAAAGTTGTTCAAAAACTCAAACCAAATGATTCAAGAGTCCAACTAGCTATTCTACACTCAAGAGGGTACCTATATCAAACTAAGCCAAAGCAACTTGCCACTCCTTAACCCGATCATTCTACAAAAATTGCCAAACGTAGCTTCGTCAACGCATTGTCCGACGTGGGAAATTTCGGCTAAGTCCTAACGATTTCGCGTCGAATGCGATTTTCAAGTTACCCGATACACTAGCTAGCGAACCCCATCCCCGACCACACATATTTTATCATTGCCCCCAAAGTTCGTACTACAAACTTTATCAAAGTTCGCATAAACATTCTATAGCATTTTTGTTTGATAAAAATTCACTTAGAACCCTAAACAATACAATGAGACATGAAATGTAACATTTGTTTCTTGTTTCAAATGAACGTTCCAAGTTTCGAATATCGATGTATACTCTATATTACACACATTTACACACAAGTTTGATGCTCATGCAGTGTCTTAGCAAAAACCATACAGTGTAACACCGAGGGTGTTACTAATCTACCTCCCTAAAACAAAATCTCGACCCGAGATTTCATGTGCCTAGTGTGAGGAGATAGGAATTACATTTTGACACAGCAACAAACTATCAGATCTAGAGAGGAGGTGGGGGTAATGCTTCAATAGGTAACTCTCTTGTTCCCACGTGGCCTCATCCTCTAAATGGTTTTGCCATTAGACTTTGTAGAACTTTACCACACTGTTTCTGGTCACTCTTTCTTTCTCGTCCAGGATCTTGATAGGGTGCTCAATGTAGGTCAAATCTGGTTGGAGGGGAAGCCCTTCAACTTCTATAGCTTCATCTAGTACCCGCAAACATCTCCTCAATTGCGATACATGAAACACCTTGTGTACCGCAGATAAAATCTCAGAAAGCTAGAGATGATAAGCAACGGGGCCACATTGCCTCAAAATTTTGTAAGGACCCACGTATCGGAGAGCTAGCTTGCCATGGATACCAAACTGGTGTACTCCTCTCATAGGAGATACCTTGAGGTACACGTAATCCCCAACTTCAAACTATAAAGGCCTTCTTCGCTTGTCTGCATAGGCTTTCTGTCAGCTCTGAGCTGCCTTCAAATGACTCTGGATAAGGACAACTTGCTCTTGAGCCTCCTTGATGAATTCTAGCCCAAAGTATCCATGGCCTCCCACTTCAACCCAATTAAGTGGTGTCCGACATTTCTTCCCATACAGAGCTTCAAATGGTGCCATGTGAATGCTCTCTTGGTAGCTATTATTGTAAGAAAATTCAACTAACTTCAAGCATCCATCCCACTTCTCAGGAAAAGAAATGGCATAAGCTCTCAACATGTCTTCGAGCACTTGGTTCACCCTTTCAGTTTGGTCATCAATCTAGGGGTGATAGGCTAAACTATGGAGGAGACTAGTTCCAAGACACTCCTAGAGTTGTTCCTAGAAGCGAGAGACAAAAACTGAACCCCTATCAGAGATGATAGTGAGGGGAACTCCATGTAGAGTCACAATCCAGTCCAAGTACAACTCGGCATACTATCTGGCAGAATATTTAGAATGCACTGGGAGGAATGAGCTAACTTAGTGAGGCGATCCACAATGACCCAAATAGAGTCAAAGGCCTTGGATGTGCGGGGTAAACCCACAATGAAATCCATGGAAATATCCTCCCATTTCCAAACAGGAATGGGCAAGGGCTGCAGATATCTTGGAGTACGCATATGATCTGCCTTAACTCTACCACAAGTGTCGCACTCCATGACGTGCCGGGAGATGTCCTGCTTCTTGTTGGACCACTAGTACAAGTGGTGCAGACCATGATACATCTTGTTGCTGCCAGGATGAATAGACAACTTTGAATGATGGGCTTCCTTCAAAATCTTCCTTTTCAGTTCCTCATTGGATGGGACCACCACTCTATCCTTGTATCTCACTACTCCATGCTCATCAACACTAAAGTGAGGGCCACGCCCTTCGGCAATCAATTTTTTGATGTGGGGAATTTCTTCAGGGTCTTTCCTTTGCTCCTGAATAATCTGCTCCAGCAATTCTGAGGTCAATGCAATATGAGCCAACATCTCTACGTGGTTGAGAGACAAAGGTGTTTCCTCGACCTGGTGTGACTTTTGGCTCAAAGCATCAGCCACTACATTGGCCTTTCCTGGGTGATAATGGACTTCCAAGTTATAATCCTTTATCAATTCTAACCACCTCCTTTGCCTCATATTCAGCTCAGACTGAGTGAGAATATACTTGAGGCTCTTCTGATCCGTAAAGATATGCACTTTGTTGCCCAACAGATAGAGCCTCCAAATCTTCAGAGCGTGGACCATAGCAGCCAGCTCTAAGTCATGTGTGGGGTAATTCACCTCGTGCTTTTTCAGTTGGCGCGAAGCATAAGCTATCACATGCCCATCTTGCATAAGCACACACCCCAAACCTGTCTTTGAGGCATCACAATATACATCAAAGGGTCTATCAATGTCTGGTTGGACCAACATAGGAGCAGTGGTCAGAAATGTCTTCAGAGCTTGGAAGGCTTCTTCACAGGCTGGACTCCAATCAAACTTAACTTCTTTTTGGAGCAACTTGGTCATTGGCTAGGCTATCTTGGAGAAATCCGAGATGAAATATCGATAGTACCCAGCTAGACCAAGGAACTAACAAATCTAGTGCATAGACTTGGGAGACTTCCAATCCAACACATCTTGCACCTTGCTGGGATCTACTAAAACGCCGTCAGGTGTCAACACATGCCCCAAAAACTGCACTCGATCTAACCAAAATTCACACTTGCTAAAATTGTCATACAGCTTGTGCTCCCAGAGTCGAGCCAGTACTATCCGAAGGTGTTGGGCATGCTCTTCATCATTCTTGGAATATATCAGGATATCATCAATGAATACTACCACAAACTTGTCTAGCTCCGGCATAAAGACTGAATTCATCAGGTACATGAAGAAGGTAGGAGCATTGGTGAGACCAAAAGACATCACTAGGAACTCATACAACCCATACCTAGTAGAAAAAGTTGTCTTTGGTATATCATGTGGTCTGATCTTGATCTGATGATAGCCTGATCGGAGGTCACTCTTCGAGAACACCTTGGCACCGGCTAGTTGATCGAACAAAGTATCTATGCGGGGCAAAGGATACTTGTTCTTAACTGTTACCGCATTAAGAGGGCGGTAATCCACACACATCTGCAGAGTACCATCCTTCTTCTTCACAAAAATGGCTGGACAACCCCATGGTGAAGAACTAGGATGGATGAAACCTTTTTCCATCAACTCTTCCAGCTGCTTCTTCATCTCAGCCAATTCCCTTGGAGCCATGCGGTATGGGCGTCTGGAGATAGGGGCAGTACTAGGCTCTAGCTCAATGGAGAATTCTACCTCTCTATCCGGTGGCAACCCAGGAAGGTCTTTAGGAAAAACATCTGGGAACTCACATACCACAGGGATGGGGGTAAGATCAGGAGAGGCTTCAGCATGGGCAGCAATAGGTAAGAATGGATCTGAGGGTACAAGCAGAGACATTCTATCCTCAGAAGAAGGAAGTCATAACTCAAAACTTCTCCGCTTCAAATCCAAGGCTATCCCATACACCCGCAACCAGTTCATTCCAATAATAGCATCAATGCCTAGCCCAGGCATTACCATGAACTATGGGCGGTAAGTGTGGGTGGCTAATACCAAGCTTACTATGTCCATTTGGGTATTGATGAACATTTGCGAACCCACAGTACGGATTCTATAGGCATAAGGTATAGCCATAAGTGGTAAGTTGTGCCGCTCTACAAATTCCATGCTCATAAATGAACGCGATGCACTAGAATCGAACAACACATAAGCTGGATGGGAATTGATGGTAAACATACCAGCCATCACTGGCTCCTGCTGTAATATCTATTCTGCATCTATGAAATGCACCTGTCTGGATCTGCTGGGCACTTTCTTTTTTTATCACGGTCCTCCTGACTAGCCTGGAGTTCGCCGAGGGTTGAGCAAACTGAGCTGGCTAGTTCTAGGGACACTCCCGGGCATAATGGCCATCTTTGCCGCACTTAAAGCAAGCACTAGGCTTGTTTCCAAATCCTTGGCGAGGTGGGACCTACTATTCCTGAGGCTGCTAGGGCTGCACCTGCTGCGTGGGTGCTCGGTACTGTGTGGAAGAAGTCTGAGAAGTTTGCTGGGGCTGCCGAAACGAAGGCCCGCCTGGTGATTGATAGGGCCCCCGCCGGACAACCTGTACCTTCTGAGTATGAGGGTAGCTAGAAGACCCCGTGGCCACCCACTTACTCTTCCACTCTACCTGGGAATCCCGCTGCAAGCCCTCCATGGCAACAGCAATGTTTATCAGTGCCCCGAAGGTCTGATAGTTCGCCATGTACAGCTTCTCCTGAAGGATATAAGAGAGGCCACGAAAGAAGCGGTCCTTCTTCTCGTCAGTGTCCACATGAATGCCAGCATACTGGGACAAGTGATTGAACTTATTAATATAATCCATCACTGTCATACTCCCCTGGCACAACTCTAGGAACTCAGTCAGCTTCTAGT
The DNA here is from genome assembly GCF_019320115.1 of Miscanthus floridulus. NCBI lineage: Eukaryota > Viridiplantae > Streptophyta > Magnoliopsida > Poales > Poaceae > Miscanthus > Miscanthus floridulus. Next base: position 26,922,237 of record NC_089593.1, on the reverse strand, counting down.
TGATGACAGCAGTAGGAATATAGAACTCTCTGAATGCTGTGGTGAACTCCTGGCAGGTTGCCGGATGATCTGGCTACTGCATGGCATGGAAGGTATCCCAACATACACTTGCGGACCCCAATAGTTGCTGCACTGCAAAGCGCACTTTTTGCTCATCGGCCACGTTAAGCAACAGAAACTTCTGCTCTAGAATGCGAAGCCAGTCCTCTGCATCCAGGGGCTCATTTGTTGGTGTGAAAGTGGGTGGGTCGGTCTTGAGGAAATCCTAGTAAGAGGAGGGTCCCTCAGGACGGCGGGCACCACCCCCGTTCCCACCATTGCCCCTGTCGCCTCCATGGGCGAAGCCAACGACAACTTGTGCCATTATCTCCATGGCACGGGCTGACTCTCGGTGAGCAGCCAACAGTTCTTCCATCATCTCTGCATGAGTCATCAGAGGTGGCAGTGGCAGAGGAGGAGCCAGAAGTGGAGCCCCATGGCTCTCCTCGTTGTGTTCATTGGCCTAGCCACTCTCGCCTTGGCCCTCGCCAAGACCATGAGCCACCCTAGCACTGGTGCTCCTGCGTCTAGACCTTAGATTCATCTGTAAGAGATAGGAACCATCCATTTAGAACAACCTTCCCGATCAAAAGCAAGGGATTAGAGAAATGATAGCATATTTAATTAAAGCATTTTTAATTAATCCTTTCACTTTACTAATCCAATTATACGTGTAGGGGGGATTTTAGTTTAAGCAAAATGCTATTATCATGATGCATGCATCGTCCTATACGTTCACTCAAGCTAGAATATAGCGACATTCGTAAAATTTTTGGCACATCGCACACTCACTTTCCGTATTCTAATCGATTTTTTACGCAATGTAAGTCAGTGTACCTACATAAAACTGATTAGACAAAACCAGTGCCGCTATCCTAGATAGACCATATTGCTAGGGCTTATACTTATTTACATAATGTAATCGCATCCTACTTTTCGCAAAGCTTTTGTTGGTCAAATTTTTAGTTTTGAAAAAGAGTGATGAAACTCGTAACCATTATTGGCTCTGGTACCAACTGTGATAGAACCGCCCGAAATAGCACACTTACGGAGGTGCTCGCCTTCCACCAGACACTAAGCACCCCAAAAGCAAGCTACAGCAGGCGGTATCTGTCAGGCACACCCCGAGGGCGAACCCGAAAGATCCACATTTTTCCCGAGGATCCAATAATGAGAGCGAGTTACAATACTTGTCCATTTCATACATCAGAAGTTCTTAAAAAGTACATTATTACATTACCGAATGTCAGAGTGTGGAATAATAAATAGTGGAATTAAGATAAACAACTAGCGGTAAAGAACGAGGATCCGGCTATGCCCACCAGAAGAATCCTCCACACAAAGGTACTCCTCAAGTGTGACCTGCAACAGGGGTAAATAAACCCTGAGTACACAATATACTCGCAAGACTTATCCGACTAGTGGGGATAGCTTCCCGACTCCAAGGAGTATGATAAGCTTTATGGTTTGCTGGTTTTCTTTTTTGCAGAAAGCAATGCTAATTGTGAGTCCTTATTTATGTTATTAATATCAGCTGTATTAAGTTATTATCTAACCAGTCTATATAAGCACATGTTCTACTCTCAAGCAAGAGTTGAGCAATCAGTTCCATTTCTTCTTCTTTCAACTTTCAGTTCTTACTACGACGCTAGATGTAAGACAAGTCGTACCAACTCGGCGGCGATTCGTGAACCAATGTGCCTAGCTGGGTGCCCCAAAAACACATGCCCCGCTTATACCCTAGGCACAAGCAGGACTAACCCATCGCCCTGCTATCTTGGCTGTCCAGGTCCCCATCCAAACTTGGACTCCAAGCCCCACTCCTGAGTCCTAGACTTAGTGCGGTGCAAGGACCTCCACCATCTCTGCCTCCAATCAGTCGGTCCAGAAAGAGCCGGACCACGGAAAGAGAGCAACAAGTCTTCCCTCCACCCATACCCAAGTATGTGCTCGGGACAATAGATCTGTGACTTGCCTCGCATCCATTGCAACGACCGGTCCTTAACCGACCAAACAGGGAAAAAGTGTAACCAAGCTATGCCCCGTTGGCCACAGGACACAACCTCTTACACCCACCAGTACCCAAACCATATCACTGCCCGGTCACCATTTTTCCTTTCCACCATTTTATCATGAGTGATCCTATTTATCATCTATTTGTGAGTAACGACAGGTTACCCACGCTACCGTCATCCTGAGCATAGCAGCTGCTCGGCCTATACAAGTATGACTCATGGGTGGATATATTTATGCACGTAGTTTCCATAAAATGCCTGGAACGTAAATGCACATCATATATATATATATATATATTCAGTGATCATAAAATAGGGGTTATGCACTGGGGCTTGTCTTGGGCAGGCGACGAGTTAGTAAGGTCAGCACAAAAAGGCTCCGGGGCTCCCTCCTGCACGAGGATCTCCTCCTCATACTCCTCAATCACTTCCTCATACTCCTGTTCTTCGATGGGCATGAACTCTACCAACTTGTGATCTACATGCATGAAATGATGATGCAATACTTAGTAATATAGCAACAACAACTCTTAAAATAAAAGTACATCTGTCTAACTACAAAGCTAGTGCTACCGACCATGGTACTAAATTATCTATTGTTACCGATAACAAGTATGAAGTATGGCATACATTATTAGAGCAACTACAGATATTCTTACTCCTAATGTTGATTTACGCTATATATGATAAAGCAAGGATAATAGCTACTCTATTTATTAACTTACTCTAGGACTACAAAATTTAGAGCAAGTATATAATAATCTAGTGAGCCTACTATAAAATTTTCATAGCTATAGCTATCAACAATTTACCACAAAAATTCCTACAATTATTAATCTACATAATACTAAGCTCTTTAGTTTGAATTTATGAACCTACCATTGTTATAGCTAACTATAATCTAACTACACTAACAAGTAGATGGTATTTTTGTGAACCTAACAAACTTGGTTTCCCTATTTTTGGACAAATATACAATTTACTATAATTTATCAAAGTTCAGCTAGAAATTATATTGAATAAACATTGGTAATTCGCTGGAGAATTGAAAAAAGAATTCTACCGCGTGGCCCAACTCTTCGGCTCGGACCAAACCAGAGCGCTGACAGCCCACGGTGGGGAGGACCCGCGCGCACCGGCGAATATGCAAAAGAAACCCCGGATTTCTGCTAAATGACTCCGTCGTCCCTCCTACTATTCTACTCTCTCACTAACGATCGCATTTATCCCCCCGTCTCGTATCAAATTTATGTTCTGACACCCCTGGCTGGATTTAACAGAGGCCGTGGCGTTTCTGGCCAACGCCAGTGAGCACCAACCCTCTCGGCAGCAATACTTGCCACCGAGACACTCCTCGACGCAACCGCAGTTGAACAAGGTATCTAGCATCACGATTGGTGGCGTACAGAGGCACGGCCGTGCACCACGGCGAGGTTTGGCCATGGTGAAGCCGACGCCGGCTAAACATCCAGCCTAGCTCTACCACTACTCCTAGCCTCCATCCCTAGAGTACTGAGAACCCCCTAGGGGTTCTAGATACGGCCATCCTTCTCCCAATCCAACCGCCCATGGACACAGTGACGACACGGCGTCCGCTGGCGGTGGCCACGCACTTCGGTGAACTGCGGCCCCAATTGACTCACCCAGCTATCCTAGGAGTAGGAAGGCCTTACTAGCGACACGTAGGATGGCTTGGATGAGGTCACAGGGCATAGCAAGGCAACTGGCCATGTACATGGGGTCGCTCTGGTTCTCGGCGAGAGCAACGACGACGTTCCCGGCGACCCATGGCTCCGCCAATGGAACCACTACACGAGCACGATCACCAAGTCAATCACTATGTAATGCATAACCTAATTGAAACAGCAAAGCACCACACAACGCCCTGGCCATGCGCCTGCTCCGACGGCCATGGCAGACAGCCACGAGGAGATTGCCCCGCCTTACCTCACTGTAGGCCAAATGAACATCGGGATGACTCCAATCAGAAGCTAACTACTCTAGCTCATAGCATGCATGATTAATTGGAAAGTTGTGGAGCATGCGAGGCCAATTTGCAGGGGCGACGCCTATGGACTTATGGCGGCTGGTGATGGCAAAACTTAAATTGATGCCCCTCCCTTGTACCACCGCAACAATGCCCGGTTAGGCACCATGCTGTCCTTCCACTCGACCACCAAACGTGCTCAGTACACGGAAAGGGACCAGCGCATTGGTTAGGCTTTGGCGTGGCTCTGTCGACCGGTGACCTTCTAGGCGACATGATGGGAGCCTTTGGCGTGGCCTCACGCGCAAGCGTGAGAACGAGGCAAGCAGGGCAAGCCAATGCATGCACATAGCCTAATGTCAATAGGAGCAGTAGTGGAGCGGCAGCGCCGGACGACATGTAGTGCGAGCGACGCGACGTTGAGCAACAGCCTTAGGCGGACGTGATGGAGGGGGGTAGAGCAGCCAGGCAGGGCTAGGCCTAGCGCACGCATGCCGTGTGCTAGATCACGTTAGCAGGAGACATTGGCTGGTAGTGCAGAGTAAACACGCGGGTGTGCGCGCGACGGTGGCTAGTGCGGCAACGTCGAGAGCCCTGCGGTGACCACGCCCTTGGTGCTAGCATTGCACAACCCGAGACTTGCATGCTTTTTAAAGCCGTTCAAAAACTCAAACCCAATGATTCAAGAGTCCAACTAGCTATTCTACACTCAAGAGGGTACCTAGGGCTATCAAACTAAGCCAAAGCATCTTGCCACTCCTTAACCCGATCGTTCTACAAAAATTTCCGAACATAGCTTCATCGACGCATTGTCCGACGTGGGACATTTCGGCTAAGTCCTAACGATTTTGCGTCGATTGCGATTTTCAAGTTACCCGATACACTAGCTAGCGAACCCCATCCCCGACCGCACGTATTTTATCGTTGCCCACGAAGTTCATACTACAAACTTTATCAAAGTTCGCATAAACGTTCTATAGCATTTTTGTTCGATAAAAATTCACTTAGAACCCTAAACGATGCAACGAGACATGAAATGTAACATTTGTTTCTTGTTTCAAATGAACGTTTCAAGTTCCTAACATCGATGTATAGTCTATATTACACACATTTACATACAAGTTTGATGTTCATGCAGTGTCTTAGCAAAAACCGTACAGTGTAACATCGAGGGTGTTACACACAATACTGTTGATGTTAGACGCATGTGGGAGGTTTTACCGTGTTGCACCAGGTATGGTAAATGCTGGCACCACAACACTATGGATGCCCAGATGCATGTGGGGGGCCTTACCATGCAAGCCTGGTATGGGATTTGATGGCGCCCACAATACTGTAGGGCAAATGTTGGCACCCTCAACACTGTTTGGGTTATGTCATGTGTGGAAGGTTGCAGGGCACCCTTCTGACATGTCCTATCGGTACTATCTTACAGGCGTGTAGGGTACGGTCTTTGGTACTGTGGTTGGTCTTGAGTGTCCTACCTTACTTGCTCTACTCGTTTCCTAGGTCCTTACCGAGCGGGCATCCCCGGTCGGTTGCTCCCAGTCGGCTCTGAGTCCGCCGGTCGGAGAAGAGCTATAAGCAGGAGTTCGGTGCATCCTTCCGATCGGAGAGGTGGGTTAGAGTCGGAGACGGAGATGGAGGCGAGCACTGCCAGGCCTTCTGGTCGGAGAGGTGAGTCGGAGTTAGAAGTGAGCTCTGTTCCTCCTTGGCCATGTCTTTCGGTCAGAGACTGGATCATCCTTCTAGCCTGTCGTTAGGTATTTGGGCCGGCCCAGGAGTAGCGCATCATTCGCAACATCATCTGCTGGGCCAAGCTTTTGTTGGGGAGCAGGCCCATTAGGGACCCTGGGTTTATGAACCTGATAGGAGCCCTTGAGCCCCCAAGCGATTCAGGTAGAATCATTTGGGGGATTTTTTGTCTTGGCGGCGGGTGCGCGCGAGCGCACCCATGGGTGTAGCCCCCAAGCCCCAAGGCGATTCAGGTGGAATCGCCTGGGGTATTTTGTCTTGGAAGCGGGGTAATTCTTTTGTTGTGATAGTAGGTGCGCCCGAGCTCACCCACGGATGTAGCCCTCGAGCCTCGGGGCGATTTAGATAGAATCGGCTGGGGGGGTTTTGTTAGCGGGCGTGTGTGTGCACCTTGGGTGAGACAGAGTCATCAACCAAGGCGCCGGGTGTGCCGAAGGACAGCCAAGGTATCAGGTGAGATGGAGCCACTGAGTCACGGTCCCATGGCGAGGGAGTGAGTGAGTCGGAATCACGGCGAGCGGGTGAGTCGAAGTCGCAGTCCCAGTTGAGGGAGCGGGCAAGTCAGAGTCGCGGTCCCAGGTGAGGGAGCGGGTGAGTCAGAGCTGTAGAGTCACGGTCCTCGATGAGGGAGCGGGCGAGTCAGAGTCGTAGAGTCACAATCCTAGGTGAGGGAGTGGGCTTGTCGGAGTCGTAGAGTCGCGGTCCCAAGCAAGGGAGCGGGCAAGTCGGAGTCATGGTCCAAGGCAAGGGAGCGGGTGTCCTGAGCCCTCGAGCCCCATTTGGGCTTTGGTAGGGGTTGGTTTGAGATTCGTGCGTTACCCCATCCGTAGTTTTCGTAACCGGAGGGGCTGAGCTAACGTCGCTTGCCTCGATGGCTCGAGTGACGCGCTCAGTGAGCTCGCTAATGGGCATGTTCAAGTGAAATCTAGGTCCATCGATCATGATGGGGTTGGCATAGCCCTCATGTGGCATTCCACTGCTCCTTGACCCACGTCTCGGCAGATGCCTAGGTCATTCCGGAGATCGACCTAGGTGGCCTGCTGGCCTCCCCGCGATGGAGATTCTGTGGGCATGGCTCGAGGTTAGGATCGAACGAGAAAGGTCGAGATGTCCCTGTCTGCTTTTGAGCAGACCGGGCGAGGGCCGCTGGGGCTCATCTGTGTTTTTCTCCCCTGGCTCTATTTGACGTGAGGCGGCCTCGAGCCCTTCGTGGGCCAGCCTTCGAACCCCGGTCAATCGTTGCTCATGTTGAATGAGGCAACTACCGCTTCATGACGCAACACGAAGCGTTGTGATGCATCAACTGCATATGCGATGCTTTTGGATGCATGTATGAATGCGTGCATGGATGAATGTGTGAATGCGTGTATGAGAGATGATGAATGAATGGTAATGTAAAATGAAATAAAGGGTTTTTGTAAGGTTACCTTGATGACTTGAGTGACGGGTTTAAAGAGCTCTCGTTAGATGTATCCGACTAGGACCCTTGTTCGTCATTCGTGACGGAGTTGGCTTGGCCCACATGGGGCATCCCGCTGCTCCTTACCTATCACTCGACATTCATCTGAGCCGTCCGATCAACTCAGGAGGCCCATTGGTCTCTCCCAGGCAAAGATCCCATTGTTGGGCCCTTCCAAGTCTTGCCCAGGAAGGTGGAGAGCCGCCTTCGTGCAGTTGCGCTTTGTTTCCCATGCCCAGCATGCAGTAGTGATAGCGCTCCCTTGATGAGCGCCATCCCATCGAAAGATGCCTCGGGCACCATCGCGTATAGTGGCGGCGCCCGCCTCATCAACGGTGCCACACTCCTCGTGTGGTAGGCATCGATGATCCCTGACCCCTTTAGGCCCCTCTCCTTCAGGATTCGGAGGGCAGTGAGGTGGTCCCGAATCCTCTTCTTGTCCTTCTCTAGGACTCCCCACTTCCTCCACGAGTCTGGGACCTCTTCGATGAGGCGCCTGGTGAACTCTGGCAGGGGGCGGCTACGTTGTTCTTGAGGTAGAACCAATGCAAGTGCCACCCCTTGTTGGAGGTCGACAGACGCATTGCGGGGTATTCGCTGACCCGGTTGTTGTGGAGGTGGATGCCGGCGCATCCCATCGGCATGTTTAGCTCTTGCTTCTTCTCCCTTTTTCTTCTAGAGGGTGATGGCAAAGAAGTACCACCACAGGTCTACGTGGGGACTAATCCCTAGGAATCTCTCACACAGGGCGATGAATGCCGCAATGTGCTGGATTCCATTGGGATTGAGGTGTTGTAGCTCCACCTTCTAGTAGAGCAGCAGTCCCCGAAGGAATTTGTGGGTAGGGGTGGCAAACCCCCGCTCATGGAAGCGCGTGAATGAGACGACGTAGCTATCGAGCGACGACGGTGCGTCCCCCTCTCTGGGTAGCCGCCACTCCTCGATGGTGGTCCGCACGCAAAGAAGAACGCGGTGGACAAGGCCCTCCATGCACTGGAGGGTGATATCAGAGCAGCACCATGGCTCCATTAGAAGATGGGGGTGGGTGGATGCAAACTCGATGATGGCTGAGATGCGGACATGGGGAGTTTAGGCGATTAGCGGCGGAGGTTGCAGATGTGAAGGCAAGGAGGCAAAGTATGAAACCCTGGGGGTGAACCCCTTGGTTTTATAGGGCCGATGAATGCGAGGAAACCAACCGTCTGCCTAGATCTCTGCGCCTACCATGATCTGCCACAACGTCACATCACGGGATATGCGCTCGCAATCCCTATCCTTTCTCTCGAAAGGCAAGCCAGATGTTTTGCCTCCTCGGGCGGACCAGGACTCATTAAGAGTAAGAGGAATACGGATAAAAAAATGCCTCAATGGCCTATCAGGGCCTAGGAGTTCGACGGTTGGCCCATCAACGGGTTCGACAGCCACTCCAAGCAACCCTACGATAAGGGATGGAAAGGAATGGGCCCCACAAGCGGTCAAGACCTAGGCACGCGAACGCCATGGGCATCTTGGCCCACGATCAAGTCTCAGCCAGGCTGACCCTTGCCGGATCCCTGCGATCAGGATGCCGGGACTCTAATCGAACTATCCAGTTAGCGAACCACCAAATCTCACAGCCATACCCACGAAGGGTCTGGATCACCCCCTAGGCGATTCTATCCGAATCACCTAGGGGATCGGGGGCTACACCCATCAGGTGCACTAGCGCGCACCCACTGGCAAGTCGACCCCCCCCCCCAAACGATTCTATCTAAATCATCCAGGGGCTCGGGGGCTACACCTACCAGGTGCGCTCGCGCGCACCCACTGGCAAGTTGAAAAATCCCCTAGGCGATTCTAACCGAATCACCCAGGGGCTCGGGGGCTACTATCGGGGACCAAATACTAGGGTACCCAAAGAGGAAGAGCTAATAACCGTCAATGGTGATTCATCCGAACAGACAAGAGCGCGACTACACCTCTCGCCTCCTTGTCCGACCCCCGAGGGTTGGCTCCGCCTCGTCCGACCCCTGAGGGTCGGCTTCGCTTTGTCCGACCCCTGAGGGCTGGCTCCGCTTCATCCGACCCCTGAGGGTTGGCTCCTCCTCGTCCGACCCCTGAGGGCTGGCTCCACCTCGTCCGACTCCCGAGGGTTGGCTCTGCCTTGTTCGACCCCCGAGAGCTGGCTCTGCCTCGCCCGACGTCCGAGGGCTGGCTCCACCTCGCCTGACCCCTGAGGGTCAGCTCTGCTTCATCTGACCCCCGATGGCTGGCTCTGCTTGTCTGACCCCCGAGGGCTAGCTCCATCTTGTCCGACCCCCGAGGGTTGGCTCCACCTCAACTGACCCCTGAGGGTTGGCTCCGCCTTGTCCGACCCCCGAGGGCCAGCTCCACCTCCTTCGACCCCCGAGGGCCAGCTCTGCCTCGCCCGACGTCTGAGGGCTAGCTCCTTCTCGCCTGATGTCCGAGGGCTGGCTCCGCCTCGCCCGACGTCTGAGGGTTGGCTCCACCTCTCCCGATCCCTTAGGCACGGATCTTTATGGAAGCTCATGACAACCACTACGGTCCAGAGGGTGTGACCCAAGGTCAAACCTCTGGCACCGTGCAGGGAGCAGTCACGCATCAGCATGACCCATCCCCATGACATGTCATTCTAGGGGACTCACATCGCCCACAGTGATGGACGCGTGGTCGCTATGTTGCTCACTCCCAGTACGACCGCTGGCCAGCACACTAGATCGTCGCACCGTCTACCAGGACAGAGTGGGATGTTACGACCCGCTGACAAGCGCCAAGGCATGTCAGTGTCGGCGGACAGGCGCCCGGTATGGGGCTGCCCCTGTCGCCGCCTGCCATGTCAGTGAATCACCGCACCGTCCACCGGGACAGAGCGAACGTTATGATCCGCTGACAAGCACCGGGGAGTGGCAGTGTCAGCGGACAGGCGCCCGATGTGGGGCTGTCCCTAACGCCGCCTGCCATGTCAGTAGGGCCTGCACAGAGGAAAAGAAAGGCCGGCGACCCTGTAGGACTCCCTCCACTTCTCTTCCCCTATCTTCTTCCATTTGTAACCTGTGCTTTCCCTTGGCCTATAAAAGGGAAAGCAGGGCGTCCCACTAAGGGACATCGATTCACAACATCGCATATCACACTACACCACAACAAAACCACTAGTCTCGAACCTCGAGCACCTAGGTTAGCAGCAACCGAGCTCTCAGCGCCCATACGACCTTTCCATCATAGACTTAGGACCTGTCCCTCTCTCGCCCATTTGTAACCCCTACTATGAACTTTTCAGTGCTAATAACACGAGCAGCAGCCACGGACCGGACGTAGGGACATTCTGTCCGAACCAGTATAAACCTTGTGTCTTCTTAGCACACCATCCAGATCAGATGCGGAATAATACAAATTTACTCGTTGATGTTTACTCGAAACACCGATAGTACTCTATGATATATAAAACAATACTGCACACATATAATCTTGTGATATAACAAATTCAACATGTTTAATGTTGTGGTGGAAGCTGGTTTCAACTGAATATGTGGAAAACAATGCTACTAGGATTTAAACTCTTTTTAATAAAATAAATAAATTTTGCATAAGACATTAAAAAACCACTAGATTTTCTACGTCGTGAAAAAAATGCAAAAACTCGATTAAAATTTGAAAGCTAAACTATAGATTCATGAACTCTCAAAAAGGAATGCAACAACAGTTTATATATCTTAAGTAGGTTTCAACTAAATAAATTAATGTTATAAAATATAAATACTATAAATTCTAACTAGAGGTCCCTAATGGAGTCTCCATTTAATCGTCACGGGACTTGATAGTAAAACAAAGGACATATCCAAGAAATTCTGGAAAAAAAAACATCTCGCCATCAATTCAGTATGGCCTAATTACCAATGATAATAATAGTTATTTGATCTTTTCTGTTTTCTAACTAATTATCCACCTTTGCTATTACAAAAAACAACACAAAGTAACCAGTAACCTTTAAATTACCCACTTGTGCTATTTAGAAACATGATCTAAAGTATATCTTAATTTGCATCTAATTAACCACGTCCCCCTACTATGATACACAATTTATATAATCCAATTTTCATTTTATTATTAGAAAAATTATATATCTCTTCAAATCTCCATCTAAATTATCAATATATTCTATTACAAAATATGTTTAAATAACGATAGAACACATATATGTTTCTACATTATCCACTTGTAGCACTATTGATACATTAAGATTTGATTAAAGTATACATACGCATCGTTCCAGTATGATTGAGTGATAAATATATATACGTTATGTTTTACCACATAAAAAATATTTTCTTAACAACTCATATACTAACGATACTAATAAATTGTTTAAAACCATTTTAGTAACAATGACGTATAACTTAAATATGTTGTTACTTTAGATATATTTATATACTTTAACTAAAATGTCTGACATGTCTATATTGATTGTATAACCATAATTGCATATATAATTCTTTGATAGGAAAACTTAATAATCTTGAGAAGCGTGGGAGACCACTGGTGGCTATATTTTCCAATTCTGTAAGATTACTGTAAAGTAAAAAGTCAATCACTATAAGGCTTAAATGTTAAAATTATCTTGAGGTTAGCACTACTGCCCTATCTGAGATCTCACTTCAAACTCTGTTACTTATCTTAAGCGACATAACACAAGTTTCAAATTATTGCATATGGTATTGTAGTATTTAAGAACGTACTCTATGACATAAAATGTTTTTTAAAAAGTGTAAAAGGTTTTTTAAAGGTGTAAAAAGAAGAGTTAATAAAATATATAATAAGTACAAGAATTTTAACTTAGTTTGAGGATAAAAAATATGTAGCAATCAATAAGAATAAATTTTGAAAATTCAAAATTTAGATTCATGCCTTCATATTATATGTGATGCAACAAAAGCCACCATAGTTATGGCAAGGTTTCAAAAAAATTACATATTCAAAATTACAGAGGTGCCATGCAAAGAAAAATATGTATATGGATGAAATATAGATTGGACCCTTGCAAAAAAGTAGTTAATACGTTTATGATAACCGGATATAGACCGCAGAGTATCTGTTAAGTCTATCATGTTAGAAAATAAACAAAAAGAAAAAAAACATACAATATAATATACATAATTCTTTATTAGTCAGATTAATTAAGCAATAACTAGTACTTATATCTTCTAAAATTCTAGCCAGCGAGAGAGCATGAGTTGATGGACTAGTGGTATGTAATATTTGCTTTTTAATCATTTTTCTGTTATCATACCTAGTTACAAAACAAAAAAATATAACATTTTGAAAGTCATTGATAGTCAAAGTTTTAATTAAGACTTTCACTCGAATGTTGTAAAGAAGCACAAGGATCTGTGGATGAGCGAAGTAAAAGTATACGAATAATTGAGGTCACCGAAATTTGGTACAAAAATGGTTCAATGTCTTGTTCTGAAGCTAAAATTAAAGTTACCCTGCTTTCTTCTCTTTACGCACATCCTTCTAAGTTGAGCTCAAACCTTGACAGGCCAAATCAGTTCTTTGAGAAAAAAAAAAAATGTTCCTCTTCATCGCTGCATGTCTAGAGCTAACTATATACGTCCAGAGAGGTTAACTGCTGAACGGCCGATAGACCTTGAGGGCGTCGATGACGTCAGCTATGGAACCTGCTGCAGCGGCAATGGAAACAAAGAGACAGCTGATGCTGAGCGTCTGGAGGCAGATCCACTTGGTGCTCCCGCGTGGCACGCGGCGCTGCTTGATGTACATCTCGACGGGGAAGTAGACGGTGAGCGGCCAGAAGGAGACGGCGCCGAGGAACCCCACGACGTTGCCGAAGAAGGGGAGCAGCATGGCGACGACGGTGGTGACGCACACGAACGCCGAGCGCCATGTCAGGCGGAACACGCTGAGCGCGAAGGGACCCACGCGGAGCTCCCGGTAGATGAAGGCGCTGTCCGGCCAGACCGCGGCGGCGCGGCGCTCAACGAAGGCGAAGATGGGCTGGCAGAAGACCTGGTAGGCGCCGACCAGGTGCACGACGATGGCGATGTTGGCGATGTCGAGAAGCCAGAAGGGCTCGTAGAAGCCGAAACCCGTGAGGAGGTTGTCCGGTGCGGCGTCGCCGAACGCTGCGTACCCCATGCACCCGCACAGCATATAGAAGATGGTCGTGGTCGCCACGCTCAGACGCGTCGCCTTCTGCATCACCTTCGACTCCGACGGTGGCGGTGCCTTGATCGTGTCCTGAACAAGAACCAGAGCAGCAGCAGACTTTGTTAGAAACAGGGGAATCCAGTCGCAGAGAACAGAACAGTGGAGCAGAAGAGGGGATTATTGCTTACTTGGATCTCGATGAGGATGTTTGAGAAGGAGTAGGCGAAGGCGATGTCGCCAAAGGCCTGTAGGGTGTGCCAGATCTTCTGCATGGAGGTGACGCCGGCGCCGATGCTGATGCCGGTGAGGCTGCCCATGAACCCACCATTGGCTGCAATACCATCGATTGAGCACATGTCAGCAAGGTTTTAAATCTCCGGCTAAGCCTCTTAGCTGCTGACCTCCTCGGTAGCTAAACGTAGCTATAGCCGGAGATAGCTGCAGCTAAGCCATTTAGCTGTTTTTGCAAAAAATAGAAAAAAAACACACAAGACATTGGCATAACTTGATAACCATCACTAATTGATTCATAACCAGTTCATAGGAGAGATCCCAGGTAACAAATATTGACATCTTGTTCACATATAGTAAGATCTACAACATACAAGCAAAAAACAGAGAGAAGAATGGTGAGCGCTGACTGCTGAGCAGAGAAGAAGCTTGGCAGATCCGCGACGTCGCGGCCGAAGGGCATGGCCGCCGCCCGCTGGTCACCTCTGCAATGCCACAGCCGAAGAGAAGATCTCGAAGGTGCTGCCGACGCTACTCGAAGCTACCACCGCCGGTGGCGGCCACCTCCGCTCGAAGCCACCGCTGGAAGCCGTGGCCGTCGGAAGCCGCTGTTGAAGTTCCTCCATGGAGCCGCTGCAGGCCACCTCCGCTTGAAGCAGCTGCCGCCACCGGCCGCGGCAGAAGCCCCTCGCAGGCCGACGCTTGGGGGAGAGGAGGAGGAGGACGCCGCGCCGCCATCTCCGGAAGAAGCAGCCGCAGGGGACTAGAGAGGCGATCTGAGTCGGAGATATGAGAAGATGCTAGGGTTACGTTGTTTTCCTGGGCTGGATTGATGGGCAAGGCAATGGACCGGCGGTTGCACAAGTCAACTTCCTGGCCCGACAACATTTTAGCGGCAGCTAAATACGTCTCATTTAGCGGCAATCTCCGGCTATCTCCAGCTATTAGCGTTTCAGTTTTCTTAGCGCGAAAAGTGATATATCTTAGCTGCGACCTTGCCCAGCAGCTATAGCTGGCTATAGCTGCAGCTATAGCCGGCTATTTAAAACTTTGGTACTGACTGATCATTCTTTTGGGAGTGTAGCTGCAACACTTGTGCTGCTCCTTTTGTGCAATGGCTGACTATTTTGTGTAGTCCCTAACTATTTTGTGTAATCTTTGTAACCAACGAGGGCTGGTAACACTAGGCTCAAACTATATTGGTGATGGGCAAGTATGTTAGGTAAATGTGGCACAAACTGGTGGTTTGGTTGATGTGCCACATGTTGTATGGCAGGGATTGTGAGATGTTGCCTGGGTTGATCAGTCAGGTAATATGCAGATGGAATTAGCTGAGATCCATGAACTATTGACCATTGCCTATGATATGCAATGTTATTCTAATCTGTGATTCCTTCCTTATATGCTTATGCTGATTAGAGTTGTGACAATTGCCTATGATGTGAAAAATATTTTACAGTTCATTTTTCTGCTTGTGACCATTGCTTATGCTTTCAAAGTTACACTTCTTACTAATCTGAGCACATGCCTATTCCCAATGATATTGCATTTCATTCCATGTTGGTGAGCATTGGACTGTTTTTTATTTCATTGCTTGTTAACTATTGAATAGAATGGGTTCCTGGTATGTTGTTACAAATGGCTGGAGTACTGGTGTGTTTCCAAGCTGGGAGGCATGCGCAAATGAGGTCCTTGGGTTCTCAGGAGCCGTGTAAAAGAAGTACAAGACAAGGGAAGAGGCCTATGCAGCATTCTATCATCAAAAGAAACAAAATTACATTGATGAGGTTGAAGAAAAGCCTGTCATTATTGTTAAGAAGAAAGCTGGTTGTCAATGTGCTCATGTCATTATTTGTTTCCAAGCCATGGTTATTGTGTTTTTAATTCGGAAGCTCATGTAACCTTTGTTTGCCAATGTGTTGTAATAGACCATGCACTCTGTAGGGATGTTGGTGGTAACATTACCATTGTATGCAAGTGGTAATTGGACTCTTTCTCATGCAATGAACCAAACATGTGAGCATGCATGTCAATTTTGCATCCAAACACAGGTTCTGTGCAGCCAGGCGTTGTATGTCCTGGGAACCAAACAACCAACGTTTGCACACCCGTAGCCTGGTCAGTTGGAGCTTGTATGGCCAGATACGGTGCAAGGAAACTGAGAAGACAACCAAACAGGCCCCAAGGAACTCTAAGCACTCAGACTCAGACTCGAACCAGTCAAGCAAGAAGAAGCGGAGAAGGTAGCTAAAGTACAAAAAGACTTGGGGGCAATTGACGATGATATAACCCCTGGGTATCATCATGGAAGACATATTGGGCTCCCTGACATAGGGTCCACCGAGCCCGCTACTCAGAATCCAATATCTGCATAGGGTATGATGAGGACATGACACCCATGCATATGACCATGTTTGGCGCATGGTATGGACGGGTAGGAGGCCAGCAAGGGTGTCCAAGTCAAGAAGGAGGCCCGAGGCTAATTCGGTTCGAGTCCCCGAGGTGGAGGCCCAAAGCAACTCAAGTTCGAGCCCGTCTTGGAGTCCAGGAGCAGCACGTACTAAAAACGACGCCCAGGTCACATACGGTGTCCGTTTTGAGCGTTCTTTATATGGATGGAAAGATAATTTCATGGAGCTTCCAATGGCACCGGTCCCACCATAAAATTCGATCGGAGTCAACAGGAATTATCGAAACAAGTGGACGTCCAGAATCTATCAGGGTGCTGCTCCACCGTCTTTTGGGTCGTTGGCCCGTGTATCGTGTTGGATCCCATAGGGGAGCGTCCAGGGGGGGTCTCCATGACCTAACCCTCATATATTCAGTAGCCATCGCCACATTAGGGTTTGGGTTTTGTTTAGTTCTAGTTTTTCTTCGAGAAACTGAGATTGATTCGTTGTAACTGTGGCGACAAGTCCTTTTACAGTGATCCAGGGCCCATGTTCTTGTTCTCCTCGCCTGTGACGATTAGTCCATTCGAATCGAGAGCTTGAACCCCATATTAACCTTTGCTTCATCCATATTTGCAACTTCAGATTGCGTGTTTACCGTTCTCTTGCTTGTGTTCTTCGATTCGCTTGTAGGGAAAGCCTTCTCGGCGAGGTCGATCAAGTTATGCTTGGTTGATAACCAACAGAGCTGTGGTGTAGCGGTTGCAGGGTTCGAATCGTGTCTGATTTGAAGCCGGATCGTCAATGTCGAGTCTCCACCAATTGAATTTATCACTACCTTTCGAAAGATCGGGCCTTGTCTACATCAGGGCATCTCACTGACGTGCTATATTAGGCATCAACCTTCTCAGTCATTTTTACTCTCATGTCCTACTCTTAAATTAATTGCTTTATTAGCGCGTAATGCTCAGTAGTTGTTCCACCATGAATAACATACAGGCTACATGTTGCTTTACTGGTTGGTTGACCCTACAACCTACAAGTGTATGCAGGGGGCAAACCTATAACAGTAGTTCATTAAAAAAACTCGACCAGTGGGGGTTATGATGGCCCCCGGTATTTTGTTAAGAATAATACCTTTCACGGGCCGAGAAAACCCCCGAACCTCCGCCCCCACCTATACACAGCGGAACCGTAACCCTGTGAGAGCTGGGCCAGGCCGTAGACCTGCGCTTTGGTTATGAGGATGGAGGAGGGTATTTTTTCTATCCATAGCCTGAAATTCGGTCTCATGGAGAGTCGACCTCAGAACCTGAGGGGTGCTACTGAGGTTCTCTAACCGATTGAGCTAGAGTCCATTTGCTATAGCAGTAGTTCATATCCTCCTATATAATTACTCATATATCATGATTTGCATATTACTAGTTCTGTTAACAGTCCTTTTGTCATTAGAGCAATCCAAGAGACTCTCTATGTCCTTTTTAATTGTTAGGAATAGAAATTTTGGTGAAAATACCTAACAACTTTTTTATTTCATTATCTAAATATAGTCATCCTCTATCTTGGATTTCTTGCTGGCTAAAGATGGAGAGCGAAACTAAGGGCGATTGAATCAGTTCGATTGACATAGCGTCTAATTGACTAATCAGTTCGATTGAATCAAGAATTTACAAATGGTCTGTGCGATGCCGAGCGAGAGTCCGATGGAAGAATAGGTGAAGGACATGACTGCAGCGACAATGGATAACCACCAAATCTGATCGAAGTCCGGTATCTGCGAGAAGAGAATCTGCACAACGCCGAAGAGGATCATGTACGGCGTACTGGAGCTCTTGCAGGGATCCGCATGTCCGTGAGTGTGAAAGCAGCCAGCTCTCCTGATGGCCTTCATGCTGATGGACGACTCGATGGTGTACCCGATGGCGACGCCGACGAGGTTGGCATACTGTATGACGCCGCAGAACACGACCCTGGCGCCGCCGAGGTTGGAGCGCACGGCGTCCATGTAGGTGTAGTTGCGCTTGCCCGTCTCCGGGTCGTCCGTGCGGTAGCACTCGGCGAGCAGCGTGGCGGTGTAGTAGGTGACGAAGGCGAAGAGGAGCATGGCGGCGGGTCCGGCCACCCAGCCGAGCTGCCCGATGCCCCAGGCCAGGGAGAGGACCCCGGAGCCGATCACGGCGGTGATTATGTGCGCGCTGGCTGTCCAGAACGTGCCCGTGCGGCGAGGGCGGCCGTCGTCGTCCAGCCAGTCGGCAGCACCGGCGTTCCCGGCCTCCACCGACACCTCCATGGGTGCAACACCGTGCTTGCTCCCGACGTTGTGCGGCCCAGCCATGAAGAGCTACTGAGCTATATAGTTGGAAATAATCGAGCTCTCTTCTTTCTGCTCTTGATTACCAAGCGATGTGTGCTGCGAGTGCGAGCCGCTGGTGAGTGGATTATTGGATGACGCCTGTGAGTTGTGGGGAGTGAAGGCTTGAGGGGTGTGGCGAGAGCTGGTGTGGGGGAATGGAGGTGGAAGAAGGTATAAATAGAGAGAGCTGGAGCAGAGGAGGTATAGAGTCGACGCGGGAAAGTCGCTGGTGCGGTCAGCGCGGGTGTCTGGGTCAGTCTTTTTTATTTTGCATTCTTTTCGTTTCAATTCTTTTTGGCGGCAAAATACTCTATGATACGACGCTAGAGCGGGCATAATGTTTGGATTTCTGCTCTGTATATGGTGGAACGGATTTTGGAAAATAAAGGGCATGATGGTGTGATGAGAAAATATATAGGGCGTGTTTGTTTCTCGGGACCTGCCAACCTAGACGGCCGAGGAAGGCCAGGGCACTAGAGGGCAGGCCCATAGGATGCAACACCCTCTTGTTTGGGTGCAATTTCCAGTAGAGCCTGGATGGGCGGAGGTTTTGTTTATTTTCCTGGATAGCTGAGTTGGCAGCCCAACTAACTCCCAACTACTAGTTGGGGATAGTGTTTGTTTGCCTGAACAACATTTCATGCAGTATTGCCAGCAGGGAAGCATTCCAAGTAAAAAGTGAAAGGATTTGGCTGCCACTCAGCTTCTTGAGAGATAACTGCATCAGTCCCAAATGATAATATCCAGTTATGTAGTATGCAGCAAGCCTGGACTAATTTGACTTGGGGTCTTGTAGGGGTAGAAAGGTTTGTTGTCTAAGACACAGAAGCGGTTTTTCAAGAAACCAAATGCCCGTTCAATGGTGACCCTGAGGGAGCTATGCCTGAGGTGTACAACTCCCTTGCATTGGTAGGGTAGTGCCTGTCACCATACTCAGTGAGATGGTACCTGACCTCCCTGTATGGTGGCATGAAGCCATCGCGACAAGCATAGCCAGCATCCACTAGGTAATATTTGCCTACAAGTTCAATTACAATGATGTTGTGTGAATTGGTCTGAACACACAATTTAATTAATTCACTTAGGCACAGTTCTGTTATCTCCAAGCACCCTTAACCCATCATCCCTTTTAATGGCATCAGCTAGCACCAATGCATCATGGGCAGACCCCTCCCACCTAGCCAGCACATAAGTGAACCTGAGATCAAAGTCCACAACAGCCATCACATTCTGTGTTGTGTTGTGTTTTCTACCCCTGAATGGCCCTTGCATGTGCCTAGGCACCCTAGCCAATACATGGGTGCCATCAATAGCACCAATGCAGTCCTAAAACATAATTACAACATGCATGAGTTCATATGTGACCATGCTACAAAACTCAACAAATACTAGGAGACTACACAACATTACCTTAAAAATGGGTACTACCTTTGGCTGCCAAGGATTTTGGGATGAGTGTCAGTGCTTGGAGGCCTGATCATCTCACCCCTGAGTTCACCCACAACATAGAGCACCTGATGAAAATGTCTGCTAACAGTCTCTATGGACCTCTTAAAGCTCTGATGTACCACCCTAAACCTTTGATTATGTCCAACTACATGGAGGAACATGGACACTTGTTCCTCCACAGATGAGTTTAAAGTATCTTGAAGCATCCCTCTTTACCTAAATAGTTTGTATAGTTGGTAAAAAGGAGCTCTAGCCATCCTAATCATTGCCAGGCACTTTGAGTCAATTGAGTTATATATAAGTTGCAGGTTCTTTTGTCTGTGTTCATCTGCCTCTAGTCTAGGACCATACACTATTGGTTCTTCCTCAGACCTCTTCCTCTTAAGCCTAGATGACATGTAACCTACCATCACAACAAGTGCAGCAGCCTGAGAGGCCAGGTGCGATCTGCTAGCATCAACATCCATCTACAAGTATTGAAACATCATGTTGCTGGGTTTGCAGTGTTGACCTCAAAAAGTGCTTCATATTTAGCATAGCATAATAAGTGGACACAGACTCACTATCCTTGGTTGCATGTGTTGCCACAGGCCTCCCAAAGGATAGGAGCATACATCCTTGACTCATATGTAAATCGAAAAGCACTGAAAAAATCATAGAAAACATGCACCTCATCTAAGCTGCAGTGGTAAATCGAAGCTTACACATTCAGTCAAAACCGAGCAGCCAGAATCATCGGCAAGATGGTGCTACAACAACATGTATGAACAATGAGCACCAACAATACACAATTTCAACTATGGTGCAACAGTAAACCCTAGCTTAGAAATTGGCACAATAGAATCATAGATCCAGCACCACAAATCATGGATTGTGTACAAGCAGTCACAGATCCGGCCATTTTCATCATTTCCCCCCAACAGCTTGCCTTGAGCCAGCCCAAAATCCGACAAAACCGATAGCAAATTGAGCACCGAATCAAGCCCAGAGAGCAACACAAGGACAAAGGTAGAGATTTCACTAGGATCTAAAGATGAGGGTATGAGGTGAGGAAGAAGAAGTGGAAAAGGCGACGACGAGCAAACGGCGGCCAAGCACCGTCCACCGCACTCGCTTGTGACATCTAGGGAAACAAACACGACCACCAACAGCAGGTCTTGGGGGAGCAGTGACCAAGTGGTGAGGAAGAAGAAGAAGCCTCAGACCGTATCACCACCAGCGAGTTGGGCGAGGGAGAAGCACCGCGCTCGAGAGCCAGAGCCGCCTACGACCTCACCGCCACGACCGACCACCGAGAGCTCGAGACGAGGAGGGAAGCGGGGGGGTGTGGAGAGAGTGGCGAGAGGACTGAGAGTGAGTGAGGGAGAGCAAACCCTAGTGGCACGGCGATGGTATAAGAAGGGCGATAGAAATTTCACTTGACGCGTGAGCCCATGGAAGCCAAAGGTCACCAACGAAAATGGATCGTGGGGGCCAGCGGAGGGACCGTGCGTGGTCGAGCCCACGAGAAACGTGGGCTGCAGGCTCGCGGATGCTTTAAGCACTGCGTGGCCCAGGCCCCCAAGGCGTCCAAGGTAGCAAACACAACCGTTTGCAGCAAATGGGCATGTCCCAGGCTATCGTTAGGAAACAAACACGCCCATAGAGGTAGACTCTTTTTTTCTCTATCTCGTAACAAGTACGACTCACCAACATGGAAGAACAAACACCACATTCACACAACCACGAGTTCATATCTTCTCACACAAAGATATATAGGGGTCCCTAATTTAACTTTGATTTACAGAGGCACTGAAAAATCTCTCAGTCTCCAAAAATGTAGAGTGATTTTCAGAGGCAAACATCTCGTTAGGAAGACACCTAATGAACTACCGCCTCCCAAAATTAACTCAAATAGGAGGGTCTCTTAAGGGGCCCATTTCTAAAAAGGAGAGCCCCACCTATGTTAATAGTTAATAGAAATCTAACATGTCTTGGCTCACTACTGGCCTCAGTATATATTATGGGGTTTCTAAAACTGTAACCACTCCTCTCCCTTTCCACTGGCTGCCGCAAGCCATGTTATCTTCACCATCGCGCCTCCTCCTATGCATGAGCTCATTGGATCTATACCCATCTTCTCTCCACCCAACACTGCTAGTGCCACCCATCTCTCCACAGCCGCCCCTCCCTCCACCCTCATACCAACGGGTGATGGCCTGAACCCTTCCTACCAAGACTAAGCGTGAGCGACAAGAGGTGGTGGTGGATTGGGCAAGGAGTTGATGCACGGATCTCCCCGCCATAGCCATCGTGCGATGCAAGGAGGTAGCGGATCGGGCAAGGATGTGGCAGTGTGAGGCAAGGAAGTGACGAGACAAGCAAGGATGTGGCAGTGTCAGGAAGGAAATGGCACGTCGCTTGGTCGAGCAGGTAGCGTGCGGACCTCCCTACCATAGCAGAGTCATGCAACGCGAGGAGGGGCAGGCCAAACATGGTTTGGTGATGTGTGGAGAGGAAGTGGAATGTCGGCTAAGCTTGTTGCAAGGAGGTGGGGGATCATGCCCTTCATCCTGTGTCCTTCTTACCTCTTACAATCTCTCTCACCCTCTCTCCCTTTCGTACATCTAGATGCAATGGGTTGGATCCGGAGGAGGGGGCAAAGGGGAGATGGTGTTGAGATAGGACGAGGAGACTATGGTGGGCTACTGTGGGGAGGCAGAGGTGTGGATCCGATGGAGGAGGCAACGTGATCTATGTTGCGTGCCCTCGGCACCGACACTAGTAGCAGGCTTGTCAATGGGCGCTAGGTCACTTTCTTATTTGTTTTTTCAAGGCCAATGTTTTGGCTATATTATTTATAATTAATTAACACAGGTGCTTAGATAGTGTCTGATGGGTGCCCATCTAAGGAAAGTCTTAGGCCCAGTTTGGTTAGATGGGACTACTGACTAGTCTCCCTATTTTAGTCCCAAATAGTCCCTAATTTGCCAAACAGGTGGACTATTAGAGGTACTAAAGTAGGTTTGGCCTGTAGTCCCTTAAGGGGTGGGTTGTAACACCTCTAGTGTTACGAGCTTACTTAGCACCAAGATTTAGATACGAGAGGGATTAGCCAAACAAGTTTTCGGGTTTTAAAAATTTATAATGCACGTGAAATGATAAACAAATTCTATGTGACTCACTTTTGTGGTTGGAAAAAATCAAAATAAATAGTGTTAACTAGTGCTCTTGGGAGCTCAAAATCAAATTTGACGTTAAGATAAGCTCTTTTCGTTAAGTCGGCAAACACTTGAACTATTATTTAAAATACCATTTTTGGCGAATTATATTGAGCGAAATAATTAATTAATGCTTAAATATTTTGTTCCTATGGGTTAGTATAAGGTATAGACTATTGCATAAAATACTTGTTGGTAGCAGTTAATAGGGTTTAAGCCTTTTTAAAATTTATAACAAAAGTGTTAATGGCTATTAGTTCGAATTGAACCTTAACTTTTCTAGGTATGAGAAAAGTAGTAAGACAATGATATCTTGAGATTTAAATTCTAACTAAAATAATTAAACACTAGATCCATGTTTTTGTACTATTAGCTGCTTCTAAGTAAGCACTTGAGCATGGTGTAGGTCAAAGTTATGTTGAATGTCACGTTGCTCTCGTAAAAATTTCCCAAACCTCCTTAGAACGTGCTGTGAACCATGATTTGGTGCTTGGTTCGTGAACCGGTGTTCAGCGGGATGAACTCATGTTGGCACCTCCCTTTCTTCCTCTCTGGTCGCTCTCTGGACGTGAGGTTTGCTTCGCCAGTTGGGTGTTAGTATCGGCTTTAGGTTAGGGGAATTAATTGAACCTCGATCGTGATCGTTAGCAGCTTTTGCTTTGCTTTAAAATGTGTGCACATCACCAGTTGCTACCTCTCAGCCTAGTTCACGGTCACCACGCATGTGGGCGCAGCTGGCACCGGGCTCAGGCCATGGCTGAGCTGATGCAGCTAGCCAACTCGCGCGCTGGGGTGATGTCGCGCGGCGCCTACGACCTGGCGTTGGCCGGTCCTGGCTGGCTGTGGCCTGGCTCCCACTGCTATGTGTGCATCGTGCTCGGGTGGCTGGCCACAATGCCACGCGCAGGGTAAGCCTAGGCTACGGTGGTTGTTGCTTGGCCAACGTGGCATCCGCCTCACCTTTCGATCCACCTACCGAGCCGAACCCCTGAGCGTGTTCCTCTGCTCATCGCGCCTAGGCTGATAAACCTAGTCGCAATGACGATGGGATGCCTCCTTGCCTTGCCCTGCCCCTCTAGCCGATGCCGGTGAGCCCTATTCAGGTCTGGTCGCTCCAATTCAAGCGCATCGTGCCAAGCCCTCCACTTTCTCATCACCTGTGTGCATGTGCTCATGTTGCAGCTATTGATCGGAGCCGCCCATCTTAATTCTCTCATGCTCACTCGTGTGCCTCTCCAAGGCATGACCACGGCTTGAGCTCTGCCTTTCCGCCCTCCAATTCGCCTAGCTCAGGGCTTCACAGTTTGATTCCTCGCACCGGCAGGTGGCATAAGAAGTCAACTAGGCGCCCCACCTTTCCCATGTCCAGCCAAGCACTACTAGCCGCGAATTTGGCATTTTTCTCATCGCCGGCCAGGTGCACCGCCATGCTAGTGAAATTGGAGCAAGGTCCGAATGGGTTCAATTATTTGTATCCTCGAGCTTGCTTTAACCTCCTCTATCTGGTGCTCGAGCCATTTTGCTAGGACGCTTGCCGGAGACATGGTGATGCATGCGTGTCCATCCCAGAGCACCGCCGCCTTGGCGGCTCGCACGTGGACAGGCCGTGCATGTGCTCATGTTGCAGCTATCGATCAGAGCCGCCCATCTTAATTCTCTCATGCTCACTCATGTGCCTCTCCAAGGCATGACCACGACTTGAGATCTGCCTTTCCGCCTGCCTAGCTCAGGGCTTCACAGTTCGATTCCTCGCACTAGTAGGTGGCATAAGATGTCAACTAGGTGCCCCATCTTTCCCATGTCTGGCCAAACACTACTAGCCGCCAATTTGGCATTTTTCTCATCGCCGGCCAGGTGCGCCACCATGCTAGTGAAATTGGAGCAAGGTCCGAATGGGTTCAATTGTCTGTATTCACGAGCTCGCTTTAACCTCCTCTATCTGGTGCTCGAGCCATTTTGCTAGGATGCTTGCCAGAGACATGGTGACGCATGCATGTCCATCCCAGAGCATCGCCGCCCTAGCAGCTCACACGTGGCCAGGCCAACTCGGCACTTCTCCGCCTCAACTGTCACCGTAGCATGAATTTCGATGAGCTTGCTTACCTGCTATCTCTACCACCCCAATACAACCTTAGGCCATCAAAATAGTCGCGCCACCGCCGTGGATAGCTACTCGCCACTGTAGCCCGCGACAGTGTACCTCCGAGTCCCTAACCGTCACCCATCCTTGAGCGTTTAGCCATAGATGGTGACCGACCCGCTAAAAGGGTCCGTGCAGGCCTCTAGTGGCCGGCGTGGATGCCCAGTGCCGGCGCTCGCCGCGCCGTCGTGCATGAGATGGCTAGGGGTGCGCACAGGTAAATTTGGAAAAAATCCAGGGGGTTAAGTGAATTCGTTAGAGAAAGGAAGAAATAGTATTAGGACCTAGTCGTGGTTTGAGAAAAGTCTGAGGGCTCATTTACTAAAGTGCCAGCGCGGGCTCCCCGCCGTGGGCCGCATCCTGTGCTGGGCCGCCGGGTCTGTTGGGCCGAATGCTTGCCACCGGCCCTTTTTGTTTTCTAAAGCATTTTCTAATTTAGTTTCTAAGGTAAACTTGTAAATTCAATAGAAAATTGTGTTGTTAACCAAAAATTGTGAAACCAATTTTGTTAGGTTCCTAAAATCATGATCTATCTGATAGTATATTTTGTTCACATAGTTTTATAATGTTTTCAGGAGTTATCTAATTAATTTGAGATGCTTAATATTGTAAGATATAAAATTATAGGAATTTTTGTGATAAATTGGTGATATTGTTGGCTCTAAAACTTTCACAGTAAATTCCTAACATTATTAAGTGCTCACTATAATTTTTGTTGCTCCATAATGATTAGTTTGCTAAGGTAGCTAAATGAGTGCTAGTTCGAAAATATATATTTAATCAATAAAATGCCGAAACACCTTGGGATTTTAGAACTAAAACATTGTTCTAGAGACGAAGCCTTGCTCGACAACGTGGTATGTAGCCTAGTATGTTAGTTGTTAGAGCTAGCTCGTTAGCTTGAGAGGCGTAATTGTATTTTTAAGAGTTGCGATTACCGTTGATTAACTGTGTCTCTACGTTGCATCCACGTATATCAGAATAGGAACAATGATGGATCATGGAGTCGACTAAAGTAGCGAAAAAGATGGCGCCCTAATGATCGTGTCACCATGATTGAATGCTAACTTTTTGTTATATCTTACCCAGGCAAGCCCGGTGCATAACCCCAATTATTCTGCACTTTATTTTATGCTTGTGCATTAAGTTTTAAGGAGTTGAATGAAACCACTTGTATATATCCTTGTCCTATGAGTCCTACTAGTATATCAGGATCATGTAGATTGCTATGCTATAGGATCCGGTAGAAGTCGAGTGATTACCTGTCACTCATGAGAGACAGGAAAGATATTATTGTTGTTATTATATTACTATCACATGAAATATATATGGAGGATAATTGGAGACCGAGTGGAATGGTACTTTGGATCTAGACTTGGTTAGGCATTCGAGCGAGGCTCAGATTGCACTTGTGCCGCCTGTGTCAATTGAGGACCATCCGTTGCTGTGGATGGTAGTCAGGTCATAGACATATTATCCAGAGCACATACTTGCTTATAGAAGCGAGAATGCTCGTTACGCTCTTGTCGTGGGTTTTGGCTCTTTCCGGACCGACTGATTGTAGGCGGGGAAAGGTGGAGGTCTAAGCACCATGCTGAGACCACGTCTCAAGTGTGGAGGCTTGGAGTCCAACTTTGGATGGGGACATGGACCCCGTGACAGGAGTTGAATGGGTTGGTCTTGTTTATGCTTGGGGTACAACCGAGGCGTGTGTTTTGGCGTACCCAGCTAGGATACATTGATTCGCAAATCACCGTTTCTGTGAGACGGTATGACTTGGCTATGATCTAGCACCATAGTAAGAACTGGAATATGAAAGATGATAAAATGGTTCTAATTGCTCACCACCTGCTTAAAAGTAGCATAGGAGCTTAAATAGAATGGATAGTTAATGAACTAATGATGACTGCTAATAAAACTTAATATAAGGACGCACATTTAGTAATGCTTCCACAGATGCAATAACCCACAAGCTAAATAAGCCTTACATATCATTGTAGTCTTTTATTTTCCTCCTATCGGGTAAGTCCTTCTGAGTACAATCAAGTACTCAGGGTTTTATTCCCCTGTTGTAGGTGATCGGAGGATACTTGGAGCTGACTCTTGTGTGTGGAAACCTCTTGGTGGGCTCAGAGAGGATTTCTTTCACGCAACGACCGTAGTGTTTATTTATAACCCTCCCTAAAGGTTTTTATAAGAAAATATATAAAATCTGCTAGCATCTCTTGTATATAAATGTCCACTATGTTAATGCTCCACTATGTCATTAAATTAATCTTTGCTTCCTCTGTAACTCTGATAGCATTGTTATATTCCTCTGTTATAATCAATTGAGGTAATATTCTACTACTGTAATAAGTGATGTAAGAAATGACTTAAGAATGTTGTAAGCTTTATTCTCTCATTTATGATCCTGATGGAAAAATATGGATTTTCGAGTTCTCCCTTGGGGTGTGCTCGATGGAACTGACATAGTTTAGTGTCCTCTCTTGAGTACTTAGTGTCTAATGGAAGACAAGTACTCGTGGGAGCCATTAGATTAGGCGGTTCTGCCACTGGTGGTATCAGAGCATAAATAAGGAAATAAAGCTTCAAAATCCTTTTCTAAACTAAAATTTGACAACCTATTTTTGCAAAAGTTTGGGCGTTAATTACAAAATATATAAGTAGCCCTATTGCTATGGTCAAGCATCCGGAATAGGTTTAACTCAGCTTTCTCCGATGGACTGACTCTCGCGAAGTATACGATCTTTAAGTCAATCACGCTAGTAATGCTTTAGTCGTCGTGACCGTATTGCTGGTAGATGCGCCCTTCATAGATGTCACACGAGTCGTATTGTGCACAACTGATCGACCTTTGTTCAGGAATTACTACTGAACTGTGGCTTCATGCTTCACGTTCGCCTGTGGTTCACGCCTGCCGTGACCCATGTCTCCCCATACTCCTTTCTACGCTATTACTAGACCCTTGCCCTATAGCTGTGCTAGTCATTAATGGCCTCGGACACTGCTCGCCTCGAGCGCACAAAAAGTTCTGGCTAGTTTATTTGTAGTTACCTCGCACAGGAGCCAAAGGTGGACTACGCCAAGACCACTGATCGCTCTGCCATTACAATAAGGGCCTAGCCTAGCCATTGGTACCACCACCCGGTGCACTCCAGCTCACCTAGCTTTTCCTTTTGAGTAAGCTTTTCGCTCAATCCTCCCTTGCAACCACCCACTAAGGATGGCAGTAGCCTGGGTTAGCAGTTATTGCCTGAACACTGAGGGTTTTCCCAAAATCCTGTATGCCACCCTGCAAAAACTCGGGTCAAAGATTGTCCCGAGTATGAGGGTTGTGAGTATGAGAAACTTGGCACTGAGCGGTGTGAAGTTACTATCTATATTGGGAAGAGTGAGGAGTTCCCTGGCATCGCTGAGGCCTAGAATGTGACCTCAACCGGGTTTCAATTCGTCGATACCTACCAAGTTGTGGCCTGCAAAACCTTGTGGCACCTTTGCCAGATCTATGAAGATCCCATTGCTCGTACTCCCATGAGGTTCTTTCCACCTTTGGAAAAGAATCGACGGGTATGGAGGGCTCGCACGGAGGCTTTCCAAGGACGGGATGCACAAGAAGATAGTCCAACCATGGGGTGCACTTGACCATGTACCTACTTGCTCTGGATGAGCAATATGATCGGCAAGCCTTGGAGCTGAGGAAGTCCTCTAGCGAGCCGAGGAACCGAGATCTTCTCTAGGATGCTCCAGGTGCAGCTCGCTGAAGCGCATACCAGTGTGGAAGCCGTAGAGAATCATGAGACTACCATGTTGGAAGCCCTAAAGTAGGCTGAAGATGGCATGCCCATCAGCTGGGAGAGGCCTACCTTGTCACCACGGCCAAGCGTAGGACGCTTGCCGCTGAAAGGCAGGATCCCTTGATCTTGGAGGGAATCCCTATCCACCCACCGGAAAGAAGGAGGACTGGTATTGCAGTACCACCAGCACCTCCACCCCTCAGGGGTTTCAGAAGGAGAGCCCTTTCTTCCCCTCACTCAGCCACTACCAAGAGAGGAGTTAGATCCATAGCCGGGCAGTAGAAGAAACCACCGAGCCCGGGAATGAAGATGTGTGGTCCGACAAAGTAGATTAGTTGCCTTGGGGGATGTACCTGTAGTTAGTAGTGCCTTTGGTCGCTATCCTCCAGTATTGTAATCTTTTCATTGTATTTCATCCGTAGTTGTTGAGATCAGTCTAGTCGCAGGGAAGGTGAACGATGTGTCGAGAGTGGGAGAGTAAGTGCTTGTACGCTGTACTAGTATAAGGATGTTTGGAATGTGCATTTTATTTATTTCATTGTGTTTATTGTGTCCATTTACCCTTAGGTCTCAGTTAGACGTGCTTAGGGTTTTCAAGGATGATGTTAAGTGGGTTACAAGAGAGGAACCATTCAGATGCCTATAGACCTGACCATGATGGGATAACGTAGGACACTGTATCAACTAATTGTGGATGTCCCAGGTAGAATACTTGAATCTCTTTAAATCAAATCCATTGTGGGATTTGAATTTCTTGTCCCTTGTTGCGAAAGGAACCCTTGTTGTCTAAATCTTCCCTTGCAATACTCCTCTGATTCTATGGTCTATGACCCCACCGCCTTCATTACGTGTAAGTTGGTAATAGTTGCCTGGTTAATAGCTTATGGTGCCGCAACGAAACCGAGGGACCCTGTGGAACAACTACCACATGGTGATGCTACTCAGCACATGCTGGTATCGAGGTTGCTGACCAAGCACCTTTACCAAGTTACACTGCCATACCGCTCTTGATACAAAATATTCTTCTTAGAAATATTTGGGTGTTCGAATAGGAAATCCACAATGGGTTGATGAGATAGTGTTCCCCCAAAGTAACCAAGAGAATGTGGTTTTGGAGGAAGCATGTATGCCACGGTCTTAGTTCATACAAAAGGTTGGAACATATTGTGGACAAGGAAGGGAAGGAAAAGAAGAGCAACAAGGAAAAGTTAGCCTTCGGGTAGTCGGGAGTGATTGGAAAAGCCTGAGTGGATGTCATGTCCCAAGCCCTGTGTCCAGCTCGCTCGCACTACGCACGCCGATCACTATTGCCGTGTGGCCTGCGAACGCCGTCAGTGTTAGGGACCACTAGCACCCTATTGGTTCTCGATCCCCACCCTCACTCTCGTACCGGACTCCCCCTTTCCCCTCTCTTTTTCTTCTTTTGGGGACATGGCCGCCCGCACGCCTCCCTCGTCAAGCGAACCCCTCTCCTCTCCTTTTTCCTCCCTCCACTCAAGCTCATGCAGGGAGCACACCTTGGCCAACGCTGCACCACCACCTTCGTCCACCAAGCTATAAGATGTCACCTTGTGCGCCTCTCCTTCATCCCCATCCCCTTGAATCCAACGCAGAGCTACGAGATCCAGCCGTCGCTCGTAAAACTAGGGTCACCTATCAGAGATGATCGTGTAATCTAAGAAGGGATCTGGTTTTTGTCAAAGAAGTTCAAGTCCACCGTTGGTTAGTTTGGTCTTAGGGTTCATGATGTTTGAGTTCTCAGCCTCCTGTTTCTGGATCTGTTGGACATATGCCATGTTTTGGATAATCATTTTCTTGTTGTTTCTCCATTGTCCTTGTCTATCTTGACTTCTAGAATAAGCCTTGGTTGTACTAGGTTGCTCTTAACTGTGTATCTCTAAATCCCTATGTGGTTTAGTGTTCGATGTCGTGTAACCTTCCGTGTAATTTTAGATCTGCGAAGTGTAATCGTATTTTCTTCTTTCTGATTCATGTTTTGAATCTTGGGATAAGATTCTTTTAAGGGAGGAAGATTGTAACATCCCTGGTGTTACGAGCTTGCTTAGCACCGAGATTTAGGTACGAGAGGGATTAGCCAAACAAGTTTTTGGGTTTTAAAAATTTATAACACACGTGAAATGATAAACAAATTCTATGTGACTCACTTTTGTGGTTGGGAAAAATCAAAATAAATAGTGTTAACTAGTGCTCTTGGGAGCTCAAAAATCAAATTTGACGTTAAGATAAGCTCATTTCGTTAAGTCGGCAAACACTTGAACTATTATTTAAAATACCATTATTGGCGAATTATATTGAGCGAAATAATTAATTAATGCTTAAATATTTTGTTTCTATGGGTTAGTATAAGGTATGGACTATTGCATAAAATACTTGTTGGTAGCAGTTAATATGGTTTAGACCTTTTTAAAATTTATAACAAAAGTGTTAATGGCTATTAGTTCAAATTGAACCTTAACTTTTCTAGGTATAGTAAAAGTAGTAAGACAATGCTATCTTGACATTTAAATTATAACTAAAATGTTTAAACACTAGATCCATGTTTTTGTACAGTTGGCTGCTTCTAAGTAAGCACTTGAGCATGGTGTATGTCAAAGTTGTGTTGAATGTCACGTTGCTCTCGTAAAAATTGCCCAAACCCCCTTAGAATGGACTGTGAACCATGATTTGGTGCTCGGTTCACGAACCGGCGTTCAGCAAGACGAACTCATGTTGGCACCTCCCTTTCTTCCTCTCTGGTCGCTATCTGGACATGAGGTTTGCTTCGCCAGTTGGGTGTTAGTATCGGCTTTAGGTTAGGGGAATTAGTTGAACCTTGATCATGATCGTTAGCAGCTTTTGCTTCGCTTTAAAATGCGTGCATGTCACCAGTTGCTACCTCTCGGCCTGAGTTCACGGTCACCGCGCGCCTGGGCGCTGCTAGCACCGGTCTCAGGCCGTGGCCAGGCTACTGCAGCTGGCCAACTTGTGCGCCCGAGTGATGCCGCGCAGCGCCTATGGCCTGGCGTTGGCCGGTCCTGGCTTGCTGCGGCCTGCCTCCCGCTGCTACGTGTGCGTCGTGCTCGGGTGGCTAGCCGTGATGCCACATGCAGGGTAAGCCTACGCTGCGGTGGTCGTTGCTCGGCCAATGTGGCACCCGCCTCACCTTTCGATCCACCTACCGTGCCGACCCCCCGAGCATGTTCCACTGCTCATCACGCCTGGTCCGATGACCCCAGTTGCAATGATGATGGGATGCCTCCATGACTCGCCCTGCACCTTTAGCCGACGCCGGTGAGCCCTGCTCGGGTCTGGCCACTCCAATTCAAGCACGTCACGCCAAGCCCTCCACTGTCTCGTCACCTGTGTTCATGTGCTCCTGTTGCAGCTATCGATCAGAGCCACCCATCTTAATCCACTCGTGCTAACTCGTGTGCCTCTCCATGACATGAACAGGTCTTGAGCACTGCCTTTCCGCCTTCCAATTTGCCTAGCTTAGGGCTTCAGAGTTCGATTCCTCGCACCAGTAGGTGGCATAAGAAGTCAACTAGGCGCCCCATCTTCCCTATGCCTGGCCATGCACTACTAGCCACCAATTAGGCATTTTTCTCATTGCCGGCCAGGTGCGCCGCTGTGCCAGTGAAATTGGAGTAAGATCTGAATGTGTTCAATTGTTTGTATCCACGAGTTCGCTTTAACCTCCTCTATCTGGTGCTCGCGCCATTTTGCCAGGGCGCTTGCCGTAGATGTGGTGACGCATGTGTGTCCATCCCGGAGCACCGCCGCCCCGACAGCTCGCACGTGGCCCGGCCACCTCGGCACTCCTCCGCCTCAATCGTCACCGCAGCACGAATTCCAGTGAGCTACTGGTGCTTACCCGATAGAACAGTCGCGCCGCCACCACGGATAGCCGCTCACAGCTGTAGCCCACGACAGTGCGCCTCCGAGTCCCTAACCGCCGCCCATCCTTACGTGTTTAGCCGTAGATGGCGATCCAACCGCTAAATGGGTCCGCGCAGGCCTCTGGTAGCCGACATGGACGCCCAGTGCCGCCGTGCACGAGATGGCCGGGGTGCACGCGGGGAAATTTGGAAAAATCTAGGGGGTTATTTTGCACTTTATTTTATGCTTGTGCATTAAGTTTTAAGGAGTTGAATGAAACCACTTGCATATATATCCTTATCCTATGAGTCCTACTAGTATGTCAGGATCGTGTAGATTGCTATACTACAGGATCCGGTAGAAGTCGAGTGATTACCTGTCACTCGTGAGAGATAGGAAAGATATTATTGTTGTTATTATATTACTATCACATGGAATATATATGGAGGATAATTGAAGACTAGACGGAATGGTACTTTGGATCTGGACTTAGTTAGGCATTCGAGCGTGGCTCAGATTGCACTTGTTCTGTCTGTGTCAATTGAGGACCGTCCGTTGCTATGGATGGTAGTCAGATCACAGACTTATTATCTTGAGTACATACTTGCTTATGGGAGCGGAAAGGCTCGTTACGCTCTTGAAGTGGGTTCCGGCTCTTTTCGGACCGACTGATTGGAGGTGGAGAAAGGTGGAGGTCTAAGTACCATGCTGAGACTGGGTCTCAAGTGTGGGGCTTGGAGTCCAAGTTTGGACGGGGACCTAGACCCCATGACAGGAGTGAAATCTGTTGGTCTTGTTTGTTCCTGGGGTACAAACGAGACATGTGTTTCGTGGTACCCAGCTGGGATACTTTGATTCATGAATCATTGTTTTTGTGAGACGGTACGACTTGGCTATGGTATAGCACCGTAGTAAGAACTAGAATATGAAAGATGGTAAAATGGTTCTAATTGCTCACCACCTGTTTAAAAGTAGCATAGGAGCTTACATAGAATGGATAGTTAATGAACTAATGATGACGGCTAATAAAACTTAATATAAGGACGCACATTTAGTAATGCTACCGCAGATGCAATAACCCACAAGCCAAATAAGCCTTGCATATCCTTGTAGTCTTTTATTTTCCTCCTGTCGGGTAAGTCTTGCTGAGTACAATCGAGTACTCAGGGTTTTATTCCCCCTGTTGCGGGTGATCGGAGGATACTTAGAGCTGACTCTTATGTGTAGAAACCTCCTAGTGGGCTCAGAGAGGATTCCTTTCACGCTATGACCGTAGTGTTTATTTATAACCCTCCTAAAGGTTTTTATAAGAAAAGATATAAAATCTGCTAGTATCTCTTGTATATAAATGTCCACTATGTTAATGCTCCATCATGTCATTAAATTAATCTTTGCTTCATCTGTAACTCTGATAACATTGTTATATTCCGCTGTTATAATCAATTGAGGTAATATTCTACTACTGTAATAAAGTGATGTAAGAAATGACTTAAGAATGTTGTAAGCTTTATTCTCTCATTTATGATCCTGATAGAAAAATATGGATTTTCGAGTTCTCCCTTGGGGTGTGCTCGACGGAACTGTGTAGTTTAGTGTCCTCTCTTGAGGACTTAGTGTCTAATGGAAGACAAGTACTCCTGGGAGATATTAGATTTGGCGGTTCTGCCACATGGGTTTTTGGGATTACTGGCCCTACTTGATACCCTAGCCCCTCAGTTTTGTCGGACCCCACCCTGTCGACTCTGCTCGGTGCTCGCCCAGGCGCCCGCGCCCCAGCGAAGCGGCTGCCCTTGCGTCCGGTACGGCGGTGGCGCCCATGCCCTGCTAGCCGGTGGCCGCGCTGGCCCTTCCGGTGGCCACACCCATTCCATTGAAGCTGCAGAACCTCCGCTGCTACCATGGCCGCTGTCTCCATGGCCTGTGTCCATAGGAAGAAGAAGGATATTTTAGTCTTTGTTCAGCAGCTTTAATGCTCTTTAGTCCCCTCTAGTTCCTGGACCAAACAGGGTAGGAGACTAAAATTTAGTCCTTGTTTTAGTCTCTAGTCCCTGGACTGAGAATCAAACAAGGCCTCAGTAGATGTTTCAGGTCCCTGTTTTCAAGAATCTCAAGGGTTAGAAATAGTATAAACAAGTTTCATCCCTATAACATTTCGGTCTATAAAACTTTTTTCTCTCTTCATTTCTATTATGCCATGTCAGATTATTTAATGTCTCGCTTTAAAACTGACCTAGCAGTCGTACAAAGACTGGAGCAATCGAACTCGCGGATCGCCTGGGTCAAGGGGCCAACATGGCACTACAAAACCGTCTCTAGCGTGTTGATGCTATTTTAGAGCCGACATGCACGGCAACCCAAAGTCCCAAACCCACGTGACTGAGCAGCAGTGGTTTGGGCATGCGCTGCGTCGCGCGTGCGCCTCGTCGGCCGGGTATCCGCGTCGCGAGTCTTCCCGGCGAGCTCACGCGGCGGCGGCCGCAGCAGAAAACACGGTTCCAAACGCGGTAAATATTTGAAGGCGTTATAATCAACAGTGCAATTTGTTATCTGCCTATTGAGTTGCACGTTTCTTAATCCTGATTGGGCTACGTATACATGTCCCCTTCTTTCCCACTAACTTGGTTATCTTGATGTGCTCTTTATCCCCACTCACCGCTTACACCCACTAGCAAATTAAAGCTACTTCATCCTGTAGGTTTCCTTGTGTTGTCGATAGTGCTCTTGCTGTTCAGAAGCACAAAAATATCGGCATCTTACATGCACCAGAAAATTAAATCTTGCCGTGTTTTTCACATCCACGTGCTTTGCTATGGTGTTACTCGCTTTCATAATCAGGATATGCTCTGGTTCATAGAACACTTTTTTCAAATAAACTAGGGTTTTTTTTTTGTGCGCAAGTTCAAATAAACTAGTTGAAATGGATCGAAGATAGATGATGCTAATTTTGCTTCTGCTTCCTGGGTCAAGTGTTTGGATATAGGAGACGTGGTCATGCATAAACCTAGGTTTCGATTGCATTTCAAATCAAATTTTGGAAAGTTAGTCTAGATCAATTGATTGAGTAGGAGGCGTAGTCATGCATAACCATTTAAGTTCGATTCTTCCTCTGCTCGAACTTAGGTGCGTAACTTTTTTCTAATAAAACACCACCTCCTTTCTTCTAGGTTAGCCCTATTTTTTCTGGGTCATCACATTAGCTTAGAAACAGGGGCGGACACAGCGGTGGGGCGGGGGGGGGGGGGGGGGGGGGGGGGGGCTCAAGCCCCCCCTACCCATATCGCAGCAGTGGAACCCCTGTGGAGCCCCATGAATTTATAGGCAAGGTTCTATAGTGTAGGGGGCCTGAGACTTAAGATCGAACAACAGTGTTGTTCAGCCCCCCTGAAATATTTTCTAGGTCCGCCACTGCTTACAAACTTATTTCAGTGCAACAAAACTCGAATACAAACGTACAGCCAAACTGATTCATGACTATCCAATAGTGAAAGCAATTCTATCCCTAGGGCACCATCATATGCTAGATAATTGGCTAATAGGAATATCAATTAATAAGGAGACAAGAAAATTTTATTACGTGGCTATGTGGAAGCTCTTTTTGGGAAATTTGATATTATTGTAACAATATGGCTACGGTTTTTTTTATAACAATGGCTACAGTTTTGAAAGTTGCTGCAGTATGCACTGGAGGTTGTTGCTAGATATTTTCACCAAGACGAACAGAGAAGCAATGTCCTTATGATTTTTTTTTCTTTTCCTTGTGTTCACAATTCCCTTTTTATATGCTCAGCTGATTAGCTGAAAATCTTAGCAAAAACATGGTTACGTATGTTCTATAAGGTTTAGTATCAAATCAGTAATCGGTGCTGGGGAGCACAACATATAAGGTAGAGCAGCTCTCACCCTTTCAAGTTAGACTTTTAGGTCAAGTTATACTCGAGGCCTTTGTATGTTGTGGACTCTGATGGATCTAAGCTTGGGGGGGGTGGGGTTATGAAAGGTCCGTGTTTGGTTTTAGTAATTGAGTGACAACCTTAGATAGACTAATATGTGTTTGAATAAGATACACAGGTGATTAGTCCACAGGTACATTTGTGTGAGCAACCTAAGCCATGGAGGTGAAATGGCTTGGATATGTTGCAAGACTTACACATGTGATGAAGGAGCTCATTGCATATGAGACATGACATTGAGTCATGTGACTAAGGTGAAGAAGATCAAGACAAGACTTGGCTTGATGGACCGGTTGCAAGCGTGAAGGGCAAGTTAGAGGCTTTGGAGCGATGGACCACGTGACGGTGAAGCTTGAGCAAGACTTGACGCCGATGGATGAAGGCAATGATGAAAAGCAAGTGAGGTCAAGATCGATGAACCAACAAGGTCACGTGATGATATGAAGTGGATCATATCATTTGTGATTGATTGGTGCATGTGTTGCATCAACATTGGAGGAGATGGAATAGAATACGCAAGGCAAAGGTATATTTGTAGGGCATTTCATTTCACCGGTCATAGGTGCGTAGAGAAGTTTAAGACCGGATTTAGGATAGATGACCGTACTATCAAGAGGGGCAAACTTGTTTGCATATCGGTCATCTAGTGCCACTCGAGTAATCTAACTTTGCATCATTGCTAGGATCGAGTGGCGTGGTGAATTGAGTGACTAATCCTTTGGAAAATCTTTGTGAAAAGCAAACACACGTGCACAAGGTGGTGAACACTTGGTGGTGTTAGCACATTTGCAAAGATGTTGGAAAAGGTGAAGAAAAGGAGACGAAACTGGGCTCGGGGTGCTGCCTAGGTGGCACCGCCATCCCCTATCCGCTGGCACCACCACCCCTAGGGCGGTGCCCACCTGACCCCGGTTCAGAGCAGCAGCAGTGGAGGTGTCGCTGCCGTTGGGAGGATGGTGGCACCGCTAGGGGTTGTATGGTGCACTGCCATTTTTCACCCGAGAGCGAGGAAGTCAGGGATGGTCACCGCCCTGGTCACCGCCATAGGGAGGGTGGTGCACCGCCAATTTTTCCAGAGAGCTGGGACTTCGCAAGGTTGGCCTGGGTAGTCACAACCACCCATGTCCGATGACCAACGGCTAGTTTCTAGCCATTGGAATTTGACTATTGGGAGGGGCACCGTCGTGTCCGGTGCCCTCGCAAAAAAGGGAATCTTTGTAGCAACGGCTCTATTTGCTTGGGGGATATAAAACCAAGCACTAGCCAGGCTTGACATGGCTGCTGAGCACCCTTAAGCTTTGGTGGCTTGTGTAGGTGTGCTTGGGAGCCCTCTAACTCACATACGCTTGATAGTGATCATCCGATTGAGTGTGAGTGTGATTCTAGTGCGATTTGCATCATGAGGTTGCATCGAGTGGCACTAGGTGACCGAGTTGCAAGCCGGTGGTGCTTGTTACTCTTAGAGGTTGCCACCTCCTAGATGGCTTGGTTGTGGTCTCCGTCGAAGCACGCAAAGAAGATTGTGCGGTGCTCCGGAGAAGTGATTGTGAGGGGGATTGTGCTCACCCCGCGGGAGCCGCGAAGAGCAACTCTAGTAGAGCATGTTATTGAGCTACCCTCACTTGGTTCATGGGGTTCTTGCGGTGCCCAACATGTGGGCTTGGTGTGGTGCCAATTAGCCACCAAACCACCAATTGAACGGTCGACACAACGGGGACTAGCGTATTGGCAAGCACGTGAACCTCGGGATAAAAATCACCGTGTTATCCTTGTCTTCCTATTTATTTGCATCCTCGTTACACAAGCTTGTATTTACTTCATTTATATTGTGCTTGTGTAGTTGCTCTTGTAATTAGTTAGGTTGTGTAGCTTACTATTTACCTTCTTGCTTGTGTAGCGTAGAAGTAGCTCCCTTGCGTGACTAATTTGGTTTGAGTAACCTTGTTAATCACATTGCTTAGTTTGTGTAGCTAACTAATTTGCACTCTATAATTTGGCCTATATTGCCTTGCTATTGAGCATTGCTAGTGAGCTTAGGTGGCTTTGTGCTTTTGCTTACTAGTATGTGTAGGAGCTCCCTCGTTGCTTGAAGTAGTAGTGGCACAGGTTTGTGTGACCTTTCTCCTAGAATTAGTTAGGTGAACTCTAGCTGGCCAGCACCTTAGTTGCTTGTTTAGGATCTTTTTAAGGTACTTGATAACTTAGATAGAGGGGTGTAGTATTGGCTAGACTGATAGATTTAATTCTGCATTTATTTTGGGTAGCCGATGCTATTAAATTTAGAAAGAACTATTCATCTCCCCTCTAGTCTGTCATCTCGACCCTATAGGTTAGCTCATGGGTGTAACGAGCTAGGCTAGATTTTTGTGTGCACTCTGACAAGTTCATTTCCATGTCAGGTCTATTTTCATTTTATTATAGAAAATGTCAAACTTGGGTGATGGTTTTTATACCATTCCACCTGTCGGGGACCAATACTAGGGTACCCAAAGAGGAGGAGCTAATAACCATCAACATTGATTCATCCAAGCGGTCAGGAGCACGACTACACCTCTTGCTAGGCTCCGCCTCGGCTGGCTCCCGAGGGTTGGCTCCGCCTCGTCCGACCCCCGAGGGCTAGCTCCGCCTCGCCTGATGTCCGAGGGCTGGATCCGCCTCACCCGACGTCTGAGGGCTAGCTCTGCCTCGACCGACCCCCGAGGGCCGGTTCTGCCTCGACCGACATCTAAGGGCTGGTTCCGCCTCACTTGACCCCCGACGACCGGCTCTGCCTCGCCCAACGTCTGAGGGATGGCGCCGCCTCGCCCGATGTCTAAGGGCTGACTCCGCCTCGCCCGACCCCTTGGACATGGTTCCTAACGAAAGCTCACGCCACCACCAACCACTATGGGCCTAAAGGTACTACCCGAGGTCAAACTTCTAGCACCATGCAGGGAGCGGTCACGTCTCAGCACAACCCGTCCCCACGACATGTCATTCCAGGGGACTCACATCGCCCACAGTGGCGGACGCGTGGTCACTATGTTGCCCACTCCCTGTACGGCCGCTGACCAGCACGCTAGATCGCCGCACCGTCCGCCGAGACAGAGCAGGACATTACGACCTGCTGACAAGCGCTAGGGCATGGCAGTGTCAGTGGACAGGTGCCCAGTGTGGAGCTATCCCTATCACCACCTACCATGTCAGTGGATCGCCACACTGTCCGTAGGGACAAAGCAAGACGTTACGACCCGCTGTCAAGCACCGGGGCATGGCAGTGTCAGCGAACAGGCGCCTGGCGTGGGGCTATCCCTGTCGTCGCCTGCCATGTCAGCGGTGCCCGCATGGAGGAAAAGAAAGGCCGGCGACCCTAAAGGACTTCCTCCACCTCTCTTCTCCTATCTTCTTCCATTTGTAACCTGCGCTTTCCCTTGGCCTATAAAAGGGAAAGCAGGGCGTTCCACTAAGGGGGGATCAGTTCAACACACAACACACCGCATAGCAGCAGATCCACTAGCCTCAAACCTCAAACACATAGCTGAGTAGCGACCGAGCTCTCGGCACCAAGTTGATCTTTCCATGAGAGACATGGGACCTATCCCTGTCTCGCCCGTTTGTAACCCCTACTATGAACTTTTCAGTGCTAGTAACACGAGCAGCGGCCACGAACTGGATGTAGGAACATTCTGCCTGAACCAGTATAAACCTTGTGTCTTCTTAGCACACCATCTGAGCTAGACGCGTAATAATACAAATTTACTCATTGGTGTTTACTAGAAACACCGACACCACCCATCCGGATTTAGATCTTGATGAACACATATTAATTACATGAATAAATGATAGAGTGCATCCATAGAGTTGACACAAGAGTTGAGAGGTGTCTTGGTCTCATTTATTTATGATCAATGATTGACGCAAGAGTTGAGAGGTTTAAGCCTTTTTTAGTTGTCATATTCATATGTGTTTTATTATGCTAATGGCTAATCAGAGGTGTCATGTTGAGTGGTAAAAAGGTGATGGAGAAGGTCAAGTGAGAAGTCTATACGTGATGGATCAAAAGCAACAAAGGGCGGATAAATAGGCTTGGACTGAGGGACCAAGAGGCCAAGGATAGACCATGGGCGGCTGGCATTGGACACACGAAGAGCAAGAGAACATGGGTGATGAAGACGATGTCAACTGAGTCAAGGACGGGGTTGGAGCAAGTCACAATGAGATGTCATGAGCACTTGGTGGACCGCCGGACCAAGGACATGGAGGTCGAACACGCGTCAACGTCGATAAGTCACGCTTGGTGTGCATGCATGAGGATTTGCCATTTTGGTCTCAAACCAGGTGTGGATAGTTTAGTTGTTTGGGCCTCAAAACCATCGACGACAGGTTTGATTGGTTTGGGCCTCAAAACCGGAGAGTGCCAGATCAGTGGACATGGGATGGCATCTCGAAGCTTGTGTCGAAGTGAAGCAAAGTTGAGAAGGCATCGGGTCCATTGGATGTACGAGAAAAAACTTGAACGGTTATAACTTATATCCTTGGAGGTATTTGAGTTGTGTGCTTGATGAAAGGGAAACTTGGGAAGTTAGAAAATAACCATGTGCCTATATGTATCAGAGATGGCTGGTTTTGTGATAATTCCTTTTGGAATTAGACTCTCATTTGTGAGGTTGAGAGCTTTGCTTATATCTAGATAGAGGGAGAGAATCAAAGAGAGATACTCTTTATTTGAGCTTCTTGTCGTCCATAGCTTTGAGACCAGCTAGGAGTTTCTTATAGTCATACGTGGGGAAGTAATCAAATTATCAATTTCGTGTTCCACATGTTCTCTTCCCCAACTACAAAATTTCCCTTTTTAGTGATTTCCGGAGCATTTGTGGCATTTTTTGATCTCCTGGTCTGGATAGGTTGTAGGGTCAATTTTGAAGTGATTTGGTACCATTGGAACTTGTTCAAATCATTCCTTGAAACCCAACACCTATCTCCAAAGTTTCATTGAGTGAAGGACGAGGTTGGACAAGGTCATGGTGAGGTGTTGCGAGCACTTGGTGGACCGTTGGGCCGAGGATATGGAGGTTGGACACATATCGACATCGTTGAGTCACGCCTGGCGACGTGTGCATTAGGGTTTGCTGGTTTGATTCTCAAAACTAGGTGTCGACGGTTTGGTGGTTTGGGCCTCAAAATCATCAGCGAAAGGTTTGATAAAGTTGATGGTGGTAACAAAAATGAAATATGCAAGTAATAAGTATTGTTGATAGACCACAACATCTAGAAATGAAATGAAATCACTACAACATATAATGTTTTTTAGAGGCACTCAAAATCGTTTGTAGAGGTGGGTGCACCAACCACCTCTAGATCTCCATCTTTATTAATCAAACTTTCTATAGGCGGTCATAATTTCCACCTTTGTAAATGCATTAAACAAACAAGTCTAGAATCATGTAGTTGAGCTAGCTCTTGAGCCCATCGATGAGCCAGCTCCTAAGCCTGTAGTCATCATCGAGTCCACTCCCAAGCCCGCCACTAAGACCATCAAGCTAAGTGGCTGGCTAGCATCATGGTGTCAGATATATGGGCCAAGGATACTTGCACCGCCCGTATATACGACCAACGCTAGGCTATCGGCCCAGCAGCCATCAAGGAGAAGGCCCGCAAGGGCTAACGTGATCGACCAATGTGAAGATCAAGGCAACCC
This sequence comes from Miscanthus floridulus, assembly GCF_019320115.1. Classification (NCBI taxonomy): domain Eukaryota; kingdom Viridiplantae; phylum Streptophyta; class Magnoliopsida; order Poales; family Poaceae; genus Miscanthus; species Miscanthus floridulus. Next base: position 26,879,751 of record NC_089593.1, on the reverse strand, counting down.
AAGGTGGGCGTATCTGGGCGGTAGCTAGGATCATTCTGTTGCGCATATCGTGTAACAATCTAGGAAACCAATCTATTAGCCCGATTGCCGTCATTGTAACCCTACCTCCCCTGCCTATATTAAGGAGGGTAGGGACCTCAGGCTCGGGATCCATCTTCCACCATTCCAATCTACTACGTAGCTAGGAGCAACAGCCCCTGTAATTGAGCATACAAATACAAGAGTAGCCATACCACTAGGTAGGGTTTAGCGCGCACCGCGCCCCAAACCAGTATAAATTTCTGTGTCTTGTGTGCTACCATTTTATTCCGTCTACACGATTACGTTGCTGGATATTACTGGAGCAAAATAATCCGACAGTTGGCACGCTAGGTAGGGGTCTTTCGTGTTTAGACTAATATTGTGTTTCAGATGGGAGTTGTCTTCAACTTCAGTGGTGAACCAGAAGGAGTACATCAGGGCAAGAAGATCACCTTCGGCAAACTCGACTTCATCGCCGACTGGTTTGGGGACCTGTGCCTTCACGAACCCAAACCAACCGAGGAGGGAGAACAGTCCCTCCAGATCCGTGCTTTCGCCACCGGGCTGGAGGAGGCTGTGGACGCAGGACCATCTGCCCTCACAAGACACATAAAGCGCTACACCCATCTTTTCATTGAGGATGGATAAGAAGGTGACCCTGTTGCTACCTTTTATATCAGCAAAACCATGGATCTGACCCCTGCTTTAGGCCCGATACCGATACCTCATCGTTCTACTTCCTAACCTCTAGGGAGACTGGAACAAATGATGACAACTCATCGCGAGACACTCTCGTAGGCTGCGGTGGAACCCACCTAACCTCCCACATAGGAAGACCAACCTCCAAATCCGACCAACCGGAGCAAACTCGATGACACCCTCGGCCGACGAGACTAGTGGGACGACGCCGACGTGTTCAGGCTTATCGATCCAGAAGCTTTTTGCCACTCTCTATGGCTGTGACTAGCTACTTGAGAATTCAAATTCAGATCGTGACGACGATGAGGTTGCCTCGCCAATGGTAGGCTCCAGTACTGGGCCCTCACCGGATGAGCAGCCAAAACTCAGACAATCCCCATCGTTGAGATGATGAAACCCTCCCCTCGGTGGGGAAGGATAAGGAAGTCACACAACCGAATACTCGGGCGTCGACCTGGTATCAGGAGACTCCCAATTCCGATCACCTGTTTTCATCAAAAGGATAATGGCCATGAAAAAATAGGGTTCGCCGTCCTTCCTTCATCAGGAGGAAGACCCCTAATGAACAACAATCGCAAGCAGATCCATTCAAGGAAAACCCGTCCGACCACTAGTGCCTCCTAAATCGATCGAAAGGGTAGAAACTCTACAAACCAATCTCAAGGCATAACTGCATGACTATACCAGTAGACTCGCCACATCTCTCCAACCTAAGGGATCGATTGCTCATGCCCTGTCAGGTGCTTGGGTTGGAAACCCAAAACCAGACGGACCCTCCACTGACAACGAGAGGCTTCGTGTGCACGAAGAGGGCGATAAAGAATGTTGGACGCAAAGGCAGCAACGTCGTCTCCCTCAACTCTGACTCTATCGCTAACTCTTGCCCCTAGAGATACGCTCTAGCAGCGAGATCCCACTAATGCTTGGAGAGACAACCGACAACAACCAGTTATGTCAACTTCATTTTTACCTCATTTTTTCTACTTCTCGTTGCATTACATTCCTCGAGAATATATACATCAATACTCCTCGAGTACCTCAAAAAAAATCCCTAGGACACTCTGGGGCTTACTATTTTGAACCATCCAGTCATGAGTGGCCACGGTTATTACAATAATGGGTTATGCAAACCCATTAACACGATCATAGACCATAGAAACAGTCTCTTAGAATTTGAAATGGTACGAGTGACCCGACAAGGCCTTGGATGGACTCATTCGAGACATTATGTTTCGATGGACAACCCTCGAGAAGTCAGGGTTTGTAGCTTAAACCAGCATCAAACACTAAAGATAGAGAAAGGCAAGAAAAAAGGGGGGTGTAAACCATGCAGGACATAAGCTCGTGGTGGATGATACCAGGCACTGTCATGTTCTAGGTAGAATGGACACATCATCCCAACTACCAACAAAAAGGCTATTCCCTCTATTGAAGGCAGCTTCAAGGCTAAGGCTCAACATGTTAGCGGTAGTACCCACTATCAAATTCGGGCTGGCCCCGATTCAAGCAGTGGTCACCTCGACCAAGGCCATACACCCCTGAAACTCAAAGAGTTGACTCCTTGGAATGGTCGAGGAATAAGACCTCCGTTCCGTAGGACAACATCACAAAACCTCTTGGCCCCTAGTACCTCATAACAAGGCATCCAAGGGTCGCTAATGCACAAACATTGGCATAGCCACGCTGACCGATTAATAAGCCACCAAGAGAATGGCTACGACTAGCCAAGCGATATTCGATCGAGACACTCGGGGGCTATGTGCATGCAACAATACTTGTGTCAGAACCAAAAGATGGTCTCGAGCCGATGACCTACCCTACTCGAGTAGAGAAGCGCCCTATGGGCTTATGTCGAGTGTAGTGTGGCCCCAACCCTCGGATGCGTCACACTGACCCACCTGAGCGTTCGGGGGCTACTACTGCACATAATTACCACACACAGAGGACTCAACTTGCAAAAACATCAAGAAACTGCAAGGTCCAAATTTTATTACACCTTCTTTTTACAAAGAGGTACACAATCCATTCCTAAAGGGGGGAGTCCTTGATGATCCGCTCCACGTCAATGACGGTGGCAATCGCCTCAGTGTTACCGCTGAACTCGACAATCAACTGCCCAACATCAACATCGTCAAAAATCTCCTCCGCCACCAAAAACCCAGGCGTCACCCTTCGTAGATCCACTTTATGACGAATACGAAGATGAGCCGCAGTCAAGGCTCCCGCGGCCCCATGGTAGACGCCATGGAACACCACCTCCCTAATCTGCGTCAGGAGGCAACGGAGCCAATCAGGAACACTCGTCCCCGCTGGCAACACCATCGCGATGGCGGCAACCGCCGCATCATGAAGCGCCAAATAACGCTCACCGCTGGATTGCCCTAGGGCAGCGGAGGAACGCGCTCAGGCGGCCTCCGCCAACTGCCTGGCCAGATCCTCGCTGGCTTGCCACAGCCCTGCCACCTCGGCTTGTGTAGCAGCCAATTGCTCCCGAACACCTGGGAAGAAGAAGGGTACAACACAGAGTTACCCAAATCAAGACGCAGATCGAACGAAAAGCAAAACGGAGTCCAACTCACCGGTAAGCTCTGCCTAGGTCGCCGCCGCTGTGGCCTTGGCCTCGGTGGCTTCTCCATTTGCGGCGTTGAGCGCTGCCTCCACAACCGAGATGTACTCCCTTAGTCGCCTCTCCTCCCAAGTGACATCGTGAAGGGCTTCATGCGTCACGTCGACCTCCTACACCACGGCAAGGATACCTCCTCCGTTGTCGCCTTGCCTCAATAGAAGCTACAATGATGACGGAGCACCTCTGTCAATGGGGGGCCTTGGAGCAGGGCACGCCATCAAGATTGCCCTACAACAGACAATTTGCTCAAACCGCCCCTCTTCCCAACAAGGCCAAGGGATGGATCTTCACTTACCCGAGCCGCACCAGCTCGTCGTGGAGAAGAACAGGGCCCTGGAACACGTGCTTCCCAGCGGCCCTCTCCTCCTTCTCCACCCTCGCACGCTTGTTGCCGGCCATGGATGCAGACGAAAGCTCGGGGAGATCACGGCAAACAATGGAAGGTAAGAATACAGAAGCTATATCACAGACTTACTAACTTTCCTCTGTTTCCCCTATTTTTATAGGCAGGGGGTGCGCACGGCCAATGGAATTCCAAAAATCTCTCCGAGTGGTGGTGTTGGTTAAGGCTAGGCCATGTCCCCACGATCTCCAAGGGGATGCCTTTCGAGAAAAATGCATGGGGAAATAAGCCACCAAAACTGATGCCACAGCTTCGCCGAGAAGGAATCCATCCGCGCAACCGCGGGAACCGTGGGGCCTAGTGGGCCCAAACCCTGATGTACCATCACCCGAGCCGGTGCAGGCGAGTGATCTGACACTCAGATCGAGTACTCGGCCCGGCTCATCCCTTCAGCAGGTGTAAGCGGTAGTGATTCTTTCACTATCGACCCTACCCCTACTAGAGTCAGGGGGTATTCGGGAGGGTGACTAGTCTGACCCGAAAACCTCTTACACTCGGTGTCATGTAAATCTTCCAATGCCCGGACGAGCTCAATGTATCTTATTTCAGCGGAGGTGTGCCCCTTTGTGGAAAACCAGAAAAGTGGTTGGCCCATAGCTGTAACCAAAGTATGAGCTCCTGGAATCTGGAAAAGCTGGTGGTCAGGCTTTGTCCTGCCGACCCTATTCATTAGGACGCGGACGTTCACTCATTCTACCCGTTACCAGCTCGAAGAGTAACATGCGCAACTACCCAATGCTGCGGCGGCGATGGACACAGCTAGGCAGCTGATGCTGAGCGTCTGGAAGCAGATCCACTTGGTGCTGCCACGAGGCACGCGTCGCTGCATGATGTACATCTCGTACTGTAGTTCAATTTTTGTCAGTGTTCAATGCATAACAGGTGGAAATTGATGACTAGTCAATAGAAACTAACCTTGAACCAACCAATTATTCAAATGAGCAAATCACTACCAATTATTCAAATGAGCAAATCAGTTGACTACTTTAACGATTTTGCTACCTCTTCTGTAACTATGAGATCACTCCACTGCCAGTTCCTTATGCATCCCAGCAGTGGTTCCTCGGATGACTACTGATGAAGGATTGTAGGACCTTCCCCCCTTTCACTGTTTGTATACTTTTGTGCTTGCTTGTAAATGTGAGTGCTGCCATGCACAAGTAATTGCAGGATGAGTTGCTTTCCTTTCCTATGCTGTGGATACTCTTTTTTACTATGACCTGTTGTGCAAAGTAAAGAAATGACCCTTATTTTGAAACAAAGGAAGTACCAATTTATAAATGAGGGAATAACCATGATTATGAGCGCTGAGGTTGAAAGATCCCAACCCTCACATGGATGATCTCTTGGTTTGGTGCTTTCAACTTGTGGGTTCGATCAGTTTCAACTTCCAACTTGTTTAAGAAATGCGTTGCTGATAGATTATTCAATTCCTGCAAATTGTTATGTAAATTCGAAATTAGATATCTCTACTTTCTAGTTCATAAAGCACAAAGTCTATTATGGATGATTTGGTAAGCTAAACATTTCATCATTTTCCTTCTATAGGGCTAGGACCATTGTCTCCCGTGACCTCGGTGCCACAAGTCATGAGTGCTATGGATTCATGGTCTCCCCTTGAAGCCATCAATGGTGAGCCAAATTCACTGGTTGAGGTTGGTGTGGCAGATCGGTGGGATCCTATGGTACTCGAAGCTTCTATCAATGCCACCTCTGTTCAGAACCAAAGGTCATGATTGTGAGGCCACTTTTGGTAGGATTGGATTCCTGTCTCTGTTTATTTATGTCTTGTTGCAGTAGTGTGTTTTTCTTCTAGGTGTTGTGTTGGTCACATAAGGGTCATGTTTTATCTCATTTAGTCACTATTTTTGGTCGTGTGGGATGTTTTTAGTAACTGCTTTGGTCATGTGAGGTCTGTAAGGTTGCGTAGGGTCATTGTCTTGGTTATGTGAGGTTGCATAAGGCTGTTCTGTTGGTCATGTATGTCTATTTTTGTCTTTCTTATCTCTTAATGCAATGACACGCAAATATTTTGCATGTTCGAGAAACTAATTGTATATAGAAAATTTATGCGATAATTTTTGGAATTTGTATCAGTGAGTAGGACAGTGGTTTGACTGACAGTATTCTTTGTTCCGCAGGTGCCTAGAATTTTCTTGTGGTTGCCAAGATGCAGGAATGCCTTGTCGCATTGTTGGTTAGGCTCCTCATCTTGTATGTAGTTTGCTTGTGCATTATCCATATGGATATCGATTGTGCTTTGTGTTTAGTTAATGTGGCTTAACAAGATCAACAATCTAGTAGTATAACTGGTGGTTCCACCCTTCTTTGGCAATGCTGATGGTTGGAAACTTGGAATGACATTTGACATTAGACTTGGTAGCTGTTCTGATGCTTGAAGGCTCAGATAATCTCTTGTATGTTGAATGCATTAGTACACATCGTCTTAAGGTACTTTATATTGAGAGAGCGTCTGTTGAGGATATACTGTGTAAGAATTGTTGGATGGATGCTGTATAAGACTTGCAAAGGTTCTTGGAAGTGTTTTTATTTGTAGGAAAGAAAATTATGATTGTCAATGGCATGACCCCATCATTTTTTTTTACTGTCCATGGTGTTTGTATCAAATATATGTTGCTGTGCATGTGTTGTGAACAATTCTGCACAAGGGGTGATTGTAATTTCCTGTGCAAGTAATGGTAGCCTATTTCTCATCATCTGTACATATCCTCCACTGGTTTTCCCTGTTCGTGCACTGGAGTAAATAAAAGTTCTAAACGGTTATCAGGTTGAAGTTATACAGAAGAACTACATGTGACGTGAAACTAAGCTACCTGTCTCATGTTTCCAGCAGTCAACATATACAAACAGTAGAACTAAGCTACCTGTCTCATGTTTCGTCTGTTGTGACGGCTATATTTATAATATATTGCCTGCTGTGAGGAGGTTGTTAGGTTTCATGCATGGATTAGTGAGTGGAGTTAATCACGAAGCAAGAGAAAGAGTTGGAGATTAACTTCATGCGATAGCAGACGATGTTTCTCTTGCAACAGGAGCATTGTCTACCCTGGGAAAGATCACTCGGTGAGGATTCATGTCATTTAGAAACCTCGATTGGAGCAGGATGGAAACTGGAGACACATGTGCATAATCGACGGGAATGTTTGGAGTGCGGAGTCCAGGTGCAGCGTGATCTGGTTTCCCGGCATATGTTTGTGTGAATGAAAGGAAGAGAGCGGAAGCAGACGTGGTGACCAGAGATATGTTCGGCCTCTGACACTTGGTTTTCATTTTGCAAACATTTCGTTAAATAAAATTTTTCAATGGATTATAGAATCCTTAAAAATGACAATGAACCTACTACAACTTTCAAAAAGTTAGCCCCCTACTACAACTCAAATTGGTGTCGAATTCTATTTTTGTTCGCAACGACTACCTCTCCCATCCCAGGCACACTCAAATTGGTGTCGAATTCTAGAGTGTACCGGTCCTGTATGCCTAAACATCAAGTTACCCGCTAAACGGCCGGTACACCTTGAGGGCGTCGATGACGTCAGCAACGGATCCTGCTGCGGCGGCGATGGACACAGCTAGGCAGCTGATGCTGAGCGTCTGGAGGCAGATCCACTTGGTGCTGCCACGCGGCACGCGGCGCTGCTTGATGTACATCTCGACGGGGAAGTAGACGGTGAGCGGCCAGAAGGAGACGGCGCCGAGGATCCCCACCACGTTGCCGAAGAACGGCAGCAGCATGGCGACGACGGTGGTGAGGCACACGAACGACGACCGCCATGTGAGGCGGAACAGGTTCAGGGCGAATGGACCGACGCGGAGCTCCCTGGAGATGAAGGCGCTGTCTGGCCAGGCCGCGGCCGCGCGGCATTCGACGAAGGCGAAGATGGGCTGGCAGAACACCTGGTAGGCGCCGACGAGGTGCACGACGATGGCGACGTTGGCGATGTCGAGAAGCCAGAAGGGCTCGTAGAAGCCGAAGCCGGTGAGGAGGTTATCCGGCGCGTTATCACCGAACGCCGCGTACCCCATGCACCCGCACAGCATGTAGAAGATGGTCGTGGTCGCCACGCTGAGACGCGTCGCCTTCTGCATCACCTTCGACTCCGACGGTGGCGGCGCCTTGATCGTGTCCTGGAAGAAACAGAGCAACGTTGATTAGGAACAGAGCAATCTCTGGGTGAAGAAATCAGAGCAGAGCTCTGTGTAGGTACTGATGCTCACTTGGATTTCGATGAGGATGTTGGAGAAGGAGTAGGCGAAGGCGATGTCACCGAAGGCCTGCAGGCTGTGCCAGACCTTCTGCGTGGAGGTGACGCCGGCGCCGATGCTGATGCCGGTGAGGCTGCCCTTGAACCCACCGTTAGCTGCAACAGTTGAAGCAACCGGTTAGTAACTGAACTGAGCAACAGTTGACAAGCCGGATTGAAGGGATGAAGGACTTACAGATGGTCTGTGCGATGCCGAGCGAGAGTCCGATGGAAGAATAGGTGAAGGACATGACGGCGGCGACGATGGAGAGCCACGAAATCTGATCGAAGTCCGGTATCTGCGAGAAGACGATCTGCACGGCGCCAAAGACGACCATGTACGGGATGCTGGAGCTGCTACACGGATCAGCATGCCCGTGGGTGTGGAAGCATCCCGCCCTCCTGATGGCCTTCATGCTGATGGACGACGCGATGGTGTAGCCGATGGCGACGCCGACGAGGTTGGCGTACTGGATGACGCCGCAGAAGGCGACCTTGGCGCCGCCGAGGTTGGAGCGCACGGCGTCCATGTAGGTGTAGTTGCGCTTCCCCGTCTCCGGGTCGCCCGTGCGGTAGCACTCGGCGAGCAGCGTGGCCGTGTAGTAGGTGACGAAGGCGAAGAGCAGCATGGCGGCGGGGCCGGCCACCCAACCGAGCTGCGCGATGGCCCAGGCCAGGGAGAGCACGCCGGAGCCGATGACGGCGGTGATGATGTGCGCGCTGGCCGTCCAGAACGTGCCGGCGCGGCGCGGCCGGCCGTCGTCGTCCAGCCACGCGGCCTCCCCGGCGTTCCCGGCCTCCACGGTGACCTCCATCGGCGCCACCGCGTGCTTGTTCACTCCGTTGTGCACGGCCATTGTTCACTCCTGGGGACTGAATTCCTGAGTTGTGACTGCTGAGGGATGGAGCGCGGCAGACAAGCGCTGATGAGATGACTGATTTCTTGGATGCTCTGAGGACTGGAGTGGAGCGCGGCTGCAAAGCTCAGAGCTGAGAAGAGGAGACAGGAGAGTCTGTGCTTGTATCTAAAGGGGGAGGCGGCGGGTTTATATAGAGGATGCAGAGGAGGAAGAGGCGTGGATGCCGCGTGCGGGAGTGACGCTGGTCAGCGCGGGTGTCTCTGCCTGTCTGCGTCTCTGTTTTTTTTTTTTTCCGCCGCAAAGGCACGCGCCAATTCTGTCTTTATCTACTATACAACTTTGATGTAGGTAGGGTCATGGCGTTCTTAAATAAAATGGATGCACGTGGTGACGGGTTTATACAACTTTATCTATTTTGTACTCTATCTATTGTTTTTTTTTCTTTTTTGTCATTGCGAATTTTGTTGTTTTTTCATCTTTCTGCTAAGGCCTGTACATGGTCCGGTTTAACCGGCCTTTGGACAAAACCTAGTCCAACCCGTCAAAGAGGACGGACATTCATGTACAATTCAGTAAAATCTTTGGCTAAGGACCATATACAAAATTTCCCCACCATTCGATATACAAATACTAAATGACACAGTTTAAATTTAACAAATTAGCCATATATCAATCCCTCTTTTTAATTCAACAATTCTACAAACAAAGTACATAACGCATCAACAATCAACCCATCTAGTGCGCTCTCTAGCGCCAACACTGGAGATTTCCGGTGGCTGCCCGGTCGCGCACCCAACGACAACTAGCCGTTGGAATTCAAACTTGATTCTACATTTATCTCGTGCCTCTTCGGTGTGAAGCACAGGACATTTCCGATAACGAGAAAACCTTTCTGCATACGCCACCCGACAGGTACTTTATTGCTTTATCCGGTGCACGGTTAGGGGGTACCACCATAGATTTATGATGAGTAGCCCAACTCTCTGTTAACTCAAGACATAGCACCCTTTCTTCCGGTGCGGGCAATGGGGATACCAACGGACATTTCCAGTGAGTTTCACATTGCAGAGTTTAACATTCCACGCTACACCTCCTTCTCTGGTGACAACCTCTAAGGGACACTGGACATTTCCGATGGTTCAGAAAAATCTGCACTAAGTCACAAACTTTGCGGGCAAGTTAAATCCACTGACTCCAAAATGTTCAAACATGAAAATCTTTACCTTAGGCACTGAGTTAGCTTTTCAAAAAGATTTTTCACTTGCATCTCACCGTGCCACTAGGTCCAATGCATACGCAAAGTTAGTTCACACCTAGTGGCACTTAGATAACCTTGTTGCATCAAAGTTCTGCTCTCAATAGTACGCTACCTATCGTAAACCAAACCACACTTTCTATTGTGTCTAGGATGACGAAATGAAAATCCCAGCATATACCTTTGCCTTCGGGCTTGTTTGCATCTCTCCTTCATCTCCCCAAGTGTGAGCATTTGATCAACTTGTGGCCTTCTCCATCTTCACCATAGATGCCATCTAGCTCAACCCTTGGTGTGGACCCTAGCTCAATCGCAACTCAATTGAAAACATTAGTCCACTTATTGTCATTTATTTACCAACACAAAACTTAGAGCTTTTAGTAGACTATAATCATCATTGATGACAATAATAGTCGATAGATCTAATTCGATTTTCAATTACTCGCTTCCACCGTTATGAAAAACAACAAAGAGTTACGTACGTCTAAATCTGTATATCGTCTTAATCTAAAACAGGCCCTAAGATTTGTATGTAAATTATCCACCTATGCCACATTAATTAAATAAACTAAAATAGCCACTCAAATCTATATCTAAATTGCAAGCATCTGCTATCATAAAAAAGAAAATAAAACATATTGTACACTTCTAAATTACGCATCACTTCTACAAATAAACTTACTCAAATTAAATAGACATGCTACGTGGTAGTATTATGCATGCATGAGCGATAAATTTATATATTTCTATAGTTTACCAACAATAAAAAAAAGTCCTTTTAATAAATCGCACACCAATAATACTAATTATGCATTTTAAGTTATATTATTAACAAGTGTTCCTTTAGCATAGTTTATTTACCAATAAATTCAAAAGGTAACAAACAAAGGATAAGGATGGTAAATAACATCTCTCTAGGTGAAAACTCATATGAAAAGCGTCAAAGTATATGAATTAATAAGTGTCAGTTAAAGGCATCCCTTTGTGATAAGAACCAAATCTTGGTAACTGCAACCATAGTACGTGAAGGAAGTCTTTTATAGAGGGGATCATCTTCAATTCCTTGGCCCCTTACCACACACCTTACTATGTTAACCAGCCGACCAGCGTATACTTTTTGCTCCCCCACATTCCATTATCACATCAAGAGGAATAACATAGGATAAAACAGAATGATATTTTAAAGAGTTTGCACTTTACACTTTTATAGCACGTTAGTATATAATTGTTGGACCTTTTCTAGCTAGATGTTATCCACTGGTAGTCGGGTATATTATATAAGATTGTGCAAGTCGTTAAACACGTGGGATTACATGAGTGAAGTGGACTAACCTCGCCTTATATTGAGCGCATTATCCCAATGGTCCTTGCCAAGCTTATCTCATGGCTCCATGTCTTGCTCAACCTCGCCTTGTGGACCGGGTTTTATTAATTTGCAAATTCTTCCTCAGCTAGTTAAAAAAATGAAATCGATAGCTTATCAGCTTAAGTAAAATATTAGTTTGCTAGTTATTACTCAATTACCAAAACTAAATTAGGGATTTTCAATGTCGCCTCTAAGCGCAGGCCAGCCCAAGACATGGCTAGGGCAACATTGGTGCACTACCGAAAACGTCAAATTTGCCAAGTGTTTTTAGGTTTGCCGAGTGTATTCCCTCGGGCACTCGACGAACAAGTTCTTTGCCGAGTGCTGCGCTAAAAACACTCGGCAAAAAAAAACACTCGGCAAAGAGGAGGTTTGCCGAGTGTCAAAAACAACACTCGGCAAAGAGGGGGTTTGCCGAGTGTTTTCTTTTTTGCACTCGACAAAGAAATAAAATCTTTTTTCTGGAAAAGAAGAAGAAGAAAAAAATAAAAAAAAACTTTGCCGAGTGCCCAGATCTAGGACACTCGGCAAAGAAAAAAAACCTACTTAATTAATCGGATCCGCCCGCGCCCTCTCTCCTCCTCCTCCCTCCCCAGATCCGCCCGCCCCCTCTCTCCTCCTCCGCGCCCTCTCTCTCCTCCTCCCTCCCCAGATCCGCCTGCCCCCTCTCACTACGGGAGACGCGTGCTTTGCCGAGTGCAATTGCACTTGGCAAAGAAGGATTTGCACTCGGCAAAGCCTTTGTCGAGTGCTGCACTCGACAAAGAGCTGTCGGCATATCCCCTCACGGCAAAGGCTTCTTTGCCGAGTGCCGTATGTCGGGCACTTGGCAAAGGATTTTCCGAGTGCCACGACGGCACTCGGCAAAGAAAAGCCGCCGTGATGGCCAGGTCACGATGACGGCCCCTTTGCCGAGTGCCACGCGTCGGCACTCGGCAAAGAAATGTGTTTTTTATTTTATTTTTTAAAATGCTTTGTCAAGTGCCTGCATCTGGCACTCGACAAAGCTTGTTTTCTTTTTTTTTTTGGATTTTCTTTGCCGAGTGCTGTAGGTAGACACTCGGCAAAGCAGTTTGTTTTTTTTTAATTTTCTTTGCCGAGTGCCTTGACCATGGCACTCGGCAAAGCTGGGAAGCTCAGTGTCCCAGATTCCCAACTTTGCCCAGTGTCATGGTCATGACACTCGGCAAAGAAGTGAAAAAATTCAATTTTTTTGGTTTTTAGTCTTCCATCGTTACAAACAAGATATACATCATATATATATAACACAACTATATATCACACAAATATTTATATATATATATATAATACAAATGTATATCACAATCCACCACAAACACAAACATAGCATACAAGTATCACAATCTCGACTCCCAAGTCCAAAGTCCAAACACACAAGCATAGTTCACAAAGTTCACAAGTGCATTATATCACAACGGCTGCCATTTGAAGCTCATGGCGACGGTCCGGGTTGGGATGGCCCAAAGTGCGATCCCGGCGACCCTCCGAGGTGGTTCGACGCTGCCCCCGATTGATGCTGTACAAAATAGAAGAGATTGCACGTGAGCGACAAGAGAAGAGATAAATATGCAAGATAAATATCCGCCACTACCACCACCACCACCACATCACCATCATGACCACCACCACCACCACCACCATGACCACCACACCACCACCACCACCACCACTAGGTTTCACTAGGTTTCTCTAAGTTTCAGCATAGAAAGTAAAACTTCGTACTTATACTCACCGGGGTAGAATCAGGACGTTGTGGAGGTGGATCTGGAGCAAGCAGCGTATGTGGGATCGCCCAACCTTGTTGCTGGCCAATTTGCTGCATGAACTTGATCATCTCGGCCATCTACCATTGATCTTGCTCCCACTGGGCCTCCAAAGCCTGTAGCCTTTGCCGCTCGACCTCCCGCTCGGCCTACAGTTCCTGCACCTAGGCCCGCAGCATTTGATCCCAATGTTTCAATAATGCATAGGTAAGGTATGTAAAAGTCAAAGAACGACGAATGAAACATGAATGCTTACCTGGAGTGACGACACCACGGTAGGCCGTTGGCGTATGGGCACGCTTGAAGTCGTGCTCGATGCTTGGAGCTGGTGGAGAGGAGGAGTAGAGGCCGTGTCGAGGACGCCATCGCCAATCTAGAACCGCCCATGCTTCTTGCCTTGCCCCACCCTCATCACGAGCTGAGGATCAAGGCACTCCTCGGTTCTCGGATCGTAGCCCGGCCCATGGACTGACCTTGCCGCCTCCGTGTACGAAGAGAGGCGGGTGTGGATGCTGGAGTTGGTGTACGCCTCAACCGGGGCATCTGGGTCATACTCGATGTCGGTCGTCGCCTTGCCCATGTGAGCCAGAGCATATGCCTTGAGTTGACCAACTGGCTGGCCACCGTGTGCATCCGACTACGAGAAAGACAACAACATGTGGTTAGAAATGATGCAGAATTGAGCGCGGCTAGATTAGAGCAATGGCGGAGACTTACATATGCCTTTGCATATTTGTTGAGGCTGCGGCTGCCCTGATGATGAGGTACACCTGGCATCTGCAAACGCCTGTCGCGGGCCTCCTCATGCTTCTTCTGCTAGTCCTCGTCCAACCAGGTGTCCACAATATATTCCCAGCAATCGGGGTGGGTGGCGCACCAGTTTAGAATCGCCTATAGGACATCAAGTAGACGACATATCATAAGATCAAATTAGGCATACTTAATCTCAAAAGAAATGAATATTCATGTTTTGTATTTACCTGTATGTATTGCTCCCTTGTCAGCGTCATCCGTCTTGCCTCCTCTTTGTTGACACGCCTGAGTAGGAACTTGGCGTTGTAGTCTATGTGGGCCTAGATGCGTGACTCATAGTGCAAGTCCGTGACACGCCTTTTACAGGAAGCGTAAGCCACCTGATACGCACTTTCCTCCTGTGCCTCCTGGATTCTGAAGAAGTCCTACATAAAGACACAAGGTATCCATTATTTTATTTCAAGAATGTCCAATGAATGCGAGGAATTGAGGAATGTAGTGCAAGAAAGACTTACCCACAACTCCCTAATCACCTGATCTGCCTTGTTTCTACAGCGGATGCCATTATGATCTGGAGCATCCTGCACGAGGGCATAGTGGTCGAACGTCCAGGTCGGCTCCCAATCCTGATCTCCTATCTGAACCAGGCTAGGGAAGTGTTCCTTGCACAGAAGTCCCAGGATGCCATTCACATTGCGTGTCGGGGCCGCCTGGTCCACAAGCACACAGTTCCTACACAAGTGGTCCACAATAGTTATTACTTGTTATTATGATTTTTCAACATATGAAGTTACTTACTTATCGCCCTCGGGTGCAATCAGTGGGCGCCTCTCAACAGGTATCGGTCGCTTCAGGAGCTTTGCGGGACCTTGTTGGTAGGGCTTCGATGTACCAGGGGAAGTGGAACGCCCTACCGTCGTCGCCTCCTCGTCCTCCGTCGCTAGAACTACCTCCTCGTCCTCCGTCCGTGGACCCCCCATCCCCATCCACCGTGTGCTGAAGGTCGTCATCGTGCATAGGGTCGCATGAGGAGCTACGCCCGTGGTCAGTCAACGGCTCCTGCCTGGGCCTGCCTCTCGGCCTCCTCGGCCTCTCTAACGCCTCCGCCTCCTCAGCCACCGCCATGTCCCTCTGGTTGGCGTAAACCGAGGGGCAGCTCCTCCTAGTGGGCCCCATCACCTGCAATTAAAAAGAGTAAACTAGTAAGTACAGATAAACGAGACGTACTTAGTAAGAGATGCAAAATAAAGAAAATGTAATTACAAAATAACATAGTATTACATGTATTTCTAATATTCTTCATGATCGGGATTATCTGGGCGATAGGTATCGTCATCACTATCAAGATTGTCCAAATCCTCAATAGCCTCATCCTCATCGTTGTCATTGCCTAGTCGTAGTCCGTCAAGCATTTCCAAGTCCTTCGGATCATGCACCTCAGTTGCAGCGTCCTCGTCAACAACCCATTCATCGTCTGCTTCTATTTCGATCTCTTCGGTTAAGTCTATCTCATGCATCCCTGGTAGCCCCTCTTCTTGTTGATAGAACTCTCCATCATGCGTGTTTGGGTTCAAGTTGTAATCATCAGGGTTTGGGCGAGGTAATCTACCGTGTGGTGATACCTTGTGCACAATATACCAACCCTAAAGACGTGGGTCGGTTTTGCAAGCATATGGACAATAATAAACTTGTGTGGCTTGTTGAGCCACAATATAGACATCTTCTCCTGGATAGAAGAAATTCTGTCGAGTTTCGACTATCCCAAGTTGATGGGACTTTCTCGATACTGCAGGATCAAACCACTGGCATTTGAATATGACAGGATTAAGTGCTTTGGAACCACGGTAGTCGAGCTCGTATATTTCTTCAACTGTCCCATAATACTCCTCCTGATCAGTGCCCGGCGTAAATACTCCGGTATTCGTGGTCCTTGGATTGGGACGACTCTGCTCGTACCTTGTTGTGTGGAAGCGATATCCATTCACGTCATAAGCGTTAAATGACAAGACATTATAGTCAAAGCCATTGGCCACCTGTCGTAATTCAGCACTTATAGACACATCCCTTTGGCACTGCAAGTTCAAGCAGGATAGAAATGAAATTAGGCAACTTGGAATGTCAAACTTAGTAAGAGCTAAGTTGGTTGGTACCTTTTTTTGGAACCATGTAATGAAATCAGGCGAACCATGTTGAAGAAGGGTCTCTCATTCATGGTTAGAAGGTGGCCTTGAATGATGCCAGGATTCATCAAAAAATTCTCTGCACCGACAAGGAACAATGTTGTTGGATGTACAAAAGTTATGGAGTATGTAACAAGTTCGTTGAGAACTTACCCCAGATACGTTTCCACTTCGTCAAGGTTGGTCAACACGTAGAGCATGATCTTGCGCCACTCTTCATAGCTCAAGGTCTTTGTGGTCGCTCCACTTGCTCTCCCGCGTGGCCCTTTGAAAAGGCTAAGGGTCGATTCATTTTTGTCCTCATTGTACCGAGCGGGTGGATTATGCACGCTAGGAAGGTTCTCATTATAGTATGTTGTTGTGAAGTTTGACACCTCCTCATGAATGAATGCCTCAGCAATGGAAGCCTCAATCCTGCCTTTGTTTCCACATTTCTTGCGAATAGTCTTTAGACATCTCTCGATTGGATAGCACCAACGGTTCTGCACGGCCCCCCCCCCCCATTCGTGCCTCGGACGGGAGGTGCAAAATCAAATGTTGCATCAACAAGAAAAAGCCAGGTGGAAAGATCTTCTCCAACTTACAGAGCAACAAAGGTGCCGCTTTTTCCAACTCCTCAACCACTTTCACAGATACCTCCATGGCACAAAGCTGGCGGAAGAAAAAGCTCAACTCTGCCAGCACCTTCCAGACATTCTCAGGGACATAGCCTCGAACCATCGACGGAAGAAGCCGCTCAATCCATATGTGGTAGTCATGACTCTTCATCCCTAAGACTCGGCCAGTCTCTAGGTTCGCTCCCCTCCTTAGATTCGCTGCATACCCATCTAGGAACTTTAACGTCTGCATCCATTGTATCACTTCCGTCCTGTGCTTCTTTTCTAAGACGTAATCGGCCTTAGGCCTTTTCCATGGCTTGCCGTCTCTTGGAGGCAGCATCTTTAGCTTTGGTCTATCGCATAGCGTTGCTAGGTCCACTCTGGCCTTAGGGTTGTCCTTTGTCTTATCAGGAATGTCCATGAGTGTTGCCCAAAGTGCTTCGGCGACATTCTTCTCAGTGTGCATTACATCTATATTATGTGGAAGGAGAAGGTCATCAAAATAGGGAAGCCTCTCCAAGCCCGACTTATGAGTCCACATATGTTCGACACCATATCCCACAAAGCAATCTTTCTTTGGATTATCTTTCTTTCGACTATCTTTCTGTGGATTGACCACGAGAGCATCTATCTGAGCATGAACCTGGGCACCAATCATCTTCTGAGGTTCAGGGTCGGTCACCTTGACACCTTTCGTGAAGTTCTTGGTGTCTTGTCTAAATGCATGGTTAAGAGGGAGGAACTGTCGATGCTTGTCGAACGACGAAAACTTGCCACCCTTCTTCAACCAAATGAACTCAAGAGTTGTCTTGCATACCGGGCATGGGAACTTCCCGTGAACACACCAGGCGCTGAATATCCCATACGCCAGGAAGTCATGCATGGAGTACTGGTACCAAACATACATTTTGAAGTTTTCCTTTGTAGCTCGGTCGTAAGTCCATACCCCTTCATTCCAAGCACTGATCAATTCATCATAAACAGGCTCCATGTACACACCCATTTTGTTTCCCGGGTGTCCAGGAATTATCAACGTCAAGAATATGTTTTGCCGTTGAAGGAGGACCCCGGGGGGAGATTAAGGGGGATAGCGAACACGGGCCAACAAGTGTATGGGGCCGACATCATTCCATAAAGATTGAACCCATCCGTTGCCGAGTGCTAGGCTTGCAGCACTCGGCAAAGATAGCACGTTTGCCAAGTGCTAACAGCCAGCACTTGGCAAAGGATGACGGAGGGGCCACCGGCGTCGGCTGAGGTATTTTGCCGAGGGTTATTCTTTGCCGAGTGTCTGACACTCGGCAAATAGGACGTTTGCCGAGTGTCCCTCTTTGCCGAGTGTTTGACACTCGGCAAAGACGGCCTTTGCCGAGGGCCGGCTTTACCGAGTGCGGCACTCGGCAAACTGCCTCTTTGCCGAGTGCCCGTGTTTCGACACTCGGCAAAGAGCATGTCTCCTGTAGTTTCTCTCTCCTCCTCCCTCCCCAGATCCACCTGCCCCCTCTCTCTCTCCTCCTCCGCGCCCTCTCTCTCCTCCTCCCTCCCTAGATCCGCTCGCCCCCTCTCTCTCCTCCTCCGTCTCGGTGGATCTCCGGCGCCGCCGACCCCGCGCCCTCTCGGTCAGCCCTCGTGCCCGCGTTGTGGGTTCTTTTGGTCTGACTAAATGGCGAACGTTCACTATAATTAAATTCACGATTCTTCGACAGATGCAAACTTTTTTTAAGAAATAATTATTCCTAGCTGCTTCCTTTTCAGGCGGCGCCAGAGAGCGCTCTCACGCCTGGAGCCAATATATTCTTTTTTTTCTGGATGTGACGTCACGTTAGAAAAAAAAGAAAATATTTATTTTAAATTGATATAACTTCTGAACGATGTATCTAATTTTAATTTCGTTTGCACCGATGTGTTCTACACGACAAGATGAATAAAACTAAACCCCACTTGCATTTGTTTCGAAGGATTTTTTTCTAGTAGTAATTTATGTGTCCTAACTTATAACATATAACTTATACGTACAACTTGTGGAACAAAGTTACAAAGTTATACTCATAACTTTTACGTATAACCTGTGGAACAAACTTCAACGTATAACTTAACTTATACACATGACTTCAATATATGACAAAGTGACGCACATAACTCATACATATAACTAACTACGTGACAAAGTTATATGCATAACTTTTATGTATAATATTTCGTGGAACAAACTTATCAAAATAATTTTATAGAAAACTATAAAAATTATACACAAAACTATTATGTATGACTTGTTTGTATAACTTAGATATTTAACATGATGAATGATTTAGAGTAAAGTTGGACGTATAAGTTATATTAAGAACTTAGATGCACAAATTAATATTATAACATATTAGTAGAAATATGAAAACTATGTACCAAAATAACTATGTAGTATAACTTAGAAATATATAACAAAAAAGAGAAAAATGGTAAAAAAAATAAAAGAAGAAGAAAAAATGAGCGTCCATGCAGGTGTAGTCATGCCACCGAATGAATCTGACTAGTAAAAAATTATTCAATACAATTTGTGTGCATATTATAAATTATATGTCATAAGTTAATACACATAAATATTTCAAAAAAAGTTAATACACATAAGTTGCAACTAAAAAATTCTTCGAAATATATACAAGTGGGTCTAGTTTTGTTCGTCTCGTTACGTAGAACACATCGGTGCAGATGGAATAAAAAACGGATACACCGTTCAAAAGTTATATCATTTTAAAATAAATGTATTGTATTTTTTAGATGACATTAGCAACATGCAAAAACGTGTGGAGAGGGGAGTGAATATTCATGGGCTGGTCAGATCGTTCACCAGATTATTTCTGGGTGAACGTTCACTGGAATGGAATTGTGGTTCCTTTTTCTCCATCTAAGTTCTTGGGGAAAATGAAAATCCACTGATTTTAGTTCATCATTTTCTATGTTTCTCGTTGGAGTTTTTTGCGTTGCCTTTTTGGGCGACGGTTTCTGGTCTGTTTGGTGCGGCCCTGGTGTGCTCGGGAGCAAAAACAAGAACATTGTTTCAATTCAAGGTTATTATTGTACGGTTCGCGTGGCCAACGTTTCTCAACTTTGACCACCGTCCTCCAACCGTACATGAATAACGCATTGTATGCAGCTAATTGTTCAGAAGTCAATCAAAGGCGGCAATTTCCTTGTATTTCCTTGTCTTCTTCATTTTCTGGTTCTTGTACACTTTACTACTTACAGGCACTTAGCTTAATTATGCAAATAGGCGCCTTCCGTCTGTTCAAATAGCTGGTTGTTGATAGCAAAATATGGACAAAACAGATCATTGACCCTAGAATTTCTAGCAGAAACAGGCAAACCAGCTAAGCTGATTTTGGGACTTAGTCAAAATGAATAATTGGCTTCAGCATTGTGTTCCACTCATCGAGACAATCGAAAAACATATATGGATCATCCAATTTAAAGTCTGGATGAATAAAATATCATTTTGAGGAGCTAATAAGTAGAAACCGGCTAAGCCGGTTTTGTAAACTTCCTTATGGACTTCACCTTAGTGTTTCTCTCGTCGACCGATGGAAAAACATATATAGAATGTTTGATTCAGAGTTCAGATGAAAAAATTACACTCTCGGGAAGATTTCACCCCAAACCAGTTTTGGCAGCCAACTCGGAATTGAATTGGATTTCAATGCGTTTTGTAAGGGATCTCGATCCTTTGTGGGATAAAAGCAACTCCTCCTTATGAATATAAGGATATCACAACCGATTGGGCTAACCCAACTACATAATCGATATAAACACAAAAGCAATCTAATTCTCATACCTGCCTTTTGCACTAATCTCTTCCAATCTTCATGTTGTTGTTACTCGCTTGATCCAACGACTAAGGATAGCTCTGACGACTCCTTTTGCTAGTATACCCGAAAACTAGTCATTTTCGTCACATAAGCATGATAGTTACTCTTTGCTGGTTTACATGTAAATCTAGCCGCCCTTCACCACGAAAGCGTGATAATTACTACCTAGGGGGTTTGTGGGCAAAACCCAGAAATACCGGCTAGTCTGATTTTGGCAGAATTGCACTGTCTTAATCCATTTGCGATCCAAGCGGTCAAGCTTCTTATGGTGTTTGATCGATCTTCGTATCAAAACTTGTATTAATTATTTCCGTTAGTCATAATACCCTATGCTAATTACTAGTAGTATATATGTAGTGATAACTTGAAAAATCTATGTAGGAATTGACTGTGACCGGCCACTTCAACAGTTTGCGATCCAAGCGATCTAGTTCCATATGGAGTTATGGTGTTTGATCAATCTTTATATCAAAACTTGTATTAATTATTCCCATTAGTCATAACACACTATGCTAATTACTAGTAGTATATTCGTAGTGACAACTGGAAAAAATTTGTGAAGGAATGGACGGTGGCCGTCCACTTCTACGGTCAATAGTTTCTGGCACTACTATAGAAATCTTTTGTGAGGCGGTCGTTTTAGTTTTCCAGAGGGGGGCAAAGCAACCGCCTTCGTCGAAAGGCCTCAGTTATTCGTTCTTTATCGAGACGGTCAAAATACCCGCCTGCAAAAAACAAATAAAAAAAGAAAAAAGCCCACAGCCCAAACTAGGCCTGGATTTGGGCCTCATGCCGCCGGATAGAGCCTGGATCTAGGAGGAGCCGCTGCTGCTGTCGCTAGATGCGCTCGATGGAGCCCGCATGGAGCCCCTCGCGCGCCGCTCGAGGGAGGAGGCCGCAGGCTCACCGGAGGTGGCCGCGCGCGTGAGATCCGCCCAGTTCGCCGGCCTCGGGGCGCGCCGCTCGCCAGATCTGCCTAGGTTCTGGCCTCAGGGCACGCCGCTCGTCGGAGGAGGCCGCCCTCTCGTTGGATCCGCCCAGGTAGCCGGCCTAGGGGCATATCGTTCGTCGGAGGAGGCCACCCGCTTGCTGGATCCGATCCGCTTGGGTCGCTGGCCTCGGGGCGTGCCGCTCGCCGGAGTAGGGGGCCGCCCACTGCTCGCACTCAGGAGACGCAGCCCGTGGGGGAGAGGGAGGGGCACTGCCGCTTGTGGGGGAGAGGGAGGGGCGTTGTCACCTATGGGGGAGAGGGAGAGGGAGGGGCGCCGCCGCCTATGGGGCAGAAGGAGAGGGAGGGATGCCGCCACCTGTGGGGGAGAGAAAGAGGAGACGAGCGAATGAACTGAGAAGAAACCCTAAGTCTGGCTTATATACGAGCCCGGTACAAGGATAGATATAGGCTTTGCCTGGGCTCGGAGCTGGTCTAGTATCTTCAGAGATGGGCCTTATAATGTGCTCACATCTGAAAATGGATTTACAGAGGCGGATGCCTTAAGACGACCGCCTCCAAAAATAGACCATTTTTTTAGGCGATTGTCTTAAAACAACAGTCTCCGTAAATCTATTTTCGGAGATAGTCATTTTCTGACCGTTTCCGTAAATAAAACGACCAATTTCGTAAATCGATTTTACGAAACGGTCTTTTTTGTGCCTTGGTAAATAAAATGACCGTCTCTATTAATCGTCGGGTATTTTATGAGGCGGTTGGATTTTAAGACCGTTTCGATTAATGTTTGGACAGTGGCTCGTTTTATTTCCGAACAATCATTGCCTTATAAAATCATTTTTTTAGTAGTATCGATCGGCTATCTGATTTCTTGGCCTATGGTCTTACGCTGTACCCGACAAGTGACGTGTGAGAGACGACGACGATACAGGTTCGTAACTATGGCCTTGTTTAGTTTTTTTTTTCTAAAGTTTACTCCTATCACATCGAATGTTTGGACACATACATAGAGTATTAAATATAGATTAAAAATAACTAATTGCACAGTTTGTGACTATTTCGAGAGACGAATCTTTTAAGCCTAATTAGTCCATGATTTGATAAGATGGTGCTACAGTAACACATGTGATAATGACTGATTAATTAGGCTTAATAATTTTATCTCGCAGATTCCTGATGGATTCTATAATTTATTTTTTTTTATTAGTATCCGAACACTCCATACGACAACCCCATATGACATTCGATGTGACACCCCGAACTTTACACCCTAAATTTCAACAAGGCCTATATCACCGTGTTAGCTCCCACGTCCGGCCTCGAACTGTCCGTTGGCCCATGTACATGACTTTGCCAACTCCGACGATAGTCTTTGTACTTGTACCTATACAGTTGACCAATATCTATCTATCGGCCTGTTCGCTGGTTGGTTTCTGGGCTGGTTTGGACTGGCTGGTGCTGGTTTGTTGTGAGAGGAAAACACTGTTGGCTGGTTGGTTTGTGCTGGCTGAAACCAACAAGCGAACAGGCCGATAGATTTTTCTCTATCGGTGTATTCACATGCATACTTGTATGAGTGTAACAAATCATTATCCAATGATAAAAGTAGAGTAAATTAGAGGGGATACACATACCTTCGGAGCATAGACATATCTCGTGGAGGTGCATATATATAGTATAATTTGGACTTCACCATTGTGTTTCTTTCATCGAGATGATCGAAAAACATATATAGATCGAATGTCCAATTTGGAATTTGAATGAAACCATTACACTCTCGGGAAGATTTCACTTCGCAGAAACTGGCTAAGCTGGTTTTGGAAGCCCAACTCAGAATTGAGTTTGATTTTGATGCATTTTCCAAGGGATCTGGACCCTTTGCGGGATAAGACCAAACCCTCCTTATAAACAGGGGATCACGGTCGATTGAGGTAACCTAACCACATAATCGACACGGACACAAAACCAATATACTCTCTACCTCTTTTTTTTGCCCTAATCTCTTCCAATGTTCATATTGCTGTTCATTGCTTGATCCGACAAACAAGGATGACATCCTAGGTTTGCTAGCTCTGGCATCCTTGCCCGACACGGTCTCTTGGGAAGAGCTTCGATGACCCCTTTGCTGGTTTGTCCGAAAACTAGTCGTACTTCCTCACGTAAGCACGATAGTTATCCTTTGTTGGTTTGCTTCTAAATCTAGCCGATCTTCACCACGAAAGCGTGATAATTACTGCCTCGGGTGTTCCTAGGCGATTCGCGAGAAAACAGACTAGGACAACAATTCTCGAAACCAGCTAGGCCGGTTTTGGTAGAGTTGCGTCGTCTCGATCCGTTTGCGATCCGAGCGGTGTTTGGCAGATCTCTATGTCAACACTAGTATTAATTGTTCCCATTAGTCATAACACCCTATGATAATTACTAGTAGTATGTATTGATAACTAGAAAGCCTACATCAAATCTGTGTAGGAATCGACGGTGGCTGGCCACTCCAGCGGTCAACAGTTTCTGGATTGGCTATCTGATTTCTGGGCCTCTGGTCTGGTCTTATGCTGTACCTGATGAGTGATGAGTGTAAGAGACGACGATGCATGTTAGTAACTGTCACCGTGTTAAGCTTCCACGTTCGGCGTCGATCTGTCCTAACGTATCGAGGGCCCACGTGACTTTGCCAAAAAACCCCGACGATGCATAGGGAGTTGACCAATATCTATCTTGTCATATTTTTCCTCCGGCGTGTTCACATGCATACTTGTATCTGTAACAAATCATCATCTAGTGACGAAGCTAGAGTAAATTTGAGAGGTATACATGCCTTATAGGTGCATAGACATATCTCTTCAATGTGTATATATAGTGAAATTTTAATCAAATTCAATGTTTTCCTTTTCCTTTTCTTTTTTTGGGGGTGTGTGTGTGCGCGCGCGCATGTGTTGCATTTGCACCAGCTGCCCAGAACTTACCTTCGCCCCTGTGGTCACCTATATATGAAGATTTAGTGGTAGGGTTCTTACATAACTAATGACGAACTATAGCAGGCTAAAATAACCAAATTGTATGTAAGCACAAATAGTGGTGCCCGCACTATATCTAGCAATCCTTATATTGCATTGACCTTGCAACGAGTCATTAATCTAGTGTGCATGTTAAAAACCAAAAGGCCTCGGTTCTTTTGTAAAAAGATAAAAGTGTGATTTTTTGTCACCGCTTTTGATAAACAATTAATGTACAAATATCTTGGTGTATACATGATTAGCTTAGGATTTTTTTTTTCTGAACAAACAACATGCGAGGTGTGTTTCTAGTGATATAGAAGACACAAAATACAAATTATAACCCTAGAAGATGAACACCCAAAAAAGAAACAAACAACTAACAACACGCCGTGTGCAGGCAACTACATTACACACAAGGCCTCTGCATTTCCAACAATGCCAAGTCACACACACCACTAAACGTATGAATTCTCGGACGCTAGCTTAGGTAAATTGTGCAGACTGCAGAGGGGGAGGAAGAGAGAGAAGGATCCACTCCTCCCTAACATGAACCTACGGTCACCAATACAACGAAAGCATTATGATCGTTGTGGATGCACCGCTATTAAGGTGAAAAGGTGTCCGAAATGAGAAACATTGGCACCTCCCGCCCAATAAACCGAGTCAAGGTTTTTATGTGGAGATCTTCCTGGAGGATGGTGGGTCCTCATCAATGCCGTCCCCAAGGAAGAAATGTGATGCTCACAATTGCAAGCACCGTTATTGTCAATCCCACACAATGCCGAGCTATGCTTTCGTTTGCATACCCACCACACCCTTGTTGCCATAGCAACGACATCCACCATGAAAACCATCACCATCAAGCAGCCAACCTAGCACACAACCGCCAAAACACCATCACAACTACACTAAAAATTTGCACCTAGCCTCAGCCACCAATACGCCACTACATCCACACTAAAATTGCATACAACAAGCTTGACAACCACCACCACACCACCACGCACGGGCTCCTTTGTTGCCAACTGTGCACTCCTCACATAGCCCTAGCCACCACACAGATGTGGCCATCACCCATGACCACCTCGCAGTCACCTTCATGGCCACATGCCATGGTACTAGCCGTGACGGCTTGTTTGTTAGTGTCAACATTTTGAAAAGTATCAATGCACTTGACTATACTTATAAGTAAACTATAAACACAAATGACCTCCATTTCTACAAGAAAGAAACTTGATCCCTGGTTATAGGCTCCCTAGATATTTTGTTAAAAAGAAGTCACAACCATATCCTATATATCCTATACTCTTATAAAGCTAAACCCCACTAGAGATTTCTCTCAACATGCAAGCTATCCACATCAACAATCCACTAGAACTTGCAAGTATAGCCCACTAGAGATTTCTCTCAACATGCAAGCTATCTACATCAACAATCCACTAGAACTTGCAATTATAGCTAACTAGCATATTTAATTATGATAGTTATCTCTTCATCCACTAATATACATTTAGCTGTCCACATTGATGTGTCAAACCATTCACCAAAATTAATTTAAGATAGTTTCATTCATATAACTATAAATATAAATAGTCTAATTTCTTTTTAAATTATCTGGAATCCCCGCAGCAACGCGTGGGGTATTCTCCTAGTTTTACTAACTATAAGTACTTTCATAGCAAAATTAAATAAGCATTTAATAAGTATTTTCAATAGTTATTACATGGTCCAGATAACCAAAATAAACTCTACTAAAAAGCATCACTACATCATATACGTGTGTGTATGTATATATATATATATATATATATATATATATATATATATATATATATATATATATATATATATATATATATATATATAATTAGCCATAGAATTGTTATGGCTAAAAACAAAATAATCTTCGCCAAGAGCCATCTGTTAGCGCACATGCTAGACGAATTTGCCCATAAGAACAAAATATCCTTCTATGTGATAGTAACCTAAAGATTTTGAACAGACATATAGTCAATTCTACTATGACCCTGCAAAGACAAAGGAAAAAGTTAAAACAGAAAGAATTAATAGTTAATTCTGTATATTTGAAAAGTAGTACTATCGAAACTACCATTATCAAATCTGTGAAGCTAGTATATAGGGTTAGGAAAAGGTCACTGTCAATGAAATCTGATCGGTAGTCTACCGAGGGGTATACCCACGGCAGTAGATGAATCGGTGGAGGTGCGTGTGATACGAACCAGATGGTAACAGAGACACAAGACACAAGATTTATACAGGTTTAGGCCGTCAGCTTGACGTAACACACTATATCATGTGCTCTGTTATTTTGTATTGATTGTGTATCAGATTTGATATATCCCATCTAGGAAAATATCTTATTTGGTATTATACAATAAATCACATCTTCATGTAGTCTTGCGGGTGCACGCATTGATCTTGTGGGTTGGGCCACCTTTAGGGCGTGGCCCATGTCTTGTCTTTTGGGTACCGAGGGCCATACCCCCACAGCTAGTCCCCGAGCGTCTTGTATCCTTTGAGCAACGTTGTCTTGAACAAGTCCGAGCAGTTTGACTTGAAGCCGACAGTTTAACCGGTGATCCGAGCGGTAGAAGTCGAAGCCGACCAGTTTAACTGGTGAACTGAGCGGTGAAAGTCGAAGCTGACCGGTTTAACTGGTGACCTGGGCAGTGAAAGTCGAAGCCGACCAGTTAAACTGGTGTCCTGAGCGGTGAAAGTCGAAACCAACCGGTTTAACTGGTACGTAGATCTCGAACTTAGCCAAGTAAGGCTTGCCAGAAGGATGTAAGGGGCTCAAGATAAAATTTTGAAAATTCTCCACCTTAGCGAAGTGTAGCCACTTAGACTCCATTTGCGAGGAATCATCCATGATTTAGTCAATAAGGAGGGTAAATCAAGAAAAGAGCATTACATTCACCGCTAGATGAAGTGTAGCCACTTAGTCCTCGAGCCTGCTGGAAGACAAAGAATAAATCTTGTAGCAGGGTCAAAGAAAATAAATCTGAAAGCTTATTGACATCATCTGACATGTGCATATCAAGACCCAGACGTGCTGCCCAAGATCAGCACCCTAATCCGAATAGCATGGAGCAAGCTGATAGCACACCGATGAGACATAGCAAGATCCGACCGCCAAGGGAGTCCCCAGCTTAGCTGGCGACTCTTGCACGAAGAATCCGAACGCCGAGGAGTCCCTAGCTTAACTGGCAACGCTTGCACGAAGAATCCGAACGCCGAGGAGTCCCCAGCTTAGCTGGCAAGCCCCCAGCATGGCTGACGATGAAGCGACGAACAATCCAAACACCGTGGAGCCCTGGCCTTAGCTGGCGAGCCCCTAGTGTAGCTGACGATGAAGCAACGGACAATCCGACCAGTTGGTTGACGAAGAATCGAGCACCGAGCAGCCCAACCAACTGGTCGGCGGCAAAGTGAGCGCTGAGTAGAAGTGAACGCCGAACAGTCCGACCAACTGGTCGGCGACGAAGTCCATGAACCTAGCGGTCCGACTAGTTGATCGGCGGAGAAGTCCGAAGGCCAGGTGGTGCGACCACCCGGACGATGATCCTGCAACAAATATATAGAATGAGTAGTACATGATGTAAAAATAAATATATGAACTCGGCGATGAAGGCAGCAGAGCGGAATAGATAGACATTATGTTTGTATGAAGTGTTCATATTTTAAATATGAGTAACTTCCTGCCAGTTGGTTCTGTATCGCATCACCAGCCCCGACTAGCCCATACTCCATAGCATAGAGTGCTTAGCACCCTTTACGCGTAAGAGCATAGGCATCGCCGAGGAGCCACTGCCGACCACCCATAACGCGGAGGGCTAACGCTCATCCACGTGTAGGAGTGAGATCGAGGACAGGGTCACTTCTAGATAACACAAGTGAGAACATGACTGGTCGGCGAGTTTATGAAGAATATCTTAAATATATTGTGAACATTAAGTTTTCTTTTGGAGATGTGTTTATATTTAATATAAATGTCCCGAGCCGTTAGTTTGTTGGTTGAGCCCCTAGCCCCGGCTATCCCACACCCCATGGCGTAAAGAGCTTAGCTTCTGTGCACGCTTAGGAATATAGGCATCATCGAGGAGCCGCTGCCTACCACCCATAATGCAGAGGGCAGGTGCTCGTGCACGTATAGGGAGAAGCCAGAGATCGGGCTGTGTCTGGAGAGCACAAGTGTAAACGTGGCTATTCGGGGAGCCGTTGAGGCGAAAGCGTATGTCATCTTTAAGATGGTATACATAGAGAAAAGTCGTTTGGAGAATAATCATATAGAGAATAGTATGAAAAAACGTCATGGTGAAAACTTTATTAAATATTCATATATAAAAAGGTACTTATCTTTAGACATAACATCTGATCGGTGGCGTATGACGTTATCTGGTCGGCGTCGATGAAATTGCCCGACCCTCGAGCTTTCCAGCCTATCGTCATAGCGGCGGTCGCGGTCGTTATAACACCGTTCTTCACGGCGATCATTGCGACGCGGCAGGCGATCGGAACGAGTAGTCCGGTCGGCTCGCTTAGCTGCTCGCTTGACGGCTCGGACGGTTCGCTTGATGGCTCGGACGGGTACACGGAGTCATAGGCGAACGGACGTAATCGGAGCCTGACGGAGTCAATCCGCATGGGGAGACGAAGTCCTTGAGCGTGTCCGACTAAGGCGAGGGCGTAGTCCAAGATCTTCCTTGCATGTCTGAGATACGAGAGGTTGCCTGCATGGTGGTGTAGATCCAGATGTATATGTGCTTGTATATCTCTTCAACTACTCCAATTAGCTTGTATGGCTGACCAGCATCTTTGGTGGAAACACTGCTCCACATCGCGTTATTACCGGTCGCCTTTCCTGATTGCTGGTTGTCGTGATCCACGGAAACGATCTTGCATATCCGATCAGAAATCACGAGCAACAACAAGATGTGATTAGATTTCTCCCAACCGAAATCATGCAGACATACGGATATATTTGGAAGTATAATAATAATATTTAATTAGGAAGCGACTTGACTTAGCTTTCTTAGATTGCTTGACTCCGATCTTATTGTCGTGTGTTGCGTCTGTTGGAGGCGCATGGCAAGGAGTCGGACTCCAGCACGTGCGGCCGTTTGCCGAGGAAAGTGATCCGCTGTGTGCCAGCGTCGAGTTGCCACCGAATGCTGAGTTGCCGGCGACGTTGGTCGAAGAAAAGATTCCCATCTTGTTCGCCACAGAATCAGCATGCACATCCCCTACCGAGGGGTATACCACTGTCGACGAAATCTGGTCGGTAGTCTACCGAGAGGTATACCCACAGTAGTAGATGAATCGGTGGAGGTGTGCGTGATACGAACCAGATGGTAACAGAGATACAAGACACAAGATTTATACAGGTTCAGGCCGTCAGCTTAACGTAACACCCTACATCCTATGCTCTGTTATTTTGTATTGATTGTGTATCAGATTCGATATATCCCGTCTAGGGGACCCCTTCCTCTCCTTATATACTCTGGAGGGGTAGGGTTATAAGAAAAATATCATATTTGGTATTATACAATAAATTACATCTTTATATAGTCTTGCGGTGCACGCCTTGATCTTATGGGCTGGGCCACCTTTGGGGCACGGCCCATGTCTTCTCTTGTGGGTACCGGGGGCCATACCCCCACAATCACGGCCTGGCTATTACTACCTCAATTCTAAATTATACGATATTTAAATTTTCTAAATACATGACTTTTGCCATGCACTTAAAGATATACTATATCCAGATAAATAGTAAAAACACAATGCATGTAAGAAAGCCAGAAACGTCAAATAATTTGGAATGCACGGAGTAATAAGTAGCATAGCGAGTGGCTCTTTTTTTTAGAACGTGGAGTCAACTGTAGGCCACGTGTAACAGCGTTTTTACCACTGCTCTACACGCACACGTTGTCGACCTCCATTTCTGATAGGAATAAAATCTTCTTAATCATAGTCCTAGTAGATTAACTACCATATGATGTCTTATCTTACTTGCTAATTGTCTTATAATTTATTACAATGAGGCAGTCGCATTCCTTATCCCTATAACGCACCTCGTCACTTTAGTTAGCGTACCAAAAGATAGACATGGTAGTAAACAATTCTCTCTTTACGCTTTTACAGCAAGTGACCTGATAGTATATATATTTCACATCTTGGTTGCGCAATTTTGTTTGCTAATAATTGCTAGTACTTTATACTGAATCGGTGACACATAAAAGATAGCCAAAGTATAGTTAGTTAAACACGTGGCTTTGGATTTGCACTACAGTCGTCAGTGGAGCGGGGGTTAGGGCTAAATCATTGATGTGGAACTTATTGTGTGTTTGGTTAGGGGATGGGACGGGATGTTACGGAACAATCTTCTTTTTTAGTGTTTGGTTCTAAGACAACTGTGAGAAGATCCATCCCATTTAGGGAATATTCATGGAATATTTCTTAATATGGGGGACACCCTCCATCTCCCTAGAAAACAAGAGGACTGTGAGGGACGAAGAATGACTACAACCAAGACCCACATGTCAGATGGCCTATCTTAGATTTCAATGCCCTGGAGCTAAACATGGGACACAGACAGTCCTCGTCCCTTGCAATCAAATAAGGAAAAGGATGGTTCCGTCTCTAACATAAAGGGTGGAACCATCACATCTGTCATCGCCGCACAGCCAAACACATGCTTAAAAGCTACAGTTTATCTATACTATATTCTGAGGGATAGTGCCCTCCGAGTACAGTCCACAGTCGATCGCAATCAGGTCCAAATGCCAATAACTCAACCGTAGAGAGGAGTACTGCAGCCTGCAGGAGGCTTGTTCGTTTCTATGCATGGTTAGCCGAGTATTTAGTACACGTGAAGTCGTGTTCTCGGAAAAAAAAAGAAGTAACCGAGTATTTAGTGACGGCAGCAGCTAGCAGAGAGCCACCGAGAGTGGAAATATCCCCGATCATTCTCGTTCAACAGCTAGCGTCCGTTTGCATCGATCGTGTTGCTGCTGCCATTTCATGCCTGCTACTGCTAGCCAGCATCCCAGCAACAAAGTGCGATGGTACTGTTCATCAGCAGCACCCCGCGGCAGGGCAGGCAGCATGCAAAATTTGTTCCAGTAGTCTCCCTCTCGATCTTTCTCTCATCATTACCCTCTCTGGCTGGCCTTGTGGTTAGGCTTCCGTAATTAGTTCCATCAACACGCCTTTCCTTTTCGCCTACCTTTGGATCCCATCTATCACTACGGCTCGTCAGCTAGCTAGCTAGGTCGTCTCTGCTTAGTGACTGATGACTGTACCTCGCTCGCTGTCGCTAGCAAGCTCACTAGTTACATGGAGAACATCCACTAGCTAGCCTCTTTAGCCTCGCTCTCCTTCAGTAGTGCTAGCTCTCCTCCTCTCGTATTCGACCAATGCATGCAAGACCGGCCAGTCCATATAACAAGTGCTTGACCACCGCCTCTCTCGTGTCTCACGTGTGGGTGTGTGGCCGCGTTATGCTGTGCATGTGCATCGATCAGTGCGTGAGTGCTGCCGCTGATGCCACCTCGCTGTCGATCGAGCCCATCGCCAGTCAGCCACCGCGTGCTCGTTCGATTCGTTGCTGCTCATGGCATCATGCCCACTTGGCCACTTCACAGCATAGTTGGTCGTTGACCTCACCGCCGGAGAGCACCCATATATAGTATGAGTCTAGCCCCAAAGTCAAGGTTGACTGCTTTGACTTGATGAGAGTAGCCTCTTTAATTTTCCTTTTGTTTGGCCATTGCTGTTGTGGTCAACCACAGCTCCATCGCCCGTATTTTCTGTTGTCTTTTTCTTCCAACAAATAAAAACATTATTCAAATTAATTAATTCTGATCTAGTCTAGAGATAGAAGTTCGTATATTAGAATTGGTGGTCTAACTAAGAATAACAAGCGAACATATATAATGATGCTAAGTACGCGGGTTCTTACAAGAAGGCCGATACTCCATGTGAGGATATTTTAGCCGAGTTTCTGAGCTTCTCACCACCGCCTGATTTCAACCCTACCAATGGTTGCTCGCTGGAGTACGAGTATGGCAAGTTTATGTTACCATTGGATAAGCTGCATGGAGAGAATCATCCATGGGAAGTTAGGAAGTTCCAAGGTTGGTATATGGCAACAGCAAAAACAAGACTTTGCTCCTTTATACGCATTCCGAATCAGATGTTCAGTAGCGGCGATAACAATATCGTCAGAGACTTCAAGGACATGCATAGATTGATGCGAGGCAAGGAACTTGACATATCTCTTAAGTCATCTTGTTTTGCCTAATCATAGTCCTAGATTGATGCGAGACAATGAACTTTTGATGAACAAGAGGTAACACGGATTTAACGGACTGCTCCTACTTCGTCATGCACAAAATTGTTCATCGAAATGGCAGGTACTTCTGTGAGATTAGCGAGCTAGCCACAGAGGACAAGTTCAGCAACCTTAGAGCAAGGGAGAAACTAAGGGTTAGAGATTACACACAGCCAGATCTGTTTTAGACACATGAACAATATATAGCTTTGTAACATTAGCAAGACACAAGAAATCTTGTATATGATTTTGTTTAGTTTAGTCTGTAAAATATTAGTGCTATGATGACGAGACTCGTAATCTATATACTAGATGCATATTATTTGGGCCGGCATTCGTGGTTATGAGTATCTCGTATGTATGTGAGAATTGTGTAAGAAGAAGGTCAATCAACCTATTTTATAATCTTGTATATGCGTAAGAAGTTTACAATCACGAAAACAAAATTCAATCAAAATAGCAGGAAAAATACAAATCTGAAAAGCATTAACAGAGGTAACAGATTGGGATGCCCATCTCTGCTAATGATAGTAGAGGCAGCATCTATGTTATTAATAGAGACGGGTATGTTAAGGTTGCCACCTCTGTTAATCTATTAATAAAGATGTGTTTCATATAAAGGACTACGTCTCTATTAATCCTATTATTAATAGAGGTGTGATCCCTTTATGAAGCTCGTCTCTGGACCATTTCCCTAAGACGGGTGGGCTTCCCGTCTGCGGATCTAATGGTTATGATACCAGTGGTGCTTGGAAAACATGTATACCTAGGAAAACATTTACTAAAAGATCCCGTTCTTGTTCGGTGTGAGAGAATGGAAACAAAAGTCCAATAAGAGTGGTGCATCCGTTAATACGCGTGTTTCCAGTTCATACATCTGCTCTAATAGTAGATGCATGCATAAATACACGCGCGGCGTCTGGTGAGTGTGTAAACACGCGAGAAGATAAGAAGGGCTAAACACGGTGCGGTGTGATTTCCAACATATATGTATCGTCACTCGTTAACGTACATATCAGACCACAGAAGAGCGACATGGAGAAGTATATATAATTCTTGCCCATCTTTTTCGAAAAGGAATTCTTGCCTTTGAAAGCTCAACAATCAGCTGCAGCGTGTACAGTTGTCAAAGTTTCAGAGCACTAACTGAACCATAGTACAGTGACACCATACCTATCTTGACATTGATGTAATGATTTTTAGTGATCATAATATACTCCCTCAGTCTCTAAATAAATCAATTTCTAGTCATTCTAAGTCAAACTGTTTTATTTTTTACTGAATTTATAGAAAAATACAAATATTTACGATAATAAATAAACATATTATAAAAATATAACTTATGATGTATCTAATGATACTAATTTGGCCTTGTAAATCTTGGTAAATTTGGCTAAATTTGAAAAAGTTTGACTTTAGACAACTCTAGAAATTCAGAGACTGATTATTGGCCAGATTTTTTAAAATTTTGTAAGAACTTTTTAGTATTATACTCCATCCGTTCCAAATTATAAGTCACTTTGACTTTTTTGGTACATCTATTTTGCTATGTATCTAAATATAATAATATGTTTAGATATATAACATAATGGATGAACTAAAAAGTCAAAACGACTTATAATTTGGAACGGAGAGAGTATTTTTCAACCACGCCTCCTAAGGATTAATGTGTGGATCGGAGGCTCCATTGAAGACCTCTAATTAGTACCAGTAAGGTAGCTTGCAGTTGCAGATACAAAAAAAAAGAATTAAAATCAGTAAGCATGCAACTCTCAAGTTCTTACAAAGCTGCAAATTAAGCCGAACTAGAACCGGTGTGAACATGCAACTCTCAAGTCTCAACTGGACGAGAGAAGCTAAGCTAAGGGATCAAACTGCACACAGTGCTGAGTGCTGGCTAGCTACTAGCACCAATCAAACCAAAAGGCCAAGATAGGTGCTCGCTCACCTTGCTTTTGAGTACGTTTCAGCATCATGCGACTAGCTAGCTAGCTCCCAGTGCGAGGTAGAGCTGGTTATCGTAAATCCGTAATCATGAGTCTGGAAATTAAATCAAGGGAAAAGGTAGCTTTTATCCTAACCTCTACCGCACTCACGATGTTATGTCACGAATCCAAACCCACGTGTTTAACAACTTCCACCATCGATCTTATGTTACCATGCTGCCGACTATATATACCCGTCGAAAACATCTATAGAAAGTTGAAGGTCCAGCAATTATATACTAACGTGCTGTAAAAGTGTAAAGTGAGAATTCTTTAAAATATCAGTCTATTTGCTCCTAAGTTATTCCTCTCGTGATATAATGAAAATGTATGGGAGCAAAAACTACGCTGGTTAATTAACAGAAGTGGTAAGTGGCCAAGGAAGGCGACCCCATCTATAGACAAAAGAAAATCCGTGAATAAGACATCCTTCACTATGGTTGCCACAGGTGCTCACATATACGAGTGCACACTTACCCATATGAACACATCCACGCAAACCCTATCTCTATGAGCACCTCTGAAAAACTAAGTTGGACCGGCAAATCTCGAGATTGACGAAGTCACCACAGGCACCTCGCTGTCGACAAGTATGTCGCCTACCATTGAAAAAAAAAAGTGCCGTTAAATCCTAAAATAAATCCAGAAAAATGAGAGCACTCGTGTCAAGTCAGGGACTTGGACCCGGATGAGCACAAGGGATGTCTTTAACCGATACTTAATTCATATACTTTGACGCTTTTCACATGAGTTTTCACGGGGAGGATGCTTTTCAGGAACCTCTTGTCTTGTGTTTGTTGCCTTTTTAGTTTATTAGTAGTAACTACGCTACAGGTGCGTTTAATTTATTAATAATACTAGAACATCCGATGTCGGCGCCTTGCAATGACTTGAAAAAAAATAAAAAGCTACTGTCCATGCTTGATAGACGTACATGACTTTATAATTAGACGGCAATATTAAGATCTAAGCAAAATTGAAGGATAAAAAGGACGACCAGAGGAGTTGAATGGAAGTTGATAAAAATTCATTCATGAGAACTTCGCCTATATCCTAATTCAAACACAACATTCTCTCTCTTCTAATTAAGCATCAAGGTCACACAAACCAATTTGTAACATATGGATCTTATTAACGATTAATGCTTTCTGAAATATTGCGGAAGCAAAATTGAACATGATGATCCAAGGCAAGAGCGCAGACCAAAAGAAAACAAGCACACTACTCCTACCAACCTGCAGCTACTATAGGAACTACTCAACATAAGTGCAAAACATAGTAACTTGAAGGAAAATAACAGGGACAAAAAAAACTATAAACTAAATGTGAAAAGCATACATGCAAAGTCTGAACCTTCCGTATAAATGAAAACAATTCTAAACTTGAGTGATATGCCGTGCGTGGGCTAATTGGCGCACGAGGGGAGCGGAGAGGAGCATAAGGGCAATTGGGACTGGGGCAAGAAACACAGTGAGTAGCGATGAACTTGTAGAGGGTTGTGGAAGGAACTGACACCACCGTCAAAGAGGAAATCCATGCCACATACTGGAAGGTTTATTATTGTCTTCAATGAATACAATCCAAACTAACTAAGATGCCCTTTATATTTTATATTTTAGGTGTGCACCTCCTATGAAACAAACAAACCATCTAACAAAAGCTTCCTAGTTTTCCTCCCGTGACCACCAACCTAATTGGCATGCCGCCAGTGTTGCCCTAGACATGTCCTGGGCCGGCCTGCGCTTAGAGGCGACATTGAAAATCCCTAATTTAGTTTTGGTAATTGGGTAATAACTAGCAAACTAATATTTTACTTAAGCTGATAAGCTATCGATTTCATTTTCTTAACTAGCTGAGGAAGAATTTGCAAATTAATAAAACCCGGTCCACAAGGCGAGGTTGAGCAAGACATGGAGCCATGAGATAAGCTTGGCAAGGATCATTGGGATAATGCGCTCAATATAAGGCGAGGTTAGTCCACTTCACTCATGTAATCCCACGTGTTTAACGACTTGCACAATCTTATATAATATACCCGACTACCAGTGGATAACATCTAGCTAGAAAAAGGTCCAACAATTATATACTAACGTGCTATAAAAGCGTAAAGTGCAAACTCTTTAAAATATCATTCTGTTTTATCCTATGTTATTCCTCTTGATGTGATAATGGAATGTGGGGGAGCAAAAAATATACGCTGGTAGGCTGGTTAACATAGTAAGGTGTGTGGTAAGGGGGCAAGGAAGATGATCCCCTCTATAAAAGACATCCTTCACGTACTATGGTTGCAGTTACCAAGATTTGGTTCTTATCACAAAGGGATGCCTTTAACTGACACTTATTAATTCATATACTTTGACGCTTTTCACATGAGTTTTCACCTAGAGAGATGTTATTTACCATCCTTATCCTTTGTTTGTTACCTTTTGAATTTATTGGTAAATAAACTATGCTAAAGGAACACTTATTAATAATATAACTTAAAATGCATAATTAGTATTATTGGTGTGTGGTTTATTAAAAGGACTTTTTTATTGTTGGTAAACTATAGAAATATATAAATTTATCGCTCATGCATGCATAATACTACCACGTAGCATGTCTATTTAATTTGAGTAAGTTTATTTGTAGAAGTGATGCGTAATTTAGAAGTGTACAATATGTTTTATTTTCTTTTTTATGATAGCAGATGCTTGCAATTTAGATATAGATTTGAGTGGCTATTTTAGTTTATTTAATTAATGTGGCATAGGTGGATAATTTACATACAAATCTTAGGGGCTGTTTTAGATTAAGACGATATACAGATTTAGAGGTACGTAACTCTTTGTTGTTTTTCATAACGGTGGAAGCGAGTAATTGAAAATCGAATTAGATCTATCGACTATTATTGTCATCAATGATGATTATAGTCTACTAAAAGCTCTAAGTTTTGTGTTGGTAAATAAATGACAATAAGTGGACTAATGTTTTCAATTGAGTTGCGATTGAGCTAGGGTCCACACCAAGGGTTGAGCTAGATGGCATCTATGGTGAAGATGGAGAAGGCCACAAGTTGATCAAATGCTCACACTTGGGGAGATTGAGGAGAGATGCAAACAAGCCCGAAGGCAAAGGTATATGCTGGGATTTTCATTTCGTCATCCTAGACACAATAGAAAGTGTGGTTTGGTTTACGATAGGTAGCGTACTATTGAGAGCAGAACTTTGACGCAACAAGGTTATCTAAGTGCCACTAGGTGTGAACTAACTTTGCGTATGCATTGGACCTAGTGGCACGGTGAGATGCAAGTGAAAAATCTTTTTGAAAAGCTAACTCAGTGCCTAAGGTGAAGATTTTCATGTTTGAACATTTTGGAGTCAGTGGATTTAACTTGCCCGCAAAGTTTGTGACTTAGTGCAGATTTTTCTGAACCATCGGAAATGTCCAGTGTCCCTTAGAGGTTGTCACCAGAGAAGGAGGTGTAGCGTGGAATGTTAAACTCTGCAATGTGAAACTCACTGGAAATGTCCGTTGGTATCCCCATTGCCCGCACCGGAAGAAAGGGTGCTATGTCTTGAGTTAACAGAGAGTTGGGCTACTCATCATAAATCTATGGTGGTACCCCCTAACCGTGCACCGGATAAAGCAATAAAGTACCTGTCGGGTGGCGTATGCAGAAAGGTTTTCTCGTTATCGGAAATGTCCCGTGCTTCACACCGAAGAGGCACGAGATAAATGTAGAATCAAGTTTGAATTCCAACGGCTAGTTGTCGTTGGGCGCGCGACTGGGCAGCCACCGGAAATCTCCAGTGTTGGCACTAGAGAGCGCACTAGATGGGTTCATTGTTGATGCGTTATGTACTTTGTGTGTAGAATTAAAAAGAGGGATTGATATATGGCTAATTTGTTAAATTAAAATTGTGTCATTTAGTATTTGTATATCGAATGGTGGGGAAATTTTGTATATGGTCCTTAGCCAAAGATTTTACTAAATTGTACATGAATGTCCGTCCTCTTTTACGGGTTGGACTAGGTTTTGTCCAAAGGCCGGTTAAACCGGACCATGTACAGGCCTTAGCAGAAAGATGAAAAAACAACAAAAATTCCAAAGGGTTGAGCGTTGACAAAAAAAAGAAAAAAAACAATAGATAGAGTACAAAATAGATGGACGCCTTCCCGTTTTATTCTGGTTACCAGTCACCACGTGCATCCATTTTATTTAAGAACGCCATGACCCTACCTACATCAGAGTTGTATAGTAGATACAGACAGAATTGGCGCGTGGCTTTGCGGCGGAAAAAAAAAACAGAGACGCAGACAGGCAGAGACACCCGCGCTGACCAGCGTCACTCCTGCACGCGGCATCCACGCCTCTTCCTCCTCCGCATCCTCTGCTCTATGCCTCTATATAAACCCGCCGCCTCCCCCTTCAGATACAAGCACAGACTCTCCTGTCTCCTCTTCTCAGCTCTGAGCTTTGCAGCCTCCCTCCACTCCAGTCCTCAGAGCATCCAAGAAATCAGTCATCTCATCAGCGCTTGCCTGCCACGCTCCATCCCTCAGCAGTCACAACTCAGGAATTCAGTCCCCAGGAGTGAACAATGGCCGTGCACAACGGAGTGAACAAGCACGCGGTGGCGCCGATGGAGGTCACCGTGGAGGCCGGGAACGCCGGGGAGGCCGCGTGGCTGGACGACGACGGCCGGCCGCGCCGCGCCGGCACGTTCTGGACGGCCAGCGCGCACATCATCACCGCCGTCATCGGCTCCGGCGTGCTCTCCCTGGCCTGGGCCATCGCGCAGCTCGGCTGGGTGGCCGGCCCCGCCGCCATGCTGCTCTTCGCCTTCGTCACCTACTACACGGCCACGCTGCTCGCCGAGTGCTACCGCACGGGCGACCCGGAGACGGGGAAGCGCAACTACACCTACATGGACGCCGTGCGCTCCAACCTCGGCGGCGCCAAGGTCGCCTTCTGCGGCGTCATCCAGTACGCCAACCTCGTCGGCGTCGCCATCGGCTACACCATCGCGTCGTCCATCAGCATGAAGGCCATCAGGAGGGCGGGATGCTTCCACACCCACGGGCATGCTGATCCGTGTAGCAGCTCCAGCATCCCGTACATGGTCGTCTTTGGCGCCGTGCAGATCGTCTTCTCGCAGATACCGGACTTCGATCAGATTTCGTGGCTCTCCATCGTCGCCGCCGTCATGTCCTTCACCTATTCTTCCATCGGACTCTCGCTCGGCATCGCACAGACCATCTGTAAGTCCTTCATCCCTTCAATCCGGCTTGTCAACTGTTGCTCAGTTCAGTTACTAACCGGTTGCTTCAACTGTTGCAGCTAACGGTGGGTTCAAGGGCAGCCTCACCGGCATCAGCATCGGTGCCGGCGTCACCTCCACGCAGAAGGTCTGGCACAGCCTGCAGGCCTTCGGTGACATCGCCTTCGCCTACTCCTTCTCCAACATCCTCATCGAAATCCAAGTGAGCATCAGTACCTACACAGAGCTCTGCTCTGATTTCTTCACCCAGAGATTGCTCTGTTCCTAATCAACGTTGCTCTGTTTCTTCCAGGACACGATCAAGGCGCCGCCACCGTCGGAGTCGAAGGTGATGCAGAAGGCGACGCGTCTCAGCGTGGCGACCACGACCATCTTCTACATGCTGTGCGGGTGCATGGGGTACGCGGCGTTCGGTGATAACGCGCCGGATAACCTCCTCACCGGCTTCGGCTTCTACGAGCCCTTCTGGCTTCTCGACATCGCCAACGTCGCCATCGTCGTGCACCTCGTCGGCGCCTACCAGGTGTTCTGCCAGCCCATCTTCGCCTTCGTCGAATGCCGCGCGGCCGCGGCCTGGCCAGACAGCGCCTTCATCTCCAGGGAGCTCCGCGTCGGTCCATTCGCCCTGAACCTGTTCCGCCTCACATGGCGGTCGTCGTTCGTGTGCCTCACCACCGTCGTCGCCATGCTGCTGCCGTTCTTCGGCAACGTGGTGGGGATCCTCGGCGCCGTCTCCTTCTGGCCGCTCACCGTCTACTTCCCCGTCGAGATGTACATCAAGCAGCGCCGCGTGCCGCGTGGCAGCACCAAGTGGATCTGCCTCCAGACGCTTAGCATCAGCTGCCTAGCTGTGTCCATCGCCGCCGCAGCAGGATCCGTTGCTGACGTCATCGACGCCCTCAAGGTGTACCGGCCGTTTAGCGGGTAACTTGGCGACAGTAAAATGTTTAGGCATACAGGCCCGGTACACTCTAGTTCTAGTTCTGGTAGTTCTCAAAAAACAGTGTGCCTGGGATGGGAGAGGTAGTCGTTGCGAACAAAAATAGAATTCGACACCAATTTGAGTTGTAGTAGGGGACTAACTTTTTGAAAGTTGTAGTAGGTTCATTGTCATTTTTAAGGATTCTATAATCCATTGAAAAAAATTTATTTAACGAAATGTTTGCAAAATGAAAACCAAGTGTCAGAGGCCGAACATATCTCTGGTCACCACGTCTGCTTCCGCTCTCTTCCTTTCATTCACACAAACATATGCCGGGAAACCAGATCACGCTGCACCTGGACTCCGCGCTCCAAACATTCCCGTCGATTATGCACTTGTGTCTCCAGTTTCCATCCTGCTCCAATCGAGGTTTCTAAATGACATGAATCCTCACCGAGTGATCTTTCCCAGGGTAGACAATGCTCCTGTTGCAAGAGAAACATCGTCTGCTATCGCATGAAGTTAATCTCCAACTCTCTCTTGCTTCGTGATTAACTCCACTCACTAATCCATGCATGAAACCTAACAACCTCCTCACAGCAGGCAATATATTATAAATATAGCCGTCACAACAGACGAAACATGAGACAGGTAGCTAGCAGCCCAGCAGTCAACATATGCATCATGCCCTAGAACAACCAAAAGCTCAGAAAGTTTCAGACAGACAACAGACCATACGAATTCAGTGTATGCATGAACTCACTGCCTGATACGTGAAACAGCATGGAAATGGACAGCAAACTGTAGGCACAGCAGTCAAAGCTCAAAACATAGAATCAGGTGAACCACAACGATAGTCTATACATCAATGTATCCAATTAGTAACAAAAGCATCAGGTATTCAAGTTGGAAGATCACCCTGACAACATCAAACGCTCAACATCAGCAGGCTCCTGGCTTCGTCCCATGTAGTTCTTCTGTATAACTTCAACCTGATAACCTTTTAGAACTTTTATTTACACCAGTGCACGAACAGGGAAAACCAGTGGAGGATATGTACAGATGATGTGAAATAGGCTACCATTACTTGTACAGAAAATTACAATCACCCCTTGTGCAGAATTGTTCACAACACATGCACAGCAACATATATTTGATACAAACACCATGGACAGTAAAAAAATGATGGGGTCATGCCATTGACAATCATAAGTTTCTTTCCTACAAATAAAAAACACTTCCATGAACCTTTGCAAGTCTTATACAGCATCCATCCAACAATTCTTACACAGTATATCCTCAACAGACGCTCTCTCAATATAAAGTACCTTACGACGATGTGTACTAATGCATTCAACATACAAGAGATTATCTGAGCCTTCAAGCATCAGAACAGCTACCAA
Organism: Miscanthus floridulus; assembly: GCF_019320115.1. NCBI lineage: Eukaryota > Viridiplantae > Streptophyta > Magnoliopsida > Poales > Poaceae > Miscanthus > Miscanthus floridulus. The sequence goes on along the minus strand of NC_089593.1, from coordinate 26,837,216 downwards.
GTCTAATGTCAAATGTCATTCCAAGTTTCCAACCATCAGCATTGCCAAGGAAGGGTGGAACCACCAGTTATACTACTAGATTGTTGATCTTGTTAAGCCACATTAACTAAACACAAAGCACAATCGATATCCATATGGATAATGCACAAGCAAACTACATACAAGATGAGGAGCCTAACCAACAATGCGACAAGGCATTCCTGCATCTTGGCAACCAGAAGAAAATTCTAGGCACCTGCGGAACAAAGAATACTGTCAGTCAAACCACTGTCCTACTCACTGATACAAATTCCAAAAATTATCGCATAAATTTTCTATATACAATTAGTTTCTCGAACATGCAAAATATTTGCGTGTCATTGCATTAAGTGATAAGAAAGACAAAAATAGACATACATGACCAACAGAACAGCCTTATGCAACCTTACATAACCAAGACAATGACCCTACGCAACCTTACAGACCTCACATGACCAAAGCAGTTACTAAAAACATCCCACACGACCAAAAATAGTGACTAAATGAGATAAAACATGACCCTTATGTGACCAACACAACACCTAGAAGAAAAACACACTACTGCAACAAGACATAAATAAACAGAGACAGGAATCCAATCCTACCAAAAGTGGCCTCACAATCATGACCTTTGGTTCTGAACAGAGGTGGCATTGATAGAAGCTTCGAGTACCATAGGATCCCACCGATCTGCCACACTAACCTCAACCAGTGAATTTGGCTCACCATTGATGGCTTCAAGGGGAGACCATGAATCCATAGCACTCATGACTTGTGGCACCGAGGTCACGGGAGACAATGGTCCTAGCCCTATAGAAGGAAAATGATGAAATGTTTAGCTTACCAAATGATCCATAATAGACTTTGTGTTTTATGAACTAGAAAGTAGAGATATCTAATTTCGAATTTACATAACAATTTGCAGGAATTGAATAATCTATCAGCAACGCATTTCTTAAACAAGTTGGAAGTTGAAACTGATCGAACCCACAAGTTGAAAGCACCAAACCAAGAGATCATCCATGTGAGGGTTGGGATCTTTCAACCTCAGCGCTCATAATCATGGTTATTCCCTCATTTATAAATTGGTACTTCCTTTGTTTCAAAATAAGGGTCATTTCTTTACTTTGCACAACAGGTCATAGTAAAAGAGTATCCACAGCATAGGAAAGGAAAGCAACTCATCCTGCAATTACTTGTGCATGGCAGCACTCACATTTACAAGCAAGCACAAAAGTATACAAACAGTGAAAGGGGGGAAGGTCCTACAATCCTTCATCAGCAGTCATCCGAGGAACCACTGCTGGGATGCATAAGGAACTGGCAGTGGAGTGATCTCATAGTTACAGAAGAGGTAGCAAAATCGTTAAAGTAGTCTACGAAATAGTTAGCATAGCACTGGGGTTTCTAATGTGTCAACTGATTTGCTCATTTGAATAATTGGTTGGTTCAAGGTTAGTTTCTATTGACTAGTCATCAATTTCCACCTGTTATGCATTGAACACTGACAAAAATTGAACTACAGTACAACTAAAGTAGTGTAATTCATGCTGGCATTCGATCTAAGACTGGGACTTAGTTCTACTATTCCTAAAGGAAAATATATATATATTCTCTGTATCCATAGATTTCGTTCATTGATGTACATAGCATAAACTGATCAAAATGGTTTAGATTTTGATACCTCTCAATTAAACAACAGAAACATCACAATAGGTTAACGAATTCACCAAGTAGCTAAAGAAACAGCTGATAGGACACAAGTTCAAATTGTTAATCTAATAATCAAAATGTGAAGACATCCCATCAACAAATCATGGAAAGAAAATTTACTTTTACTATTGATGTGATGGACAAGCATTCTATTTACCTGCGGCGCAGAAACTAGTGAATGGGTAGCACAAGCGATACATCTTTTTGTCTGGAAGTTTCTTAAACTGCCATGAGTCGAGATGGACCATAAAAATAACACGGCCACCAGTCAACAGAAACACCACATTATGTTCTTCAGCAAACCCTAGTATCACAGGGGGGAATGTATACGCCCGCGGCTTCAGTCGAAGATGATTATCTAGTTTAATAGTATTTATGAGCACCCATCCAGCATTTCCATCACAACTATACTTCCTCTTCCATATTCGAGCACTGAAACCTGCTATCATGAGTAAGCCAAGCCCACAACCTTCTGCTGGCATAATCAAAAATTCGGACTCTTCACGGACAACAGGGTTGATGTCAATCACTTCTGGCGGTACCTCTATTGTAGCTAAGCTCTGCCTGTCCAAATCAAACTCAAGTATGGAAATAGTTCTTTCATTTAGGAGCCAGTAAATGGAATTCCCGACTAGGGTATTATAGCAAGATAGGAAATCATCTGGGTCAAACGGGTTGAGACACGTCATTGAGATGGCATCGCCCCATGTGCCAGTCTCCGATGAGTAAACGTAGTTGATAATTTGTTCACCATGGCTGCCTAGGAAGACCACCCAGTAGGGGCTGGAGTGGCAAGAACCGTGGACATGACCTTGGTCGGTGGCAGAGGCGGCACAAATGATTGTCGCGTCGATGGCATACTTGGTGCCACCGGAAGCCGAGGGGTAGGGCAAGTGGTACTGGTCCCCAGAAACCGGGTCCCACACCAGGAAACTATTGCCGTAGGCGATAAGGACACGGCCGTGGCGGCAGCCGTGGATATTGCTGCCCCTGGGAAGCCGCAGGGTGAGGCGATCCGCGGCAGGGATGGGATCCGGCGGATCCAGCACGGGAGTGAAGCCAATCTTGCCTCTGTTGTAGAAGAAGAAGCCGAGGAGGGGCGCCTTCCCGTGGTGGGCGCGGAAGCGGCGGAGGAACCCGGGGTCGGCGACGAGGCGGCGCCAGCGCTTGCAGACCGCGGCGGCGCGCGGGAGCGAGGACGGGAGCGGCGGGAGGAGGAGCAGGATCTGGCCGAGGAGGTCGTCGTTGTCCAGCGTGCCGGAGCAGGACGCCGCGTCGCCCTCCGCAGAGCTCCCCGGTGTGGGGGAACTCTGGGAACCCTTAGGTCGCCACACCAACCTGCTGAGGCCGCCGCCCTGCATCTGGCCCCCAGCTCCGCGCCGCCCGCCGAAGCCACGGCCGCCCCGCATACCGCGCTCTCCGCCAGCAAAGTCCAGATCCAGATCGGGGATTGACCTCGTAGTCCCAGTGGACGAGGTCCAACCAGCAGCCGCTCCGCTCGGCACCGGACTCCCGAACCCACGGCCACCTCGCCGATTCCATCCTCCTCTAGCGGGTCGATCCATGCCGGCCGCCGTCTCCCTCTCCCTCCCTCACGCGAGCATCACGAACGCTGGCGAGGAGGAAGAGGTGGACTCCGATACAAGGCAAGGAGGGGCCAAGGTACAAGGATAAGGCGGGGCCGTACTTGGGCCGAATCTGTGAGTGGGCCAAATACGAAATTAACTCAAACCATTACTGTTTAGTGTATAGTAAAAAGTCAATTTTACCACCCGAACTATCCTCGAAATTTACTTTTCCTCTCTGAACACGAAAACTAGGTAAACTGCCTACTCAACTTTTAAAATCGTTCATTTTATCTCTCTAGGTGATTTTTAAAGGCAGTTTTATCTTTTTATTTTTTTTATTTAGGCTAAATATTTCAAAAATCATAGTAAATCACAGAAAAATTATAAAATATAGAAAATCCAATTTTGTTGCTCTCCACATGAGTAGATCTATACAGTAAACATATAATATGGTTTGCTTTAATATAAAGTTTTTGCTGTATCTTTAGATCTATACTTTTCTATAAATAATTCATAGCTGTAATTTCTATGATCCAATTATGGTGAAATTTTTATGGTGGTCTAACTATTGTATGATTTAACTATAGTAAAAATTTCATACTCATTTATATTTTTACACGCTTTTAACTATTTTAAAACTATTTAACAAGCATAAAAATAAAGAAATCTATAACTCAGTTATATATGCTCCAATAAGTATGAAATTCTTACTAAAGTTCAATCATATAATAATTAACCCACAATAAAAATTTTACCATAATTAGATCATAGAAACTATAGCTTTGAATTAATTACAGGAAAACATAGTTCTCAAGCTACAACAAAAACTTTGTACTAAAGCATACTATATTATATATTCACTGTGTAAATCTACTCACGTGGAGTCCAAAAAATTAGATTTTTCTTTTTATGATTTTATGTGATTTATTATGAATTTTTTAAAAAAAATAACTGAAATAAATAAAAAAGAAAAAGACAAAACCGCCTGTGAAAACCACTGATAACTGGGTTAGGGAGGTAAAATGAACGGTTTGAAAAGTTGAAGGAGGTGGTGTACCCGGTTTGGGAGTTCAGAGAGAAAAACTAGACTTGAAGGATAATTCAGGGAGGTAAAATGGACTTTTTTTCCGGTGTATACTAGATTTTTTTTACAGGCAAAAACTGTGGGTTTTTTTTTTACTTTGAGGATCCAACTTTGGTAAGCTTTGCTCAAAAAAGACCTATGGTACCAAACTCTCAGAGCATGTATGTTCGTGTTTTGGTGGACTGTCCGTGCATATTTAAGTAATTACTCCGTATTAAATTGACCACGATGAACTGGTCGGTATGACCAAACAGGCTGTTGACGCACACGAGGGCCAGACTTGGACACTATGCATCTGTAGCACCTCGACGCGTCTGTGGCAGCGAGTGCTCGCCAGCTGAAGTCACATTCTGCGTGTACGCAAGGTGTTTGTGCAAATGACTCCGAAGAACGGTGGTAGGTGCTAGGACGAAGAAAGAGGTAACTCTGCGCATGAGCTTATGCAAGATAACCATATTCATTTGTGTAGCCTAGCAAACGATGTCGAATCCTCAGCCTGACATGTTTCGTACATAGAAAACAAATAAGAGTAGCTGCATCCGATGAGCATGTCTCAATCCAACCGCCGATGAGCATGTCCCAATTGATCCGGTCTATGGCCAGCAAACGAAAGGCACCCTTTGCCCAGGGGCCTGTTTAGATGCTGAAAAATTTAGCAAAATGACACTACAGTAGTTTTTGTTGTTATTTGACAATTAGTGTTCAATCATAGTCTAATTAAGCTTAAAAGATTCGTCTCGTGGATTTCGTCTAAACTGTGTAATTAGTTTTATTTTTTATTTTTATTTAATACTTCATACATGCGTTAAAGATTCGATATGATGAAAAATCTTGAAAAATTTAACATTTTGGTAGTGAATTAAACGGTACGCAGGAAACAAGAAGGCCTTGGAGACGGATGAAGCATACGGCAGATTCCCCGCCATCCAGCGCACCGCGCACGGCACGCGTCGCCCGCCCGTTGCAGCATCATCGCCGTCCCCACTGACCACTCGGCTCCGCTACCAAATCCAAAACGGCGCATCTGGTCCTTTAGGTGAGCCGGGGCCCGTGCCGTGCCTGCCGTCCCGTGAAGCCGTGCCCGTGACCGCCCCGCGCCCCCGCCCCCGGGGTCGGTCGCCGGTTTCCGCGACCCCGAATCCGCGTGCGCCGCCCGCCCCCTAAATCCGCTTCGCCGGCAGGCAGCCAGGCACCCGGGCGGGCCGCCACATCACACATCCAGCCTCTCCTCTCCCCCCAGCCCGCTTCTTCTCCCTCGCCATCCCTTCTGCTGGCGCCGCGCGGAGGCGCATATCTGTCGGGGCTTCGGGGGCTCGATTACGCCGCCCCCTTTGCTAGCTGGTAAGGCCGCCCTGGCTGGGACTTCTCCTTTTCTTTGGTTCTATTGCTGCTGCTACGATCACTCGGGGTGCTCAGATCCGTGTTGTTTTCCGATCCCGGTCGCTTCACCTGGCTGCGATTCCTGTCGTCTGCTGCGTGTTGTCGCAGTAATGCCAGCCTATTCCCACCAAAATCGCTCGGATCTCATGCTTTTACTGGGGAAAAAAGTTGTCTTTTTGTTTGCGTTGCGTCCCTGTGCTCGGTCAGTTCCTCAACTGCAGAGGGAGGGACAGACAGACAGACAAGCTTGCTGAATGCACTTTCTTTCTGTGCCAGGGATTGGATTGGAACATAGCGTCTTCCCAGTGCCACGCAAAAGCCATGACCATTCGGTTGCTCCGCTGACGACGACTCCTCGGACGACGACAGCACGGCTGCTCTGACCTGCAGGCCTCTCGCCCACGCTGCCCTGACAGGTAAAGTCAGGGTGTGTGTGGGGAACAATCAGGTGAATAATCATGGACAGAAGATCCGGGGCGATCCTAGCGTGCATGCTCATCGTCATCCTGGTCCCGGACACGGCTGCGGTCGCCGAGACCGAGCCTGGCAGCGTGCGGCTAGTGCAGGAGGCGCCTCATAGGAAGGTGGTAGAGGATGGGGCCAAGGCAGGGAGGGTGCAGGTGTCGACCGTCGCGTGGTCTACGCTCGCCATGGCCGCCGCAACGGGGTTGGGAGCGGTGCCCTTCTTTTTCATGGAGCTCGAAGCGCAGTGGGCGGGCCTTTGCAATGGGATGGCCGCCGGGGTCATGATGGCGGCCAGCTTTGACCTCGTGCAGGAAGGGCAGGTGTATGGCAGTGGGAGCTGGGTTGTGTTCGGAATTCTTGGTGGAGGTATATTTATTTGGCTTTGTAAGAAGGTGCGTAATGATTCTTTATCTTCAATTTTCTGTGATACTGTTACTAACCGTTCATATCATGGAGTTCCATTTCATCATCTTGCAAGTATCAAACAACATTTTAGCGGCTTTAAACCTGAAGGGACCATTCGTGAATTCCATACAAGCTTGTTCAATAATAGTAATTTTCCATTTTATATGGGGACCAATGGCAAGCGGTAGAGTCTTACCGCCTGTGACCGGAAGGTCCCGGGTTCGAGTCGCGGTCTCCTCGCATTGCACAGGCGAGGGTAAGGCTTGCCACTGACACCCTTCCCCAGACCCCGCACAGAGCGGGAGCTCTCTGCACTGGGTACGCTCTTATATGGGGCCCTATGGCATAATCATTTCATGCACTTCTCAATGATAAACAGAATCAAGGCTACAACATGCTAGCTATCTTGGGTCTTGTCAAAGGCCTATGCCTATAGGTCTAGATATGTAAGCACTTGCTAAACAAAACATATCATTGACATTTAAAAGGCCTCTAATTGTCTAATGTCAAAATGTTTGTCAGCATAGTGGTGCTACCAATCATATAGAACTACTTATATGGTCTTACAGCCAAAAATTCTGTAGCTGTTAGAGTCAACAGTTGCAGATTTAGCAACTGCAAAAGTTAAATGGGCGTATTTGAGCACACTGTCCGCATTACATAATGTAAGCCTACACACACATACTTGCCCTCATATGTATGCTTATAAGAAGTGCAGAGGCTACGTAAAACTTAAAATCAAAGCATGACTAGGTCAGATCAACAATATGTATTCCACATTACACTCGCATTTTAAGTGTATTCATCATCATATCAAATTTAGTTGGTACTTATGTTTTTCAGATTAATTGGGATAACTTCTTCTCCATTATTTTGTTATATTTATTTATCTTTCATAACATAGCTTATATTATTTCCCTGTCCACAGTTTCTTGAGCAATATGGAGAAGTAAGCATGCTGGATATAAAAGGTGCAGACGCAAGTAAAGTTATTCTTGTTGTTGGAATAATGACTCTTCATTCTTTTGGAGAAGGCTCTGGTGTGGGTGTTTCCTTTGCTGGCTCAAAAGGGTTCTCTCAGGGCCTTCTAGTTACTATAGCTATAGCAGTTCACAACATACCGGAAGGCTTAGCAGTAAGCATGGTTCTCGCATCTAGGGGGGTGTCCCCCCAAAAGGCAATGATATGGAGTATCATTACATCTTTACCACAGGTGCAGTTCTTAACTTCATTTCCTGAGTTGAAATATGAACTAATCTGATCGATGTATTGTCTTTATTCTTGAACCAATAATGAAAAGCATGCCATCTTTTGAGTTATCTTGATCTACTTGCAACTATGAAGTGATAAAAACCAATCTTTGTTTTGTGGACTTTTAAAGTAACTATGTTCTCTTCTTTCTCCTGGCGTCAGTGACTCTGTTTATTCATGCTCATGTGCTTGTTTGTGCAAGAGAGTGATTCAGTATAGAGTGTAGATAGACAGGTTTACTTGTAAAGTGGTGTAAGATTAAGGCTATAACTTTGCTGTGTATTGATGAGCTTTGTCCTGTGAGGTTCTTGTTAACTTGTCTAGCTATTCAAATTACCAAACTGAATCATAGTGGTAGTCAATTTAGTGGCACTAACAGTAATATGAGTTCCAAGGTGCAATGGGTGTTTTTCTTCAGTGACGTGCAGTTTAGTGCCACTAACAGCAATTTCCTATCCTTCCTGGTTCCTGCTAATTTTGTATAAGCATTGCCATGTACTAAATTTGTGACCACGTGCAGTTTATTTCTTATGTTGCGAATACATAATTCATCTGCTCATATGCAACTGCAGTCTAATTCAGGTTCAGTAGTGACCTTCTTTTCTTTGTTTTCCTTTGTAAACCCAGCCAATTGTTGCTGTTCCTGCATTCCTTTGTGCTGATGCATTCCAGAAGGTGCTTCCCTTCTGTACTGGTTTCGCGGCAGGATGCATGATATGGATTGTTATAGCTGAGGTTCTTCCTGATGCTTTTAAGGTAAGTACCCTAAGTTAAGAAAACTGTGGATGCATTTGTTTGAGGAAGCAGTTTTGACATTTTCTCTGTAACATGCAGGAAGCAACTCCATCTCAAGTTGCTTCTGCTGGAACACTTGCTGTTGCTTTCATGGAAACATTAAGTACGGTGCTTCTGGGATTTACAGATGGCAACAAGTAAGTTTGCTATTAACATTCTGATGGTCTTACTTGGGCTAGAAAAAGAACTCTCGTTGATGGTAGAGATTTATTCTGCAGCTCGGAAGATGCATCAGGATTCTTAGTATCACTTGTGTTTGGACTTGGTCCACTTATCGGTGGAATTATACTAGTCACATTCTCTCTTGGCTTCAGCATGCCACACCCTCTTCTTACTGGTGTTGCATCTGGCATTGCTTTCCGTCTTGCGGCATGGAGACCTCTGCAGCTTCTAATGTCCTCAAAAATGGGTCTCTTTACCACTCTCTGCCTCCTCATTGGAGGTTCCATGGTCTATCATGCTGCCACATCAAGCATCCTTAGGGTGTTTAATCACAAAAGATCTTCCGCAAATGTGATCACTTCATCCTCCGGCCTCTCTCTTAGTGTCCTCACAATGCAATCGCTCCTTGCTTGTAGTGCTGTATTCCTTCACGCATACGTGGAAGGGCTTGCACTTGGTGTCGCGGCTCGCAAGGCTTATGGCCTTGGCCGTTACATGGTTCTCCCGGCCTCCCTCCATGGTCTTCCACGGGGTGCTGCTGCTGCAAGCTGTGTGTATGGTGCTACGGATAGCTGGCGTGGAGCCCTTGCAGCTGCTGCTTTGACAGGGTTTGCAGCACCAAGCGCTGCCATTAGTGCTATCCTTGCAAAGATTGACTATGATGGACTTGACTACTGGATGGTCATAGCGTGTGGGGCTCTAATCCCCAGCTTTGGCCGTGTCTTCAGGCGCTCACTGCGGTTGGACATGCGGAAGAGCATTGTTGGCCTGCTGATAGGTATTGCCTTTGCCTCCGTGTGCTTGATGTCGACTAGATTCATCTGTTTGCACACCCCTTACTGCAACTCGGCTCCAGAAGCAGTCACATGACTTATGCTGGCCTGTGCTGTTGTAAAACACATGTAATACTAGTGTAATGACAATACAAAGGATGTGGAAGGTTATATATATTGCATCGATGAGATCTCTTACATCGGTAAATCAAAAGGAAACTGACATTGAACAGAATGTGCCTTTTTCTCGCTGTCACTTTTGTCTGTCATGGAAGGTCCATGTAAATTATTCCCAATGTCGTATGCATTATTTCGTCTACTATTTTTATGTTCAGCGCTTGTTTCTCTACAGCAGGCAGTCAGTTCCTGCCACTCTGCCAGGTTCTCTACAAGATATTGTTGCCAGACTGAACATAAATATTGTTGCTAGACTGAACATAAATATTGTTGCTAGACTGAACATAAATATTGTTTCCAGACTGAACATATTTTGCACCAATATTCTCTTTCATGATGAATTCTCTACAAGATTGGCAGGAACTGACTGCCTGCTGTATCCACAAACCATGCAAGCTACGTTCCTGATAAACCATGCAAGTTAACGCTTGTGTGTTCATACTAAGCTTATATGGAATGTAGAAATTTCACATGAACCATACAAGAATGGTACATGAATCAGTTCAATCTAATAGAGAAAATGTATGATTTGGAGAAAAAAAAAATCACATTCCAAATGAAGCCTAAATAGGATCAAGTATGAAGTGATTACATGTCACCTGCATTGTTATCGAAGTCACTTGCACGTTGTACATAGTCCAGGTTCAACATCAACTAGTTATAATAGACAACAAAAGAACCTATTAGCAAATAAACACCAAAACTAGACCATATAAAATTCAAATAACTTTGAGCTAGGTGCTAGAAGATAGAGTTCCATTTTAGAAAAAAAAAATTATGACTGGTTTCACTTTTTTTCCCAACTAAAAGAAACTTTCTATAAATTTTCTATGCTTAATCCAAAATTTAGGATTTTTAATAGCATATCTTTCAAAATTTTGGATTTTTGTAAAAAAAAGTTATTTGTATTAATAAAGTCAATTTGACCGAACTATCAATGGTCTAATTTATCCCTTTGCAGTTAATATAGCGCCACAAACTAAAATCATGTAGGGTGAGAAAACAAATGGTTTTGAAATTTAAGGAGATCAACATCCATTTGTATGGATAGGGGATGGAAATCAAACTTGGAGAAGAAAAAGAAGATAAAAGTACTCTTTATTTAAGAAAGAAATGGAATAATTCTTAGCTTCCGCTGCACCGAGTAACCAACCTCTCAGGGTCTAGCTACATTTGTATGATCCGCTCTAAAAAGAAAACACCAGTACCACCCTATGTCCAAGTTATATGTTGTTCCGATTTTTCTAGGTGCATACGCTATGTACCTAGAAAGTTTTGCATCTGGAATACTAAAACGATCTATAAATTAGAATATGGAGTATGCTAACCTTCTTTTTTCTTTTGCCATGAGAAGCTATAGTACATGTGTAGTATCAAGAACGAACATGTGAACGAAGTTAAGTTTGAACCTTCTTTTTATAACATCTTGCCGTCTCAAGCTGGTAAACTTTTGAAATCAAATTTTACTACATCTTAATTCTATATAGAGTAAATTGCACGGCCGGTCCTTAAAGTATTGGGCTGATTTCGTCTGGGTCCCTAAACTATGAAATCGTACTCTTGGCTCCCCAATCTACTTAATTCGGTCCATGTAGGTCCTAAATAGCTCAGACAGTGTTAAGCAGTCGACGTGGCTGTCCACGTGCGCACGTGAGGCACACGTGACCCTCGGCAGGTACTGGCTTTTTAGCCAAAAAGCCCCCGCACGATCTCACGCTCCGGCCCGCCTCTGACCTGCGCCGACGATGACCGAGCTCCCCACCACCACGGCGATCAAGCTCTACGCTGGAAATGTCAGAAACATACGGGCGCCACTGCTCCACCACCTTGGATCTTGTCGCATCCAACCTCCACCTCCGCGGCAGACGCGGATCTCCTCCGCACTGGCTGTCAATGCGAGAGGCCCTTGCCAGAATCGCGCGGGCCAACGTGGTGTGCCGGCCGCGGCTGAATCTCCTCCGCGGTGGCCGTCGACGCGAGTGGCCCCATGCTAGAATCGTCGTACTACCCCCATGGCGGCGCCTCCTCGGTTCCTTGCTGCTCGGCGCCCGGGCAGCCTGAGGCGGTGTGTGCCATAAACGAGGCAGAGGCAAAGGACAGTGCGCGGCACGTCAGCGGGCATGGACAAATGTGGAGTCGTGTTGACCTCCAAGGGCGCAGCCTGCCGTAGCTGGGCCGCTACCGTGGGGCGCGGGCGCGCTTCGGCCTCCGCCTGCGCTGTCTGCCCGCCCCTACACCGGAGCCTGGAGAGACCGGCTCACCGCCCGTCGGCGCATGATGGCTTCCCTCCACACATTCCACCCTTTCCCCGTCCGCGCCGCTCTCCTCGCCCCCGCCGCGGGCCTACAGCTCCTAGCCCGCCGCCACCGCTGCTCCACCTCACCTCGACGCCAGGCGGATGCCCTGCACCAGACGGGCCAGTGCCGCCGGAGTAGGAGGTGGAGAGAAAGGGCGGCTTAAAGCTCTAGTTTGGTTTTGGTGAATTGATGAAACCCTAAGTGCTAACCTAGTTTATCAAGTGATCATGAGATAGGTAGCACACTTCAAGTGAAGAAGCTAATGAAGATCATAACATGACAATGGTGATGGCATGACGATGATCAAGGGCTTAAACTTGAAAAGAAGAAAGAGAAAAACAAAAAGCTCAAGGCAAAGGTATAATGTGTAGGAGCTATTTTGTTTTGGTGATCAAGACACTTAGAGAGTGTGATCACATTTAGGTTTGATAGACATATTATTAAGAGGAGTGAAACTCGTGTCGGAATGCGGTTATCAAAGTGCCACTAGATGCTCTAACTCATTGCATATACATTTAGGATCTAGTGGGGTGCTAACATCCTTGAAAATGTTTGTGAAAATATGCTAACACATGTGCACATGGTGATACACTTGGTGGTTAGCACATTTGAGCAAGGGTGAAGAAGACGGAGGAGATGCCAGCGTCGGTCAAGTGACCAGACGCTGGATCTGAATGCACCGGACGCTGTCTGCCTGCGTCCGGTTGCGCTGACTCGGCGGTACAGTGGCTAGGGTTTACCACCGGACGCTGGGCTGTGTCCGGTCGAGGTGGACCGGACGCGTTCGGTCGAGGAAAAAACGGATTTGGACCCTTACTGTACTCGACCAGACACTGGGGCTCCAGCGTCCGGTCAGTTTTGCCGGAGCGTCCGGTCAGCTTCGTAGCCGTTGAAATCTAACGAACAACATTTGAAGCTAGTGACGCGTGGCGTCCATTAGTGGACCGGACGCTGAGTCCAGGGTCTGGTCAATTGGACTAGAGCGTCCGGTCCGAGCGCAGTGTGCCCAATGAAGGGGTACAACGGCTCTATTCCGCGGGGGCTTCTATTTAAGCCCCATGGCTGACTGTAGCTCACATCTTTGGCCTTTTTCATTGACATAGCAACCTTGTGAGCCTAGCCAAAGTCCTCCCACTCATCTGCATCATTGATTCATCATCATAGTGAGATTGGGAGTGAATCCAAGTGCATTGCTTGAGTGATTGCATCTAGAGGCGCTTGGTGTTCGTGTTTCGATGTGGATTTTGCTTGTTACTCTTAGTGGTTGCCGCCACCTAGATGGCTTGGAGCAGCGAGGATCGTTGAGTGAAGGGTGGTGATTGTCTCCGGCTCCGATCGTGGTGATTGTGAGGGGTTCTTGACCTTTCCCCGGCGGAGCGCCAAAAGGTACTCTAGTGAATTGCTCGTGGCTTGTGTGATCCTCATCTTGTGTTGGTTGTGCGGCACCCTATTGAGGGTTTGGCGTGTGAAGCCAATTAGCGCGTGAACCTCCAAGTGAGTGAATCGCCATAATGAGGAGTAGCTTGCCGGCAAGCAAGTGAACCTCGGTAAAAAATCATTGTGTTCATCCTTTGATTCCGAGGTGATTGGTCTTCATTGTTATTCATCCTTGTGATTGATTGGTTCACTCCTCTACACGGCGGTATAACTATCTTGATCACTCTCTTTACATTATCGCAAACTAGTTGACAAGCTCTTTAGTGTAACTAGTTGTGAGAGCTTTCTTGCTTGGTTGGTGTGGCTCTTTAGTTAGCCTTTGAGAGCACACTAACATAGGGTAGTGTCATACCTCTTGTGTGAATCGACACTATCTAAACTAGAATTGTGATAGGTGCCTTACATTTTGAGTAGGCTAGCGTAACACTTGCTTCGCCTCATAATTGTCTAACTATTTTGTTAAGTGTTGTTGTAGAAATTTTATTAGGCTATTCACCCCCCTCTAGCCATTAGGACCTTTCAAGTGGTATCAGAGCCGAGGTCACCATTATTTGAGGCTTAACAACCTTCGGTGTCGAAATGGCGCAAATCAACAACATCAAGAAGACACCCCAATTTGATGGCACAAATTATCCTTATTGGAAGTCAAAGATGACCACACATATCAAGTCAATCAATAGAAAGGTGTGGAAGGTGGTAGAAACCAAAATTGAGATTGGTGATTCAGAGAATCCCACCGCGGCCGAAGAAGTACTTCTCCAAAACAATGACATTGCTCTAAGTGCTATTCATGATGCAATTGATGAGAGAACATTTGAGCAAATCAAAAATATTAAGATGGTGAAAGGTCCTAATATGGCTAGAGGGGGGGTGAATAGTCTATTTAAAAATCTACAAATCAACTAGAGCAATTTGATTAGTATGACAAATAGCGTAATGCAAACTTGCTCTAGCTCTACAAGGGTTGCAAGCCACCTATCCAAAACTTCTAGTTGCAATGTTAAATAAGGCACACAAACTTACTAGTCTAAAGAGCTCAACTAGATGAATGTAAATAACAAAGCAAGCTCTCAATTCTAATTACACTAAAGAGCTTGTATCAACTAGTTTGCAAGAATGTAAACAAGCAAGTAGAGTGATTATACCGCCGTATAGGGGATGAACCAATCACAAGATGAAGATCAAGCCAATCACCGGGAGAATGCAAATGACAAGAGACAACCGATTTTTCTCCCGAGGTTCGTGTGTTTGCCAACACGCTAGTCCCCGTTGTGTCGACCAACACTTGGTGGTTCGGCAGATAAGAGGTGTTTCACAAACCTCGTCCACACGATAGGACACCGCAAGAACCGACCCACAAGTGAGGTAACTCAATGACACGAGCAATTTACTAAAGTTACCTTTTGGCACTCCGCCGGGGAAGGTACAACTCCCCTCACAATCACCGAAGGTGGCCACGAACAATCACCGACTCATGCCGATCCTCCACCGCTGCTCCAACCGTCTAGGTGGTGGCAACCACCAAGAGAAACAAGCGAAATCCGCAGCGCAACACGAATACCAAGTGCCTCTAGATGCAATCACTCAAGCAATGCACTTGGATTCTCTCCCAATCTCACAAAGATGATGAATCAATGATGGAGATGGGTGGGAGGGCTTTGGCTAAGCTCACAAGGTTGCTATGTCAATGAAAATGTGCAAGAGTTATCCCTTGAGCCGACCATGGGGCTATAAATAGAGCCCCCATCAAATAGAGCCGTTATACCCCTTCACTGGGCAAAACGCGCTCTGACCGGACGCTGGCCCTCAGCGTCCGGTCGCCCGATGGACGCCACGCGTCACCAGCTTCAAACGCTGTTCGTCAGATTTCAACGGCTACGAAGCTGACCGGACGCTCCGATCAAAACTGACCGGACGCTGAAGCCCCAGCGTCCAGTCGTTTCCAGTAAGCTCCCCGAGGCATATTTTTTCGACCGGACACGTCCGGTCCACCTTGACCGGACGCAGACCAGCGTCCGATGCTCAACCCTAGCCACTGTGCCGTCTGACAGCTCGACCGGACGTAGCCTTTCAGCGTCCGGTCGCTGAGTGACCCAGCGTTCGGTCAGTAGACCGACGCCAGCATCATTTTGACCAACTCTATTTCAACTCTAACTTCTTCATCCTTGCTCAAATGTGCCAACCACCAAGAATTTGGCATCCGGCGCAATAGAAAATAAGCATTTCATTTTCCTGAAAACGCCGAACCCATCTCAACCCTGCAAACACCACCTCCTTTGTAGATGTGCCAACACTACCAAGTGTATCACCTTGTGCACAAGTGTTAGCATGTTTTCACAAACATTTTCAAGGGTGTTAGCACTCCACTAGATCATAAATACATATGCAATGAGTTAGAGCATCTAGTGGCACTTTGATAACCGCATTCCGATACGAGTTTCACTCCTCTTAATAGTATGGCTATCTATCCTAAATGTGATCACACTCACTAAGTGTCTTGATCACTAAAACAAAATGGCTCCTACATTTTATACCTTTGCCTTGAGCCTTTTATTTTTCTCTTTCTTCTTTTCCAAGTTTAAGCATTTGACCATCACCATTGTCATGATCTTCGCCATTGCTTCATCACTTGGAGTAGTGCTACCTATCTTATAATCATCTTGATAAACTAGGTTAGCACTTAGGGTTTCATCAATTAACCAAAACCAAACTAGAGCTTTCAGATGGCTCATGAGGCTTGGAAGAAGTTGGAAGAATCATTTGAGGGCACTCAAGCCGTGAAGGGTGCAAAGGCATACATTCTCAAAGAAAAGTTTGCAAGCTTCAAGATGAAGGATGATGAGAGTGTGCTGGAAATGTTCCATAGGCTTCAAGTGCTTATCAATGATCTCAAAGCACTTGGAGAAGAAGTGAAGGATAAAGACTTCTCCCACAAGTTCTTGAGATGCTTACCCTCAAGATTTGGTACATTGGTCACTATTCTAGTGAGGAGTGGTTTGGACACCATGACACCAAACCAAGTGTTGGGAGATATAATGACCGATGATACTTATAGAGATGATGATGAGAAGAAAGAAAAGAAGGAGAAGAAAGATGAGAAGAAGAAGAGTGGTGGCATTCAAGGCTACATCATCCAAGGGCAAAGCAAAGCAAGAAACATCAAGTGAAGAAGATGAATCATGGGATGATGATGAGAAGATGGCTCTATTTGTCAAGAGATTTGGCAAGTTCATGGTGAAGAAGGGCTACCGTGCTATAAGAAAGAAGTCTTCATCTAAGAACAAAGAAGAGTCAAGAAGATGCTTCAAGTGTGGAAGCAAAGATCATCTTGTTGCTTAATGTCCATACAATAGCTACAATGATGATGATAACAAGAAGAACAAGAAGAAGGACAAGAAGGAAAAGAAAGAGAAGAAGGACAAGATGGCCTTCAAGAAGAAGGGTGGATCATATGTGGTCACTTGGGATAGCGATGCTTCCTCAAGTGATGATGATGATGATAGTGATGATCACAAGACCACCAAGAAGAAGGTTCTTGCAAGTATCGCCATCAATGAGAAGCTTTCTCTCTTTGAATCTTCATCATGCTTCATGGCTAAGGCCACTAAGGTACAATCTTATGATGATGAAAGTGATGAAGAACATGTTGATGATAATGAACATGAAAATAAAAATGATAGTGATAGTGATGATGATGATGAACCTACTAAGGATGAATTATTTGACATGCTAGAAGATGCTAAAGAATACTTTGATATTAAGAGAAGGGAATGCAAGAGCTTGAATAAGGAGGTAAAAGCCCTTAAGCAAGCCCTTGATGAGGTCAAAGCAACTCATGAGAAGCTAGAGGAAGCCTATGAGAAGCTTGGCAAGGCTCACAAAGGCTTGAAAAAGCTCATTCCACTTTGCTTAATGAACAAGATAAAAAGAAGCATGTTGAAACTTGTGATATAGGTTTAACTTGTGATATAATTGATGAATCACTATCTATGCCTATCATTGTTGCTCCTACTAACCCTTCTTGTAGCACTTCCACTTCTACCTCATCTAGTAGTGATGGTCTCACTTGTGACACCTCACTAGTGGTTGAGAATGAAAACCTTAAGAAGGAGGTCACTAAGCTCACTCACACCTTAGCTAAGGCTTATGGTGGTGAGGACCGCTTGCTTATGTGCTTGGGTAGCCAAAGAGATTCTCTCTATAAAGAGGGATTAGGCTATACCCCCAAGAAAGGCAAGGTGGCCTTTGCTCCTCACAAGACTAGTTTTGTGAAGAACAATGGTTGGTTTTGTACTAGTTGCAAGCAAGTTGGTCACAAAGAGTAAGAATACAAAAATAAGAGCAAAAATGCTAATGTATCCTTCATAAAGCTTGATTCATGCTATATGCTTACTAAGGGTACAAATGGTGTAAAGGCTAAGTTCTTTGATAAACCATGGATGGGCTCAAAGAAGAAAGCCATTTGGGTACCAAAGAACCTAGTGACTAACCTTCAAGGACCCAAGCAAGTTTGGGTATCTAAAAAGAATTGATCTTCTTTTGTAGGTCAATTACAAAGCTAGAGGAAGGCATTGGGTTCTTGATAGTGGGTGCACTCAACACATGACCGGTGATGCAAGAATGTTCAACTCAATCAACACCAATGGCAATGATGGTTATGATAGTATCACATTTGGTGATAATGGCAAAGGCAAGGTCAAAAAGCTTGGTAAGATTGCAATATCCAATGACTTGAGCATATCAAATGTGTTGCTAGTAGAAAGCTTGAACTTTAATTTGCTATCCGTGGCACAATTATGTGATCTTGGATTCAAATGCATATTTGGGATAGATGATGTAGAGATCATAAGTGTAGATGGCTCTAACTTGATCTTCAAAGGCTTTAGATATGAGAATCTATACTTGGTTGATTTCAATGCTAGTGAAGCTAAATTATCTATATGCTTATTTACTAAGTCTAGCATGGGTTGGTTATGGCATAGAAGGCTTGGTCATATTGGAATGAAATAATTGAATAGATTGATTAAGCATGACTTAGTTAAAGGCTTAAAAGATGTTGTGTTTGAAAAGGATAAGCTTTGTAGCTCTTGTCAAGCCAGAAACAAGTTGGAAACACCCATCCTAAGAAAAGCATGATGAGCACTAGTAAGGCATTTGAGTTATTGCATATGGACTTGTTTGGGCCAACACAATACACTAGCATTGGTGGTAACAAATATGGTTTTGTGATAGTGGATGACTACACTAGATACACTTGGGTATTCTTTCTAGTGGACAAAAGTGATGTATTTGCAACATTTAAATTATTTATCAAGGGCATTCATAATGAGTTTGAAACAACCATCAAGAGAGTTAGAAGTGGCAATGGTAGTGAGTTCAAGAATACTAGAATTGATGAGTTATGCGATGAATTTGGAATTAGACATCAATTCTCGGCCAAGTACACATCCCAATCAAATGGCTTTGTTGAGAGGAAGAATAGAACACTTATTGATATGGCAAGGTCTATGCTTAGTGAGTACAATGTGAGTCAATCCTTTTGGGCTGAAGCTATCAACACGGCTTGCTATTGTAGCAAGCGCCTCTATTGTCACCGATTGAAAGAGAAGACACCATATGAGCTCTTAAATGGTAGAAAGTCCAACATTGCATATTTTTGGGTCTTTGGTTGCAAATGCTATATCTTGAAGAAAGGCACAAGATTGGGCAAGTTTGACAAGAAATATGATGAAGGATTCCTACTTGGTTACTCCACTACAAGCAAAGCATATAGAGTTTGGAATTTGGATAGTGGTACTCTTGAGGAAGTTCATGATGTTGAATTTGATGAAACTAAGGGTTCACAAGAAGAGAATGAGAACTTGGAAGATGTTAGAAGCATTCAACTTTCAAATACCATGAAGAACATGGATATTGGTGAATTGAGGCCTAGGCAAGTGAATGATGACGAAGATGATCAAGTGCAAGTGCTCTCTAACTCAAATATGCAAGATGATACAAATTAAGTTAGTGCAAGTGACTCATGATAATGAACAAGATCAAGTGGCTAGTACATCATCTCAACCCAATGATCAAGCAAGTGCAAGCAATCAAGTTCCATTGCTCCAACCAACAAGTATTGCAAGAGATCATCCTTTGGATACAATCATTGGTGATATTTTTATAGGTGTACAAACAAGATCAAGATTAGCATCATTTTGTGAACACTTCTCATTTGTGTCATCCATTGAACCAAAAAAGATAGATAAAACTTTGAAGGATGTTGATTGGGTGAATGTTATGCATGAAGAATTGAATAACTTCACAAGAAATCAAGTATGGAAGTTGGTAGAAAGACCAAAGGGACACAATGTGATTAGAACCAAATAGGTCTTTAGAAACAAGCAAGATCAAGATGGGATATTAGTAAGGAACAAAGCAAGATTGGTAGCACAAGGCTATACACAAGTTGAAGGTCTTGACTTTGGAGAAACATATGCCCCGGTTGCTAGATTGGAAGCAATTAGAATCTTGCTAGCCTATGCTTGTGCCCACAACATCAAGCTCTATCAAATGGATGTTAAGAGTGCATTTCTCAATTGTTATATCAATGAAGAAGTATATGTTGAGCAACCTCCCAGTTTTGAAGATAATAAGAAGCCCAACCATGTGTACAAGTTGAAGAAGGCATTGTATGGCTTGAAGCAAGCACCTAGAGCATAGTATGAGAGATTGAGGGACTTCCTCCTCTCTAAAGGGTTCACAATGGGTAAGGTTGACACCACTCTTTTCATCAAGAAGATTGGAAAAGATCTATTTATGTTGCAAATATATGTTGATGATATCATATTTGGATCAACCAATCAAGAATTTTGTGATGAGTTTGGAAAGATGATGGCTAATGAGTTTGAGATGTCCATGATTGGAGAATTAAGTTACTTCCTTGGTCTTCAAATCAAGCAATTAAAGAATGGTACATTTGTGAGTCAAGGCAAGTACATCAAGGACATGATCAAGAAGTTTGGAATGATTGATAGCAAAGTCATTAGCACACCAATAGGAACAAATGGCAACTTGGATAGTGGTGCAAGTGGAAACATGGTGGATTAAAAGTTATATCGGTCTATGATTGGAAGCCTACTCTATGTGACCTTATCAAGGCCGGATGTCATGTTTAGTGTATGCATGTGTGCAAGATTTCAAGACTCACCAAGAGAAAGTCATTTGAAGGCTACAAAGAGGATATTGAGGTACTTGAAGCATACACCAAATGTTGGTTTGTGGTATCCCAAAGGAGCAAAGTTTGAGCTAGTTGGTTACTCCGACTCGGACTATGCGGGATGCAAGGTTGAAAGGAAGAGCACCTCAGGCACATGTCAATTGTTGGGAAGATCACTTGTTTCATGGTCATCAAAGAAGCAAAATAGTGTTGCCTTATCAACCGCCGAAGCTGAATACATATCCGCCGGTAGTTGTTGTGCACAAGTACTTTGGATGAAGGCCACTTTGAGTGACTTTGGAATCAAGTTCAATAAAGTGCCATTGCTATGTGACAATGAGAGTGCAATCAAGTTGACAAACAATCCGGTTCAACATGCAAGAACAAAGCACATTGATGTCCGCTATCATTTCATAAGAGATCATCAATAAAAGGGGACATTTGCATTGAGAGTGTAGGCACCGAAGATCAACTTGCTGATATATTCACCAAGCCATTGGATGAGAAAGGTTTTGTAAGCTAAGGAATGAGTTGAACAAATTAGATTTCTCAAATATGTGTTGATGCACCCCCACTCATATGACATGTCTCTCCTTCGAGCAATCCAAGGTAAAAGTTGATTGGCATGGCATACATCCTTGCTAAGGACATGTTTAGTGCATCTAGTTATATTTTCAATTTTATTAATACCTTTCAAATGGTTCTATTTTATTAGGCTCATTCATGAAAATCAAATGATTTTGATGTTTATATGATATCACTATTGCTTCTATGCTTGACTTGATCTAGTGATAGCATATGACATGTTTATGGGCTTGTAAACCTAGTGTTTAATCTAGAAAATGAGCTATAAGTGTTTAACTCAACATGGTACAAGATAACCCTTATTTGGAGGTGTGAAGAAGCTTGTCCTTGGATCAAACCGAGTTAAATATCTTTGGTAAATGATCTAGACTAGACCAAATTTGGGAAAATGATCCTCACCCCATTGATTGACATTGATAATCTCGACCCTACAAGTAATACTATCTATATTTAGAACCTTTGTGGTCATTGATGACAAAGGGGGAGAGAAACAAAGATATAGAGAGAAAAAGAATAGTAAGGGAGAAAAACGAAGATATTAGTGACTAAGATATGAAAAGACAACAGGAATTGACATAGGGGGAGAGATATGACAAAGGAAAGGATCAATTAAAATTTTGAGCACACAAGTAGGGGGAGCAAGCTCATGAACTTGTATGGTGCATTTGTGTGCATTTCATATGTTTGCTTGCATGGCACAAGTATTAAATTAAAATCCATGCTTGTGTGATGAATGTTAGTTGTAAGATTGAATGATGAAATGAAATCACTAGATAACTTTCATTTCCAAGTAAGTCTTTACAAGTGGTATCTTTCTAAAGTATGTTTCCAAGTGGTATTGAGCTAACCATGGTGCTAAGGATGGTATAATGGTGCACTCCGATTGGTATCACGCTTCAAAGGTCCATCTTTTATACCTTAGCATCATGTGGTAGACATTGACTCCTATATTTCCTATCTAAGCATATGTGCAAGCTAATCCAAACTCTTAGCACATATGAAGGGGGAGCAATTGCTACCATTTGGGGTTCATGAAACTTGTCCATATCCTTTTACACATGGTAAATATGCTTGGGCAAGCAACATGGATTCAATTGAATTTCAATTCATATCTTTGTATAAGGGTTGTCATCAATTACCAAAAAGAGGGAGATTGAAAGCTCTAGTTTGGTTTTGGTGAATTGATGAAACCCTAAGTGCTAACCTAGTTTATCAAGTGATCATGAGATAGGTAGCACACTTCAAGTGGAGAAGCTAATGAAGATCATAACATGACAATGGTGATGGCATGGCGATGATCAAGGGCTTAAACTTGAAAAGAAGAAAGAGAAAAACAAAAAGCTCAAGGCAAAGGTATAATTGTAGGAGCTATTTTGTTTTGGTGATCAAGACACTTAGAGAGTGTGATCACATTTAGGTTTGATAGCCGTACTATTAAGAGGGTGAAACTCGTCGGAATGCGGTTATCAAAGTGCCACTAGATGCTCTAACTCATTGCATATGCATTTAGGATCTAGTGGAGTGCTAACACCCTTGAAAATGTTTGTGAAAATATGCTAACACATGTGCACAAGGTGATACACTTGGTGGTTAGCACATTTGAGCAAGGGTGAAGAAGACGGAGGATGCCAGCGTCGGTCAAGTGACCGGACGCTGGATCTGAATGCACCGGACGCTGTCTGCCTACGTCCGGTCACTGACTCGGCGGTACAGTGGCTAGGGTTTACCACCGACGCTGGGCTGTGTCCGGTCGAGGTGGACCGGACGCGTCGGTCGAGGAAAACGGATTTGGACCCTTACTGTACTCGACCGGACGCTGGGCTCCAGCGTCCGGTCAGTTTTGCCGGATCGTCCGGTCAGCTTCGTAGCCGTTGAAATCTAATGAACAGCGTTTGAAGCTAGTGATGCGTGGCATCCATCAGTGGACCGGACGCTGAGTCCAGGGTCCGGTCAGTTGGACCGGAGCGTCCTCAGAGCGCAGTGTGCCCAGTGAAGGGGTACAATGGCTCTATTTATGGGGGCTTCTATTTAAGCCCCATGGCCGGTAGCTCACATCTTTGGCCATTTTCATTGACATAGCAACCTTGTGAGCCTAGCCAAAGTCCTCCCACTCATCTCCATCTTGATTCATCATCATAGTGC